>NC_137268.1:17748034-18948034 GCF_053477335.1 Acartia tonsa
TTCTTTTTACAAAAATAAATACATTGAAGCAGTATTTTAATATATGCGATAAAAATGAAGGTAGAGTTAATATAAAATATGCATAGTTTATCTTAAATTAATTCTGTGGCATTCAGATAAAATAATAATCAATATTTTAATAATACCATACATCGTGTTCATTATTATAAATGCTTAAACATGAACGAAAAATATATATACCTAGGAAAATAATTGCTAAAGTATTTTCTCAAGGTTTAAAATTGTCCAAAATCGCTGCTCTCGGAATGAAGAAAAAATCTTAACGCGTGGATTAATAGGAATCCCAGCTCCCGGAGTGAAAGAAAACTTTTGTACATGAATTGTTAAGAATCTCTGCCTCCGGAATGAAAGAAAATCTTTGATTTGCTTACAAATTTAAACAAATATCTTGATTTTTTGCGATAATCTTTTAAAATAATAATGAGGAATATTTTAAACATTATCATAATAATATTACATGTTGTGTTCTTTACTTTAATGCATTATTTCATATGAGAATCTGAGAAATAACATTTTTTAAGTAAACGTGAACCATAAAAAAAACTAGAAAAATAATTTGTAAAAATCTATTTTTCTCAATTTAAAATCTGCAAAATCATTTGACGAACTTTTGCTTTTCAAAATCATACTTAAAGAAACAAAATCTTTTAAAATCTGCTTTAAAAGTCTAAACAGTTTTGTAGAATTTTTGTGCTTAGGTATGAACAATAAAATTAGTTGAATAATGAATAATTATTCTTTACAGAACCCATTTTGGTTCCCTTCACAAGCCTAATATATAACTTGTAATATTTTTTCTTTAAAGATCATTTTCACATAAATAGTTTATGTTGTAGATTAGATATGTGTGGTTTGAAAAATTTCAATGACTTTTTGGCGGCAACACCCGCCATATTTCCAACCGCCATTGGCAGGCCTCTTACCCTGCGTCGGGCGGCCAGCTTGGCAGCAACCAAGTCGATTCTTGATTCATAACACCACCAGGGCACGTAATAAAAGTGTGGCTGTCATAAAACTTAGAATCATCTACTGGCTTTTGTCCGGCCGGAACCGAAACTCCCGTCGGCTCTTGTCCGGCCGAGACCGAATTTCTTATCGGCTCTTGCCCAGCTGGAACCGAAACTCCCGTCGGCTCTTGTCCAGCTGGAACCAAAACTCTGATCGGCTCTTGTCCAGCCGGAACCGAAACTCCCGTCGGCTCTTGTCCGGCTGGAACCGAATCATTCAGCGGCTTAACACCCGCCGTAACAAAGTTATCAACGACTACAGTATCGTTACCAACATCATCAGGAATAACTGCAGCACAACTACCATCATTATCAGTAATAGCCACGGCAACATCCGCCGTAGCCAGGTTGTCAACGGCTGCAGCACTAGCAGAACCAAAAGGTTCATCAGCCGCGTTACAAGCAGAACCAACAGGTTCAATAATAGCATCACAAGCAGCACCAACAGTCGGCTGCGGCTGAACATCTGAGCAGACAACATACCTACTCTTTGCTAAACCATTAGCACTAACAGCAAAATATCCAGATCCAAACAGGCTGGAGTAAAGCATGGTTTCTCCTACTGAACGTTCAGAGTAGGGAAACATCGATGGGTGCAGGTGCCCTACGAGCAAATCAACCTGCCCATTAACCAAAGTAAAATCTTCAGGTTTCATATCAAACAAAACAGCTGCCTCCACAGGATTCATGGAGCAGATCGCCTCTTTTGGACCAATGAGAGGCACTACCACAGATTCTAATATGTGATAATTCTTGTGTCGATCAACTAAACATAGCTTGACCGTCGGGAGACGTTTAACTTCACCGTCAGCTAGAGAAATTCTTGCTGAACGTCCAGTAAAAGGTAACTGAAGTTTATTAACAAGTGACTGGGTTACCATTGTGGTAGTTAAACCAGTGTCCCACATAGCGTTCACTGGGACCTTCTGGCGATTAATGTCAACGACGTCTAATTGTTGTAACATTAACATTAGGTTCGCCTCAGGGGAAGTATGTACTTCATAGACGGCGGCAGCCATATCAACACTCTCATGCAAAAGGTTGTTATGGGCCTGACCACAATTGTCCACTTTGCAGCCGCCTATTACATCTGCCTTCGGGCAATCCACAGATTTATGCCCTTTTTGCAAACAAATCCAACAGCATCCAGCACTCTCCACAATACTCTTCCTGTCTGACACTGACAGGTCATGAAATTTTGGGCACTTGTAAAGTAAGTGCATCTCACTACAGCCATTAACAAAACATGACTGCTTCATCTTAGATTTACCAGGTTTACCTACGGCGGTAGCGGCTGTCGCAGGGTTACCTTTCTTCTTAGAGGGGGTGTCCATATCAGTCGAACACCTCATTAAAATGGCGCCCCGCTGTTCTTCAATAATCTTCAACAGCTTTGGGACGTTTGGGACATCCATCGAGCCCAATGATAAATTGAGATTATCTTGAAAATCACGTGGCAACTTCTTGGATAACATCTCAAGAAGTATCACAGTCAACCACTGGCTAGTGGTAACTTCATCATCTTCATCATCTTTAGTCAGCTGCTCCAGCAGACTGTCACAATCTGGTTGGAGTCCGACGGTTTAGACTTCTTCTCCCATTGGTTGAAAAGGCAGAGCATCTGACGTGTTTTGGACTTAAAACGCGCGTCAAGGTAGGCCCACTGAGATTCATGCGATTGAATCTGAATTAACTGGAGTCTAAGCTCTTTATTTTTACAGACCTTTTCACTGCTCAACAATAACTGTAAATACGACGGGTCTTGTCCTACAGTAAGCTTTTTAAAAGTGTCTTTAAAACTTACATAGGAAGCTTCCAGGCCGTCGAAAGATGGAAGAAGACGTTCGTCGACACGATTCATATATCCTGGCGTGAACATAGAACCGGCGGCGAACTGTGGTGTGCCAAACGGTGACACAAATGGCGATGCTGTCGAGGCACCCGCCGTCGTCGTGGGTGGCTTCACAGGTTCAAGCTTAACCTCAGCCAGCCGTTTCATCAAAGCAGACAAAGTGTTTATAATTGCATCAGGTAAGGGAAAATATGGCCCTTTAATAACTTTCACAATCTTCAAACATCGATCATAAAGTTCAGCCTGATGGTTAGGCAAATTATCACCAACAACATCAACAACACTTTGAATGTCACTAAGCTCTTCTATAGCATCAAGAGCATCTTTCAAGGCACTATAGTCTTTTTGTACAGTAACTATATCAGAATAAATGTCACTAAACTCATCAAGCTCTTGGATTCTCAAACCAAGTTTGCTAAAACCGACCATGATGCTGTCAAATGTCTCGAACTTGTCATGGACAAGGATTGATTCCTTAGTGAGATGTCTAACATTAAGTTCTGAAGTATCACTGACCAACTTCATCACTCTATTTAGCTCACTGGTTAGGGCATCAACGGCTGGACGCAGCCGCTTACTCAATTGTTCACCTTTATTCTTTTTAGGACCCATGATTGTCACTAAAGTTAACTGTACTGATTACGACTATAATATGTGTGTTAAGGTATCACAACCAACACATTCACAAAACTCCACAGATTTTTCTTAGCAACATCTGTTTCTGTCTTGTTTTCATTGTTTCGGAACGCAATCCTAGCCGTTCTCGAAATCTTAATCTCAAGCCCTCCGAATGACCAACATGTGAAGTTTACAAATGTGTATTTATTACCATGAAAACAGTGAGTCTAAAACAAAAATATAAGAATTAAATACATAAAATTAATTGTTATTTTTTGTAACATCGAGGTTGCGTGATTTCAATTTAATAAGAAATATAAAATTTCTAAAAAACTTTGAATTGGCACGAATCATATTAAACAGCATCAGAAATTGATAATTTTGGAATAAAATGATCAATAATATAAAGGAAAATATTCGTATGTCAAAACTTAGCAGTTAAATGGTCTATTTGTTGAAAAATTAATGTTTTAAAATTTCTTCATAAAATCATACCATTTTACACTTAATTTCAAGAATTAAAGATAAATTCTTACCACATATGATGTCAAACTAAGCAGGAAGGCTTATTTGAGATATTCCACACATCAGAGCACATGTATATTAAAGCAATACATTATTTTTATTCACTTAGCTCCTCACGTGGGACTAATCAAAGGAAAAGTGCGCGTTTCTTTTGTCCGTTTACAAGCCACGCGCCGCGCGGAGATAGTTAGGAATGCCGCGTAACACACTCATTCTCTAGGAAATTTGGTGTAAGGAAACAGGGATTAATGGGTTCGAACTTGCCAGGAAATACAAGAAATACATACCGAAACATTTATTGTAAAAATGAAATTTTCTGCCGTAAACAAGATTTAGATAGTTATGTTTTAATGAGATCTGATTTTGAGTTTGTCTCTTATTTAGTTTTAAAATGGTTATTTTTTATGATAGTTTATTTATAGTTATATCTTTAGTCATAATTTAAGCGGTTAAAATTAATATAGTCTAATATTTTGAGGGCACTCTTTGAGTATGACCTCCTAATTATATATTTGTTGATGAGATAATAATTTAGTCCCCCCATTCAAATATCTTTTTTTTGTGCTATAGCAAGAAAAGTCATTACATTGCATGAGTCAAATTTAAAATTGTCTTTTACTTGAAGTGCGGTTTATGAGTATGACCTCCATAATATATTATTTGTTGATAAATTAATAATTTTGTGCTTCCGATGGGCATATCACATCTTTTTTTTAGCTATTGTAATTGTGGTAATTAAATTTTATGGGTCAAATTTGAAATTGTCTTTTGTTTAGAGAGAGATTTTTGAGTATGATCTCCTTATTATATATTTGCTGATGAGATAAAAATTGTGTCTATCCATTGAAATATTACATCTTTTTTGTAGTATAGTAGTTAAAGTCACACATTTAAGTCAAATTTGAAATGGTCTTTTTTTGAAGGGCGGTTTTTGAGTATTCCCTCCTTATCATATATTTGTTGTGTGCTCCCATTGAAGTTTTACATCTTATTTGAGCTATAGTAAGAAAGGCGATTACACTTTATAGCTTATATTTGAATTGGTCTTTTATTTGGGGGGCGCTTTTTGAGTATGACATCCTTATTATACATTTGTTTTTGATAAAACTATAACTTTGCCCTCTCACACCCCCCCCCCTCCCCTTCTCCCATTAAAATATTATATAATTATTGATATATAGAAATAAAAGTCATTACATTTTATTGGTAAAATATGAAATAGTCCTTAATTTTTAGGGCGTTTTTTGAGTATGAGCTCCTTATTAAATATTTGTTGATGAGATAATAATTGTGTGCTCCCATGGGAATATTACATCCTGGTTACTGGACAACCAACATGAGGCCAGAGATGTTCATTCATTACAGCAGATATTAGTATTTGATCAGGGTTACATTGTTGTTAAATATATTTGCTACTTCAAACACTTAAATTGAAGAAAAATATTTGGGGAAGGTGTGTTTTTTGTATGGGTGATTTATATTGGGAAGGTGATGGTACCCTCCTCCAAAATAGTTATAAAACTTCCCAGGACCTATTAAAAGCTACCCTGTAATAGATAACTATATCTGTTTAGCAGTAAGCGAGATCCTTTGGTACAGACAGACTGACAAAAAAACAGATAGAAATCCTTTTTATTGTCCATTCTCATTTTTTACTATTTGAAAGAAATTTTTTGTTGCAATGAAAAAATGCATGTCTATAGAAATAGAATAAAGAAGGTGGAGTAATGATGAAGTGATGAGGGATACTATTTTATACCAATAATTTCCCATTTAGACTATTTGGCCCACATCCCCTTCTAATGAAAAAAAAATGCGGCTTTATAGATGTTTTATAATAACAATTTCCCTCTCAGAAAAGGTGACATGACTCCTTCCCCCCCCCCCCCTCCACACTCAATAATATAAAAATAATCATAAATAGACAAACGGACAAAGTGAGTTATAGAGCTGATGTTCTGTAGTCATGAAAAAGAAAGAGAGAGAGGATATTTGATTATTAAACAGTTTAAAATCACAAAACCTTTCTAAAATTTAAATATATTTGTCTTTTGTAGCATTACCGACACACTGAAAACAAACAAAAAATCAGCAGCCAAAGAAAATCAAATTTTCCCCATGTTGTTACAGATGGAATAAGTAAAGTATATAGTAGCTTCGCTACTAAAGAGAAGATAGATTTTAAAACTTTTTAGTGCCATAGTTTTAAGAATTTGATAGGTAGGTATTATATTTGTTCAAATTAACGTGGTGGGATTATCCAATTCTATCTTTTATACTATCCAGGGAGGGAGGGAACATTTGCCTGTTTATTACACTAGTTCCCGAAGTCTTATAAAGTTTTCTTGTTCGTTGTTTTTGGGGACTTCTATTAAATTTGGATTGGTTGTTTTATTAATTTGAGTCTAAATAATATAACCACTAACTGTAATCTTCAAAAGGGGTAATTTTGTAAGAGGTAATTTTGTGTAGCATCATTGGAGGGGATGTACATTAATTTATTGGCCATTGTCTTATCCCTTTATATCCCTGTATTCTATCATCTTATTTGGGGTACTCTTTACATGTAAACACAATATTAATTGATTTTTAATCAATAATATATCATTATTTATTTTATTTTTCATCATTTGTAAAGTTCAGGGTCAAAGACATTAAACACTAATAATTGGTTAAAAGACAAAGAGAACATTAGACTGTAATTTTCACCGGTACCCAAAGTTTTATAATAACGTTATCTTTTTTGTTGGCTCATAAACTTTGGGTACTTTTAGCGAATACTTATAGGTTCCAAAATAGTGTGTACAAGCTTTTCAATCCATAATTTTTATATACAAAATTAGTACTTTTATCCTTACTAGCGGTTACGCCCCTAGAGGCCTCTAGTGGCACTTTGAATGTTTTTTTTTTAATTTAAAATATTTAATTAGAGAAATAATTGGTTTATGTTTCGTTCAAGTCTCTTTTTTGGGAAGGGGTAATTTTTTCTAAGGGTGATTTCTCTTGGGAGGGTGGTGGTACCCTACCCCAAAATAGTTATAAACCTTCCTAGGACCTACCCTGTAAAGGAGAACCCGGTCGGTTCAGCGGTTAGTGAGATCCTTCGCTACAAACAAACACACAAACAAACAGACAGACATCGTTCTACTTTGTATTATAGATTGTGTATATTAAGCTTATCATCCATTGTCTTATCCCTTAATTTCCCTGTTCAAGATCTTTAGTAGAACAGCCGCGTTGAAGGCCCATTTTGTAGTAAGTCACATCTTTACTTTTTTTAATTGAAGATCTATCATTTGAGCCGCAATATTTTTATCAAATTTGCAGCCACAGCTATCATTAATTGCAGCTTTTGAAAAGCTTTCGTAGATTTTTATTTTAGTCAAAGAAAATAACAAATAAAAAAGATAAAAAAGAAATCGCCGTGAATACTAAAAGAAGTATATGCTAAAAAACTGTATTGAATTGTCAAATTATCCTTAAATTTTTACTTTGTAAACATCAACAAAAAAAAATCTATTTCTCCTTATTGAAAAAATAATGGGACAATTTAAGCAATTAAGTATAATATGAAATTTTAAAAAAATAATAGTTTTAAAGTATTTTTGGTTTATGCAGATATGAAAATGTATCCTTTAAAAAAAAAATAGTAATATCAACTTGTCTGTTCTAGTTTTTAAAAAGATATGAACCTTACTTGTGCTATTGAGAGTAAATAAGTTTACAAGAGGGTACATTAGGAAAAAGAATAATTACATCTACCCTACTGTTTACAAATTTGTTTATCTGTAGTAAGAATTGATATGTTTACAATATTAAGAAAAGATATTAATTATATCTACCCTACTGTTTACAAATTTGTTTATCTGTGGTAAGAATTGATATGTTTACAATATTAAGAAAAGAGAATAATTATATCTACCCAACTGTTTACAAATTTGTTTATCTGTAGTAAGAATTGATATGTTTACAATATTAAGAAAAGAGAATAATTATATCTACCCAACTGTTTACAAATTTGTTTATCTGTAGTAAGAATTGATATGAGAACCGAGAAATTTTCACCATTGTTGAAGTTTTTGACATCTCAAATCTACAACGTTTCACTTTGCTGGAGTTCTACGGCCAAGCCAATCCAGATAGAGAGCTCTAGTCTTTTCTAGTGTCTTACATATGTATCTTACAGTATCCCCAGCAAGTTGTATAACTCTACCTCACCTACAGATGTGCTGAGTTCAGAGAATCCAGATTAAACCACCAGCGCATTTCGAATCTGCCTTGTTGAATATATGCGCGGCCAGCTCGGAGTACACGTCCATCTTCGTCCAAATATTTTTTGTGATAAAAGGTCATTCATTACCTTAGCTTTTAATAGTGAGTTTAAACGTCCTGATTGGTCAAGTAGTTTGACGCTATGGCTGTTTAAAAAAAAGTCCGTATTTATGTGGTGCACCCTGTATACCATACTGTTTACAATATTAAGAAAAGAGAATAATTATATTTACCCTACTGTTTACAAATTTGTTTATCTGTAGTAATAATTGATATGTTTACAATATTAAGAAAAGAGAATAATTATATCTACCCTACTGTTTACAAATTTGTTTATCTGTAGTAAGAATTGATATGTTTACAATATTAAGAAAAGAGAATAATTATATCTACCCTACTGTTTACAAATTTGTTTATCTGTAGTAAGAATTGATATGTTTACAATGTCTCTTTATCTACTCTCTCCCATCCTTTTAAGAGATGTTTTTATAAAGTCATGAATTTTTGTCTTTTAATTATTAGCGAAAATCCATTGGTTGTGTGATATTTGCCAAAGAAGCAATAGGTACAATTTTAATATCTTAGTTATTACGCAGTTGTTGGATCTAGATTCTTTACAACCCGACAAAAAGTAGATGCACCATTTTTTGTGGATTAAAGTAACACAATGAGGGGAAGGGTATAAATAACTTTTCGTCCCCTTCCCAAGGACCCAGTGCCGACTTTCAATTGGGTCTTTCAAAATCAACTTATTGTGTCAGGAATATTTTAGAGTCGCTTCAAAAGAGCAGAAAGCAATTTGCTAGCATACCAAAAGGGTCCTTAGAAGGAGGATCCAGATTACTAAAAAAATTTGGTTTTGCTTTTGTTAATGTCCTAAAATTATTTGTATTGTGGGAACATTTCCAACGATAATCTGGTACGTATTTACCAGCAAGATGAACTGAAATTAGTTTCCGAATGTGAACACATTTTCCTAGGTGTTTCCCAATCCTATCTCAATATTTGCTACTAGCTAAAAAACCTTCAAACTTCAAAAAAAAAATCAAAATTTGAATGTATTAACGATTTATACATTATACATTCAAAGTTTTAATTTTTCAAATTTTGATTTTTTTTTTGGAAGTTTGAAGGTTTTTTAGCTAGTAGCAAATATTGAGATAGGATTGGGAAACACCTAGGAAAATGTGTTCACATTCGGAAACTAATTTCAGTTCACCACCAGCAATGAGATAAATATCAACATCATAGGACAAATAACCCATAAAGAGAAATCCCTTAAAAACAATTGTTCTACTAGCTTAAACCCCAAACATTTATTGTTTTTTTTATAAAATATGTATATTAGGGAAAGGAATATTGCACCAGATAAACTTTTTTTAGAAGTATCCGTTGTTTTATAGACAACATACTTGTTTGATTGCACTATCTTAGTCTTGAGGTCTTATCTTATGCCTGTTTATGGGGAAAGGTATTTCCTCTTTTTTTAATATTCTTTGTATAACGCAGTGTGTTATACATTCGAAAACTATTATTCAATACCAGCTAATGCTTTTTTTGGATGGTTTGGGGTTTTTTCCCAAAGGAATTTGCCCAAGACTATAACAGGACAAAGTAAGTGTTATGTTCTTCTTCTTGATATAAAGCATGTAATCAGATATATAGATATCTGAGAGAGAGGGTGGACAATGGGCTGTTTAATACACCAGTCTCCAAAGTTTTATAATAAAGTTTTCTTATTCGTTGGCTCAACAACTTTATGGACTTTTACCTATTTTGATTGGATGTTCATTTATTTAAGTGTTCAAACTTTTTAACCACTAATTGTAATCTATAATGGGTAGCGTTCTGTAAAATAATTGGAGATGTACATCAACTTATCGGCCATTGTCTTATCCCTTTAGATCACTGGCTACAAATACACTTAGATAGATAAATGAATAGACAAATAGATAGATAGATGATAGAAACCGTTTTTATGGTTGTTTTTAAGTGAAAATTATATTTTTTCTAGAAGATTTTTTTAGAATGATATAACTTTTTATCCTTTATACTTTGATTTGTTAATTAAGCTTATGTTGCCAAGTCAATAATTCTTTAATTATCTCAATAATATTCGATTTAGGCAAAGCTTTTTATTAATATGGGTACATAATCCAAAATAAAACTATTATCAAGTCCATACGTTTCAAACATTAATTGTAATATACAGAAGGGGTAATTTTATGTATCATCATCAAGGATGTGCATCAATTTATTAGCCATTGTTTTATCCCTTTAGATCCCTGCTTAAATAAGCTGTCCTAGGTATGTAAGCATTTTTCCTTGTTATTATAATAAAATGGTGATGATAAACTAATTGAATGGTTCTCAATTGTCAAATGTCATCATAGTTCGATTAAACCCAGGGATGTAGAGAACAGTAAACTTTATTACAGCAAAATAATAAAGATTTTCTGAAAGGAAGTTTGCCTGTGTGTTTGTTTGTGCTAGTGCATAGCAGCTTTGTAATTTTATGATGTAATGTCATGTTTAAGAAAAATGTTAGAATCTTTGGATCATGGAAAGAAAACGAAAGAGCGGGTTTCGTCGTTTTTTACAGTAGCTTTTGAACGATTATTTTAGGTTAGGCAATTACGACGATGCCCGCAACTTATTTTCTTTCCATGATCCGAATCTTTTTATGGTGTATCCATTATCTATACATATTACAAATGAGTTTTTCAAATAGTTTTTAAAAGGTTTACTAATTACTTACTTTTTGATTTTTAAGATTGTTGGCTTTTCCTTTAAAGTGCCAAATATAGCACAGAAACCCTTTCTTTCTTTGTTGGTTTATTACTTTTTATTTATTTGGATACTTTGAAGCCCCGCAAGGTTAGGTAACCGCAGATAAAGGCCCTGTAGTGTTAAGGATCCCTAAAAAATACATTTTTTCAGTGGTTATCTGTACTAAAACTTTAAACTTGAGTCATAGTATACATTGGTACTAAGCGTTTGTCGTCATTATTCATGTATCATATGAATTATTGTAAAGTACACCAGGTAAGCAGTAGCCTGGTGTATTATTGTTTGTACTGCTTTGTAAGGCAGGGCGTAATCTGTCACTGAATAAATGTTTTATTTATGATTTACCTAACCTTTATTCCTGAATAACCATAACGACAAAGAATATGATGGGAGAATATTGAGGGAGGGGGGGGGGGGGGTAGGATATGGGTGAGTGATTATGTATCTTAGATTAATGTCAATAGAATCTAGATCAATTTTCTTATTTTAGCTAATGGTTTCAAGTTTCACATCTTTACATTTTTTTTTTTAATTTTCCGATGTGGTTCGAAAGCAATTTATATCTGCTGTATTATAACCAGTTCTCAGCCTTAAAAATCATGTTTAGCAACGTATGACAGACAGTTTTCCACAAATATTAAAATGAAAATCATAAAAAGATTAGCTCAGTATTGGTGAAATTATCCTCTATTGTTCTAATTCTAAATCTTTGTCAAATTTGGAATGCTTTTCTATATGAACTTATTAAATGGAATAAAATGGAGAAGTTATTGAAAAGATAACATAATAAAGATGAAGCGAGAAAAGGGAGATAATTTTTAATAGAGAATCTTTTCTATAATTAGGGTAGGTCCGTCCTAGCTTTTATTGAAATTTTAGAATTGTTCTATTGATTGGATGGTAATTCATGTAGTAGTTAGGTACGATTTAGAAAGCGAAGCAACTATATATACGTTTCCAGAATATCCATACGTTCATTTTAAACTTCGTGATCTTTTAATTGTTTGACAAAAAAATTTTATATGAAATAATCATCCTATTCATATGATTTTTAAATAATGATTCCTAGGACAACAAAGTACAATGTTTCAAGCGAAGCATCATAAAAATGTAAGTTTTCTTATTCTGCTTATTCAGTTTAGACAATCTACAAGTGTTAATGTTAGTTTTTCCTACTGTTTCAGAGCTTCGCTTTTATGGATGTTGTAATCCTTGTTTTAAAAAAGAGAGCGGCGAATAACAGGGATCAGAAGGGAAAAGACAATACAAGATAATTTATTGTACAACCCTAATTATGAAAATTAAAATATTCTTTCTATATTCTTAAAAATTGTTGGTTGAAAAGTTTTGACACTGCTTGGTTGAACCAACCAATCAAGATGAAATAAAGGTTTTCTTAGGCGAACAAAACTTTGGGTACTTTACAGTTCCATTTTCCTGAGGTGGATTCTTAAAAAAATTTGCCCCACTAATCGCTTAGTGGGGCAAAATTGTTTTCGTGAAAAATTAACCAAAATCACAATAAAAAATCTACAAAAATTAAACAAAATCATAGAAGGGTTATTAACATAGGATTTTATTTAATTTTTGTAGATTTTTTTGTGATTTTGAAGGATTTTTCACGAAAACAATTTTGCCCCATTAAGCGATTAGTGGGGCAATTTTTTTTAAGAATCCACCTCTGGTGAATATATAAAGAGAGAGAAGGATAGAAAGGGGAATTATGACAAGGATATAGCACGACAAAATAATTACAAAGGCTCCAAATTTTATGTTAATAGCTATAACAATATGTCAATAGAAAATTTTATAAACTTGCTCACTTTTGGTAATTTTATTAAAGCTTTATTCTTTGGTTTAAACTAGAAGTGTCCAAATTTTTCCACCAATAATATTCTAATCTACAAATAGGTTAATTTTATGTATCATAATTGGAGACGTATTGTCTTATCCCTTAAGATCCCTGAGAATAAGGGGAATAGAGGGAAAGATGAGGAAGGAAAAAAGAGGAGGAGTAAAAGGTTACGCCCATTTCTTACACGTCATCTAAATACATTATTATTACATGCTACACTGCTCTCGTCCTTCCCTGTAAGCCAGGTAAGCATGGCGTTGACATTTGATTTTGCAATGTTTTGGAATTATGCATTAACTAACACGTAGCATTTCAAAAAAAAAAATTATATGTTAATGAATATAGAGTATACGTGGATATTATGTCAGGAAAATAAATTTTCGTCAATTTAGGTTGCTAACATGGACATCATTTATTAGTCAGTTCGTTTATCCAGTAGGAGGGAAGGGGATGGGGTAAAGGCGTGGCTGCCAGCTACGAGTTTCACTTTATTAGAGTATATGATTTTTTGTTGTAATAGTAATAATAAATCCATCAATATCTACCATTTAACCCAATTCCGATGATGTTATTTATAGCATATGTTTAAGTGTTGATATAACAGCAACAATACAGTTTTACAGAGTTGAGCATGGTAGGGACAAATAGCATGCAGAAAATAGTAATACAGGGAAGAAAAATATACATGAAAAATATCTAGGAACATCATTCCAGTATGGCTTCGAAACCGATTTATATCCGGTGAATTAAAACATATTCTTAGCCATATAGAAAATTAAGTATAGCATTGATATCCCGGTGCTAACAGAACTGGTTTTAATTTTCATTTTAATATTAATTTAATAAACGATGCGATAACTAACTATTCTTGCACGATAAGTACGTTGTACCAAGTTCAAGCAATGCATCCAAGATAGGATAGCTTTAAATATGTGAACAGATCTATTGGGTACAGACTTATATAGCAAGGATCTTAAGGGATAAGACAATGGTCAATTATTAATTGACATACAACCCCAGTTATCATAAACAAAATTATCCCCTTTGTAGATTGAAGTATTAGTTGAAAATTTGATTACTTTCAACAAATATTCGATAAAAGTATCCAAAGTTGTTGAGCCAAAAAATCAGAATGACGTGGTTATAAAAATTAGGTTACCAGTATAATTTACAGTCCCATGTCTCCTCCCTCCCTGGTATGTAGAGAGTATATAATAATGGATATAGAAAATATTAAGAAAGGCGAAAAATGTCGTCAATTTAGGTTGCTATTTCCCCTGTAATTTATTGATCAGTTCCTTCATCCAGTAGGAAGGGAGGGGATGGGGAATCTTTATTTTAGCCCGCTAAAAGTTTTTCTTTATCAGAGTACTTGATAATTTGGTGTAAGATCCCAGTAATAATAAATCCATTGTATAATCCTTGTGGTTGGAATGTAAATGTAATCTTGACACTGATACCTTCACAATCTTAACTAGGATTACTATTTGAGTTCTCTAGACAATCCGCATATGTGAGTAACAGGATGTCTGTATATCTGTCTGTCTGTATGACTGTTTGTAACGAAGTATCTCGTTAACCGCTGAATTGATCGGGTTCTCCTTTACAGTATAGCTTCTCATAGGTCTAGGGAAGGTTTATAACTATTTTGGGGGAGTGTACCAGCACCCTCCCAAGAGAAATAGCTTCCAACATGACAATTATTAGCAATTTTAAAAGAATAGTAACAATGTTTTAAATATGTTGATTATGCTGCCGCCATTTTTTTTGATAATACAATAATTTCTAAGATTAAATTTTTAGAACGATGATTTCTATGGCATAATCTTGTAAGAGGAGTTGGGCAAATTTACAACACATATTTTATTGACACAATAATATAGAATAATCAAAAAGCTAAGTTAAAAAAGATATACAAAAATTGCAAATTATTCTAAAAAACAGTGGGTAAATCTGAAAAAAAAAACTGTATAACTCTCATCTGCTACGACATTGAACATCTGTTTCTCACATAACTTTTCTCATACTTATTGGTGTGGGTGTGTTGGGACAGTTTAACACATTTTGCAGAGACAGAGAAAGGACAATGGAATATAAATTATCTCCACCTTCAACTTTATTAATTTATCTGCCATTTGTAAGCTATAACTTATAGAATTGTTCAAAGAAAGTACTCTAACTTTTTCTCTAAAATTGTTTTTTAACCAGTAAAAGGTAAACTAAAAGAATGTTTTTATTGGGGTTTAAAAGTCCCTCCCCCTCTCCTGGTTCTACTTGGGAAATTTATTAATCATAACTCGGTGCGGGAGATTACTTTAACTTCTTTTATTATGTCCTGTATCCCAGATATTTTGGTACCATTCTTACTCACAACTTTTTTATAAGTTAGTTGGTGGTTACTCTATAATTCGAAATGTTTGTCTTTATGTCCGTCTGTCTAAAACATTTTTTGGGAAACCTGATTTTCTTGGATCCTTCTTAATTAAACTATTTGCTTTTGTATTTTTACTATCCATGATTTTTGTGTGCTTCGCTACTTATGAATGATTTCATCCTAATCTTATTTAAAATATTTATATTTGATTGCCATATCTATCTATTTGATTTTTAAGATAGTTTTCCGAAACTCTCGTTGCTTTGAGTATTGTGACGTTCTGAAGTCCTGGGGAGTTTTTGACACACCAACCTTGTTTAAACAATCATAATGAGCTGGGGGCGTAGATATAGGTTTTATTTTTGGGGTCCTATAGTAACGGAGGAGGGGGGGGGGGAGAAGATGTCACCCAATATGTGTTTAAACAATAATAATGAGCTAAGTTCTATACAAAGTTAAATTTGGGTGAAGGTTTTTTAAAGGGGGGGGGGGGGAGTAAAACTCCCAACCTTTTTTAAACCTTTTTGAGGGGGTGGGGGGGGGGGGGGGGATGAGTTAAAGTTTTTTTTAATAAACACAAATTGTCGCAGTCAAAATTTTATTTTTGGTAGTCGGTAATGCTTTCTTGGCAAGAAACATGATTTAATTTGTTGCTATCTGTCTTAGGCGGCTAGAATCTTTTTTTTATATTTTTGGACAAACTATAACTATACAACTAACTTTGTCCGTCGGTGATCTGTAATACTATTTGGCAGCTGCTATTCTATTTATACAACTTTTATCTCTTGACAAGATTATCTGTGAACATCTTATCTGTAACTCACTTTGTTCGTTTGTCCGTCTATTATTTGAGCTTCGTTACTTAAAGATATTGCCATGCTTATTTATATCTTGAAATTAAAATTAAATCAGAAAATACAATAAAGTTTGTAAATGCTATTAAAACTATTCAAAAGCATCATAAATACAATGGAAATTTAGTTTTTAGCGCATAATTATAATAACTTAGAAGGATAGTCCAAGATAATTCGTTTTAGAATTTTTTTTTTTTGGGGGGGGGGGGAAGCTGTCTCTCTTCAATATAGTACAGAACCTTTGCTGGGCCTATTTTTGCATCAGTAGTTAGCAAAATTATGAAGCAACTTAGAGTGCCAAATGACGTCATACAATACAAATGAAAAATGACAGGCGAGCATATATGTAACCAATGGTCAATAAAGACGTATCCTGGCCTGGTCATTTGTATTGTTTGACGTCATTTTTAATAGGCACTATAAGCTGCTTCTAAAGAACAGCATAACAAAATCATTTACCTAAACTTAAGAGTTTCCTATCCTAACATATAGAGACATATAACAAGGAGGGGGGTTGAACTTTTTAATACTCCTAAACCCTGCGGGGTGCCTCATATGTTCTAAACTAGGGCTTTAGATGATTGGTGTTCTTTTAAACTAACAAATATCTAAACTTTATCTAATGTGAACATAAAATGAAAATCATCAAAATAGGGTTTAATATTGGATATATGCTTGTAGTATTATAAAATGCACATAATACATTTTGCATGGAATAAACACGTATCCAACCCTTTTTATTGTAGAGCATTTGTCAGACCTAACGGGGCTTTTTGCCCTAAAACATGCCTTTTTAAATCTTATTATCACGTAGGTATTATTTTGACAACCAATGTATGGCTGGAATCCAATACCTCCGCGAATACAATCGGGCACGTTACGTTTGCGCTAATACTGCAGGTTTTAAGCTATATTGTGTGCACATCCCAATGATGCGCTGCTTGGAGAGAGTAGGAGGTCACACTTTTTTGTTCACAGCATATTAAATGCTGTTTTAAAAACTCTATATCATCATGATAGAGATGCTTGCTCTAGTTAAACAAGGATAAGGATTTATAATAGAAAGACAGCTTATTTTTTTACAAATTCGCTCCAAAAAGATTTTTAACCAAAATTGTGAAAAACCGTTTTATTGAGAAAATTTGAACCTTTTATTTCCAACTATTTTTAGACCACTGAATTTATCTTAACTTTTTAATATTTTTTTCATCCAATGTCAAACTCTCAAACTAGGGGCCCCATCCTTCAGGGCTACAATAACTTTGGGGCTCTTCTACCCCCTATTTAACCTCATATAAGGATATAAACACGTTTTACCTTAAATTTAGTTTGTAGTCCAAGATAAGATATGCGGGAGGCGGCCAAAAAAACATCAAGCTTAGAGCTTATTGTAGAGTTTCTATGCTCAGCTGTGAAAAGACGAATTAATATAATTGTAGAGTTGCTACGCTTGTTAAAGGATGTATTATTGTATAGATGGAATGATAGAGAAAGGCTAAAAGTATGACTTGATAGGGTTTTTCAATACGTTATACTTTTGACGGATTTTTGAAAATAATGTATCAATCAATAATGTATTATCCATTGGTCTTATTGTCTGTCTTATATATTTTAAATAATGGCAAAATGGATTCGAGCTCCTCGTAAATGCCTTTTAAAGCATAACCTTTGTTTAAAAGTACTAGCTGCATAGGTTAATAACAAGGACGTCCAAGGGGAAAATTTGGTTACCTCTACCCACCATAAAACATATTTGTGGTGGCGTAGGAAACAACAAAATCTTTAAGAAAATAGTATATCCTCCCCCATTTTATAAATTTACATCCATTTTAGGGGTGCCTATATTATTTGAATGAAATGTCGAAACAACCCTAAAGTTATTTCATATAGAGAGAACATTCCCCTTTTCAGTTTAAATTTAAGTTTTCTATTTAGGATTGTGTTAAAAAAACTTGTAATCATCATTTGATGGTCTCAATTGGAAGCTTTGGCTTTATTTGATAAAGCAATGCTACTCTAAAACTTACTTCATACCTCAACTAGACCCTAGTCTCTAATGGCCTAAAACACCCCCCAAGACATTTAGAAAGTTTTCCTAAAGAGTACAACTATTCAGAACATTATTTTCCAAGATATTAAGATACAGAAAAAAAACCTTACTACTTTATATTGAAGGATATAATTTTTAATTTTCATTCTTTGAGCTAATGAATTCATTATTTCTTTGATTATCATGTACTCTAAAAAATGAAACTTTTAGCTAACTAATAGGAATAATAATACAACAACAATGATTCGCCATGGTATATATTGGTTGTCCTTGCTTTCAAAAAAATATGTTAAACGACTAACAATCTAAAAAAACAGCTTGATCTCATAAAAAAAGCAAATTAATTAACATAAAATAAATTTTGCAGGCATTTTACATAAATTATTAGATAGAGTAGCTGCACTTCTTAAAAATCTTATAAGAAAAATCCTTTTACTTTATATATTTTGTTAACAATGAAAAAAAATTTGCAGGAAAAAATGTAAGAAATAGTCTGTCTCATTTATAATAAACAAGAACGAGACTATTCACAAAGGAGTAAGGGGACATTGGTTGTTTATTACACTATTCCCAAACGTTTTGTAATAACGTTTTCTTATTCGTTGGTTCATTAAGTTGTTTCAACTAGTAATTGTAATCTACAGAAGTGTAATTTTGTATATCATCATTGGGAATGTACATGAATTCATGGATATTGTTTTATACCTTTAGATCGCTGATATTCATGTGCAGAGGGGTGCAAGAGAGAGGCGTTGACCCCCCCCCCCTGTACGAAAATGAGGAGGTTGACTGTACATATCTCACAATTACAAATTTTAGCGCATACAAATTTGTATGCGCTTTGTGCATCTTAAGAAAAACCTAATGCACGCATTTGCTTAATTTATTTTTGTGTTAGCAAACTTTTGAATTGAACAGACTTGCAGAAGTGATTTAAAGAGTAGCTGTGGTATTTTTAATACTATAATGTAAAGGAATTTTAATTTGTATTCAATTTGGGGGATGAGGCATGAAAATTAAGCAAGTCTTGGCCCACAGATTATCACAGTGGGTTGTCTGTTGGGGGTTTTAAAATACTTTTATCACAGTAGATTACTATGGTGAAATAAACTGTAACTTTACTGTAAAAACATAGAATTTGAATATTCATAATTCCAGATTCTTAGAGACACAAGACACATGGATGTCAACTTAAAATATTTCTTTCATTTTTCTGTACTTATTGCTGCTATGTAAGGCCCGTAAGTTGGACCATAAATATGACTTTTAGATAAAGTTTTTCGGTCAAATGGGAGGTTTTTTTTGGAGTAGCATCTTTTTATGTATAAATTTTATGATATATGCTTTTGAAAAAAAAATTTCAATAAATATTACCAAACATACATTTGTTAAATAGTTGACTATGCCCAAAAAGAATTTTTCCCTTTTGAAAATCATTATTAAATTATACGCTTCGTATGATCCCATTCTTTATAATTTTAAGACATTTTTACAATAAAAAAATGATTTTTAAATCAATTTTTAATCGCCAAAGGCTGTCCATAAGCTTGGCCTTACGTTGTTATCCACTACTTTAGTCAATAATTTTATTGTCCACTTCCAATTACAATCAACAAAATTAACCTTTGATTCAGATCAAACTTGCATGATAGTAGAAAAGTTTGACTCTGAAGGTTTATACAATCCAATTAAGATTTGATAAAGAATTAATCTAGTCCCCATTCAGTTTTTAACCCAACGAATGAGATATCTTTTCTATCAAATTTTGAGGACTAATCTGATTTAGAGTCCAAAGTAACCTCCCTCCCTTCCCTTGTTTATATCTTCTTTACTCATTAGATGTAAGGGGTAAATCTCCAAATTTCTAGTCGGATTCCAAATATATTTATTAAACATTAAAACATACCGTTTTTAAGTTCTAACGGATCTTTTGTATTGTGATTTAAGTAGAAAAATCCTTTAAAACCCCCCATTCTCAATCTGTAGTGTCTCTTGTTACAAATCCAATCTAGAATAAACGGTCCCATGTATAGTTGGTTAGATTGTTGAAATAACAAATTATTCTTGGATATATTTCCGACATAAAAATCCTGAAAATCTCTACAAATACCAACTACAAGTAACAACTCTGTTTTAAAAGAATTTAAAGAAGCAAATTTTGCTTAACAGTTGTCAACTATAAGAAGCTGCACCCACACTACTTTTTTTGCTGCAGAACATTTTAAGATAGAAATAATTATTAGTTAAACTTTTACAAAATGTTTTGATTTACTTTGAATTATATCCCTCTTTTTAATAATGATTTTTCCCATGTGGGCTTTGTCCATTACTAATTTTGCAAACACATTTTTAAGGGAATTTGACCTGCATCAATAAGATTTATATCCCTCTCATTTAAGTTCCCAGTAAATCGCACACCCTAAATACTACTTGATCTCATTAAGGTTAAATATCTCATATGACTGTCATTACCAGTCAATAGTAAGGATATAATTATATACTCTGGGATAATGAAACTCCCTCCCATCTCTTTCCTTCAATGTCTTTTTATTTTATTTTCATTTTATTTTGTCAGAAGTTTCATTTTAATTAAGTTTTATTAATTTTCTTAGCGCTGAACCGATTTGTTTCTACTTTACTATGAAGCTTTACATAGGACCAAGGAAGGTTTACAAGTTTTTTGGTGAGTGAAAATTTCGCCACTAAAAAAATACCCCTCAGAGTTTTTTCGTTTTAAAAAATAAAATTGAAAGTGTGGGAGGTTGACTTACACTCCTTCCCCCATCTCAAGAGCCCAGTGGTCTCTAGGTGCGTAGCCGCCAGTATGAGAAATAAAAAAAGATCATGGGAATATGTTATTATTTGTCAAGATTAGTAATTAAACAGATTACATATTAATATACATAATCATATGATTCCCAGAGGGTATTTGTACTTCAGATATCATTGACCAGGGATAGGGTTAATGCTATTTAAATTGGTTAAAAGCAGGGTAAGCAGCATAATATTGAATAATTAACAAACATCCCGTTATCAACCCCGAATAAAAATATGGTTTTTCTCTAGTGCCTAGTCAAAAATAGATTCTCTCCCCCCCCCCCCTCCCTCTTATTTTGAAATAAAATGAAAATAAGGGAGTGTTGGTAAATATTCGTTTTTTGCTTTTATTTTGGGTAAGTTTTTTTTATATTAGGTGCTGGGTAGTCTTGCAAGGTTATGGCTTTCACTTCTCCCCCCTTCAATCAATTGCCTTTAGAGACGTAGCCGATAGTAGAAGATATTTTGCTTGTATAGTTTTATTTTTAGAAATATTCTTTAATATCTTTTTGAGATCTTAAAATAGAAAACGTATCAAATTACTTTTTTTTGCAAAAAGTATAACATTCGATATTACAATAATACGACGTTCTGTTATGTTAGTTTATAATAGAAAATCAAGAATTGAATAACCAACGTCTTTTGAAAAAATATCCATTACCCATTAAAATTCCCTGCAAAAAAATTAATTAAACAACTTAATCTCATACATCTAAAATTGTCAAGCTTCCAAATAAAGAAATATGCTTTTTCAACCCTTGTAAGTATGTCTAAAATTAAACCAAAGTGTTTTTTAACCCTTTATTGAAAAATCAATATTCTAAAGTTATTGTTATTCTGTTATTATAGTGTAAGGTATAGGAAAGAATAGATAGGTGTGAATTTACCATATGCTTTTATAGTAGCGAAGCTACTCTATAATTAATATAATTCAATATGTATGCCTGTCCGTCAGTTTAGTTTTATTTTTAACTTATTAAAATTTAGCATATATATCTTGCTGAATGTTTAATGATTTTCAATCTTTCTTATGACCACTGAACATTTCGTTCCTGTAAGTTTTTTTTGTTATCCATGATTTTTTTGTGACTAGCTACTTGTGGTCCATGGATGTTGTCATCCTTGTTTCTTATCTATACAATACATACATTCTTTTCAGTTATGTTGTCAGTTACAAAGAATCTATAGAGATAAGACAATGGCCAATAAATTGATGTACATCCCAATTAATTATACACAAAATCAACCCTTCTGTAGATTACACTTAGTGGTTTAAACTCAACTTAATGAATCAACCAATCAAAATTCAGTAAAAGTCTCCAAAAATGTTAAGCCAACGTATAAGAAAACTTTGAAAACTATAGTGTAATAAACAGCTCAATGTCCCCTCCCTCCCTGGTCAGTTGCATAACTATTACAGCATTTTTGACAATACGTGGTTGGGTTTTATCATTTCAGGTGCAAAATTGGTAATATTACAATTCAAACATTCTTAAATTAAAGATGAGAGCCATCAGTTACGTATGGACGTACGGATGGACCGACCTTAATAATATAAAAGCTTAGCATTAAAAAATTCCGATTAAACAAAAATACACTTTTCTATTCAAAAGTGATATCACTTGAACAAATAATGCCCCCCCCCCTCCAAAAAAAAAAAATGGAAGGAACTTTTGAGATACCCTGTTTAATTTAGAAGTTGCATGATTTAGATGTACATAGAACAACCAAGATAGAAGAACTGTATGAATAGATGGAGTGGGTTACAGGAATTTTTATATAAGGTTAGAAATGTTTGAGAACAATTAGTCTGTGTTTTGAATTTCTGAAAGTATCATTCTATATTTATAAATCTTTTAGTAGAGAAGCTATTTTCAGGTCAGTTTGACTGTCCGTCAGTCCGTGGCCCTTTTGAGGAAATGTGATAATTAATCTATCTGAACTATTTTCATATCTTTCTTTCATTCTTCTCTTTTTTATGACCACTGAACTTTTCGTCTATTTGTCAATTAATGATTTGTTACTGATTTTATGTTCTACATTTTATTATTCGTGGAAAATTGAAGCCTTACTGGGAAAATTTAAATTTTATCTAAAGGAAAACCAGGAGAGAAAAGGAATAACTAATAATCTAAATTTTCAGTATTTAATCTTTGAATAGTATAGTGAGTAGTAATCAGATTCCTCACTATGGGGTCAATCATACAATCATACCAACACCAGTATCTAATATTGTGTGTTTTTACCACCTTACCAAATATAACATATCATAGATGGTTTTAGATGTTCGTATAATAATGTAGATACAAATTTCAAACATTGCATGAAGATTTCAATAATAATTAGGTACTATTGGTACCAGAATATAAGCAAAGCATCTCTATAAACAAGTTCTAAAAATGTAAATATGTCCATAAACAGTATGCTGTATTTAAGAAGTTTTGTAACAAATTTACTTACAGTTTTAATGTTCGTTTGTCCTAAAATTCAAAGCTTTGCTTTTATGGATGTTGTCATCCTTTGATTCAACTATTAATAATTAAAAACATTAATAAAAGGAATGTTTAAAATTTGCCTTGCTTTCTAATAACAAATTTTATAGAGATTGCTGCTTTTGAAAAACACTGATCCACTAAATATTACATAATATGAAATATCTAATTCATAATATTATGTGGTATTCCATTGATAAATTTAATGATATAATCTTGTAAAATCAGCACAGCACACTGACATACCTTAAGTTGTATGAAATTTTATTTGTAGCAAAACTACTATAATTCTGTATGTCCTTCATTTAGAGGGAAACGTGATTATTGGCTGTGTTTAAGATGTTATATTTTTGTGTGTGAATATTCTTCTGGCCACTTATCATATTCTCCATTGGTCAATCTGTCCGTCTATCTGTTTTTTTTTGTCTTCTCTAGTTTCAAAAGCTATAAAAACGGTCAACCTCTGTCCGTAATTTTGCAGCTTTCCGCGGACATTAAAATAAAAAAAAAATAAAACCAGTTTTGTTAGCCTCGAGGGGCTGTAAATTGTCTGTAATACGATGCTATTTTTAAGTATGGATAAGAACCAATGTATATCAATAGGTTTCGAAGCCAAACTGGAGAAAAAGTTAAACGAATTTTGTTGCTTTTTTTGTTTGATAATGACTATTTAGCTTTTTATGATAAAATGCTCTTTGCTTTCCTACACAGTATTTATATTAAATGTATTTAAATGGAAGCTTCTTTTTTGGGTAAGTAGTTCATCCATCCATCTAAATTTTAGAGGTCAAATTTAATATGGCAGTTTCTACCACTATTAAAATCTAGGTAGCACTGCATAGTATAAGCTTAGTGAAGCCTAATTTTATGATGTTATATATCTATGATATATAGACCTTATAACCTACTCTAATAACCGTCGCTACTGTAATAACTTTCCATTTCATTGTTATAGATGGAAGAATAAAAAATAGGGATGTACAAATTGGTCAATAATTAAGTTTAACTAGTATTACAACATCCATAAGTGGCGAAGCACATAAAAATCTCATTTTCAGAGGAATCAAAAAGCAACTGGAGAAAAATATAACAAATCAGAATTTACCGACGGTTAATGTGATTTTTGGAGTAGTATTTTGACTAGAAACTGAGAATTTAACGTTTTCTACATAGATATCTAGTGTTAACAATAGCATTACCGAGGACGTACAATAATGTTATATGATCATTTATATCAAAAATACAAGCCATCTATCTTAAAAAGCAGCCAAGAAACTCGCGTTTTCCAAATTTGTCCCAAAAAACATTACCCATTACCGATCAATTGATTGACTTTTAATTTGATCAAAATATTAAGTATCATAAAATTTACATAGTTTATCCTAATCACCTATCCCTTCAACCCTGGAATACAGGAGAAGAGGGATGCGCATAAACATCTCCTTGTGTTATCTTTTCATATACCAGGAGGGTAAGCATCCATAGGTAGGACCTTTCAACATAAATATTTAAATAAATAGGTTGATTTAAAGACTATTTCTAGCTATCCTATCCAACCCTTTGATTGCAAAACATTGTTCTGCAAGTTTTAACTTGACATGGCAGAAAAGTGTGCCTGTTTAGGGGCTCAGCCATTCCTACAACTTTCCAAATAAAATTTAAAAAGTTGCAAAATACTTTTGGCTTACAGTCAACCAAAGTAAATTTTCCAGTAGCTTTGCCTTTATAAAATTCAATACATATCCTTTTTAAACTCCCCCCTCCCCCCTTTAACTCCCACCATTTCCTAACACCCGGTCTTGTTAAATGGGCCCCCTGTGGTTGAACCCCCCTCCCTCGTCGGAAAATCTAACACTCCCCCCCCCCCCCCTCCTGAATTGGTTTAAAATTTGACACCTCCCACCGAGTTCTAATCTATAGAATTGTGTTTAAAAGTAGGAGCAGTAGGTATATGTGCTACTTTAGGATGCTGCGATTTAGAAAAAAGATGTTTTTTATGTTTTATCTAGTTATTATGCTGCAAACAACTAGTTTTAATACAAACTACTGACAGCTGGACTACTAGAAACCTCTAGGAGCACTTTAGGGAAAAGCGGATGGGAGAAAATGACCCTTAACTTTTGCTTTTGTTTGAAAGTTTTGTTTTTAGGGGTGATTTATCTTGGGTACACCTACCTCCAAAATAGACATAAAAAACATTATAGGACTTATAAGAAGCTTTACTGTAAAGGAGAACAATGTATGTTCAGCGTTATAGCGAGATCCATCAGTACAGATAGACATTAGACAGAAACAAATCATGTTACTTTCATATAAGAATATATTTATTATAAAAAGGACCCTCCCTACTATTGAAAAAGAAAGAATATAAAGGGATGAAGGAAGATCTCGATCATAACTAATTTCGGATGTCTTCAAACTAGATCCACCCCCTCTCACCCCCTCTCTTTCTGCATTCCCTTTGGACTGGATGGTTCTGGATAGCGATAAGGTGTTTATACAAGTGCGCCAATGTTTTTTTATAAAATTGTTAAAAAATTACATCTGTTTGGTTTTCCTTTGCAATTAAGCTTTTTTTTAGGTACAGGGAAGGTTTTTAACTATTTTGGGAGAGCGTATCTCCACCCTCCCAATTTAAAATCACACCCCCAAATTTTTTTTCTGAATATTTCTTATTAAAACTCAAATTAAGTAGAAGGGCGGTTGACTTATCCCCCTCCCACCTTAAGAACATCTAGAGGCTTCTTGGGGGCGTCCGTTGCCCCTAGTCTTTCTTAAAATAAAAGCTATGTCTTGCATTTTTTTTCATTTAGGTGTTTGATCACGAATTTCATATGGTAAAAATATTTTTCTTATTTAATTGTTATCCTAATAAGATAAAAGTTATGCTTGAAAATTGTTTTAATAGCTATTATTATATGTTGCATTTTTATATAAACGTGAGAATTGCGTTCAGAATTTGCGTCATTTGCGTCATTTCTATTTTCAGATTTTTATTACCCGTCATCATATAAAGGAGAGGTGATAATAATGGGAGTGAGAGAAGAGAGTGGATAAAATTAAATAGGGAAGTTATAGGAGGAACCACTTGAAATAAAAAGGAAGGTGTTTAAAGAGGGAAAGAAGAGTAAGAGCCTGGGTTTCCGTACAATATAGTTAAACTTCTAATCTGTAATAGTCATTATTAATAAGAAATATTTATTTTGCTGATTGCTAACATCGTAAAAAATAACAAATAATATTTATACCTATTTTATTTTCTAAAGGAACTTTTAAAATAGAAAAGAGTATCATTGAACGACAATCTCCTATAGATGTGTTTTGCTATTTTCATGATCAATTTTTGGCGGTATTTCAGGGAAGCTTCCACTACACGAGGATGCTACATCTCAATTTGACAGGAAGATAATATCTTAATTTGAAGAATTAAGTGATGACCCTTCAACATGACCAGGCAATAGAGTGATTGTAGAGTAGCGACGCTTATACAATAGTAATTTTAAGCATATAGAGAAAATATAAGAACTTTATCTATATTTATATTTAGAAATGCGTTTTTGGTGACATTAGAAAAATAATGTTTTTTTGTGTTAACATTTTATGGACCTTTGAATTAGCTGGTATTACAAATTTTATGAAAATAATTAAAAATAATGTCAATACGTTCATTTTAATGTAACTAATTAAAATAATCTTTTAAATGATAAGTCGCACATTTTTAACTCTAATATACATATAGGAAAGAACTGAATATTAAGTTTTATAAGATTCTATAATACCTAAATTTTGAGAGTAAATCTAGACAAAATAGAAAAAAATATTATAGTATTAGTATGGTCTCGAAACCGATATATACCGGTTCTGAGCAAAACTGAAAAATCATGTATTGTATAGTATTGTAGCCAGCTTTCTACGAATATCAAATAAAAAATCATGATAATAAGACCAGTTTAGTTGGCATTGGCTAACAAAACTGGTCTTAACCTTGTATTTTTTCATTTTAACATCCGCGGAAAGCTGTCTTTAATATGATGCGATAAATAACTATTCTAGTAACGCCGCAGATACTCTATGATAGAGACTTATCCATATCAACGTACGTTGTCTTTCAGTTCATCCGTTCGTCCCCTGAGATCTTCCGTCAGTTTGTCGCATTACCCGCTAACCCAATTAGGTTGTCATTTTCATGGAAACTACCTACTTGTTCTGTTGTGGTTTTAAGCTATTTTTCTGGGGGGCACCCAAATAAATAAGGCAAGGAAATTATTGGAGACCATTTAATGTGAATTGACTTTTTAAAACAAATATTAACAAAGGGGTTGAGCTAACCTCCCCCCCCCCCTCCCCCACTTGGAAAATATTAAATTTCAAATACTTAATATCAAAAAGCATCCTTTCCAGTTTAATTCATATTTTTAGTTTTGATAAAGTAACTGCGTAAATAGTTCAAACGGATTAAAAACAATAATCACAGTAAAATAAATAAGATTAACTGAAAATAAGCTTTTTATGTTATTTTTTGGTTTTTCAAGTGCTTTGATAAAAGGTATTACTTTCAAAGATTATTTACACTTTTTTAAGCACAATTTTTATGATATTTTTTTCTTTTTTTCTTCAGATTCTTATATAAAAGTAACAGGATATCTATCTGTATCTGTACTGAATTATCTCGCTTACAGTACTAAACCGATATGACTCTCTCCATAATGTATAAGGTAGATCTTTATATAGAAGACCCCACCCCCTATTTTTTTCCACTGCGTTTTCATTTGATTAGAAAACATGAAAATCTGGTGTAAGGTCCAGGTAATATATTTTTTTTTTTGCTTTTTTTTGTAAGGTCCAGGTAATAATATATCAATTTTACTAGGCCTATATTTAAGGCACATCTAACTCTCAAGCTACGTAATTACCTAGACATCATTAAGTAAACGCCATAGCCGGTAAATTAAAAGCTATTTATCGCATCATATAATAGACAGTTTTCTGCGGATATTAAATTGAAGTTATAAGATTGAAACCAGATTTTATTATCCCCGAAGCGTCGAACAAATTCAAATAATTTTTATAATTATTATTTTGATTATTTATCCAATCTACGGCGTTTACATTAAAATTTAAGATAGACCTATTTTATATCAAAAACCATTTCATTAATCAATCGGGTTTTAGAGAAAATTTATGATAAGTATTACATTATATGTTTATCAAGGGTGCGTTATTATTCTGATGTAATATTGTATTAATTTTGTTTTCCAACAAAATATCATTATTTTACACCAACTCTAAACTCAGGGAAGGGGGGAGGAGTTGGGTAATAAATTTTCTCGTATTCATTCGAATCCGGTGGATAGGAACCGGTTCTCATTAATACGAAAAAACTATGTCTAGCATCGTATTATATCCAGTTTTCTACGAATATAAAAATGTACAATCATAAGATTAAAACCAGTTTTTTTAGCCGGTGCCTCCGGCACCACGGGGCTAAAAAAACTAGTTTTAATCTTATGCTTGTACATTCTATATCCGCGGAAAGTCGTTTATAATACGATGCGAGAAATAACTATTACATGTACCCAAAGTTCTGTAAAAAGTCTGTCCTTTTCATTGGCTTAAAAACTTTGGGTACTTTTAAAGAATCTATTAATTTTCTTTCAATCTTTGCAGTCAATAATTTTAAACTACAAAAGGGCTAATTTTGTTTATAACCATTGTGGATGTTCAGTTCATCAATTAATTGTCGACTGTTTCATACCTTAAAATCTCTTAACCTCACTACTGTATACTCTTAGAAATCACTGTGAGGCTATGTTTGATAATCTTTGCTTACATCTCTGAACTAAGAACTATTGTTTTTTTTCCTTTCCTGAAAATTAAATGGATGGAGAATTTGCTTGGATATTATGACAAGGAAAAATTTTCCTCAATTTGTGTTGCAACCATGGACATCATTTAATGATCAGTGCGTTCATCCAATAGGAGGGGAGGGGATGGGGTAAAGGGCGTCGATGGGGGATATCAATATTCTAGCCAGCTACAAGTTTCACTTTATTAGAATACATGATAATCTGGTGTAAGAACAAAGAATTAATGAATCCATTTTTGAAGGCGGGAAGACAATTCTCCCAAGAAATTGTTATTGAGAAATTCCTCTTGCTCTCTATCCTCAATAGAAGCCGCATGGTGAAATTAGCGCATCCAAACTAATGAAGAGATAATTATAGAGCAAGCTACTTATATAACAATACTTTCTACAATACAGCAAATTTGTTACCTTCTAATAGCACAGCTTAATTAAATCATTTTAGTGGTGAGCCAGATCGGGGTGAGCCGAGTTTCAGCCAATCACAGCGCGGCATTTCATCAAATGCAGTGCTCTCATTGGTGAAAAGTTGGCTCACACCGATCTGGCACACCACTAAAATGATTTAAAGATCCAGCTCTTCATAACTTAACTATTAAGGCACTTCTTTGTGTGTAAACTTGCGGTACGTCCCTCGAGTCCTCTAGGAGCACTTAGTTTTAAAAAGAAAATTAAAAAAGGATTTTGTTGGGGGTTTGGGCAATTAATATTTTTCTAGTGGAGATTTCTCTTGGTAGGGTAGAGATGCCCTCCCCTAAATAGTTTCTTTTCTGGACATCTAAGAAGCTTCACTGTAAAAGAGAACCGTAACGGTTCAGCTGTTAGCGAGATCCTTCGTTAGAGACAAAAAAGCTTAATACTTAACTCCATGTTAGAAAGTGTGTCTTATTGTTGCGCTAATTATGAAAAAGATTGACATTGTTATTCTATTATGGAAGCATTTCTATGGGTGCAAAATCTATTTCCATTATGGCTTCGAAACCTATTCTATATTCATATCCGTTGGATTATAACTGGTTCTCAGCCGTACTGAAAAAACACGTGTACCATTATGATTCAGACAATTTTCCACGATTATCAAAATATAAATCATAAAATTAATACCAGTTTTAATCTTATAATTTATCATTTTGATATCTGCGGAAAGCTGTCTATAATACAATGCATTGAAAGAACTATTATTCACTTTGCTGTTTTATGGAAATACAAAATTTAGAAGAAGATATTATTTGGTGGATATATACCTAGATAGCATCTAAATTTTATTATTAATTATCTTTAATAATTTTCACCTTTATCGCTTCAAGGTCATTATAATTATTCTAAAGACCATTAAATTCATAGTAATAATCCTACAAATAACAGGATGTATTGTATATGTTTGTACCAAAGGATCTCGATGACCCTTGAACCGATATGGTTCTTCTTTACAATGAACTATGAAGATTCTCATTGGTACTGGGATTGTTTATAGCTATTTTAGGGGAGAATTCTACCTCTCCCAGAATAGGCCGTAGAGGCCTCTAGGGGTAAAGCTGCTAAACCTTATATAAAACTAACATGATTTCTGTGTGTGTTGTCTGTCCGTCTGTACCGAAGGATCTTGCTAACCGCTGGACCAATAGGGTTCTCCTTTACAATGTAGCTTTTCATAGGCGAGATCTAAACAATCGAAAATTTGAAATTTAGCCAAATACATTTTAAATTTTCAAACTATTAGAAACATAACTTGACAACAAGAATTGTCACTAAATCATCAAATATTTGTTATAAAAGCTGTAGGAAAATGGATATAAAATAAACGTGGATATATTGTCAGGGAAAAGTTGTCTTCAATTTAGGTTGCTTTAATTGGTCAGTTCGTTTATCTGGTAGGAGGAGAGGGGTTAAGGGGGTGGATAAGAGGTATCGTTTATTTAGCCAGTTGTGAGCATCACTTTATCAGAGTACAGGAATATCTGGTGCAACATCCAAGTAATAATATATAGATTACCAGACTACAGGAACTGTCACTAAATCATCAAATATTAAATATTTATAATATCAGCTGTACGAAACAAACAGAATTTTTGTATGAACAAAAGTGAGCATTGGCAATGAATATTATTTTTTCCAGGGATTTTGAATGATAACACGTACAAAAGAAGATAAGATTAGCCCTTCTGTAGATTAAAATTGTAAGTTAAAATGTTTGAAAACTGTTCTTTGGAACTCACCAATCAAGAGTTAATAAAAGAGAACTTGTTAGGGCACCAGTTTAGTGTATTCCAGTTGTACATTTGCTTGGTACCTAATGTTATTCCCCAAATTTATGAATAAAGTGAAGTATGCCTTATGCAAATATTAGTGTCCAATCAGAAACACAAAAATTTCATAATAGCCAAAAAGTCCATGGATCTTAAGGGATGGGACAATGGACGATAAATTAACGTCTCAAAAAACGCGCGGCTAGAGCTGTACTACACAATAAGAACACACTTCTTAGTAGAAAATATATTTCGCTTTATTCAAGCCTTCTCAATTCTATAAAATAATAATCATATTTCCAAAAATTCTCAAGAAAACAATAAGCTTCATACTAGTTGAATTAACGATACATAATTCAAGAATGTAAAAGAAAAAATATTTGTAATATAGACGTACAAATGTAAACAAAAGCCTTGCATTTAGGTTGCTGTTTGATTATTTTGGTTAATTATTAAAAGGTCTTCATTCATTGGTCAGTTCGTTCCTCCAGTAGGAGGTATAACTTAATTATAGTACACGAGTATCTGTTGCAACATAAAATATGATTTTTTGTTGGAATGCTGGAACACTAAAATATTTAGTTAACTGAGATGGGTAAATATTAAGGTAAATATTTAGCACAAATTTAACAACAATCAAATAATAACATTAGATAGATAGAAGGATAGAGAAATAGAAATAAATATATTACTTCTTGGATGTTGCACGAGATTTTCAAGTACTCTAATAGAGGAATACTCGCAGTTGGCTAAAATAACGAAACCCCTCATCCCATCACCTCCTACTAGATAAAGGAACCGACGTTCATATTTAATTGTAATCTAAATTGACGACAAATTTTCTTCTCTCAATAGATCCACGGTTGTAAAACGAGAGGAAAAAATGAAATATAACCAACTTATTGCCTATGATACAAAGTAGAACAATCTCTGTACGTCCATCTGTTCAATATTCTAAACGGATAAAGCTTACACTACAAATCAATCTAAAGTTTTAGGCTATTTTCCCGAGGGAGGGGATGAAAATTTCCAAATCTTTTTATAGTACTTTGTAAAATTTAATTTTCCTTCTGTTATTTGAAGATTTTTAACACCTATGTTTGTAGACAAATAATCCAACCCTTTTATCTTGGGAGGCTAGGGGCGAATGCATTAGTTTATCTATATTGTGTTATTCTATAATTATCTAGTAGATAAATAGAAAGAGACAAATTTAGACATTTCAAATGAGCATATGGGAGGGGGAGGAGGGGGGAAGGGGGATAGTATAAAAATGGTTGTTGACAAAGGAGTGCCAAACTAACCCACGCGGTAGGGGCGTGATTTAAATATATATAGTACACATTCATCTAAACTTAATTTAGGGGGTTACATATTATTACAACGTAGTTATAAGGCTTGGGTAGCAATAAAATGAGACGTTGGGTATCCCTCTAACTGAACCGATTTTTGATTAGTCAACGGATCTAAATTTGTCTCAGCCAGGATATAATTAAAAGCCTAAATCAGCCAAGGATTAGCTGAGTACAATAGTTTTAAACTAAAAAAATTAAAAATAAAGAGCTAAATGAGTGATTGCGTCTTTCTCTTTTTATCGACAGACGCACTTGGATATATCATTTTCATAATGAATGATATGTATTTCGCTTTTTAATGTCAGTTTATGTGTAAATTTGGTGAGCTACATTATTGAGTAGCGTTGTTAAGTGTGGATGGAAGAATTTTGTAATGAAAGCAAAAGTGGGGTAGAGGATAAGGGATGGGGTAGAAACCAGTTACAATAAATCCTGAATTTCTTGTCAGTGGATCAAATTCGACCATAAAAATAAGAGAAGGGAATCTAAGAAGGAAGTTACACCTTATGAAAATAAAAGACAGGATGACATGGGGATAAAGGGATAGGTAAAAAAGGGACAATTATGTCAATTTCAGTGGCTTGGAATTATCATTTTGTTTTGTATGAATAATGGACATAGGGAAAAAATCAATACACATAGAACCTCTTTTGTTCTCTTCTTTGGACGTGCTTACATGAGTGAATTTATTAGATCCCGGGAATGTTTGATCTATTTTAAAGGAAGATACCTCCATCCTCCCAAGAGATATATCCACTAGAAAATAAGCTAATAACTCCCTTCTCAATTTTAATTTTTTTATTTTTTCTTATTTTAAATTAAGGGTGGAGGGTCGACCACACAACCCATGTCTTTTTTAAAGGTCTTTTGCCGCGAGTAATATTTATTTGAATCAGTTCTACATAAACCCCTTTAAAATGAAGTTAACTTTTACCTAAGTGAAACCTTTAGCTGGCTAAATAAGCCCCCCCCCCACATACAACTCTTTACCCCAACCTCTCCCCTCCTATTGGATGAACGAAGTGACCAATAAGTGATGTCCATATGTTAGCAACCTAAATAGATGACAGTTTTTCCCCTGTCATAATATCCACGTATATTCTATATCCATTTACAAATATGATAAACATAAATAGTAGATAAATAATTGTTAGCAATTTGTAATTTGAAACACTTAAATTACCTGATAAAATCTTACATAAACTTTCTACAGATGGAGTAAGTCTTCACTTGCGCATATTATTCTGTAGATTACAATTAGTGGTTGAAACGTATGGATACTTAACTTTATAAACCAACCAATCAAAATTAAATAAAGAAGTCCCTAAGGTTGTTCAGCAAACGAATAGGAAAACGCTATTATAAAACTTAGGGGACAAGTGTAACAAACCTCCCAATGTTCCCTTCCTCCCTGTATACAACACGTCATTCAGAATAGCCAAAATATGACTTATAAACATCTGAGGAAAAGGATAATATAAGACCAGGGAGAGAGGAGAAAGGGGAAATACAGAATTCAGCAAGGTCTACCTAAATACCTTAACCCTTAACGGTCGGGGGGGGGGGGGAGCGTTGAACGCCCCCCCCCCCATCCGGTTTTTTCTATCTCATTTTCTGTGTGTGAAAGATAAAGAGCCCAAACTGCTTGACTTTTTAAGTATGGGTATGACACATAACTGAGAGTTGGAATTTTTAGAATATCTCCATCCTGGCGGGCACAGGATGCCAGCAAACCTGGCAGGGTCATCCAGGTAAAGAGCAAAAATATTTTTTTGACTAAAACAAAGCATTTTATCATAGCAAAATACTAAAAAATCCTCTAATAGTACATCCTTATATGAAATACAGGTGTTCTAGTCACTTTCAGGTTCCAGGTATGATCCTGCAGGTTCTGATCCTCCAGGTCTCCAGAAATCTTTAAAAGGCTCCTGTGGCCGCAATTTTTGACTTAAAGACTTCAAATTTTAAACTTAAGCTCTTCTTACATGTCTACATAACGTATTAAAATTTCATAAAGATCCGCCGCCGTTTTCCCGCCGACCGCCGACTGCGGTGGCTGGCAGCTGCCAAGTACAGCTGCGGCCGCTGAAATTTATATTTTGATATTTGTAATGTAAAATTTACATAAAGATAAACATTTTCTGGAAAAAAAATTTTTCTAGCTTCAAAAATAAGAAAATTACAGCCGTTTGAAATTTTTAAGTAAAAAAAGATCTAAAAACAAAGGTTGTTAAATAAAAGGGTGAAGGAAGCGAAAATTGACTTAGACTTATAAAAGGTCGGAAATTTATTATCAAACAGGGGACTTGCTCTAATAGGAACTGAGATAATAAGGGGGGGCGTTGAACGCCGCCCTCCCCCCCCCCCCCCGACCGATTAAGGTGCGGCAAGGGGCCCTACTGTAAAGGGTTAAAGATAAACCTATAATAGTAAACAAATACTTTCTTTGGCTTAAAAACTTTATCAAATATATGCTTGTTAGTTTGAAACTAGCAGTTTTCAAACTTTCCAGCCAATAATTTTAATCAACAATAATTAATCATTGGAAGGTGTATCATGATTTATCCTCCATTGTCTTATCCCTTAAGATCCCTGCTATTGTAGGACATAATTGTTGTTGTTATGTAAAGCCCCATGAAACAATGATAATATTACCCCAAGATGTTTAGATCATATTAAATGGTGTGCCATAGTTTCTGCAAAAGTATCATTATTGGACGAAAAATTTGCAATAATGAGACGAACCCCAAACTGTCCCACTTTGAGAAAGACGATTCCAGTGACGTCATATACGTTTAGGGAAGGGGGGAAGAAAATCTCTTCCCTTTTCTCCCATCTCTTTTGAAGAAAATTTTTTCCCCCTTCCCTTTTTCTCTCCCGAAACTTATATGACGTCACTGGAATCGCCTTTCTCAAAGTGGGACAGTTTGGGGTTCGTCTCATTATTGCAAATTTTTCATATTAGCCAAAAAAGCACAATCAATAGATGAACTTAGTTTACAAAATAAATTAAAAACCCTATAGAAACTTTTTTAGCTGCTGCTTTACTGGGTAATGTGACAAGAAAAATATCTTTACCATACTAGTACTGATGAACTATTACTTATTTTTTTTTATTCATGGCATAGTCAAAACAATACTATAGCTATTAGTTTGTCGAATCTTAATATGCTGAACTGGCGACCGTGGACAACATAGAAAAAGCCTTTATGCGGAATGGATAACACCATGAAATAGTAATATTAACCTAATATCTTTAGATCGCTGTTGATAAAGAAAATCTATTTACATGATGTGTAATTTAATAGTCCAAGGTGTAGATGAAGGATCTGTTAGCATATTTGGCAATATTTATTTTAGTATTTTTGTAGTTATTATAAACTTTTTAGTAACCTTACCTTACCTTACAGCCATATTATCCAACAGGGGGACTTAGGCTGTTCACGAATCTTCGCCAAGATGTTCTGACTTGTGCCAAGGCTTCAATCTCCTCCCAGGTTTTGTCTAGCTCTCTGAGTTCAGATGTGAGCTTGCGTCTCCAGGTAAGCTTTGGTGCACCACGCCGCCTGGAGCCTTCTAGTTCCCAGGTCAAAGCTTCTCTTTGTACCTCGGTTATAGGTCGCCGCAGAGTATGTCCTATCCATCTATATTTTCTTTTCTTAATTTGCATATGTACGGGGGGTTGTTTGGTAAGGTTCCAGAGGTCAGTATTAGAAATAATTTGTGGATAAAATATCTTTAATATTCTTCTGAGACAGGTATTTATAAAAACTTGTATTTTTGATTCTAGTTTCTTAGTAAGACTCCAGCTTTCGGATCCATATAATAGAATAGACTTAACATTTGAGTTAAATATTTTGATTTTTGTATTTGTTCTGATGTGTGTTGATCTCCATATTTTAGTAAGCATTCCAAACGCATTTCTGGCTTTCTTTAGTCTGCTGTTTACATCTTCTTCAGTTCCACCTTCTTTGTTGACAATGCTTCCTAGATATGTGAAGCTGTTTACAGCTTCAATTTCCTCATTATCCAACAGAACAGGTGTGTTGTCGTCAATGTTAATTCTTAAAATCTTAGTTTTAGCTGCATTGATTAGTAATCCTACTGCTTCTGATCTATCTTTGATTTCGTTGGTTTTGTCTTGAATCTTGTTAACTGAGTCAGAGATTACTGCTAGATCATCGGCAAAATCTAGGTCATCCAGTTCTTCATCTCCAGCCCAAGGAAAGCCATTTCCAGTATTGCAATATTTTAGAATGAAATCTATTGCAAGGAGGAATAGAAATGGTGACAATAGACAGCCTTGTCTAACTCCTGTTAGTACAATAAAAGAGTTAGAGAGCTTGCCTTTGAAGAGAACTTTAACATTTTGATTATCATACATGCATTTAATTATATCAATAATCTTTCTGGGGACACCATAGAAGGCCAGTATTTTCCATAAGGTGTTCCTGTCCAAGCTATCAAACGCCTTTTGGTAGTCAACAAAGTTAATAATACAGGGTTTTCTCATTTCTAAGCATTGTTCAATAATAACTCTTAGTGTTACTATTTGGTCTGAGCAAGATCTTCCTGACCTGAATCCTGCTTGGTTTTTCCTTAGTTTTTGGTCAATAGCAGATTTTAATCTTTCTAGCAGTATTTTGCTAAGCACTTTGCCAGGAGCTGACAGAAGCATTATGCCTCTGTGATTATCGCAGATGGATAGATCACCTTTTTTAGGAAGGACAGTAAGATGTCCATCTTTCCAGTCTTGAGGGATCTCGTTTTTCTCCCAAATTTTCTTGAGAAGTACTTCTATTGTATCTGCAGAAACCTCTTGGCTGGCTTTCATGGCTTCTGCTGGTATATCATCAGGACCAGCTGCTTTACCATTTTTTAGAGAGCTAATTGATTTAAGGATTTCTTCTTTTGTAGGTGCAGCCACATTCACAGCAAGGTCTTCATCGATATCAGGGATATTGATATTACCTACTGGAGGGGGCCGATTCAGAACATTATTAAAATGTTCAACCCATCTGGCTTGCTGTTCTTCAAAGGATGAGAGAGTATTTCCTTCTTTATCCTTTATGAGAGGGGTGGAGGATGCTTTCTTATTGATAAGCTTTTTAGTGATATTGTAAACTTCTTTTGAATCATTTCTTGCTGCGGCACTTTCAGCCTTGGTAGCAAGTGCATCAATGTAGTCCCGTTTATCACTCCTGACACTTTTTTTGATTCTTTTTGACAGGATTCTGTAGGATTCTTTGAGCTCCAAGCTGTCAGAGTTGCAGAGTTTTAACTTTAACTCTTTTCTCTGTTCAATAAGATTCAGACTATTAACTGAAAGCCATTCTTCCTCCTCTCTTTTTTTCTTACCCAAAACATCTATGCATACTTCATTGTAGGATTTTTTGATGTACTCCCATGTTGTTTCAACAGTATCTAAGTTGTTGGTAGAGTTTTCATCATCTTCGTCATCTGTATCTATGTTATTTGTCAGAATTGCAAATTTATTTGTAAGTTTCAATGTAAATTCATGGTTGACTTCAGGATTGACTAGTTTATTTAAATTGTACTTCTCTCTGTAGGAATTTTCATTTCTCATAAATTTAAGTTTTAGCTGTATTTTTGCTATGACTAGGTTATGGTCTGAGTTACAATCAGCACCTCTCTTAGTTCTTACATCTAAAAGAGATCTTCTGAATTTCTTGGAAATACAGATATGGTCAATTTGGTTCCTAACTCTGTCACCAGGTGATGTCCATGTATATTTATGGACTGTTTTGTGAGGAAAAACAGTGCCTCCAACAACCAGGTTGTTCTCCAGACAAAAGTCAGCAAACCGTTCGCCATTATTATTCATAGTTCCAAGGCCATGTTTACCCATTACTCTTTCATAACCATCATTATTGTCTCCAACTTTTGCATTCATATCACCCATAAGGATAAGGATATCCTTAGCTGAGTACTTTTTTTGAATCACACTCTCCAACTTACTGTAGAAGTTGTCTTTAGCTAAATCTTCAGCTTCATTTGTTGGAGCGTAGCACATGACAACCCTCAGATTAATATTTTTCATGGAGGTTTTGAAAAATGCTTCTATGATTCTTGGTCCATGGGGTTCCCAGCTTTTGAGTGACTTTTGTGCATTTTTAGATAGCATAAATGCAACTCCTTGGGTATGTTTTGCATTTAGTTGACTGTGACCAGAGTAAAGTAGCTTGACACCATCTCTGAGGTTTTCTTCACCTGTTCCTATCCACCTTGACTCACTTAATCCCAGAATTTGAACATTGTACCTATTCATTTCATTTAACACTATTTCGGTTTTCCCCGCTTGAAACATTGTTTGAACATTCCAGCATCCTATCCTAACTGAAGACCTTGTGCTCAAGATCATCCGCCTGTCTGGTCCACGTTGGGTTTGCCAGCCAGCCATCCTGTTCTCCATTTCTGAAGCTTCTTGTGCACTTTGGTCAGGTAATATTTGGTTTTGATTCGTAAACATTTCAGTAACTATGTTTTTCTACCAAGATGGGGAGTTAGCCCTTCTTGAACCCCCCGTAGGGGTAGGGGGTGAGCTGCGTTTAGACTGGATCCTCTGTGGCGACCTTCCTGCATGGTAGAACCTTCAGTATTGCTCTCCACTTCCTTGAACCACTGGCAGGTACACTTCGTGCAAGAACAGCTCTCATACCTTACAATTTTTAGTAACAATCAACTACAAAAAAAGTTCAATTTCTTAATGTAAATTTCTTCCTCTAGTAAAACACTAGAGGGAGAAAGGGTTAAATAACTGTATCTCCCCATCGCAAACACCTTGTGCAACCTTCCTTTTTGGTCTTTGAAAATTAACCAATGGTGTCGCTTATATTAACACAGCCAAGTAGCAGAAAATGATTTAAAAGCAGACGAAAAAGGTCTTTGAAAAAGGAAGGGAGGTAGTTGTCTGTATATACATACATCTATACTATAGACCTGTTTTAATGCTATACACTGCACTATATAACCAACGTAATTATTCTCAACAACGAAAATATTTATAAAAAATTCATGTCGATATTATGTCATACAAGCATAGACGTCCAAGGGGGGGGGGTTATGGGGCGATTACCCCCCCCCCCAATTTTTTTTCATTTTACCCCCCCCCCCCTTTTTTAAAATTTACCCCTACCCTGGGGGTGCCGTAGTCACCCCCAACCATTTAGGAGGGGGTAAATACCCCCCCCCCAAAAAATAAAAAATCTCTGATAAACAAAAATTTTACCCTCCCAAAATAAAAAGCTTGGACGTCTATGCATACAAGAGCACTTTTTACTTATGAATCTAGTCGTTGAAGGGATCTTAAAGTGTAAAACATGGAGACATATTACTTTTCTAGTAACATTAGATTTATCCTTATAATAAAGTAACAGGATGTTTGTGTGTTTGTCTGTGTGTATGTTTGTACCGAAGGATCTCGCTAACCGCTTAACCGATCGGGTTCTATTTAATAGGGTAGCTTCTCATAGGGCCCGGGAAGGTTTATAACTATTTTCTTGGGGGGTGGGACAAAATGAAGAATTATAAGATTAAAGTCAGTAATGTTAACCCCGAGGGGCCGAAGGTTTCAAGGCTAACAAAATTAATATTGATTTATGATTGTTAAGTTAATATTCGTGAAAAAATGTCTGTAAAACGATGTTATACCTATTTTTCAGTATGGCTGAAAACCGGTTCTAAACCACCGGATATTGATCGGTTTCAAAGCCATACTGGAAAAGCTATTATGCCTCTGTTCCCAGCCATAGTACGAGTATTTATCTTGTTATAAAAAGATTTGAATACAGTAGAGTTACATATCAGGAAGTCATATTTGCATCACACACATTATCAATCAGTAATGTTCCCCGAGGGGCTGAAGGTTTCTAGGCTAACAAAATTGGTATTGATTTACGATTTTTATGTTAATATTCGTGGAAAAATGTCTGTAATACGATGTTATACATATTTTTTCAGTGTGGCTGAAAACCGGTTCTAAACCACCGGATATTGATCGGTTTCAATGCCATTTTGGAAAAGCTATTATGCCTCTGTTTGCAGACATAGTACGAGTATCTATCCTGTTATAAAAAGATTTGAATAAAGTAGAGTTACATATCAGGAAGTCATATTTGCATCACACACATTATCAATAATCAGTAATGTTAACCCCAAGGGGCCGAAGGTTTCTAGGCTAACAAAATTAATATTGATTTATGATTGTTAAGTTAATATTCGTGGAAAAATGTCTGTAAAACGATGTTATACATAGTTTTTCAGTATGGCTGAAAACCGGTTCTAAACCACAGGATATTGATCGGTTTCAAAGCTAGTAAAGCTATTTTATGACTTTGTTTCCAGACATAGTACGAGTATCTATCTTGTTAAAAGCGAAGCTTTTCTATAATTAGGGTCGGTCCGTCCGTCCGTACGTCCGTCCGTACGTCCGAGATAGTTAGCTTTTATTCGTTAATTTAGGCATGTTAGAATTGTCCTATCGATTTCAAATTTTGCATGGTGATTCCTGTAATAGTTAGGTACGATTTAGAAAGCGTAGCAACTCTATAATCGTTACCAGAATGTCCGTACGTCCATTTTAAACATGTTGATTTTTTTTACTTTTTTTATGTGATAAAATCATCCGATTGATCTGATTTTTTGATTACTGATTCCTATTACAATAAGGTACAATATTATGAGCGAAGCATCTCTATAAACAAGCATTAAAATGTCAGTATGTCCTTAAACAGAATTCTGCATTTATTTTAATTTAAAGTTTTGCAACAAATTTACGTATAATTTTGTCAAACCTTATATTTTCATATTTTGTATATTCAGTTCTGACACTCAACAATAGTTAATGTTCGTCTGTCATATCGTTTCAGAGCTTCGCTTTTATGGATGTTGTCATCCTTGTTATAAAAAGATTTGAATACAGTAGAGTTACATATCAGGAAGTCATATTTGCATCACACACATTATCAAATCATTTCGGACAACCAAAGGATTTAAATTAGCAATGAAATATGTTAATTAATTGTAATATCATAAATAAGATTTTAGTCAACAATTACAGGATAAGGTCCCAGCTATGTTTTTATTTATCTGTTTTAGAGGAAGGTAGTACAAGTTTCCCAAGAGAAATTGCCACTAAAAAAACTTGCTTATAAACATACGAAGTATGTATGTAAAAAAGTATTTCTAATTGTTTCAGAAATTTTCAAACAAAGTTTGAAATATTTTGGACAGATCTGGCTTTCTAAATATCTAAATCAGAGATATTCTTTACGGACTTACTTACGGAAGGACGGATGCTTTGGCTTTAATTCTAAATTTAAGAAGCATCTATTTTTTTCCTTTGCTTACTTCTTTGCTTCCTTGCAAGTTAGATTTGAATATTGCAGGTATAATAAGAAAATAAATATAATACTTTCTTTCTGAAATTATCAGTACAACTTTAAAAAATCATCACTTTTAAAATAATATTATTAATTTGTAAGGTTTCTATTTATATATGTAAAGTATACATACATCAGAACCACACTAATCGCTCTTTACCCTTTTACTTTTTGCAATATTCGCTTATCCTAATATAAAAGTAACAGGATGTATTCCTGTTTGTCTGTCTTTACCAAAGGATCTCGCACAACTTTGAACCTATATGGTTTTTCTTTACCATTAAGCTTATATTGGGCCTTGGAAGGGTTATGACTATTTTGGGGAAGGGTACCACCACCCTACCATTAGAAATCACCTTTATAATAAAATGACCACATACAAAATTTTGTTTTTTTATTTTCTAAAAACAAAAATTTAAAATTGGGAGTAGACTATGAGAAGCTTCATTTTTAAGGAGAACCATATCAGTTCGGCGGTTACCAAGATCCTTCCGTCCATTCAGAGAAAGATCCTAATATTTTTATATAAAGATGATTTCGTCGCTTTTTAATTATCCAATCAAAGAAATTTTGTAACACAATTATGAAAATTAAAATTTGCATTGCATGTATCCGACAATAGTATACTATCTTTGTACACAATTAAAATTTGTTGAGTCAAGAATCATCCTTACGAAAAACTAATGGATGTGAACCGATACGGTTCTCCTATACAGTTTAACTTCTCATAGGTTCAAGAAAGGTTAATAGCTCCCCCCCCCCTCAAAAAAAAATCATCTCCGATCTTTTTTGTACTTTTAGGTCAATATAAGGGTCGACTTCCTAGAGGCCTCTAGGGGCCTAACCGCTATCAAAATAACAGTAAAAAGATTAATAGGGGATATGCCAAAATTTTCTTGGTTTGCAATAAAGTTTTTAAAATAACTATCCATTCTTAATTATGCAGTTTGCAAATTCAAATTTTGCTTAACAAAAACAGATATATATATATAATCAAACAAGTATGACAACATCTATAAATAGCGAAGCTCATAAATAGTTTACTGAAGCGTAAATGACAGTCAAACAGACAAAGTGAAATATTGAGTAGATGAATACTGATTCGCAGAATTGTGACAACAAAATTTAGCCATCTACTCATATTCATTCTATAAAAGTTGCGAACAAAAACACATTTTCCCTATGGAAATGTAATGTCCAAAGGCCAAAACCATATAAAGTGTCAGCCAAATATTCACAAAAAATTTCAGTATTTTATTTCAGTTAAGAGCGAAGAACTGTATTATACCAGGTAAAATATTGGGACTTTGAAATCAGCTAATAGCTTTGGAAACATGAACACAGCCGAGTCAATGCAAAACAACAGAGAGCAATATTCTAGTTGACGAAAAGGGTCTCCACCACTGTTGCCAGCTGGATTATACATCTATACTTTAAATTTATTATTTTATATACAGACTAACCATTGAGATGCAAAAAGTGTGTATTAAATGAGATTAGTATGGGGTTAAAATTTAAATAAATTGAAACCATACATCTAGCAATGGATATAGAATATACGTGGATATTATGACAGGCGAAAAACTGTCGTCAATTTATATTGCTAACATGGATATCACATATAGGTCAGTTTGTTCATCCAGTAGGAGGGGAGGGGGAATGGGGTAAATGGGGTGGATCGTTACTTTATCCTGCTACAAGTTTCTAATATCACAGGTGCTTTTCTTTGCTGAATACACCTATTACACAATCCTTATGCAAGGTTTGATATCTTCATACAAAAATTAACGAGATCTCTGTTACGGACGTACGGACAGACAGACTCTTAATGTAGAAATGATTCAAATCAGTAATTGTAAGGAAAAGCATAAGATATAGATTTGGTTAGACAAAATGGTTTTCATTAGCCTAGCTAAAAAGCTCCAGGCATTTTAAAAAGAAGGATGAAAAACTCTTGTATGCATACTCTTTGATCTAATTTGCATATGTTGTAAAACAAATTTTTTAATCCATGAAAATATTGAAAAATTAAAGCAGTGACTACACAGGATTAACTTGTTAATGAGGGGAGGATAAAAACAAAACAAGGTTGATAACAATCATTAATAGTGCAGTAACAAAAATTATTTTGAGTAAAAGCACAGTAAAACTTTAAAATTATTTTAATCATTTAATTCCCAAAATGATGCTACTAATAGTTATTTCTCGCATCGTATTATAAACAGCTTACCCGGAGCTAAAAAAACTGGTTTTAATCTTATGATTGTACATTTTTATATTCGTAGAAAGCTGGATATAATACGATGCTAGACATAGTGTTTTCGTATGGATGAGAACCGGTTCCTATCCAACGGATTCGAATGAATACGAGTAATTAATTTACTCCTCCTATACACCCCCCTCCCCCATACTAAGTATTTGCCCGTTACCAAAAACTGAATTTAACCAAATGTATGATTTTCGATCATTGCTATTTCTTTATCGTGTGTATCTTATGTACAGCTCTGTCTGTTCGTCTTTCTTGAAAGTCTTTAATTATACAATACTAGCAGCTATACAGAGGCCTCTAGGGGAACTTGGAGGAAAATAGATAATAACCTTCCCTAGATCCATTACAAGCTTCACTTCAAAGTAGAACCATATCGGTCCAGCAATTAGTGAGACCTTAAGATACAGAGAAAGAGAGAGATGCACACACGGACAGACATCCTGCTACTTTTATGTCCATAGATGCAAGGAAAGCATTCATAATAGTTATTTATCTAATCGTATTACAGACAGGTTTCCACGGATATCACAATGATGAAATATAAGAATAAAAGCAGTTTTGTTAGCTTGGTTACGTTGCTTTACATGATTTTTCAGCATAGCGGAGGACCAGTTCTGATCCAGCAGATATCAATCGGTTTCAAAGCTATACTGGAAAAAAGTATTATTGACAAAAATAATGAATGGTAGATAATATTGTTATCATACATTTTAAGTGTCTGAAGTGTCGCTGTTCATTGAAAACAACACAATTTTATTTATGTTTTACTAACGAAAAAAGGAAGAGAGGTCTAAAAATTTAAAGGTGTTATTTTTTTCAATGATAATTATATCGGGAGAGGGGGTGGTGATGGTACAAAAATAGAAAAATGAATCTCCCTGTTACCTATTTTTCTTGATGAAGAACCTATCAGCAATATCTTTCTCTAAAAACACAGACAGACAAACATACTGCCTTTTTGTAGTTAGTTGAACAAAGTTTTAGAGCCCCGTATGGGTTAAGTTATATGAGTGTCCCGCAGAGTTAGTTAGAGCTCTTTGAATTGGCTGAAATAAGATTCCACCTTTAAAAAGCAATTAAAGTTCTCTTAAATACCTGGCCTTTTTGTCTGTATTTTGACGCAAACGGAGAAACATATAATTATAAACATTGAATAATAATTTTGAAGGGGAAAGCTTAACAATTTCCAAACATAATTCTGTCGCGACAGAAGGATCTTACCAAAATGGCTCCAGCAAGACTTCCAAAGACCTCCCGCGAAAGATAAACTTTTACATGGCTAAAACTTAATGTTGTCATTGCCATTGTTAGAATAATTCTACCTATTTCTAACTGACAAAGCCCAAATTTTGTTCAAATTGTGTCAAAAATCATCCATGTGACGTCATGAAATGAGGGATTATCCATCTCTTTTTTAGGAGTTTTCTTCCCACTTATCCTATCATCTCCCTCATTTTTATGACGTCACATGGGCTTTGTCTTTTTAACTTCATAATTCCTGTAACAATATGGTGCAATTTATAAAACGGGGCAACTCTACATATAATTATTACAAAAAAGTCTATTACATCTATATTGAACATGTTAAATTTTTAACTTTCAGGACAATAATTTTTAACATCATCTTCATTTTTAAAAGCGAAGCTTTTCTATAATTTGGGTCGGTCCGTCCGTACGTAACGAATAGCTCTTTTCGTTAATTTAGGCATGTTAGAACTGTCCTATCGATTTCAAACTTTGCATGATAATTCCTATAGGAGTTAGGTTCGAGATAGAAAGCAAAGCAACTCTATAATAATTACCAGAAAGTCCGTACGTCCATTTTAAACATGTTGATTTTTAACTTTTTTAACTTCAAATTTTTATGTGATCTAATTATCCGAAAGATCTGATTTTTGATATGTTGATTCCTGGAACAACAAAGTATAATGTTTAAAGCGAAGCAACTCTATAATCAAGTCCTAAAAACGTAATTATGTCCATAAACATTATTCTGTATCAAGCAGTTTTCCAACAAATTTACTTACAATTTTGCTTTAACTCTAATACATTTATATTCTGATTATATTAAGTGTTAATGTCCGTTTGTCCTCCAGTTTCAGTGCTTCGCTTTTATGGATGTTGTCATCCTTGTTTTTATTATGATTAAAATGCTTTTCAGCACATCTCCAAATCTAATTAATTTCCACAGGATAAAAACCGGTTCTGTACTAGTATAAAAACGTACATATTCACTTCTGTGTGTAGTTATTTCCTACGGAAACGTATATAAAAATGATTGATACTTAATTGTTGAAAGAGATAGATTCATAGATTTCCATATAAATACAATTGCACATTATAAAATTGATACATGATAAATCTTGGAAATTAATTTGAAAATCCTCCAAATTTGAAGATCCTCTCTGAATTATGGAATTGTGTGAGTTCTAGTAGTGGTTAACCTCCCTCATTCAAGTACCTCTTACCAACAATCCAAAAAGCTTACAATACATTCAAGAAAAAAAGAAATAGGAGAGGGGGGGAGAATTACGATAAAAAAGAGAGAGAGGGAGAAATAAGAGAAAAAAAGAAAATCTGAAAAAAGGTTACAAAAATGTAGAGTGAAACGACAAGTGTGATTTAAAATCTTTGTATGGTAATCGGCAGGTTTTAGTATATTTTTCATGAGTGAAGAAATAAAGGGTGTTTAAATAAAAACCAATCGCTTCACTTTTTTCAATATAAAGCTTACAGTTTTGGTCCAAAACTAATATAAAATAGTACAATTCATGCCCAAGCAATGACAATAATAAAACAATATTGAATTTTAAATCTACTCAACCTTCCAGAGCACTAGAGCTCGAAACCTAGCCTTTGCAGAGAAATTTGCCCTACGCCGAAAGTGCATATTTTATAATAAAATTAAGACAAATTTGTCTCTTTAAAAAAAGAACAAACCGTCTTAAGTACTTGTAATCTTGTAGATAGACCCCATAATGTTTAGGGTTTTTGATGGGGCATGTAAAGACCTTTCTCTAGACACCTTAACAAGGTTTCTAACACAATCCTAGCCAATTTGGCACCAAAAAGAAATACCTGACAAACATCAAGAACTAGATTTAAACAGAGCCGCCATGCCTCAATGTTGGATGGGTCTGCCTTTTTTATCCCAAATCGGCTAGGATTGAGGTAGAAACCTGTTTAAGGTGTCTAAAGAAAGGGTTTTGCATGCCCCATCAAAAACTCTAAACATTATGGGGTCTATCTCCAAGATTTGAAGTACTTATGGTGGTTCAAATTGTGAGCGATTGGTTTTTTTTTAAACACCCTTTAGCTCCAGAAAATGTTAAGCCCTGCTTACAAAAAAAAAGCTTAGAGAAATTTTTTTAAAATCTTGTTTGCTTGCAGTGTTCTAAGCTTTAAAACCATTAATCTCAATCTTGAAAAGATAATTTATTTTTTAATTCTAGGGTATGTAGTATGTACCTTGTACATTATTCAACCCCCATTGTATTATCTCTTAAAATCCCTAGGTAAACTTCTTGTATATTAAGGTTCAATCAAGGATAATGCGGACTGGTTACGTATAGATGCTACGTCTGACAAAATTTAGTAAATTGTGGGGTGGTCTCTATAAAGTTATGTACATATGTATATGGTTCAATAATCTCAAAAACAATTGAACAAATAAGATATACAACATTTTTATTTTTTATTAATAGTTATTTATCGTAACGTATTATAGACAGCTTTCCGTGGATATTTTTAAAAAAATTTTGTTAGCCTCGATTGGATTGCTGAGAAACGGTTCTAATCTAGCGGATCCAGCCATACTAGAAAAGATATACCTCACAATTTTTGAAGTCCATTTTAGTTATTCATTTTACAGGCGAAGATTTTCCACAATTAAGGTCTGTCTGACCTCCGTCTGTCGTATGTTCTTACATATCATGCATCCTGTATTAATATGAAATAGATTTACACGAGTTTTTTAGATCTTAAAATAATTTTGAATTTTAAATGAGTGTTTACTTTATATTTGTCAATGTTCGTTTGTCCGCCTCATTTATTGTTTTTTTTATAGAAAACCTGTCCTTCTGTCCATCTGTGTAAAAGGTACTTGAGCCCTGTTTCTGTGAGAGATGTGAAGTATCCTCTTAGTTTTACCTAACATACACAAAATAAAATAAAAACAACAATATTCAATATTCATATTTTTTCAGGGAGTGAGGGGATATTGGATTGTGTTGTGGTTTAAATGATTTATTCTTCTTATTAGACATCATAAACAAATTAAACATGATAATATTACATATAATAAACATATTCATATATATACATGTTAAAACATAATGTTATATTTTGATTTATATTGATATCATATTAATTTTTTTAAAACAAATTATAAAAAATTGTACACATGATCTCCCATTCATAGGCTTATATACTTTTATTGATTATTGATTGGTTGGTACAAATTGGTAGTGTTTAAACGTTTCCACCCATAATTTTGATCCAAAGAAGGAGTAATTTTGTTTATTGTAGTTAGAGGTTAACTGCAATTTATCGTTCATTGTCTTATCCCTTAAGATCTCTGAAATTTTACACAACAAGGATGACAACATTCATGAGAAAGAGAAAATCAAGAAATCAATTACAAGTTGAACAACGATATGTTGCCTTCGGCACCACGGGGCTAAAAAAACTAGTTTTAATCTTATAATTGTACATTCTATATCCGCGGAAAGCCGTTTATAATACGATACGAGAAATAACTATTTTAGTATGGTTACTATAAATGGGTTAATATCTGCTGTATTAGAACATGTTCTCTGCCATGCTGAACAATCATATGTAGCATCGTATTACAGACAATTTTCCAAGAATAATAAAAAAAAATTCTTAAAATTAATACCAGTCTTGTTAGCCCGGACAATCGGCACCTCAGGGCTAAGAAAACTCGTTTTAATCTTATACTTTTTAATTTCATATTCGAGGAAACGTGTCTATAACATGATACAATAATAACTATGAAATTAATTTTCCACAAACAAACACATATGTACATACTCTTTAAAAAGTACTCTGAAAATAGATTCACTATACTTTTGCTGAATGTGCAAATTGCATTTAAAGTATTAAAATATAAGTACGTTCAGTCATTTTTAGATGTTATAATCTTTATTTAGCAGTGTACTAATGAATACGCCCCTGTATGCCTCTTTGGTCGGGGTTCAATTTAATGTATCCCCGCCCCCCCCCCACATTTTTTCTTTTAGTTTTATTTAAAAAGAAAAAGTGAAAAAAATCCCATTCCCAAAAGATCGTTATAAACCTTCCCAGGATCTATGAGAAACTACATTGTAAACCATTTCGGTTCAGCAGTTAAAAAGATCTTTCTGTTCAGACCTACAGACAATGGTCATTTTACTTTTATATAAGTTTAAATGTAAAGTTGAAAAAAATGTCTTTTAATTAAAAATAAAATTTCTTATTTGAACAATTTTGCATACTAACGCATTAATGTCTATTAAAATTGTTATGAAACCACTTATATATAAAGGAATCTGTATAGTAGGGTGGGTCTAATTTGCCTTTTTTTAAATTCAAGTTTTATAAATACACCTAGATACAACAATTTTAATTAGGATTATAGTTCAGTGCCCCCCAAAATTTACTTTTTAAACATGGAGGATAACATCCATAATAGCGTAGCTTAACAAGTAAGACGGTAAGACATACGGACATTAACAAATATAGAGCAACAACGCATTTAATATTCAATATTATTTAGAAATCTTACAGAAATATCCCAAAATTATTTAAATACGGCATGCTTATCGTGGACATACTTACATTTTAAGACTTGGTTATAGAGATGCTTTGCATATAAAATTGTACCTCATCGCCCTAGGAATCAATGGAAGTGATAAAGGATTAAAGATTATTCCAAAAAAGCTAAAATATCATCATGTTAAAAAAGAACATAAAAACTTTCTGGTAATGATTGCTACTTTTATTTAATTATTACATCAGACTACACTCTAAATGCATATGACTATTCGGTTTTCTAAATACTAGCGGATTCGGATCTAGACTCTAGCTTTGGCCCAAGAGGTAATGAACTGGATATGATCAGTTTCTTTGTAGGAAATTAAGTTGCATTTTCCCTGAGGAGTAGAATCCAATCGGTTCAGATGTTACCGAGATCTTATGCTTCAGAAGGACGGACGAATGGACAGGCGTACAGACATCATTTTACTTTGTATTTTATATTTCCAAAAGAGCCCGAAATGTATCCAGCCTACTGTATATTGTTGTGTATAGGCAGGTTGAGTAAATAGAAATGAATAAAGTAGTTGGAATAACACTTATCTAAACAATAGATATAAAACAATTAGGCATACATTTATTTATTTTATGTTTTAATGGCCTAATCATCGCAAAGTTTGTTTCTATGTTTTTAAAGCGTTCTCTCATTCGTTGGCTGAAAAACTTTGGTTACTTTTATTTAACCTTTATTGGCATTTTCAAACTATTTTTGTCCAACCAACGGTTTTGATATACAGAATACAGGTAGGATAATTTTGATCAACATCATTAGGAATGTACATTAATTTATCGCTAATGGCCAATCACTTAAGATCCCTGATATTAGTTCAATGCTTATTTTCTTAAATGAGTGTCTTTATTCTTTGAAAAGTTTTTAAGTCCTTTTACAAAATATTACTTGAAATACTAGAATAGGTTTCCTTAAATTAAAAGTGTCTTATTACTGGGTTTATATTTATATAATTATAGAGAAGGATTATATATCTATTCTTATATTTCTATAATACCACCATATAAGCAGATGTTTAGAACTTTTTAAGTGGAATTATAACAATTGTATGAGTAATTCATAGGTAGATAATAACAAGAATAAAAATATTCAGAAGTAGTACATTCCAAATAAGTTTTCAGCTTTTCTTTAATTTGTGTTTGTTTGTCATAGCGAAACAAATAATTGAATGACAAAAACTTCAAGTTCTGATTTTGTATGTACATATTCAGTACATAAGTTTTTTTTGCGTTTTATAAATGTTTTTAAAAATGTTGGATTACTAAATTGTGCAAAGCAAAGAGATTTCTAAAAACAAAATATAAATTCAACTTTTGGAAGTAGAATTTTGGCGATTATTTGTACCAAGTAAAAAAATTAAATGTCATGGTCCTATTCCTCATAGATACCGTTTATATTCGACCTTCTTGATAAACTAACTATTGCCCTTTTTAGGGGTCTAACCCTCGGTTTGGGCTAACTTAACTATGATAAATATGAAATAACCCAATTAGACATAACTTAAGTGTGTAATGGCTCTAATGTTTATTGGTGGAAAATTCTGCTTTGCCTCTAGCTTGAAAGGGGGGAGGGTGCGTTAATAAATAGCTCTAGATGAAAAACCTTACTACTTATAGCAAAGGATGAGTTAAGTTCTATTAATGTTTGTCATACCTAGATATTATCGTTGCAATAGGTGTAGAATATTTAAATACATACTCTCTAAGTCTGCCAATAGGAAACAATAAAGAAACAATCCAGTCCTATTATTGGTTAGAAAGTGTACAGATTTTATACAAAACGGGCAGTTATTTCATTCGCATTTATAATCTGAACTTTCAACTTTCAACTTTCGATTCCTTTTTAATTTTGAGGGACTATGGGGCTAGATTGACCATCTAATATATCTATTGGCTGGGATTAAATATGAAAGTACAATGGGAAGTTCATTGGAAAGGTAAACGGTTGAATAAGGGTGTGATACTGTTAAGAGGGAAATAAACTATTTGTCCAGCCATTATTCTGTCTACAATTATCAGGAAGGGAGGGGATAATGGACTATAAATTAGACAGATACCCAAAGTTTTACTACTACGTTATCTTATACGTTGACTTAAAAACTTTGGGTACTTTTATTGATATTTCATTCGTTGTTCCAAAAGAGTGAAGGGACACTGCACTGTAAATTACACAGGTACCCAATATTAACACGTAATTAGTTGGCTAAAAACTTTGGGTATTTTTATCAAAAACTCATTGGTTGTTTCCAAAATAATAGTATCCAAAGTTTTCAACCAAAAATTAATCTTCGGAAGAAGTATCTTCAGTTATCATTACATTAATTTATTTATCGACAGTTGTCTTATCCCTTAAGATCCCTGAGAATTATGGACAAAAATACACACAGACAGAGCCACTCATATCAAAAAGTAACAAATCGCATTGCAATGTATACAAAATTGTATAGCATTATTCTTTTTTTTTAAAATAAGTCTATTTACCAATGAATGTATGTCTGTCTATCTATAAGATCCCGAAAACTGCTCATTTAGCACGTTCTTCATTTATTTTTCTAAATAAGCTTCAAATTAGTTCGTTGCATATTTCAACAATTTTCAAGAAATGCCAATCTGTCAATCTGTTTGTCTGTCTGAAGCCTAATATCTCAGTAACCGCTTTTATTAAAGAATACTATTCCCTTCCCGTGTAAATATTATAGAGTAGTAGTTACTAGTTATGTTACCATTCATAACTATTAACACCCAAAATTGTCATGCAATTCCACCAATAAATTTTAAATAAATTCTTTCAAAGAATCAATAAATCAACATACCTAATATTTAAATTTTTACAGCTATTTTGCAATTTGAATTGCTTTCTTCAATTTTGTTTTTTCTAGACTTTTTAAATAGATAATGTAGTTCAAGCCATTGTTAATTATACTGGTACCCAAAGTTATTTGATATACCCTCACATTGTGTAGCTTATAAACCTGGGGTACTTTAATAAACTATTGATTGAATGCTTTAATAGCGATCAAACTTTTTAACATAGAATAAGGAGGAATAGAAATGAAAACCTCAAATATTTTAGGGAATATTGAAGAAAAGTTGCGCTTGCGCAATAAAAACATGTCAAGTTGAGACAAAACTGAAATAATATCTTTTTAATGAAAATATATCGAAAAGTATTAGATTTTTCCTCTAACTTTATGTCTCTACTGCATAGAAATTAGATTTATGTTTATCTAATATTGTTTACATTTCACCACTGTCAATGTACTTTATAACGCAACTTGCGTAATTACTCGATTACGAAATGTAAACGTAACTTGCGTATAACTCAACAATTAATAAAATAATTTATGATAATAATTGAAATTAAAATACTTAAAATATATAATTGGATATAAACAGACCTTGAAAGAATTAAAAATCAGCTGCTAAGGATTTTTTGTAAACAAATTCATATGCAACCCTAATACAAATGCCGTGATCATTATTTCTTAACCAAATATTTTTAAAGTCATTTTTTTACTAAATTCATGTTGAAATGAATTTTTGTTTAAAGTTTTGCTAATATTATAAGGTTTTAATCCATTGTGAATAGGACAAATATGGCTGGACGATTGGTTGTATGGCTTTTAGTATACTATTAAAAAAGGCATTTATTTTTTATATCATTTCTCGATAATATTTGAAATCATATGATTTTACTACAAGCCTTGTAGCCATTTAGGGCTTTCAAAAGTTCCAATTTTATTTCAGGCTAGCCAGGCAGAATCTTCTTCCTGGATTCTATTCTATACTTTATCTTCTTTGCTTTTTAATCAGCAATGGAAATCAACGGAAGGTGTAATTTTGTTTATTATTATTGTGGATTTACATCAATTTACCGTCTTTTGTCTTATCTCTTAAGATCCATGAGTTCAAGTTTAAGTAAAAAATTTATCTTAAAAATATTTGTTACTTTTTGAAGTTAATAATATAAGTTGTTTCATGGAAACGCCACCACTTTCCTGTCTATGGCCATGATTGACAATTGAAAATTTGTGAAAGATTTCAATTCTTCTCTCTTTCTCTCTCTCTCTCTCTCTCTCTCTCTCTCTCTCTCTCTCTCTCTCTCTCTTTCCTTCATTCATGCAATAAGTATAATGGTCTAATCTACTTTTCTAATTGTATTTTCCTAAGTAGTATTTTTTGTCTGAGGCTTAGGATCTCATTTACCCTAATTTGTTCTCAATATTAGGCAAGCTTCTCATAGGTCCTGTGATGGTTTTAGGCAATATTATTTCCAGAGTAAAGTCTTAGAACGGTTTTAAGCTATTTTTCATTGACCGTTGGACAAAGCTAGTTATATTGCAGATTTCCTAAAAAGTTTCTTATGATTTCTTATAAAAACTAGCTAATAAAGAGACATCGTAATTATCACTCTAATTTTCCAACCTTTACAATAATAATAATTGAATGAATTTGTTATTACTTGGATCTTTTTCGAAATTATCATGTACTCTAGTTAAGTGAAACTTGTAGGTGGCTAAAGTGACGACAGCACATCCCCTCCACTCCTACTGGACGAAAGAACTGGCCAATAAGTAATGTCCATGTTAGCAACCTAAATTGATGACAATTTTTACCCTGTCATAATATCCACGTATATTCTATATCCATTTATTCACTCTATTTATCCAACCTTTACAATATTATACCTTGTCACTAATCCATTTTTAAAGGTGTGTCTGTGCAATGGATTTATTATTACTTAGATCATACACCAGATTATCATGTACGCTAATAAAGTGAAACTTGTAGCTGACTAAAATAGTGATCCCTCTATCCGTACCCTTTACATCATCTCCTCCCATCCTACTGAAGGACCGAACTGACTAATAAATTAGTTTCTTGTTTAGCAATCTCAATTATCCCATGTCATAATATCCACGTATATTCTATTCCCAGAACAGGGCAGAGGTGCAAATATGATAATCCTATTCAGGCCAACGTAAAAGGAATTGTTTGCCAGGGATTAAGGAGTAGTTAACTGTAGTATATATTTTTCTTGTTAAAACAATGATTTTTATAATTAGAGTCTGTAAGTACGTCCTTCCGTCCGTAACAGAGAGTTTTTATGATTCTTAATCTTAAAATAAGGTAAATCAAAAATTAATCCTTTTATATATATTTTTACTGAATCTTTATTAGAATTGATATAATCTAAGAAAAAATATAACAACAGTTCACCGATTTAATGATAATACCTGTCTAAAAGATGATAATCTAACCTAGATAAATTTAAAACATTAATTTATAAAGATTTTGTTTAACTTTGTCTTATAATATTTTACTATTTTTTTATCAAAAAGTATTGATTGCCAATTTTCCATCTCTGAAAAAAAAATTATTGGATAAAAACCGGTCCTTAACCATGATTTAAAGACATGTATAGTATTAGCTATAGAAATTGTCCATAAAAAAAAATAATACGTTTCGTTTAGGTCCTCGCCAACAAAAAAGATATAATTCTATTTTCATTTCCTTACTTGAAACAAAATTTCCCTTTAATTTTCTTTCCCTCCCTGTTACAAGAAATGTTGGGTGTATAACTATTGCAGGGCAGGGCGGAAGTAGGATATCCAGTAGTGGTCATTGTCTACACATAGTAACCATTGTCTAATTGTCATTGTAATCGGGGTGCGCTTTCACTGCCGCATAATATCCGTTGTCCGTTGCCAAGTGTATCATATTCGCCAACAATAAAATTAATTACTTTAAGTGGTTACTCAATGAGATTGTTGCAAAAATAATAATATACAAATTTGATGATTTGCTAATGTGATACATTTACGGAAGTGAATGTACACCGCAAAAATCTGGGAGTTTCCTAAAATAGGGGATTTTTAATTTATGTGGGGGGGGGGGGGATTTAATCTTCTAGGGGGTCAAGTTTTACTGTTATTACAAATAAGCAAATATAATTTTCAAATACAAGACAAAGTTATTTGGTAGCTTTACTGTTTTTTTTATCTCTTTGTTGATTTTTTAACCAAAATTAAAACTCAACAAATCAAACGGTCAGACAAACGAACATTAATAAATGTGGAGTAAAAACGCATTTAATATTTAGAAGTCTGTATGAAATTCCGTATAAATATATCCCAAACTTAAAATAATTGACATTCATACTTATATTTTTATACTTGATTAAAAAGATTCCAGAGTTTAGCCTTGTCCAAGGAATCATCATAACAAGTTTAAAATCGAAAGAACAATTCTACATACATATACCAACGATAATTTAAACAGTCCCTTTTAAAATTTAGCTAAAATGTACAACTACCTCAAATAATGGCCAGAATAAGCATTTGTGGCAAATTGTTTGAATTTCACCAATAGTTATTCTTAGAGGCTTAATATTCACATTGGCTTAAAATTGAACAAAATATAATAGATAAAAATCTTCCAAAATTCTTTTTAACAAAGATGACAACATCCATATAACAGAAAGACTTGATAATTAAGAACTAAAAGAATAAAATCTGTATTAAAAGCCAAGAAGGGAGGAAGGAGACATTGGGCTGCTTATTATACTAGTCCCCAAAATAACGGTTTCTTACTCGTTGGCTTAACAACTTTGGGAACTTTTGTTAAATTTTGACAGGTTGGTTTATTAAGTTCAGTGTCGAAACGTTTTGATGTAATTTACAGAAGAAGTAATTTTGTGAATCACCATTGTGGATGTATATCAATTTATCGGCCACTGTCTTAGCCCTTTCCCTGATTGAAAGCGTTGCTTTTAAAAATTATGAGACAAAGCTATATCTTAGACCATTGTGCATTATTGAAAACAGATGGTATATAAATGACAAAAAAGGCGTTTTTACTATTGTAATATAAGTATGCTTTTATTCATAATACACTATCAGAGGCGTGCAGATTGTTGGTGAAGGGGGTGTATCAACCCCCTTGGCAAAATTAAGGGAATGGAAAGGTTTGTCTTCATCTACCTACCCTTTGACAAGGGTCTACACTCTACACTACCCTGATACACCCATCCCCCCCCCCCCCACCTAAAACAGCCAAAGCGGGTGTCATGTTAAAAAAAAGTCCCAACCCCCTAGCTTATGGTTTCAGGGGATGTCGAAATATTCGGGCGCGCTTCGCGCACCCACTTATCATTATAAGGTACATTTTAGTTAGGGTATGCCTAATCTCAGCATTTTGTAATGATTCAGAGAAACAAATTAGCCAGGTGGGGCGAGGAGACAATGGACAATAAAATAAAATGATACCCAAAGCTTATCAAGCATGTTCTTTAATTTGTTGATATAAAAACTTTGGTTACTTTATTAAATCTTGATTGGTTGGTTCAAACTAGCAGAGTCGAAACTTTCCAACCCATAATTTTAATCTACCTATAATAATTTTATCCAAACATTAAAAGTTAAATGCTACTTTTTTTAAAATCGTGATTTAAGTAGAATAGATTATAGGATTATATTTAATATCTTTATATTTTGACACTAAAATTACATGCATGGATTATTTCATTGAAAATAATATTTTTATACAATTAAACATTAAACGAAGATACTTTTTTAGTTAAGTTATAATCGCCCTGTCTACACTAAACTTTACATGAGAATTTTGAAGTGAAAGAAGCAAAATTTTCATTGCATATCAACTCTATAATCACCATAATCTTTACCAGAAATCCTGGATTTTCACTTTTAAAGATTTTATTTTTATAATATTGAATTATACTTTTAGTTTTAGTTTTGAAATTTTTAACCCTATGGTAAAATGCTATTTGCTATTTTTTTCCACAAATAAATGTACAAATGTTTTTAAAAATACTAGCGGCTTCGCCCCTAGCCTCAAGGGGCTTTGCTCAAAGAGGTTTGATCAACCTAATTTTTCGTATTTTTTTTTTTTTTTGGGGGGGGGGCAGGGTATTTTTCATTTATTGGGTGGTTTGGGACCTATGTTGGGGATCGGTTCAGCGGTTAGCGAGATCCTTTGGTACAAACAAACAAACAGACAGACATCGTTCTACTTTGTATTATAGATATATATCAATTTAAAGTATTGTATTTTTAGCAATCATACGATAAATTATCTACACCCAAATAATCGTCAAACAAAACAAATGGATTAAAATCGTCAATTGTTCAAAGCAACCTAAGGATTTCCCGTATTATGTAAAGTTGAGTAATTCTAAGAAGTTGAGGAATGTGCAGCCCCGCCCTTTATAACCACGCCCCCCTTTTTAAGGTCTATATTCAGTCTACATTAATCGATATTTTATTACTTGGATGTTGCACCAGATTTTCATGTACTCTCATACTCGCAGCTGATTAAATAACGATACACCCCTTATACCCCATCCCCTTCCCTCCTACTGGATGAACGAACTGACCAATAAATAAGGTCCATATTAGCAATCTCAATTGACAACAAATTTTTCCCTGTCAATATATCCACTTATACTATATCCATTTCTATATTTAACTGTCATATTATCCTATAGAAGCAGAATGATCGTTTGTCTATCTATCTATGTATCATAATACTAGAAGATGGCTTGCAAACATCAGATTCGCCTTTTCATGGAAGATTGTTACTACTTTTTAAATCAAATTTGTTGTATTAATTCGTGTCTGTACGTGTACGTACATATGAACATCAGTTAATTATTAAATACAAGCGGCTTCGCCCCTAGCCTCTAGGGGCTTTGCCCCAAGAGGTTTAATCAAACCAATTTTTCGTATTTTAGATTTAAAACAAAAATTTTAAAAAAAATAATTTGGGGGGGGTAATTTACATTTTTGGGGGGGGTTTGGAATGTCCCATCCCCCAAGAAAATAGTTATAAACCTTCCCGGGACCAATGAGAAGCTACCCTGTAAAGGATAACCCGATCGGTTCAGCGGTTAGCGAGTTCCTTCGCTACAAACAGACAGACAAACAGACATCGGTCTACTTTGTATTATAGATTGTCTAAACTGAATATATATCAATTAAAATCACTTTTTACAAAAATCTTTTATATTTTAAAGAAGTGCAATAGACGTCAAATCAATCTTCCCGTTTCCTCCCAATCTTATTAGCTAAATTTTGTCTTTGGTAGCTATTAAACATGGTAAATAATAAATAGGTTAAGCTTGATAATTGTCCCCCTATAGTCCTTTTAAACTTGGTGCAAATTGTTGGTTAAATCTGGTGTTAATTATAATTATAATAATTATAAAAATAACAATATTATAAAACAACAATCCTTATATTGTGAAGAAAGTTATTTAGGCTGACAGTCCTTTTACAGTAATCTTTCCTTTTTATTTTTCATTATTTTTTAACTAAAATCTTTAGTACAGCAGTCCTTTCATTGCTCTGGAAAAATAATTATTAAGTACAGTCCTACAAAGCTATGCAAATTGACGGCTAATCTGGTTAAGAATTAGGATTTATTTTCAGTTTAAAATAAAATCTGTAATGTTTGCATTTGTAAGTAACGCCTATAACATTATCTATAAACTGTTTTGGGGGGCTTATTACAGCGAAGCTTTTCTATTATTAGGGTCTGTGAGTCCATCTTTAAGTCACAGTTAGCTCTTTAAAAATGCGAAAATTTATAGGAGAAAAGCTACTGTGAAAATACGACAAAACCCACTACTTTGATTTCTTTCCATGATCTAATTATTTTAATAAAATTTGATGTATAATTGACTGTCACAAAAAAATATGAAACTCTTGAGTCTTTCAAGAAAGATTCCGAAACAATTTTACAATGACACATGCACCATGGGGTGTGAACCTTGAGAAGGTGTAGATAAGGGGCCCTCAAAAATGTTATTATTTAGGGGAGTTGTTGACACCCCTCTTTTGCACGCCTATAATTTGATATGATTTAAATCTTTGATTTTATGATGATAACTATTAAATAATGATAACTTTTGTATTAAACTAATGATATAATAACAAGGCACAGTTATGGAATCTCGACGACAAAGATTTTTTTATCCAATCTTGACAAGTAAGGTATTTTTGGAAAGAGGAATATATATAGAAAACGCCTATGAAAATTAGAAAATCCGCAGAAATCATATTTGCAAGTTATTTGCAAAAATCTGCAATGCTATTTTGCAAAATTAATTTCATGCCTTAAATTACTTATTTAGAAAAAATCTTTTTATGGAATGTGTTTATTTATAAGTTTAGAACATACTTAGGGCAAAAAAAATTTCTTTAGTGTTACTTTTTTCACTTTATATATGAAAAAAGCAGTTTCTCACATTTTATAATAAAAAAAGGTATAGGAACAAAAAAATATGATTTTTCTTGATGTAAACACAATAACTGGCATAAAATCTATCATCCTAAATGTAAAAATCAGATATAGAAACCTTTTTAGAGCTAATATAGTACAAAAAGTAACCAAGACATTTTTGCAAAGTATGAAAATCTGAAGAAAATAGTTCTTTTTGATTTTGATATACATATCAGATAAATGTATATAAAATTAGTGATTAAAAACTATAAAACATGTTATAAGTTTTTTCAACACTGTCATTGATTAAATTGCACTTTTAGGTTTAAGAATTACCAAAGTAGTGCATAAAAACTCTTTTTATGATGTAAATAAAAAAATAAATGCTAAAAAACCAACTACAAAATGGTCTACTGCATTATAAAAAATGCCTAATTGTTGATTTGAATTTATTTTGTTTAATAACTTAATAAAAAGAGTTTTTATGTGCTACTTTGGTAATAAGTAAACCTAAAAGTGCATTTTAATCAATGATAGGGTTGAAAAAGTTATAACTTGTTTTACAGTTTTTGATCACTAATTTTATATACATTTATCTGATATGTATATCAAAATCAAAAAGAACTATTTTCTTCAGATTTTCATACTTTGCAAAAATGTCTTGGTTACTTTTTGCACTATTTTTGCTCTAAAAAGGATTCTATATATGATTTTTACATTTAGGATGATAGATTTTATGCCAATTATTGTGTTTACATCAAGAAAAATCATATTTTTTTGTTCCTATACCTTTTTTTATCATAAAATGTGAGAAACTGCTTTTTTCATATATAAGGTGAAAGAAGTAACACTAAAGAAATTTTTTTTGCCCTAAGTATGTTCTAAACTTATAAATAAACACATTTCATAAAAAGATTTTTTCTAAATAAGTAATTTAAGGCATGAAATTAATTTTGCAAAATAGCATTGCAGATTTTTGCAAATAACTTGCAAATATGATTTCTGCGGATTTTCTAATTTTCATAGGCGTTTTCTATATATATTCCTCTTTCCAAAAATACTTCACTTGTCAAGATTGGATAAAAAAATCTTTGTCGTCGAGATTCCATAACTGTGAAGGGAATAACATCATAAAATCAGAAATAACCAGGGATCTTACAATGATAACTTTATAATGATACATAACACGAATCTTAATGAAATAACTTTCTTTGTGTTATGATAATTTGATGCCTTGGGTGACCAAATTTAATGGCTTCACGCACAGGCAGGCATGCGCTATATGCGAGTATAGGTGTGCATTCACTACCGAATCTTATTACATTTCCAGAGAGTTTTATAATTGATAAAGACACGGATCAAGGAACGAAAACGAAGTAGCAGTATTATTATTATTTTCACAGTAGCTTTTACAGTAGCTTTTCTCCTTTTTATAGCCCCTGCGGGGCGCTCTAACCCTGCGGGTCCATCATTAACTTTTACCTTCATGTCTGTATTTTTTTGTCATTTTGTCTGTCTGTTTATACTTCTTTCTGCCAGTCTCTATGTTCGATTGTATGTATTTCTGTCCATCTGAATGTCAGTGTCTTTGACTGTTTCTATATGACCAACCAACAATATTTTTGTTTGTCTGTCTGTTTCTATATTTATGTCTGTCTGTCTGTATGCCTGCATATACATCTGTATCTCTGTTTGTTTGTCTGTATGCCAGTTCGTCTGTCTGTTTTTCTTTTAATTGGTCAGTCTGTCAGTTTCTATTTTTGTCTATTTCTAATAGTTAAAATATAAAACATATGCGGAAGTGATTTCACAACGCGCCCAAACACACTCAATTACATACTTCTTATAATAAAGAGAAACTCATACATTTAATTTGAATATTCATTACTCATAAAATTGATATAGGATATAAGGGATACAAGGGAAAATTTATCGTCAAATAGCTGGCTAATATGGACTTCATTTATTGGTCAGTTCGTTCATTAGGGAGTAAAGGGGGTTGAAAGGATATTGTTATTCTAGCCAACTGCCCGCAATACTTTACCAGGGTTCAAGAAAAACTGATGCAACATCCAAGAAATAATATAATCAATTCTCGTAAAGAACAATCAATTAAACTATAGCTGTCATTTTTTTTATCTTAATTTAAATAGATAATTTCATAACATTTTTCATGACTAACCTATTATTTAAATGCTGATAAAGCAACTAATTTATCTTAATATATTTTCTATAAAATCAACACTATGTAAAAGGTTTAAACAAATAAGTTTAGGTGTAAGAGTGTACTTTGATTCCCTATTTAATGTCCCTATTACATATTGTTCAACCAACACCTTTTGGTAGTAGTTGATTTGGACGTTTAGAATTATATTAGATATATATACACCTTAAAATTTTATACTCATGTATTACTATTTTGCTATAATTATATCAACATAAGAACCTAAAACACTAATGTTTTAAGATGGAGATTAGCTTATAATTAAATATAGCCGTTTCAGCAATAACTTATTGAGATAATATATGCTATTTATGTACATCCCCAATGAGATAAACAAAATTACCCCTTCTGTAGATAAGAATTATTGGTGAAAATGTTTGAATACTTCTAATTGACTCAAACCAATCTTTTTTATTAAAAGTTCTTAAAGTTTAAAGCCAGTGATTAATTTTTTGGAAAGATTTTAATATCTCCCCTTTTCCTATCTACAGTATCAAAGTGTACAAAAATTGTATATTAATTTGTACGACCGTTTATGATGTTTAATGATTAAAACCAAGGAAACACGAACATAAACCTGGTTCTAGTGTTTTACAGTGTAGTAGTGTTACGGCTGCCTTTTAGATTTCGTAGATGTAATGTGTTTGAATCTCGGGGCTAAATTATTAAATAAAGTAGTAAGGATTCTTTAAACGTCCGCTTGGACCTCACTAACGAGAGAAAACCGATTGAGTCTCAATTTTTTAAAAGTCACTGTTGGTTTCCCACTATTTTATTTTCAACTTTAAATATTAGACTGGTTTTAGAACATTACTAATCTAACTGTTCTAGAGGCGTAAGGCTTTTAAAGTGCCAATTGTTGAGAAACTTATTGTCGAAAGCTTAAGCTTTAAAATTGGAAATTTTGATGATTTATGTATAGCATAATGATACCTTGTTATGTACCCGACATTCATAGATGATCCAGTTAATTGAATGTGCTGTTAAACTATTATAACTTAATGACCTAAGAACCCGCCATAATACTCCGTAAGTAACTAAGTAACCCCCGCGGTTTCAAATATTTAGAAAATTTATTTAATTCATATATGCTGAAAGTTTTATAGAAAGGTAGGCATTAAAAAATACATTTGGAATGCCTTGGTCTTTATACAGCATACAATTAACATCATTTGGATTAGAACTTTAGGACAAAGGTTTGAAACCGATTTATATCCGCTAGTTCAGAACCGGCTTCTAACCATACTGGAAAATCATGTATCGTATCATATTTTAGATAATATTCTATAAATAATAACATAAAAATCATAATATGAATAACTATTTCGTTGGCCCGGGCATTCGGCCCCTTAGGACCTACAAAACTTATCTTAAGCTAATTATTAACAGCGAAGCTTTTCTATAATTAGTGATGGTCCGTACGTCCGTCCGAAATGGATAGCTTTCATTCGTTAATTTAGTCATGTTAGAATTGTCCTATCGATTTCAAACTTTGCATGATGATTCCTGTAGTAGTTAGGTACGATATAGAAAGCGAAGCAACTCTATAATCATTACCAGAATGTCCGTACGTCCTTTTTAATCATGTTGATTTTTCTGATTGATCTGGTTTTGGTATATTGATTCCTGGGACAACAAAGAACAATATTATAAGCGAAGCAACTCTATATTCAAGTCCTAAAAATGTAAGTAAGTCCATAAACATTATCTTGTATCAAGCAGTTTTCCAACAAATTTACTTACAATTTTGCTTCGACTCTTATACTTTACATTCTGACAATTCAGTTCAGACACTATACAAGTGTTAATGTCCATTTGTCCTACCGTTTCAGTGCTTCGCTTTTATGGATGTTGTCATCCTTGTTTATATTTTAATATTCACAGAAAGCTTTCTTTTATACGATGCGATAAATAACCATTAAAATATAATTTATCAACCTTTATTATAAAGCTTGATTATGATGTAGTACGGTGGAGTATTTAGATATATAGTTAACACTGCATCAATATTAGGTAGGTGGTTTACATCCGCAAATGATATAATCATTCTATTGATTCAAAACTTTGATAAAGCAATTTGTATCGGATGTAAAACAATGCAGTGATGTATTTGCAGTATGACTTCGAACCCGATTAATATCCGCTGGACTAGAACAGGTTTTCAGCCATACTAAAAATTATGTATAGCATCGTATTACAGACAGTTTTCCACAATATTAAAATAAAGATCATAAAATTTATTCAAGTTTGTTAGCCCGGGCCTTCTGCCTCTCAGGGCTAACAAAAGTGGTTTCAATCTGATATTTTTTTTGTTTTAATACCCGCGGAAAGCTGTCTATAATACGATGAGATAAATAACTATTGACACGTCAATATTCCGAAGGTTTAGAAAAACAAAATATAGAATCTAATTACTCCAACAAAGTTTAAACTTTTATGAAGCTTATCGTTGCTACGATATTTGTAGACAAATTTATTTTTGCTTCTTTGCTGTTCGGAATCCAAGCCCATTGAAAGGGTGTGTATGCTTTTAAGACACGAACTACTACAGCGATTAGATGAAATAAACTAAACAGTGCATCTCTATTAAGTTTAAATAGAGGTTATAGAATGTATAGTACTAGAGAACCAATCCCTTTTGGCATAATTGTTCAGAGGTTGAATATTTTCTATATGTAATGGCTTGTAATGAAAAGTTTTATAATAGAGATTTTTTACAAAGAAGGGGGTGACGTTGGATTTGGGATTAATATTAATTTATCATCTATTGTCCTGACTTTTAAGATATCTGGTATTTATAAAACTATTGTGATAATCTAGTATCTTAACTCTATTATACTAATAGAAGTAATAATGTAGTAACTAAGCTGTGTTATAAAGATTTTTTTTATTCATACCTTATTCTATAATTTTTAAGAAAAACAGCATATAGATACTGTATTCTACAACCTCTATTGTAAAACCTATATTGATACTCTAATTCTTATCTCAATTGTTCAAATTTATCTGTAAAGAAGTCCTACTGTATACTTATTATTTAATTCATATTCTATTTTCTTGTTTCTAATAAAACAAAATATAGATACTCTATTCTTTAACCTCTATTGTAAAAACTATATTGATTATTGACACTCTAATCCTATATCTCTATTGTTCAAATTTATCTTTGAAGAATTCTTACTGTGTTTTGTTATCTAATTCAAGACCAATTATCTTATTTTTAATAGAAACAACATATTGATAATCTATTCTACAACCTCTCTTGAAAAAAATCTTTATTGACACTCTAAACCTTTATCTCTTTTGTTCAAATTTATCTGTAAAGAAGTCCTACTGTGTACTTATTATCTAATTCATACTAGAACATCAATTTATCATACACACCCACACACACACATTTACACACACACACACACACATAGATCTATATATGTAAAAATCTTGAAAAAAAGAAAAATTTTATTGGCTGAAAATTTGGATTTAAATAAAATGAATTTCACACCCCCCAAAATTTTGAGATTAAAAACACCCGCCTTCCACCCCTCCCTAAAATACAACTAGAGAGTGTACAATGTACATTGTACATATCTCATATTAATTAGGGATGGCGGTCTATTGAAGGATCCCTTGTAGGTAAAAAAAAATTACGGCGCGCTTCGCGCGCTATTTTACCCCCACCAAAAACAAATTACCCCTTCCCCTTTAAAAAAAATCCCCCCCCCCCAAGTAAAAAACTTAGACGCCCCTGCATTCTTCCTATTGATATTATGATTGTCACGCGTTTGATATAGCACCATTTTACCTATTTATTCATCTCTATATTTAAGATACATTGAGTTAATTTTGGGCGGGTAAAAAAAGACATAAGTACAGCTCTAAGTGAGAGGTTAATTGACAATATGTATCAACTTTCTGGGAGGGAGGGGACATTGGACTGAAAATTACACTGGTGCCCAAAGTTATATGACCGCGTTATCTAATTTGATTGGTTGGTCCCAAAGTAGTTTTGTCCCAAAATATTAGCTAATCTACAGAACGGGTACTTTAGCGTATCATCATACGGAATGTGTATATCAATTTATTTTATCCCTTTAGATCCCTGATCGATCAACTTTGGATGAAGATGTTATTTGTGCTCTAACGCCGCCCAAAACTAGATGCGCATTTACTTTCGCATATTCATTTTCATTTACAAATTATCAGAACTGCGTTTTATTACAACAACATAAACCAGGGCTCGGCATCCTCCTGTAAGCCTCAAGAATATGAACCTTTTACAATTTTAAATTGGCTGAAAATCTAAACATGACCAAAATATGGTAATCCATCTTCTTTCTAAATTTCAAAGCATCCATTGGGTTTGAATTTGAAGCTTAGTCGCGGCTGAAATGCAGCTGACGAGCCCAGATATAAGCTGCCTTTATTTCTATTTTATCATTTGAAGATATGAAAAGTTTTCTGAGGGGAAGTTACAACCAAAGGATAACCTCTAGAGAAGAGGAAACACCTCGAGGTCTTATTAAGATGTACATATAACTTAACTAAAACTATCTAAAAATTTGCATGATTATGCAGCAAAACTTCCTACAAACAAACAATTCTTTTATAACAACATTTGTTCTGGAATCCTAAATATTAATTACATGCACCTGTTTTGGGACAAGGCTTTTCCCCTTCCACACTTGACGTAGGAATAGCAAGAACCGTTTTTTATGTCTTTAGTTATGACGTGGTGTGAAGATAAGATGTCAAGATTCAAACTTACCCAACAAATTGTGGATGCGCTACGTGGTAAATAGAATTTTATAACTTTTTAACGAATATTCAACTATCATGAAAGGATTTTAACAGTGCTACTGACACACAAAGCCAAATTTTCTTTCTAAATATTCTAAACTAGTTTACAAGTCAAGACATAGAATATTCAATTAGAGATTGTTTCCATGGTGAAACGCCATTTCTAAAATAAATTTGACTTTGTGACTTTAACGCACAATAGCAATATATATATGTATGTATGTACTTGTATGCAATATCCTATAATGAAAATTTGAAAGGTGAAGCTAAAGATCACGGAAAATGCTAGTCCAAATTGGTTGTACTTTCAGGGAAGCTTTATAAATATTTACGAGTGGTTTAAGACTATTTTTCTGACCTCCAACAATTCCCCTAGATTTTAGGGGTGAAGCAACTAGTTTATATGCAGGCGACTTTGTGTAGATTATAAAATAGCGCAGTTTCTATATTTCTAAATTGGGATATGTTCGTACATCTGTTACAAAAGATCTCACTAACTGCTACACCAATATCTGTTATAGTGACTTTTTACAGGTTCTAAGAAGTGTATTTGAAGGAGGGTATCTTCACCCTCCCAAGAAATAGAGCCCCTCATTATTTTACTCTTCTTTTCTGAACTAAAATAGAAAGTCCCAAATCATAAAAGTTCACCTAAAGGCCTATAGAGGGGCAGCCACTTGTATAAGTATAATTAAAGACAATGGACGAAATATTTATGTATAACCTCAATGATAATAAACAAAATTACCCCCTTCTGTAGAGTACAAAGTTAAAATGTTTGGATACTCAAATTAATAGTCCAACCAAAATTCAAAAGTCCTCAAAGTTGTTAAGCGAAAAATAAGAAAGCATTATTTTAAAAACTTTGGGGACAATGTCCCCTCCCTCCCTGAGTTTAATGCATGTAAATAAGACAAGTAGTTACTAATATTTGACTTGCGGCTAAATAGATTGCCTAGTTTATTGGAATGTAAATGGCATTCCCCCACACTTTAAATCTCAGTGTTATTAAATAGGGTTGATAAATTAATAAATAATTATTGTTTTTTAATGTATAGTTGAATGAAGGATTTTTAAATTGCAGAGCTGGATCTTTAAATCATTTAGTGGTGTGCCAGATCGGGGCGCGCCAGATCGCCGCACCTAATATCAATCTTTAAATCAAAATGGCATAGGCGAACCAGCGCACCCAGTGGCGCGGCTCTGGCGCGGCAGTTACACTCGATGAGTGTAACCACCGGGGCAGATCGGGGTGAACCGTATTTAATAAATAAATATTTTTTTCAATTAGTTTTAATATTTTATTGCAAAACTTTTGTGAAAACATTTTTATAATTATTTTTAAAATAAATTATATATTGTTTTATTATAAAAAGTTATAAAGTTGTACCGGCGCTGATCGGACCGCGCCAAGATCCCTAATGAAACTTACCTGTGTTCACAACCTTGTTGTTGTATTAATTTAATCATGATATGACACCTAACCTACTGTTCTAGCAATTCAAATGGAATTTCTGGTACAGAATATCAATGAAGTAATTATTAAGTAGGTAATAACATAACTTTAGGCAAGGATGATAACACCCATAAGTTGCGAAGCTTATAAGTAATGCATAAATGACAAAAACGGAAATTGATGGACATCTAATGACTTACATTCAAGGTTTAGAAACTTGTCATGGATAACTTACACAAATTATTGCCCAGATGCCCACAGGATACCTATTCTAAAAGAGAACGCTTATTCATTTATTTTTGTGTTGTTATCCATATTTGTTTTACTGTCCACTGTAAAAAATCAAATATATATTTTTCCAGTATGGCTACAAAACCAATTAATATCCGCTGGATTAGTACCGGTTCTGAAAAATCTGACTAATTTTCATGGATAATATAATAAAAATCATAAAATTAATAATTCTTTAGCAATGGCCATAAGCCTCTCGGGGCCAACAAAAATGGTTTTAATCTTTATTTTTTTTTAAAGCCGCGGAAAGCTGTCTTAATATGATGTGATAAATAAATACTATTAGAATATATTTTACAGTACACAGATAAAAATCTGTAAGATGAGAATTATTTTATTTTGTTTAAGCTTGATGTATTTCTAAAAGCAGATACGCCTTCTATTATTATGTAGTCATATCTAGATGTTAAATGCAGAGAGAGTGGGGACAATGGGCTGTTTATTACACTAGTCCCCAAAGTTTTCTTATTCTTTGGCTTAACAATCCTGGGGACTTTTTAACCACAAATTGTAACCTACAGAAGGGGTAAATTTGTGTATTAACATTGAGGATGTACATCAATTTATCGGCCATTGTCTTACCACTTTAGATCCCTGTGTTAAATGTTACCAATATAGATTTAGCAGTGCATCTCAGGGATCTAAAGGGATAAGACATTGGCCGATAAATTTATGTGCATCTCAATGGTGGTACACTAAATTAACACTTCTGTAGATTACAATTATTGGTTAAAACTTTTTGATACTTAACTTAATGAACCTAAGTTCCCAAAGTTGTAAGGCCAAAGAGTAAAAATGTTATTATAAAACTTTGTGGACTAGTGTAATAAACAACCCAATGTCCTCTCCCTCCCTCTCTAATTGCATCTTCTTTATTAGTATTAGAGTATGTATGTATGTCCGAACGTCCATTTTTCATTGTCATAATGTTATCCTACTAGAACTGAATAAAATTTTGATGTACATATCAATTTATTTTGGTGGAAATGTCGTTAAATGGGGCCTAATCGCCCAATGAATCAACGTATCAAAAACCACGGTAGTTGAACAACTAAAATATATAATAAATGATAGTCTCATTAATATTTTTCAGAATTTTTTTGTTTATTAAATATGTAGTACACAAAAATACTAATTAATTAGTGTTTTTTTTTCTGAAATATAACATCAATTACTTTTAAGTACATGTAAGAAAATCTATGAATATAAAGTATAGAAAAATATATATATATTTTTTTTGTTTTTATCATATCAAAATATCAAATATCAAAAGTCAGTAATGGTCATTTTTATAAAGAAAAAATATAACAGACAATTTATTACCAATATGAAAGAATTATGATAATAATAAGTCATCAATGACAATGAAAAATTACAATCTTATGCGAGATCTTAGTGGACACACACATCTACTTTGGTATATATGATTATATAGCTGAATGAAAATGTTTTTCAAAATATTTTCTACCTATCCCCACTTCGTTGATTGACTTCTATTGTCTATTTTCTAGTTTTGTAGTGTGTATATCCATAGGGAGTCCAAGTTTAATCAGGGATAAGGCATTGTAAGATAATTCATTTATATAACATTGTAAATGAACAAAATCCATCATTATGTAGCTTAAAATAGCCTATGTATATACCATGAGATCTTATTATGGTATATCTCTAAACTAAATCTTGTATAGTTGCTTTGAATGATTATATAGTCACATTCCCTTTATACATCCATCCCGTTGATTGCACGACCTTTGTCTGGAAGTCCTAACTGTACATGGTAAATGAATTGTGCCTGGTTTGGGCTAAAGCATTCACCCTACTCTCACTGGTCGCCAGAAGGGAAAAGCAGTTTTTTGAAACAGGCTCTCTGAGATTATTACTGATTCTAATATATACATATATAGACTAATGAAAAATGCAAAAAACGAAATCAAAAGCGTTCCTTCTTGGGAGAAAATGCGGGAAAAAGATTTTAGCTATTTTTAACCTAAAATTCACATTGGCAAGCCTGTAAAACAATATACTCACATTTTAAACATGTCATTGCTCAGCACCTAGAAGTCGTAGAAAAATGCTACACATACCATTGGAAAGCTCATAACCTCTAGTTTTCATATTGGGACATAACGTTTTTGTACTATTATTAGTTTTTGAGCTATCCTCTGAAGTATACACAATTTTTAAAAATGCAGTTTTTTCTTGAAAATTTTAAGTTTGATACTTGTTACACAAACCTTTTTCAAATTATATTACTTAGCACCTAGGAGTTATAATTATTATTAGTTATATAATCATTTTATATAGGTAAAATTGTATATTTTGGGTACTGTCAATTTTATCTTAATTAAAAATTGTCTTGTGTATAGTTTGTAGTAAGAACCAAGGAGGGAGGGGGGGGGGGGAGTTTATACACTTATAGGAAATGAAATTCAGTATAAATTTTTGCCCTGGATGTTTTTGGGCTTGTTGGTCTGAGCATATTTTTTGAGATATCAAGCCAATTTTTTAATGTAAACCTTTTTTTACATAATTAAGCTAAGTATTCTCTAAAGATTTAATTTTGTCACTTTCCATCTTGGGGTTAGTAGGATATAACACCCCCCAAAACACTAAAATTTAAGGCTTGAGCTTATTTTTAGATATTTCAAGTTATTTTTTTTTATTTAAAATTTTTTCTCATAATTGAGATAAATAGCCACTAAAGATTTCATTTTGGCACTTTCCTTCTTGGGCTAGTGGGGTAAAACAACCCCTTAAACATTAAAATTATATCTCAGTATCATATTTTGCTCTGGCTGTTTGGACTTGTTGTTATAGTTATCAAATGATTCTTTTTTAATATTTTCTTATATGATTGGATCTACCTGTAAAGCTTTAGAAATTGAATTTTGGCACTTTTCTTTAGGGGTTTTTGGGGTAAAAAAGCCCCTATAATACTAAAATTGTTAATAATGAGATTATTTTTAAAGATATCAAGCTAATTTTTTAACGTAAACATTTTTTACATAATTGAAGTAAGTAGTCACTAAGTAGTTTCATTCTGGTACTTTCCTTCTAGAGTCTAGTGGGGTAAAACACCCTCCAAAGTACACATATTATGAGTTCTGAGCTTATTTTCAAAGATATCATGTTGAATTTGAATGAAAACTTAAGTTTTGGGGTCAGTTTTACCCCACTAGTCCATAGAAGGAAAGTGCCAAACTTATGTTTTACTGGTAGATTTAATCATATAAGAGATTTTAAAATGATCAGGTTTATAACTATAACAACAAGCCCAAACATCCAGAGCAAAATTTTATACTAAATTACATTGCCTATAAGTGTTTAAACTCTCCTTCTCACCTTGGATCTTATAAGTTTACAATTGGGCTCAAGCCTTAAATTTTAGTGTTTTTAGGTGTGTTATACCCCACTAACCCCAAGAAGGAAAGTGCCAAAATAAAATCTTTAGTGGCTACTTAGCTCAGTTATGCAAAAAAAGTTTACATTAAAAAAATTTACTTGTTATCTTTAAAAATAAGCTCAGACCTAAGATTTTAGTGTTTCTGGGGCTGTTTTAACCCACTAGCCCCTAGAAGAAAAGTTTCAAACTTAAATTTTTAAAGTTTTACTGGTAGATTTAATCATATAAGAGATTTTACAAAAAGGTTAATAACTATAACAACAAGCCCAAAAACATCCAGGGCAAAAATTTATACTGAATTTCATTTCCTAGAAGTGTATAAACTCCCCCCCTCCCTCCTAAAATTGACAGTACCCAAAATATTCAATTTTACCTATATAAAATAATTATATAACTAATAATAATTATAACTCTTAGGTGCTAAGTAATATAATTTGAAAAAGGTTTGTGCAACAAGTATCAAACTTAAAATTCAAGAAAAAACTGCATTTTTAAAACTTGTGTATACTTCAGAGGATAGCTCAAAAACTAATAATAGTACAAAAACGTTATGTCCCAATATGAAAACTAGAGGTTATGAGCTTTCCAATGGTATGTGTAGCATTTTTCTACGACTTCTAGGTGCTGAGCAATGACATGTTTAAAATGTGAGTATATTGTTTTACAGGCTTACCAATGTGAATTTTAGGTTAAAAATAGCTAAAATCTTTTTCCCGCATTTTCTCCCAAGAAGGAACGCTTTTGATTTCGTTTTTTGCATTTTTCATTAGTCTATATATGTATATATCAGAATCTGTAATAATCTCAGAGAGCCTGTTTCAAAAAACTGCTTTTCTATTCCGGCGACCAGTGTCTAACTATGTATGTCACGCACCTGGCATAGCAGCAGTAGGAACCACTTTTTGCCGTCTTTGGTTATGACGCGATGTTGGGCCGAGATTCTAACCTCTCATTAAATATTCCTTAATCCCTGAATGTTAACACATATTACTACTACAAATTACACATATGAATTCGTATAAAACAGATAAAATTTAGAAAATAGCCAAATTGAAAAAACTAAAAGTGTAATAGTTATTCATAGCATCGTATTAAAGACAGCTTTCCGAGGATATTAAAATTTAAAAATTTTAGATTTTAAGTTCGGCCCCTAGAAGCTTAAAACACTGGCATTGATGTTATGATTTTTAATTTATTTTTAAATTGTCTGTAATACGATGATATAAATGATATCTCAGTATGGCTAAGAACCGGTCCCATTCTAACGAAGTTTAAAAAGTTTCGAAGCCATAATGGAAAACATATTTTAAGATTTTAAAAGAATTTTAGATAATTTACAACATGGTGGACTAACGCTACAAATATAAAGAAGTGCCTATACATCAAAATACGTTTGAAAATTTTCCAAGTTTATTAGTAAAAGTTAATTTATTATATTGAAATTAATTAAAGTAACTACTGAAATAATTAAATGTATTTTTGTCTTTTTTAGAAAATCTTACAATTGGTTTTTGCTGTGAGACATGAGACGTTAATTGTATTGTAAATCGTACTAGTACCCAAAGTTTTCAAAGGCGTTTCAGATTATTTTGCTAAAAAAATTATAAACTTATGAATAGCAGTGTCCAACCTTTTAATCTACAGGGAAATAAGCAATAAAACAGTGGATAATTGATGTGCAATTAATAAAAGTGCCCAAAGTTTTTTAAGCCAACAAATGAAGGCAACGTTGATGTATTAACTATGTTATTTTCAATTTTGTATAGCTAGGTTGATGATGTATATGTATTATATAAATGGATATAGAATGTACGTGGATATATTGACAGGGAAAAATTTGTCGTTAATATAGGTTGCTAACATGAACCTCATTTATTGGTCAGTTCGTTAATCCAGTAGGAGGGTAAGGAGATGGGGTAAAGGGGGTAGATGGGGGTAATCGTTATTTTAGTCCGATGCTAGTAACAATTTATTAGAGTACAACATCCAAGAAATAATATATCGATTATTATATAATTCTACTTCTGGTAAAAGGAAACCAATTAGTTAATTGGTGTATTAAATATGTCCAATAGGACGGGGGATAAATTTTATAAAAACATTATTTCAACAGGGTGATATACTTATTTATCGCATCATATTATGTTTTATAGACAGCTTTCCGCAGATATTAAGATGAAAAATTAGATTAAAAACAGTTTTGTTATCAATATTGTGAGTTCTAAATTATTATTTGTGGAAATACGATGCCAAACAGGATCTTTCAGTATGACTGAGAACAGGTTCTAATCCAGCGGATATTAATCTTTTCAAACCCATACTTCTTTTGCAACAAATTCAGAAATTTAGTATTCCCTGGAAATTAAACAAAGAAAAAATGTAGTGATTAAACAAGACTTGCGGGATTCATGGATATCTATCTACAAATGAACAAAAAAAATGCTGGTAACAAGGAAAATTTGCAGGTTGCCAGCTAATAGGAACCTAGAATTGCTGCTGGATCCAGTAATCTTGTAATAATCCCAGGAACCAGAAAGCAATCGTCACCAGCAATATTCAACTATGATTTGCACTTGACCCAATCTAACAAATTACAAACAAATAGTAAATTATATAAATGTTTTAAAAGAAAACTAAAGTTTCAATTTGATGACATATGTCAATACAAGAAAATCTTACAAATCATCTTTAATTCACACAGTCTATTCAATCAACCATATCAAACTAACGTGTTGTTATTAGCATTGGAGATTAAATATATAATATTGGTTATAATGTCGATGTAACTATAAAATAATAAGGCTCTATAATAGGTGAACAATTCATCGTCAAAAACTTCTGAAATTGACAAAATATGGATCCTATCTCTCTAACTGTCTTTCCCAGAAAATCGGAAAACATTTATTAACATACAAGTATTTTATATTTGTACTGAATAAGCTTTTGAAATAGTTATTATCGCATTGTATTATAGACAGCTTTAAAAAAAATAAAATTTATCAAAACTAGGTATTTATATTACAATTTTTATTTTAATATGCATGAAAAATTGTCTGTAATACGATGCTATATATGGTGTTTCAGGTCAGCAAAGATCCGCTTATAGTCCACCGGATAATCGGTTTGGAAACCACACCTGAAAAGTAATCAAATTGATACTTTGACAAGCTGTTTTTCATACTTGTGTTTGATTAGACAATTTACCAAATAAGCTATATTAAATAGTAACATAAGTCGTATTTTATATACATATTCTTATTTATTATATGATATGTTGATATAATTACAACACTGAAGTTTTATAGGGTTAGACGAACAGAAATTGTATTTGACGGTATCCAATCACTCATTAAAGTTCACACTTTGATTTATAATTGAAATGGATCACTTTTATCTGAGCAGGGGGTCCAATATTGTTTCTGAACATGGTTGCCATAACTTTTATCTGAGCAGGGGGTCCAATATTGTTTCTGAACATGGTTGCCATAACTTTTATCTGGGCAGGGGGTCCAATATTGTTTCTGAACATGGTTGCCATAACTTTTATCTGGGCAGGGGGTCCAATATTGTTTCTGAACATGGTTGCCATAACGTTTATCTGAGCAGGAGGTCTTATATTGTTTCTGAACATGGTTGCCATAACTTTTATCCAAGCATGGGGCGTAATATTGTCCCTGAACATGGTTGCCAAAACTTTTATTAGGGCATTGGGTCCAATATTTTCTGAACATGGTTGCCATAACTTTTATCCAAGCATTGGGCGTAATATTGTCTCTAAACATGGTTGCCATAATTTTTATCTGAGCAGGGGTCCAATATTGTTTCTGAACATGGTTGCCATAACGTTTATCCGAGCAGGAGGTCTTATATTGTTTCTAAACATGGTTGCCATATATTTATCTGAGCAGGGGTTCCAATATTGATTGCCAACTTTGAGGCTAGGTCCAATATTTTTGTCTGAACATGGTTGCCATACATTCTATCTGAGCAGGGAGACTAATATTGTTTCTAAACATGGTTGCCATATACATCCTTAAATAAAAGAAACAGGATCTCTATGTATATTAATTAAAGAATCTCACTTACTTTTGAACCAATATAGTTCTCCTTTACAATGTAGCTTCTCATAGGTCCTGGGAAGGTTTATAAATATCTTTTTTTAAGGGAGATAACACAAGAAAAACTTTTTATCCATAAAAATGTTGCTTTAGAATAATTTCAAAGTTGGCAACTCTAAATGCCAAGCCTTATATTTTTTCCTTTTCCAAAATGAATTAAATACAATAGTCTAAATTAACAGTAAACATTGACTTTTATAGGGAATAGTTTTCTACATAATAATTAGTAGAACAGGACAGACAAAGATTTAAAGTATTTAGCTGACATTGGGCTGTTTATTACACTAGTCCCCAAAATTTTAAAATATATTATTCTTAATCGTTGACTCATCAACTTTTGAATTTTGATTGTTTGGCTCAAACTTGCATAATCCTAACTTTTTCACCAATAACTTCAATCAACAGAATAGGTAATTTTGTTTTCTGAATCTGTTTGACATTAATCTATCTCGTTTTGTCTTATCCCTTTAGATCCCAGAGTTGTTTTCAATTCTGATAATGAATAATTAGCGTACCATTTATTTTATAGAACAATTGTCTCAGGCAAGTTTGGTAATGTTATTTCAATTGATTGAAACTTCATGCATTTTATCAAAACTTTCCACTTTTTATTGATTTCACTTTAGTAAGTATAATTTTTGTATATTTTTATGAATCAACTATAAATTTTACTTATATTTGTTTATCTATCTAAAGTATAATTATCTATCTATTTATTCATCTATCTAGTCACACGGCCAGACAAACGAGTATGAACAAATTATAAGAGTGTCAGCGCTTTAAAAATTCAATATTATTTTTAAAATAATATATGAATTTAATATTTTTTAGTAGCGAAGCTACTCTATAATTCGAAATGTCCGTCCGTCCGTCTGTCCGTCCGTCTGTCCGTCCGTCTGTCCGTCCGTCTGTCCGTGTAAGACAGAATAGGGGAAACGTGATTTTCTCGGCTCCTCTTAAAGATAGACAGCTGAAATTTTTTGACAACATTCCCATTATTAGGGAGCACAATTAACTATAAAACATCAAGGGCGGTCGGACCCCTTTTTGGCAGGTTTTAGGCTATTTTTGTATGTTTCACATTTTTCTCTATATCTTCAGTGTTTATGGTCCGATTTTCAAAATTTTTCAGTTATTGATATCAAAATTAAATTTCCTGTCGTTTACAGAAAACAACTATGACGGCTACACTGCCATTTTGCAGGTTTTAGGCTATTTTTGTATTTTTCACATTTCCACCATATCTTCAGTGTTTATGGTCCAATTTTCAAAATTTTTTCAGTTATAGATATGAGAATTAAATTTCCCGTCGTGTAAAGAAAACATCCATGACGGCCAGACTGCCTTTTTGCAGGTTTTAGGCTATTTTTGTATTTATCACATTATTCTCCATATCTTCAGTGTTTATGGTCCGATTTTCAAAATTTTTTCAGTTATAAATATCAAAATTAACCATGGCTGTCAGACTGCCTTTTATCAGGTTTTTGGCTATTTTTAAATGTTTTACATATTTCCCCATATATTTGGTGTTTTTGGTCCAATTTTCAAACTTTTTTGGGATAAATACACTTTAAATCTACTTTTACGTATTTCCATCCACGATTTTTTGTGCTTCGCTACTTATGGATGTTGTCATCCTTGTTTAAAGATTAATTGCTGTCTTAAAAGCACAGATGTTTAATAAGGATGTACTTGCATTTTAGGATTTTGTTATGTTTATACTTTGCTAATAAAACAATGCCTAATAGCCCTAGGAATTAATATTTTAAAAATCAAGCAAATAGGATAATTATATCATATAAGAAATGTTGTCAAAAAATCATCATGTTGAAAATGGACAAACGGATATTCTGGTAATGGCTATAGTTTCGAACTTATACTTCATTGTTACGGGAATCAAAGTGCAAAGTTTGAAATCAATAATACAATTCTAAGATGCATAAGATAAGAGCTATCCGTTACGGACGGACATACCGATCCTAACTGTATGAAATCTTGGTTTTTAAAAACCAGTAAAAAAGTTGAAAACTCAATACTACAATGATAATATGATAAGGGAATACTAGAAAAATATTTTCAAAGTCATGTCAAGACATGGATAGAGGGAAAGGTGACTGTTAAAAAACATTCCTTGAATAATAATATATTTTTATGTCAGTTAGGAAAGTTCATCTTAATTTTAGTCGCTTTACTATAAAAGTAAGTGAGTAATAGTTATTTCTCGCATCGTATTATAAACAGCTCTCCGTGGATATAAAATGTACAATTATAAGATTAAAATCAGTTTTTTTAGCCCCGAGGTGCCGAATGCACTGGCTAAAAAAACTGGTTTTAATCTTATGATTGTACATTTTTATATTCGTAGAAAGCTGGATATAATACGATGCTAGACGTAGTTTTTTCGTATATATTAGAACCGGTTCCTATCCACCGGATTCGAATGAATACGAGAAATAGTCTTAAACTATCTTAAGCATACACGTGAAGAAGAGAAGAGTGGAAGGGTGTCAACAACATTCCCCTTAATATTCATTTTTGGCAGACTAGCCTTCCCCTTTTCTTCAACCAACAAGGTTTCAAACTAATCTGGCAAAACCCTATGAACGCAAGACTTTAGCAAATACTGAATAGCTTAAAATATCCAAGAACCAATGTAAATTATCTCTAACTTAACAGAAAACAACAAATAAAGGATGCTGTGGTCGCTTCAAGCATTTCGACCAACCAATGGCATTGCACATTCATAGGATCAATTTTACATGTAGTTATAGTCTCTAAATCAACCAACATACCTATACCTATATCCCATTTTCCTAATTGTATAATTTCCAACTCTCAAGTAGTAGCAAGTTGTTATAGCCTGTGTAAGATACCAGTCAATATCCTAGTGAAATAGAATTGTCCTATCTTTTTTAAACTACACTTAGATATGGAAAGAGAGTGAGATAAACAAAGACAAATAAAAGTTCTCCATTTTAGGGAAGCTTCACATAGGTCAATGGGTTGTTTTATTTTCATATCTAAGTATTGGGATGGTTTTAGGCTATATTTTGACTTGAATTTGGAGCCCATAGATGCTAGGGACGCAGCTGCTAGTAATGATATATGGTATCATTCTATCATTTAAAGAATTATGGTTTTTGTCTGTATGATTATAATATTGATAACTACTAAACTGATATAGTTCTCCATTTTAGGGAAGTTCCACATAGGTCAAGGGTCCTACGGCAAACGCAGGAGTCCCAAACGTCGGAGTGGACAAACGCAGGAGTGGATACTTAACCTAACCTAAGCTATTTTAAACCATTTTTTAGGTTTTTTAAATGCCTAACCCCTGCGGGTGGCTTATTTCTATATTTATATCTTAACCTAACCTAATCTGTATAGAAATAACTAATTAAATTAATATTTTATCACTCCTGCGTTTGTCCACGCCGACGTTTGGGACTCCTGCGTTTGTCCTGGAACCGTCAAGGGATTGTTTTATTTTCAGATTTAAATCTTGTTATGGTTTAGGTTTTTGCCCATCCCTTCAACTACTAGTGGTTAAACCCCTAGATGCTATGGATTCACCGACTAGTAAATAAAAGAATTTTTAAAAGGAGGGTCAACTATAAGCCTTGGTAAAATTGTTCTCGTATTATGACATCAAGGTTTAGATAATTATACTGATAAAGGCACAAATCTTCCACCTAGTAGATAGGCAGGTTAGGTGTTTAATGGGATAAAGGAATAGGCATATCTTATATATTACATCAGTCTGGATTTTGCCATTTATAGTAAAATATAGATTAATCTTTAATTCTAAATTTGAAATTACAAAAAGTCCATGCGTCTTTATTAAACATTAGCGGCTTCGCCCCTAGTCTCTAGAGGCTTTGCCCCAAGAGGTTGATCAACCTATTTTTATGTTATTTAAATTTAAATAGAAAAATAAGAAAAAAAATTTGGGGTGGGGTTTTTTTTGGGGGGGGGGGTTAGTTATTATTCATTTTTATGGGGGTTGGGTGTGAATAGCCTAAAACCACACAGGACCAGTAGGTATATTCTCTGAAGAGTAGAGTCCAATCGGTTCAGTGGTTCCTGAGATCTTAAGCTTCAGACAGATAGACGGATAGACAGACAGACATCGTACTACTTTGTATTATAGATATTGGTTTTTAATTTTTTTAGATCAAAATTCAAATTTGCACAAGAAATTAATGCCATATTTGCTTAATATTTGTGAAGAAAAATCTTCTAACATAAGAATTAATTTTAAAATAAAGCAAAAATCTCTAAAATTAAGATACAAAATGTCTGAATTTTAGCGTTTTACGAATGTTTAGTATTTAGTTTCCATTTTTAAAATTATAATGTAATTCTTTTTAAAAGAACAATTTTTGGTATATTTACTACCCTCTATATCTCTACATTAAATTCCTTATTATTTAATCCCAAACCAATAGCGTATTTAGGGGGGTATATAATATCTTATTCAAATTTACTTTTATCTAGAACCATAAACCGTTATGATTTTTAATAATATATAAAACACTTAAACAACGATTATATATAAATAGGATATAGATTCTTAGATAAAATATTTGGATCAAGTCAAGCTGAGTGTGCCAATGGCAACAAGTAAAACAGAGCGTGCCAATATTCCCCCTAGTCAAGTAGAGTATGCCAATATTCCCCCAAGTAAAACATAGTATGCCAATATTTCATCAAGTAAAGCATAGTATGCCAATAGTTTATCAAACAAAGCAGCATGACAAAAAAAATAAAAAAAGATGAATTTAACATATTTTCCGATTTATATTATAATAATTCAACCTACAAATTTACTACTTTATGTACGTAAAATATATAAACTAGCAGTTGCATCCCTAGCATCTAGGAGCTCTCTATTCCAAGTAGTAGAAAAGTTACGAAAATTAGCCTAAAACAATTAAAATTTCAAAATAAAAGATCTCACTAATCGATGGACTGTTATGGTTCCTCTTTCAATGAAGCTTCTTATTGGTCCTTTAAAACTTAAATGTAAAGGAGATTTTCAGCTCTCTCCTTCCCTCAAATGCCCCTAGAGACATCGAGGGGGGGGGGGGGGGCAGGGGTGGAGCCACTAGTATATATACATAAATTATTTTAAAATTTTTAGAAAAAGCATATCTTGACAATTAAAGCAGAGTATGCCAATATTACGCCAAGTAAAGCAGAGTGTGCCAATATTCCCCCTAGTCAAGTAGAGTATGCCAATATTACCCCAAGTCAAGTAGCGTGTGCCAAAACAGGCTATTGGCATACTCAGCTTGACTTGATCCAAATATTTTATTTGTTGTCATGAAACCACTATAATTCAATGTTATGCTCCAACCAACCAAGCAACAGATGATGATAAAGACAATTTCTATGAAATTCTCCAAAGAGAAATTGATCTTGTTCCAAGTCATGATGTCCTTATTGTACTTGGTGATATGAATGCCAAGGTTGGAAGCAATAATAGTGGAAGGGAGCAAGTGATGGGTAAACATGGTCTTGGAGTCATAAATGACAATGGAGAAAGGTTTTGTGAACTGTGCACTAATAATAATCTTGTTATTGGTGGTACAATTTTCCCTCACAAAAGGATTCACAAAGAAACCTGGACATCTCCAGATGGAATTACCAAAAACCAGATTGACCATTTTACCATCAACAAAAAATGGAGAAACTCTCTTCAAGATGTACGTGTCTACAGAGGTGCTGATGTCCACAGTGACCACTACCTCCTTGTAGGAACTCTCAAACTTAAATTGAGAAAGTCGGAAAATCCTGCTAATCCAACAAGGAGAAAGTACGATACAAATAAACTAAAGAATAATGACATTAAACAGCAATTCAAATTAGAGCTGAGAAACCGCTTTCAAATTCTTGAGAATGAAGAAGAATCTCAAACAGAAGAAGATAATTCTGTTGAAGGAAAGTGGAACAACTTCAAATTAGCTTTTCAAAAAACATCTGAAAATGTTCTTGGTTTCAAAAAGAACAAATCTAAGCCATGGATTTCCAATGAGACATGGTCAAAGATTGATGAAAGAAAGAAAATTAAAACTAAGATGTTGGGAACAAATTCACCTGAGACAAAAGAAGAACTAAAAGCAGAATATAGTGAACAGGATAGAAAAGTCAAAAGGAGTGCCAGAAAAGATAAGCGTGATTACATTGAAGATCTTGCTGGTAAGGCAGAAACAGCTGCCATTCATGGTGATTCAAGAGAACTTTATAGAATTACCAAGCTCCTAGCTGGAAAGAAACCAGCATCTTCTAATACACTTAAAAATAAACAAGGTCAAATACTCACCACAGAACGTGAAAAAGCTGATAGATGGGTAGAGCATTTCAAAGAAGTTCTGAATAGACCTGAACCACTAACCATAGCTGATCCTGAAAGTGCAGACAATGACTTAGATATAAATGTTGATGCTCCAACAGATGCAGAAGTCAGAAGAGCTATTGAATCTTTAAAATCTAATAAATCACCAGGAATCGATCTTATTCAAGCTGAAATTTTAAAAGCAGACTTGGATACTTCCACCAAATACTTATCTGATCTATTTCGCGCTATTTGGATGGAAGAAACTATACCTGAAGATTGGTGCAAAGGTGTTATAACAAAGCTTCCTAAAAAAGGTGATTTAAGCAATTGTGACAACTGGAGAGGTATAACTCTTTTGTCCATTGCAAGCAAAGTTTTCTGTAAAATACTTTTATTTCGAATTGAAGATGAAATTGACTTATTACTAAGAGAAGAACAAGCTGGATTTAGAAAGTCAAGAGGTTGTATTGACCAAATTTTTGCTCTAAGAGATATTATAGAACAAGCTTCAGAATGGCAAAAACCTTTATTCATCAATTTTGTAGATTTCAAAAAGGCTTTTGACTCTATATGTAGAGTAGCCATTTGGAGAATTCTCAGAAACTATGGAATTCCTGCAAAAATTGTAAATTTGATAAAATTGTTCTACAACAAATTTGAGTGTTGTGTGGATCTCAATACACAATTATCTGATTGGTTTGAGGTGCAAACAGGAGTTCGACAAGGGTGTATTATCTCACCCATACTCTTTCTTATTGTTATTGACTGGGTAATGAGACAAACCAATGAAGGAAGCAACGGTCTTAGATGGCATGCAGCAAATGTTGATGACCTTGATTTTGCTGATGATCTTGCAATTCTTGCAGATTGCATAACTAATTTACAAAACAAAACCAGCAGACTATCAAATTTTGCTGAACAGACAGGTTTGATTATTAATGCTGACAAAACTAAAGCCATGTACATATCAAATGACAATGCTGTAGCACCTATTATTGTTGACAATAATACAATTGAAGTAGTTGAAGAATTTACATACCTGGGTACTATTATAAACCCAAAGGAGGGCGCAGCAGCAGATATTAAATCAAGAATTAATAAAGCAAGTGCAACTTTTGCTATCTTAAAACCAGTTTGGAAATCCAATAAATACAGCGAGAGAACCAAAATTAGAATATACAATAGTAATGTTAAATCAATACTAATGTATGGTTCTGAATGTTGGAGGGAAAATGTACAAAATTTCAAGAAACTAGATGCATTTCATAATACATGTCTACGAAGAATATGTAGAATATATTGGCCTGAGAGAATATCTAATAAAAATTTACACAAAAGAACAAATAGTGAAGCAATGTCATTACAAATAAAGAAAAAACGTCTTTCTTGGCTTGGACATGTATTACGCATGACCAATAGAAGGCTTACTAAACAAACCTTTAAATGGGTACCAGAAGGACAGAGGAAAAGGGGAAAGCCAAAAGGAACGTGGAGAAGGACTATAGAAGCTGATCTTCAAAAAGCTAACCTAACCTTGGATGAAGTAGAGACAGAGGCACAGAATAGAAATGGATGGAGAGCCCTTGTTACAGCCTTATGTTCCCAGGTGGAATGAAGAGCTGGTACAGGTACAGGTACATGATTCCATTTCCAAAATTTTTATTTTGTATCAGAAACCTCCCAAATAAAATTCCACTATAGGCAAGTAGTAAGCCCATCAAACGCCACTATATCTTAATATTTGAGGTATTTATTGATAGAGGAGTGTATTAAGAAAATCTTTATAGGACAAAAACCCCTTGGAAATTCTCATTTAAGACAAAAGAACTTTTATTTTACATATTCAAAAACACCCTTTAAAAGTTGTTTGGCTGTTTGTCCAACATTTAGGATGTAGCCTAATCTTAAATTCGATGCATAAAATCATTTGCTAATTTGGTTCTAGATTTGTTTGTGATTTTCTTACAAGTGTTTGTCCTACACCCATCTTGTAGTAGCTTGGCCATGATTCATCAAAATCTGACACACACAATATTCTTATATACTAACACAATGGATATATTATTACTTGGATCTTACTCAATATCCTAATCATGTACTCTAATAAAGTGAAACCCGTAGCTAGGTAAAATAACGACCCTCCCCCTCCATCCACCACCTTTACCCCGTCAAAAACCCTCCCTCTGGATGAACGAACTGGCCAATATGATTTATGTCCATGTTAGCAACCTAAATTGAGGATAAGTTTTCCCCTGTCATAATATCCACATATATTCTATATCCATTATACCAACACTTACAAATAGACAGTTTTATAAGCGAAGTTTTCTCATATATTTATGTTTAAATAGTTCGTATGTCCGTGACATATAGCCCTTATTATTTTTACACAGCATCATAATTTAGCTAACAGTTTCAGATTTAGATAGTTCAGCAACTCTATAATCACTACCAGAAAGTCCATAAGTTAATTTTAATAATATTTCTCGTATTCATTCGAATCCGGTGGATAGGAACCGGTTCTCATCCAAACGAAAAAAACTATGTCTAGCATCGTATTATATCCAGCTTTCTACGAATATAAAAATGTACAATCATAAGATTAAAACCAGTTTTTTTTAAGCCGGTGCCTTCGGCACCTCGGGGCTAAAAAACTGGTTTTAATCTTATAATTGTACATTCTATATCCGCGGAAAGCTGTTTATAATACGATGCTAGACATAGTTTTTTTCGTTTGGATGAGAACCGGTTCCTATCCACCGGGAAAAAAAAACTATTATATTTTGCCTTTCTTAAAGAAATTTTTTACATGTTATAAAGAACCTCTCATATAATTTTAGGAACTATGATTCCTAGATCGATAAGACACTTTTTTACAGCGTAGCTTCTTATAATCAAGTCTTAAAATATAAAGTCCTTATTACTCATCCTGTATTCATGTAGCTTTGGGATAGTTTTGTTTGTATATTTTTGTTACATTATAAAGAGAGTCAAAAAAGCTTTTAAAATGACATACTAAACTGAAAGAAAAGTTTCAAATGAAATTAACGAGATTAAAAATTAGAATATTAATCTAACCAATAAATTTTCAGTTATTTATAAAAATTACATCTACATATATTTTTAAATTTTAACTAATGAATGAAATAAGAAATTTTGTATCAACCACCTGTATAGTGTATTGTGTAGTAGCAATAGATTAGGGATAGTCCTTCGCTAATACGAAAATGGATTCACCCCCCCCCCCCCTAATGGCTTTTATGTGGGTAGTTGACTCACTCCTACTTTCAATTTTATTTTTTTATTTTAATAAAAAAATCTGTGGGGTTATTTTTTCCAAGGACGATTTCTCTTAGGAGGGTAAGGTACTCTCCCCAAAAATAGATATAAAGTCCTATAAAAGGTTAAATTTAAAGAAGAACCATATCGGTCAAGTGTGGATAACGAGATCCAATGGTATAGACAGACAGACACCCTGTGACTATTATGTAAAGATTAATATTTATTTTAAATAGTTGAAAGAAGGAAATTAGTTAAACTTAAATTGTTTTAGTGTGTTCGTAACTATGGAAAAAGTCATTCTCACATAAACGACCCCTTAAATAGTGGATGGAAATATTTTTTTTCTTCCCAAGGTAGTCATTTATTTCCCCGAGGTAGTCATTTTTTCCCCTTGTGACTACCTCGTAAATAAATGATGAGCTATCGCTCCATCATTTATTGCCTCGGGCAAAAAATATTCATTCCTAAACAAAAAACTGGATAGGAATACCCCATTTTCTATTGGAAAATGTCGATTTTTTTTACATTGATCTGTCGATCCCTATAATCTTGGTTTAATGACAATTATAGCAAGGAATAGGATATTTTAGATAATGAATACACTTTTAGGTTGTATAGTCAGTAGCGAAGCTACAATATAATTAAATTATTCCGATCCTATTTAAAATTGTTTCATTAGTTTCTTATCTGCTATTATACCGGGATGGTTTTAGGCTTTTTTTTCTAGATTCAAGAATTAGTAGGGGTTACAGAGCCCCTAGATGTCAGGGGCTCAGTCACTAGCCTCCAATAAGAGGATGGGCCATGACTGATATATCATCGGGTATTTACGTTAGAATTATGAACAATATATTAAGAATTACTACTTTAATCCTATGTCTACAACTAGTAACCTCGACCCAAGTTTCTACGGGCTCTGTGTTGGAGGTAGATAGGTAGCGATATGAAAATTAGAAAAATGTGTTCCAGATTTATTCAGCAATTTTGTTTATAAATTTAGTTTTACTTTCTTTATTGATAACAATTATGGTATCATATTGTACTATATATATACGTTCTTATTGATTAATGCATGAAACAATCAAAATGTGTCTAAATCTAAATTGTGCCCTTTCATTTATCATTTTTCAAAGTTAACCTTGCTTTTTACGTTTGACTTCATCCTTGTTATTCTATTGAAATGAAAAAAGGAAAAATTGGGAAATGATTATCGATTTATCATTAGTAAAAATACAAAATATATCAAAATTGTTTTTTCTTTTCTCTTTTATCTAGAATGTGTTACAGCCAAAACTTCAAGACATTTTAAAACAAGGTAGCATTAAGATTACTTTAAAAGTATATAAAATCTTGAAATTTTTGTAGCCAATTGAAATGATTTTTAAGTAAAAAATCATAATATTTTCTCCTTTGGAATAATACCCAAAAACCAGACTAAGACTGATAAAGGTTCCCAGAAAATTTTGAATAATACACCTTAACAAAAAAAACTTTCTTTTCAAAACACGGTCTTGTTTTATTTACGATCTTTCTTAAAGTGATTATTAAAGTTTAGACGTTTTCGTGATCTTGCTGGACACATAAACACATACATACAACCGCCCTGGTGTAACGAATTAATACAGAAAAATACCATGAGAAAAAAAACTAGATAAAGATCTTAAAAACCGGAAAACTAATAATTTAACACCTCTATCTAACATCTTTAAAAATTAGTTTCAGAGTCGCTTTGACTTATTTTCATAACAGTCAGGTTTTAGGCTAGTAAATGATGTAATTATTATGTAATTATGTGGAGCGGGACAACCCTAGAACTGGGATTAAGAGTTTGTAAGTCATTAAAGGTTAACGATGTGGGGCTAATCACCAATAATTATGCCAATTAATTAGAGGCTGCGTATTAGCTGGCATACAGGGATTAGAAAATAGAGAGAAAATTTCCAGTTTTTTCACGAAAAAAAATGTTATCATCTCGAATATAATGTAGCAAATTCATTCTGTGTAAAAAACAAAAGATCTCGGAATTGGAGTAACTAAACGAGTTGCTTTAAAGGGAAGATTCTAAGTTTTATTAAGCTACTTTTAGAAAGGATTGCTAGCTACAATCCTCTAATGCTTAAAGACCATTTTTCTGTAATTTGTCTTTTCGGTTTTGTAAGATGGAGAGCAGGTTTTTTAGCGATTTATCTTAAGATCCCCCAAAATAGTTTTAAATCTTCCTTGGACTCATGAAAAACAATCATGATTCAGCGAAATCTTTCACTATACAATCACACAGACGAATAGCCTTTTACTTTTGTCTTTCGTATAAGAATACATTTTTTTATATATACAAAAAAGTGAGAAAAAAATGCTGTGCTTCAAAAAGACATAACTTTAATTAATCAGTATTTTTTCAATTGCTTATTCCTTTAGCCATATGAAAGGGGCTCTAAAAATATATTAACAAGAGTTCAACATGTAGGTGATAGATTAATAAATAATAATGACATATTATTAACTAGCGGCTACGATTACTCTTAAAAATAATAGTTATAAATCTTACTTGGACCCATTGAAAGTTACACTGTAAAGGAATGGATAGCGAGATCCTTCGGTATAGACAGATACACATCCCCTTACTTTTACATAAGGATATCTATACTTTAATATGATATGATTTGAATAATGACAGAGAGGCTACGCGTCTAAAAATAGTTTTTATTTCACAATTGTATTATTCATTTACTTCAGTTGCTTATTATGAATCATTTTTTAAACAGTTGCAGCTTTGTGGATAGCTTGTTAAGGCTTGTTAGAATTGTGCTATCGATTTCAACCTTGCCTCATGATTCCTGAAACAGTTTGGTACGATTTAGAAAGCGTAGCACTATATAATCTACTAGAGGCTTCGCCCCTAGCCTCTAGGGGCTTTGCCCCATGAGGTAGTTTTAAAAAAAATAAAAAAATTTCTGGTGCTCCGAACCATACTCTCCCCCCCCCCCCCCAAAAAAAAAAATCTTTTTTTTTTGAGGGGGGGGAATTTCATTTTTTGGGGAGTTGGGGGTGTCCATCCCCCAAGAAAATAGATTAAAATCACCACAGGACCAATAGGTATATACCCTGAAGAGTAGAATTCGATCGGTTCAGTTGTTACCGAGATCTTAAGGGACAGACGGACGGACGGACAGACAGACAGACGGTCGGACGGATAGACATCAAGCTACGTTGTATTATAGATATCAGAATTTCTGTATATCCATTGAAAACTTGCTGAGTTTAACTTTTTTGAAAAATGTTTTGTATGATTTTTGGAATAATGATTCGTAGGACAACAAGGTATATAATTTCTATATATAATCAATTCCTAAAATTTTAAGTATGTCCTTTAACACTATAACTATCTAAGCAATTTTACAACTGACATTTACAGGTTTTTACGATCTTTTTTCCTACCCCCTATTTATAGTGCTTGGCATTTTTGGTTGTTGTCATCCTTGTTTTAAAATATGTCATTAAATATATATTCAAATTCCGCATAGTATATAAAAGCTTATTATCTTAGTCAATAAAAAAAACTTATCTATGTTTGTTTACCTAATTTTATAATCGTCATAATTGTTATCAACGTAATTTGATGTGTAACTTACCTACGTTATAAACAAGACTTTTCGTCAATGGGGTTCAGGTCAAGAGCGTCCAGGCATTTTTTTTTGGGGGGGGGTGGGGGTAGGGATAAGTACTCCCAGGTTTTTTTAGGGGGGGAGGGGTAAAAGTGAAGGATATCCCCCGCTCCCTCCCTTTAGGTTAGCCAATTTTCTTCAAACATTTATGTTTGCCATTTAGAAAATAATCTTTTTCTGTTATAGATTGAGAATATTATATTGACCAAAAGGAACCAAAATTTGATTCTTGCAGGGGATAAATGTTATTTACTTTGTTGCTATTAGAGGTAAAAAGCTGAAACTTGTCCAATGGACTTCTTATTATCTCATAAACTTAAAAAAGAAAGGATTTTTTTAATTACTTTCATAAGATAAGCCTCTACTCAATTTCTCTGTTACTAATTTTTATTTGTTTGCTTTGTTACCTACAGATGTTAATCATACTTGTTATTTTTATCAGTCTGTTTCTGACGCTAAGATGAATTATTGTTGTTTGGTGGGCTTACGTATTTTTAAACTCTCAGGGCTTAGGTATGTGAAAAACTAAAATTGTTAAATCAATGTATTAATAACAAATTGATAAATTTGACTGAAAAAACTTTTTCATTTAAGCACAGTAACTAATATAAAAACAGTGATCCTAATTTTCGTAGATATAGTCTATATTGAGTTTTTTTTCAGGCTCAAATATTGCACCTAAAATTTCCCTTAAACTGACAACCTTGATCTATATCCTAGAGCACTTACTCTAGTCTAAAAATTTAAGTTCCTATCTTTTTTTCTGATAATAGTTATTCACATTTTAGCAAAATGGTCTAAAAACTCCTTCCTTTTTAACCTTTTTATGGACAACTTTTAAATCTTTTATACAGATTTTCTGTGCTAAATCACAAAATTATTGGTAGGCCTTTTAAGTCTTAAAACAGTCAATTAAATGCATTTTAATGGGCTCATTAATTTAATAAGACTGGCCTAAATATAATTTCCCAAAAGCTAGCTCTATCCATACCTCTATTAATAGCTGTCTTATAATACGTGTTTTGTAATATGCTTAACATTACAAGAATAGATAAATATTTAAACAACATAATTTAACCTAACAAAGCTTTATCCCGATCAATACGACTACTTTTATCTGACTCACCATGTGAATCAAATGAAAAAAAACGCTCTTTCTCACTTAAATCTTTGCACTTTCTCAGCAGTAGTAAGACCGGGTTGTTCCTCCATATTTTCCTATTGGCTGATTTAGAGTGTGTCTCTAGAATATCTCTATTCTTACACTTCCCAGATTTCTATTTTAACACTATTAACTGCATAATAGTTTTCACACCTGCATCTTATCCCTCATTCCAGATTTTTCTTATCTTAGGAGTATAAAATTAACATTTTTATGTTTTTAACTCAGTTGCTAATTAAATCTTTTAAACAAACATAGAATAACACATAATGGATTGTTGTTGTTGTTTGATTAAGTCATACTCTATGTTTGAGAAAGCTAAATCTCATTACAAAAAATATCTGGTTCTGCTAGTACTTCATTTAATAGTCATCACAGTGGATAGCGCCGTAGAGTTTTCTGAAGAAGATAACTTTATAAGAACAATACTTCTTGCATTCGGGTCAATTCCAATCAGTGTCATCACTATAGTTTTAAGTGTGTACTTCTCTCGTGAAGTTTACCTTGTTGGTTTTGGGGTGAACTTCGTGCTGTCAATCATCACTTTTCTTGTGGTACCTTCATGTAGAGGAGATGCTACCTGGGACGACTGGAAGGTTGATGGCAGTCTAAGAGGAACAATATTGTACCTGGTAGCGTTTGCTGCTTGCAATATTTGTCAACTTTTGCTTTTTCTAAATATGTTGCTGCTCATGGTAAGAACTTTAAATAGTTATTTATCACATCATATTATAGACAGAGCTAAAATGAAAATTTATCAGATTTAGCCCGGGCCTTTGTAATAACATTACAAAACACAGTTAGGACTAATTGACTATCATCCAGCAATTAAAGGTTTTATTGTCTAACATGTATTACAATTATGCATTGAAGGGTAATAATAATAATCCACTAAATAAGAAGTAACCGCTAAAAAATTAGTAATAATCAACTGAATGTAATATTTTTGTATAGACCTTCCACACATTATCCCACTGCACATGTGAAGATGTATATGAGGAGAGGAAGGACAGGGTTGACGAAACTGGCTGGCTCACTGAACTGGAAAGAACAACTGCTAGAGCGAACGGACTACAGACACTATCAATCCTTAAGGAAATATATGATGACATAAATGCTGAATCTGAAACCGCTCGCCAGCAGACCCAGACTCAGCCAACTTCAAACTTTACGACAAATCCAAATCCTTCCCAGGCTTATGGTGTAGGACAACCAAACTTTACATCAGGTATGAAGTCTCAGCCAACTTCAACACTAACAGTTATAAAAACTGGTCTTAAGGAAATATATGATGAAATAAAAGCTGAATCTGCAACCACTAGCCAGCAGAGCCAGACTCCAGGTATGATGTCTCAGCCAACTTCAAACTATACGACCAATCCAAATTCTACACAATCTTATGGCGTAGGACAACCAAACTTTACGACTAATCCGTATGCTACACAGGCTCATAGCACTGGTCAATCATACTCTACAACCAATCCAGATCCGGCACAGGCTTATGGCGTAGGCCAACCAAACATCATGACCAATCCAGAAACGTCACAGGCTTATGGCAGTGGTCAACCAAATACGGGCGTGTGGCAGGTGCCATCAGATCCACACAGACAGTACCCTTCAGGAGGTGGACCATCATCCACCTGGCATGCTCATGAAAATCCAACGTTCATCCATGATCCACCATCAACCACTTCTTTAAATCCAAATGCGCCTTATCATGGCAATACTCAACAACAACTAGATTATGAAAAGGCAATTAATAGTACAATTGACCTTGTGAAAAAGATCAAAAAGATTGTAAAATAATCTAGATTGTAAATGATGACACCATGATACCTTTCATATTTATTTATAGCATTGTATTATAGACAGCTTTCCGCGGATATTAAAATAAAAAGTTAAAACCAGTTTTGTTGGACCCTAGGGTCTAATGGTCCAGGCTAACAAAACTGGTATTAATTTTATGATTTGTATTATAATATTTGTAGAAAACTGGCAATAATACAATACAATATATGTTTATTTGGTATGGCTGAGAACTGGTTCTAATCCAGTAGATATCAATAAGCTTTGAAGCCATAATAAAAACATCTTTACAATTCTATTCACATATCATACCAGCCATATCTGCCATACAAGTCTACCTGTCATTAATTTCTAACATATTTAACCACATGTATAATATTATAGTAGATATATTTGATTTGATCACATACGTTTTTTTTTATTTACTGTTCCATTTTATATTTTAGACAAGAATAATAATAACCATAAAAGCAAAGCTTAACAAATTAGACAGTCAGAAAAACAATTATAAACTATAGATTGAATAAATAGTTTTTTTATAAAGTCATTCAAAGCTGAAAGACGGACGGACAAACGAGTATTTTGAGTTATAGAGTAGCTTCTCTACTAAAAAAAGTTATTGACCGAGTACCAAATAATTTTTACGTAAGTTTTTTTTTTAAATCATAAGGCGTACATGGTACATTTTTATTTCAAAAGCGAAGCTACTCTATGACCAGATTATGTTTTACCTACTGATGCTATGTATGGGTGGGATGGATGCCTTGGTCGAAAACAGGCCCAGCTCATTACTATGCAAAATCAGGCCTTTTATATTAGGTTTGTGCAATCAAAAAGTTGATTGTCTGGTATAGTTTGGATGGTAGTGCCTTTGGAGTGGACCTACAGTATAGGACAGGCCTTAAATTGTTATCAACCGTCCTTAGAGGTGTTAATCAACAGAGGTGGATTCTTTAAAAAAATTTGCCCCACTAATCGCTTAGTGGGTCAAAATTGTTTTCGTAAAAAAATCCTCCAAAATCACATAAAATTCTAAAAAAAATTAATAAAATCTTATGTTAATAACCCTTCTATGATTTTGTGTCATTTTTGTAGATTTTTGATGTGATTTTGGTGGATTTTTTACGAAAACAATTTTGCCCCACTAAGCGATTAGTAGGGCAAATTTTTTTAAGAATCTACCTCAGGTTTAGTCCTTGTTTACTCTTTATCTATTTTCTCTATGCTTAAAGTCTTAAAGTTAATAAATCAAAAGTATTGAATTAAAATAAATTATTTTGTCTCTTTAAAAACTAACAAAGAAAGAATATAATTATTCTCTTTGAAAGCGAAGCTTTTCTACAAACATATTGCTTCCGTCCGTACGTCCGTAACGACCTATTTGAAAACTCTACACCTAGAAAGCAATAAAATTTAAAAGTGTACTAATTAATTACATGAGGGTACGTTAAAATTAAAGACTGCATATTAAGCAAATTTAGGAGGGGGGTGGGGTTGACTTTTTGCCTTGGGCTGATATAATATCAAGCTATTTTAGACCATAGTCAAGGGGAGTGTATCCAACCCCCTCTTGTAAGCCTCTATAGCCACAAATAATTTGTCAATTTTCTTTGTACTCTCATGTATTTAGTCATTCCTGTTCATTCATTTGTTGCCTAAATCCTTTTTTACAGCGAAGCTTGCTTATAATAAGGATCCACCGGTCAATCTGTCCGTAACAGACAGCTCTTCGCGTTAATATGATATATTAGAAGTATTTTATAGATTTTAAACGTAGAAAGAGTAGTAACTCTATGATCATTACAAGAAATTCCTTAGGTCCATTTGAATCATGCTGATTTTTAATTTTTGGAAAATAACTTTTTTTTGTTGATTTAAACATCTGATAATTAGTACAATATAATAAGCGATGCAAGTATTATTATTTGTTTGACTTACCGTCTGATTTTACAGCTTCGGTTTTCATGGATGTTATCATCCTTGGTTTTAAATTGGAAATTAAAATAATTAATCTTTTTTCAAGGATTTTGTTTATATTTTTATTGTTTTCAAACAATATTTTGTAAAAGTAAAGAAAGAAACAATGAATAAGGTAGTAGAACAATCCTATTACATAAAGTAGTAAGATCTTTTTAATCTGAAACTTAAGATCTCAATAAACGTTTATGTTTTCTATATCAGTTAAACTCTTTTTTCGAAGGAGGAGTTTTTTTTGAAGGTTCATTAAAATAGCCAAGAACTGTCTTTAAACTTATACAAAAGAATCAAAACCTTTTAAAGGCGTATATAAATCTTCCTTAAATTAAAAAACTAAATACTTTAATTATTAGAATGTTCATCCTAATATATAAAGTAGTAACCTTTTTTGGTCTGTAGCGAAGGATCTCGATAACCGCTGAACCGATATGGATCTTCTTTAAAGTGAAGCTTCTTATAGGTCCAGGGAAGGTTTTAAACTATTTTGGGGAAGGGTATCTCCACCCTCTAAAAAAATGCCCCCCCCCACAAATAAAATTCTTCTTTTTCTTTTTAAACTCAAATTAAAAATTGGCCAGTCGACTTTTCCCCCTCCCACATTAACAGCTCCTGGAAGCTTCTATGGGCGAATCCGCCATAATTGTAACAAAGCAAAACTGTAGAGTAGCTACACTCAGAAAAAAAATCATGTCTAAAATACGCAAAAGACTTACGTTATACTATACCGTCCCTTCCTGACGTTGTGACATACAGAACCTAATTATAGAAAACTTCGCTCAAAAAATAAAAGGGCGCCCTGTTACACTTTATTTAAAGGGATAAGACAATGGCCGATAAATTGATGATACACAAAATTACCCCTTCAATATGTAGATTGCACTTAGTGGTAGAAACTCTTAGTCACTCAAAAAGTGATCAATCAATTAAGATTCAATATAAGAACCAAAGGTTGTTAAAGCAACGAATAAGAAAATTTTATAAAAAACTTTGGAAACTAGTGTAATAATTATCCCAATGACCCCTCCCTCCATGTTTATATTTAATAAATAACTCTCTAGAAATAGTAGATGAAAAGAAATGCAATAGCCGTTACCAATAATTAATCATAGAAATACAATACATATCTTTTTATATTAAACTAGGATGATAACATCCATAAGAGCGTAATATATTTATCAGTATTATCACAAAATACTAAAGACATATAAGGATACTAGCGGCTTCGCCCCTAGCCTCTAGGGGCTTTGCCCCAAGAGGTGATAAAAAAAATTAAGGTCAAATTCGTTAAAGGACCAAGGAAATCTTCTACAAAACATAAAGGAACAAGGAAATCTTCTACAAAACATAAAGGACCAAGGAAATCTTCAGCAAAAAAAAAAAAAAAAAAAATGGGGGGGAATTTTTTTGTTTTTGGGGGGGTTGGGGGTGTTTCACCCCCCAAGAAAATAGCTTAAAACCACCACAGGACCAATAGGTATATACCCTGAAGAGTAGAATCCAATCGGTTCAGTGGTTACCGAGATCTTAAGCTTCAACGGACGGACGGACAGACATCAAGCTACTTTGTATTATAGATAACAATATTTTATCTATTTGTTACTTGGTTTATCATGAAAAAGTTAAAAACGATAACACGTTTCTTACAGAACAATAATAGTTATCCTTTATGGACGGATGTACAGACGAACCGAACCTAAATTTAGAGAGGCTTTACTTTTAAGAAAAGTATCCTCCCATTTTTATGTATAGGGATAGATTTTCTAGAAACAAATATAGATCAAAAACCGTCCTTAATAATTAGCCGTTTTTTAGATCTTAATGCCAAAACTTTATCATTAAATTGATAATATGATACGATTTGAGCTTAATAAAGCGTCATTGTAAATATGTCTTAAAATGTCTAAAATTTTTTAAACAAAAATTGCTGAAAATATGAGACGATGTCTTTCTACATAACAGTAAAATTAGTATTTTCAACTATTCTTTCATTTATTGTGCTTACCTTTAATGAAAGTTGTCATTCTTGTTTTAAAACATACTTTTCCAAATCAGGAATCTAAGAGAATAGATAATGGCTAATAAATTGATGTACATCCCTAAAATTACATCACTGTAGATTACAATTAGTGGTTGAAACGTTTGGACACTCACATTAGTGAATAAACCAATCAAAATTAAGCCCCAAAAGTCTTTAAGCCAACGAATAACGAATTATTATTATAAAACTTTGGGTACTAGTGTAATAAACAGTCCAATATCCCCTCCCTCCCTGTTTCCAAACGCCCTCTCTTCGATATGAACCATTGAACATGCTATTAGACATTAATCATTTCATATAAAATAATAGAAAAGTGTTTATAGTAGATGTAACCTACATAGATACATACTCTATAAACAAGCCAATACAGAAAAATTTAGCTTTCGGAAAATATTGTTGTCCAAAAAATTGGTCCCTGGTATCATTTGAATGGTTCATTTATGATTATAAATAATCTGAAAGTTTCATCTGTTTGAATTTCGGTTGTAAGTTTGTCGGATTATAGGGCCAGATTGACTATCTAGATCTACTATATCTATTGTGTATATCTATCTATCTGTATGGATTGTAGATAACAATAAATAATCTGAAAGTTCGTCTGTTTGAATTTCGGTTGTAAGTTTGACGGATTACGGGGGCCAGAATAACCATCGAGACCTTTTATATCTATTGTGTCTATCTATCTATCTGGTTGATAATAGAAAATGATATAGAATTGATGTGTAATACTTGCAGTATTGTCTGTTCGGATGCTTTATGAAGATTTAACATGAAATATCTCCAGGGATGAGGGGGGGGGGGAGAATGAACTGAGAATTTTGAAACAGTGTATAGTGTCCAATTGAAATGACGTCATACATTGTAATTGACCAATGGTAAATTGTAAAAAAGGAAGGATTTCTCTCAGGAGGGTTGAAAAAAATCACCCCTTGTTAACCTCAAAGAAAAAATATAAAAAAAGATGAACTGAGCTACAAAATTAGCTAAAATTGATAAATAATAATTTTTATTTAGTTAAGCTTTTTAAAAAGTTTTCATAAAAATCTTGAAAAACTCTTGAACATTTAAACATAATTGATAAATAAAAACATAATAAACTAAAAAATTTCCAAAAATCCTTCAAAGATTTTTTTCTTTTTTAAGTATATTTAAGTTTGGTAATGGTACTTATAGAGTGTTAGAGCAGTGAGGAATTTGAATTCATAGAAATTCCTTGGTTTAAAAACTTTAAGGAGGACTTTTATAAAATCTTGATTTGGATGTACATTTCAACAGTGAAAAAATTTTTCAACCAATAATTCCAAACTGCAGTTTTATATGTATATCTTAATGCACATTAAATTTTCGTCCTTGGATTCGAATTTGAATTATATAAATACAAACAAAAATTATACAGTAGTTCATGAATCGTCAATATTAGATTGTGAACTCTATTAAACTGCAATCAATTCTAAATCCCCACTGTAGTTAGAGTGTTGGAATTATTTGTATCCCCTAATTGATGAAGAAAAGCATTAAATATTTGGAGTGGAGTACTTATCTTTTAACATTCAAAAAGACATCCTGGTGGTTGCCAAAAAAATAAGTAAAAGCCGCCGTTTTATTAGCAAGAAGCAGCTAGAAGCTACAGCTGCCTTATTTTTTAATAATGTTGAGCAGAGCTGCAACCGTCAGTTTTATTCTTCAGTGCAGCAATTATTAAGGTGCTAAATAGCTGCTGATGTCGAATAGACGAGAATATCTGTGAGTGACCATGCTGCTGTTTCTATGCACATTTCAATCAAGCTACAGACGATCTGAATTTCAATACAGATGAAGTAGTAAGGTTTTTTTTGGTCTATCGCTACATTACTCATTGAGTTCTTCAATTAATTGAACTTAATTTTTAGATTTAAGTTTTGGAACACAGTAAAAGTGTCAGGCTCATTATGACGTAAAAAAAATTAGCCAATGAGAGGCCACTTTAATTTTACCATTGGTCAATAATGGCCTCTCATTGGCTAATTCTTTTTTACGTCATAATCAGTCCGACACTTTTACTGTGTTCTAAGCCTTGGCATGGTTATAGGCGGCTTTCCTTGTCTCTTCAAGAAGCTAGGAGCGCAGTCGTTACTAAAATTATATTTTACTCTCTTTAATTTTAAAAAATTTAAATTCAAATTTTATGATAAGATTTGGTATCCATGTTTGATTTAGTTGTGTAAACTCTGTCAACCCTGATCTTTGGTTCAAGTAGATTCAATAATTCAATTGATATATTATTCCTTGGATATTGCACCAGACTTTCACATACTCATATAAAGTTATGTTCACAACTGGCTAGAATTACGATACCTCCCTCCAACTCTCCCCTCCTACTGGATGAACGAAATGACCAATAAATGAAGTCCATATTATCAACCTAAATCGGCAACAAATTCTCCTGTCAACATATCTATTTTTATTCTACATCCATTATTCCCTAATTCACGTAGTTTTATCTTATTTAACTATACAATAATTTTTTTTAAATATCATATCTTATTCTTGTCATTTAATTCTCTCTTTTGTGAGAACTTAACAGACAAACAAAAAATCTTACTAATTTAAAGCTAGAATTACTTAGTAAATTTTAAAAAAATTTATCTCTACTCTTCGGTCAAAACTAAAAGTTCCTTACTTTTCTTTGTTCATAACTATTACAGTATAAATTAGTACAATTAGATGATTATAGTTTTTACAGGTTAGCTTTAACTAGTTAATTACATTCATATAAAGATTTAAAATTTATACTGTAGTGTATATAGTGTATTAAAGATTAAAATTTGTTTATGTTTGTTAAAAGTCATCCGATGATATCTTTTCTCTCTATCTCCCTCTTTCTCTCTCTCTGTACCTCTTTTTTTCCCTTGCTCTCCTTTTCCTCCATATCTCTTTCTCTTTTCTGCATGTATTATCCCTTGAGGCAAGCTTAACTAAGGCACATTTCAGAGGATTAGAGATACTATACAAGCTAGACATACATATACCACACCTTATAACAAAGGTACGGGGTGTCCATAATATAATATTATTATACAAGCTAGACATACATATAACACACCTTATAACAAAGATACAGGGTGTCCATAATATAATATTATTATACAAGCTAGACATACATATAACACACCTTATAACAAAGATACAGGGTGTCCATAATATAATATTATTATACAAGCTAGACATACATATAACACACCTTATAACAAAGATGCAGGGTGTCCATAATATAATATTATTATACTAGCTAGACATACATATAACACACCTTGTAACAAAGATACAGGGTGTCCATAATATAATATTATTATACAAGCTAGACATACATATAACACACCTTATAACAAAGATACAGGGTGTCCATAATATAATATTATTATACAAGCTAGACATACATATAACACACCTTATAACAAAGATACAGGGTGTCCATAATATAATATTATTATACAAGCTAGACATACATATAACACACCTTATAACAAAGATGCAGGGTGTCCATAATATAATATTATTATACTAGCTAGACATACATATAACACACCTTGTAACAAAGATACAGGGTGTCCATAATATAATATTATTATACAAGCTAGACATACATATAACACACCTTATAACAAAGATACAGGGTGTCCATAATATAATATTATTATACAAGCTAGACATACATATAACACACCTTATAACAAAGATACAGGGTGTCCATAATATAATATTATTATACAAGCTAGACATACATATAACACACCTTATAACAAAGATGCAGGGTGTCCATAATATAATATTATTATACTAGCTAGACATACATATGACACATATTATAACAAAGATACAGGGTGTCCATAATATAATATTATTATACAAGCTAGACATACATATAACACACCTTATAACAAAGATACAGGGTGTCCATAATATAATATTATTATACTAGCTAGACATACATATACCACACCTTATAACAAAGATACAGGGTGTCCATAATATAATATTATTATACAAGCTAGACATACATATACCACACCTTATAACAAAGATACAGGGTGTCCATAATATAATATTATTATACAAGCTAGACATACATATACCACACCTTATAACAAAGGTACAGGGTGTCCATAATATAATATTATTCTACAAGTTAAACAAACATATAACACACCTTATAACAAAGATACAGGGTGTCCATAATATAATATCATTATACAAGCAAGACATACATATAACACACCTTATAACAAAGATACAGGGTGTCCATAATATAATATTATTATACAAGCAAGACATACATATACCACACCTTATAACAAAGATACAGGGTGTCCATAATATAATATTATTATACAAGCAAGACATACATATACCACACCTTATAACAAAGATACAGGGTGTCCATAATATAATATTATTATACAAGCTAGACATACATATAACACACCTTATAACAAAGATACAGGGTGTCCATAATATAATATTATTATACAAGCAAGACATACATATACCACACCTTATAACAAAGATACAGGGTGTCCATAATATAATATTATTATACAAGCTAGACATACATATAACACACCTTATAACAAAGATACAGGGTGTCCATAATATAATATTATTATACAAGCTATACATACATATGAAACACCTTATAACAAAGGTACAGGGTGTCCATAATATAATATTATTATACAAGCTAGACATACATATAACACACCTTATAACAAAGATGCAGGGTGTCCATAATATAATATTATTATACTAGCTAGACATACATTTGACACATATTATAACAAAGGTACAGGGTGTCCATAATATAATATTATTATACAAGCTAGACATACATATAACACACCTTATAACAAAGGTACGGGGTGTCCATAATATAATATTATTATACAAGCTAGACATACATATAAAACACCTTATAACAAAGATACAGGGTGTCCATAATATAATATTATTATACAAGCTAGACATACATATAACACACCTTATAACAAAGATACAGGGTGTCCATAATATAATATTATTATACAAGCTAGACATACATATAACACACCTTATAACAAAGATGCAGGGTGTCCATAATATAATATTATTATACAAGCTAGACATACATATAACACACCTTATAACAAAGATACAGGGTGTCCATAATATAATATTATTATACAAGCTAGACATACATATAACACACCTTATAACAAAGATGCAGGGTGTCCATAATATAATATTATTATACTAGCTAGACATACATATGACACATATTATAACAAAGATACAGGGTGTCCATAATATAATATTATTATACAAGCTAGACATACATATAACACACCTTATAACAAAGGTACGGGGTGTCCATAATATAATATTATTATACAAGCTAGACATACATATAACACACCTTATAACAAAGATACGGGGTGTCCATAATATAATAATATTATACAAGCTAGACATACATATAACACACCTTATAACAAAGGTACAGGGTGTCCATAATATAATATTATAATACAAGCTAGACATACATATTATAACAAAAGTACAGGGTGTCCATAATATAATATTATTATACTAGCTAGACATACATATAACACATATTATAACAAAGATACAGGGTGTCCATAATATAATATTATTATACTAGCTAGACATACATATAAAACACCTTATAACAAAGATACAGGGTGTCCATAATATAATATTATTATACAAGCTAGACATACATATAACACACCTTATAACAAAGATACGGGGTGTCCATAATATAATAATATTATACAAGCTAGACATACATATAACACACCTTATAACAAAGGTACAGGGTGTCCATAATATAATATTATAATACAAGCTAGACATACATATTATAACAAAAGTACAGGGTGTCCATAATATAATATTATTATACTAGCTAGACATACATATAACACATATTATAACAAAGATACAGGGTGTCCATAATATAATAGTATTATACAAGCTAGACATACATATGACACATATTATAACAAAGATACAGGGTGTCCATAATATAATATTATTATACAAACTGGACATACATATAACACACCTTATAACAAAGATACAGGGTGTCCATAATATAATATTATTATACTAGCTAGACATACATATAACACACCTTGTAACAAAGATACAGGGTGTCCATAATATAATATTATTATACAAGCTATAGACATACATATAACACACCTTATAACAAAGGTACAGGGTGTCTATAATATAATATCATTATACTAGCTAGACATACATATAACACACCTTATAACAAAGATACAGGGTGTCCATAATATAATATTATTATACTAGCTAGACATACATATAACACATATTATAACAAAGATACAGGGTGTCCATAATATAATATCATTATACAAGCTAGACATACATATAACACATATTATAACAAAGGTACAGGGTGTCCATAACATAATATTATTATACAAGCTAGACATACATATAAAACACCTTATAACAAAGATACAGGGTGTCCATAATATAATATTATTATACAAGCTAGACATACATATAACACACCTTATAACAAAGATACGGGGTGTCCATAATATAATAATATTATACAAGCTAGACATACATATAACACACCTTATAACAAAGGTACAGGGTGTCCATAATATAATATTATAATACAAGCTAGACATACATATTATAACAAAAGTACAGGGTGTCCATAATATAATATTATTATACTAGCTAGACATACATATAACACATATTATAACAAAGATACAGGGTGTCCATAATATAATAGTATTATACAAGCTAGACATACATATGACACATATTATAACAAAGATACAGGGTGTCCATAATATAATATTATTATACAAACTGGACATACATATAACACACCTTATAACAAAGATACAGGGTGTCCATAATATAATATTATTATACTAGCTAGACATACATATAACACACCTTGTAACAAAGATACAGGGTGTCCATAATATAATATTATTATACAAGCTATAGACATACATATAACACACCTTATAACAAAGGTACAGGGTGTCTATAATATAATATCATTATACTAGCTAGACATACATATAACACATATTATAACAAAGATACAGGGTGTCCATAATATAATATTATTATACTAGCTAGACATACATATAACACATATTATAACAAAGATACAGGGTGTCCATAATATAATATCATTATACAAGCTAGACATACATATAACACATATTATAACAAAGGTACAGGGTGTCCATAACATAATATTATTATACAAGCTAGACATACATATAAAACACCTTATAACAAAGATACAGGGTGTCCATAATATAATATTATTATACAAGCTATACATACATAAATATAAAGATAATAGATAATTCTATCTAAAAATATACAAAAAAAATTATCCAAACTTATGATAATCTTAAAAAGATAACCTTTATTATACATCAAATGGGAAATTAATTTCTAATTTGTTTCAAATTTTCCCGTATTTCACTTTATAACACAAGTTTTTCAGTTCTATTTAAGCCAATACCCTGTAGATTAAACACATATGTAAAAATTTCATATTAAAAGGCACAAAAATGGACAGCTAGATTCATTTTCTATAAAAGTTATGAAAAAGTTAGTTTTGACAGGTACCCAAAAAGAATTCAGGAAAATTTTGAACAGACACCCTGTAAAATATATGAAATAAGGAGATAAAACTATATATATTCATATATTTATAAGGGAGCACATATCATTCTTATGACCCAAGGGGAAGACAAAATACCCCCCTAATTTGGAAGGTAAAATGAAAAAAGGGATGTTGAATATGTCAAACAAAGGGAAGTGGATAAGAAACATATCAATGTAATGGTAATGGGGGGATGGGGGAGGCCTTTTTTGATACAGAGGGCTTTGTATATACATGAGCTTATATGGATATGTGTGTACGTGTGTGGGTGTGTAATGTGCTAACACACACACACAGAAAGAGAAAGAGATCAGAGTGTGTGCGTGTGTGTGTGTGTGGTGTATATCTTTACAATCCGTGGTGCCCAACCTTCCCTTTTCCCTCCGCCCTGCCCCATGCGACCTATAACCAAACCACTGATATCCCAACACGGCCTCTCATTGGAACATTTCCAAGCCGCTGCCACAATTTCGACCAATAGGAGGCGTGTATTCTATTAGAAACGGTATCGCTTTACCCGCCTTTATATTATACTCGGAGGAGAGCGATATCTTAGATGGGGGGGAGATTTTGATTGCTGCTGCAGCGATACATGATCCGGGAGAGGGGGAGAGAAGGATATCACGAAGGCGAGGGGTGGGGGGGGGGGACAAAGATCCGTATCAGTAGAATATATCAGAGTATACAAACAACAGACAAACCTTCCCCCCCCCCCATGCCCCTCTGACATTTCAACCAATGCATGAACCGTTCTCTTTTGCCTAATTTTCACCCCTCCCCCCCCCTTTCTATCCTATGTTTTTGATGGATAAAGGAGTATATACACACACATAGTTGTATATTATCACCTCTCCATGTTTTTGGCTAGCTAGCTCTGATAGAGACCGTGATATTGTGAGCATTACACCACCTTATAACTACCCCCCCCCCTTCCCCCGGGTAGTTGTAAGATCATATTCTGGTGTATCTCTCTTACAGTCTCATTAGATAGGCCGTAACATATCATATACACTGGTATACAAACTATGTAATACACACCATAACATATGATAATTATATAGTAGCCGTGCTACTTATCAAAATTTGTGAACTTATTCAATAAAGTGATAATATAACTTTAATCATAATGGTATTAAAATATTAAAAAGTGTTTTAAAAAACAAATTATCTAGTTTTATTATAACTTTTATATAGTGAAGTTCTAGCGCTATTACAGTTACAAAAATGAGTTGTGACTCGGGCGATTTAACGGACAACGTGTTAAAACTACGGCCGTTACAGCCACCAAGCCCGTCTTCATCGCCGATAACGGACGAGAAAGACTCAAAGGACGGTATACTGTTGAACAGATCCATGTCGCCCTTGCCACACTTTCCGACCCCGCCGTCGCCGGCAATGGAAAAGAAGATGTGGCCCGGTCATATGCTCGCCGGACCTCCGTTAATTCCGCTGCCCACATTAAATTTTTCCGTTACGCAGGAAAATTCATGATGTTTTTTTTTAATTTTTTAACTATTTTAAATATAATTCTTAAGCAAAAATTGTTAAAAGATTATATAATTAAGATATATAGGTTTAATAAGATTAATGCTATAGCCTAAACCCATCCTAAAGCTGATATAAAGCTTTCCTTAAAAGCACAACTTTGTTGATTTACTATATCAGCGATCTTTGCTTTATAAGAAAATGTTAAACTATAAATTTTAATTATCTTTAAGTATTACTAAAAGCAATTTAGAAATATTTTAAACTAATCTTTTTATAAAAGTTCTAGTGATAATCTTTTAAATTTTTTTAACTGTTAAAAAGAAAAAAATAGTTTAATTGTTAAAAAGAAAAAAATAGTTTAACTGTAAAAAAGAAAAAAATAGTTCTACTCTTATTAAAAACTAATCTAAAAATAATAACTGTCTTCTATAATGATTTTTGCGAATTTTTGCTTTGTATAAAAAAAATTATTAGCAGCAAATTTTAAAAATTAATTAGTATTCAAAGTTAAGTGATGATGATTTAAAACGAATTAGAAATTAATTGATTGGATTTATTATATCTATTTAAAGCAGTTAGGGAGGGTACATTGGACTGTTTATTACACTAGTCAGCCACCAAAGTTTTTTTTGTAATAACGTTTTCTTATTTTTGGCTCTACATTTTTTGGGACTATTACATTTTGATGGGTTGGTTTATTAAGTTGAGTGTCCAAACGTGTCAGCCACTAATTGTTATGTAAATAAGGGACAATTTTGTGTATCCCTGATTTAAGGAAAGCTAAACCCATAACTAGCCTTAAAAATATCTTGTATAGGAAATAGTTGTGTTAGATTATTGTTTAAATGAAAACTATTTCATTCTTCTAATAAAAGAATAATGAGAAAGCATAATACTTCCGTTTCATTGTTCATCTATTTATAATAGTTATTTATCGCATCGTATTGTAGACAACTTTCTGCTGACAGAAAAATAAAAATCATAATCTTAATTTCAGAGGTGCTCTAGACGTTTTAACCAAATCTTTGTTTTGTTTTTAATTTTTTCTATTTCATGATTCGTTGAAAATTGTCTATAATATATAGGATACATGATTTTTCTGTATGGCTCAGATCCGGTTCTAATTCAGTGGATATTAATCGGTTTTGAGGCCATACTGGAAATTGCATTTAGCATAGAAGAATAATAAAGAAACGGAGAATTATTGTTTTAAATAACTACAGTAGTTGATGGTTTATTATATACTAGCAGCTGCGCCCCTAGCATCTAGGGGCTCTATATTCGAGGGGTGAAAAATAGAAAAATAGCCTAAAACCCTACCCAGACTTATTTTTAAAAAATCAAATAGCCTAAAATCATCTCAGAGCCTATAAGAAGCTTCACTGTAAAGAAGAACCATATCGGTTCAGCGGTTAGCGAGAGCCTTCGCTACAGACAAAAAAAGCTTATTACTTTATATTATAGGATTGCATGGACAACAAATGAAGTTTTTCGAATTAACCTTTTTTAATGCTTATTTCAAGTTAAGTTAGGTAAAATAAATGTTAGAAGAGTCCCCAAAGAAATAGAGCACTTCTCTATTAAGGAAAAGACACAATATAAAAGTAGGAATCTTTGAATGTGATTTTTTACAATCAGCTTGAGGAAAATCATCTGTGTTTAAAAATTTTAAAAGTGAGTAGGTAAATATTAGAAAAGATTTTAAGCAACGCTGGAAAAAGTATTTTATTTGCTGAAAAACTTCCTCCAATTTATGCAAAACGTTTTTTAAACCAATTACATCACATAAAATATCAACACATTTTGACTTGTTAATAATTGTTTTTAATTGACAGAAAAGTTGTGGTAATTACCTTTTCAAAGATACTAAGAATAAAAATTCATGGATTCGAAACCGATTAATATCCGCTGGATGAGAACCGGTCTACAGCCATACTGAAAAAATAATGTAAATTATCGTATTACAACAATTTTGAATTTTCAACGAATATTAAAATTTGTCCCATCAGGGCTAACTGGGTTTAAAAATGTAAATTTTATTCTAATATCCGCGAAATGCTGTACTTAATACAATGCGATAAATAACAATTACTCAAAGGGAAAAATAGAAATTGAAAAGAAAATATGAAAAATATGAAATTAAAGAAATGACTTGGTAAAAAAAGGAAGATAATTATTTTTGAAAATTCAGAATTTAATTAGCAAAACCCGTGCACGTATTTCATGGATAAATGGATACGTATTATCATCATTAGAATAGTGTTAATAGCAGATATAGGCCTCTAAAGTAATGGTTATAAGTTCGAATTAGAAGTAAGTAAAAACATTTTTTTTGCTTTCAATATTTTCATTAAATTTTACCTATAAAGTCTTGATGTAGTTTTTGGCTATATTCTAGATTTCCCAAGCCCTCCCCTAGAGGCTTGGGGCGAATCCACTAGTATCCACTTATATGGTCCTTTTTATCAAGCTTTTAGTTTTGATATTCAACTGTAGTTAAATTCCTTAATATTTAAGTAAAAAAGCTTAGAAATTATAGGTTTTGAATTCTATATTTTTTTCCCTTTATCTCTATACTCATATGAATTAAATTATAATAAAACCTAAATATCATTCTTATATTCAATTAATGGTAAAAACATTTTTTAATTACGTATTTTTTCATTCGTTATTTTTTTCTTCAATACATAATTAACTATGTAGCTTTTCTCAGGAATCTAAAGGAATAAGACAATGGCAGATAAATCCCCAATGATGATACACAAAGAAAGTTACCCCTTCTAAAGAATACAATTAGTGGTTAAACGTTATGACACCCACCTAAATGAACAAACAAATAAAAAATAAAAAAGGCCTTAAAATTGTTTAGCCAACGAATATAACGTTATTATAAAGCTTTGAGGACTAATGTAATAAACAGCCCAATGTCCCCTCCCTCCCTGATATTTTCTAGTGGTGAAATGAAATAGAAAATATCTAATTTATGGTAATTAAAAGTAATTGTTTAAATGTCCTTAATTTAATAAAAATTTTATTGACGTATTATTTTTTGTTAATTTCATTTTTTGCAAAGAAGGTCCTTTAACTTTTGATACTTTTTGCTCAAGGAATATCAAAATTTTTCTATTTTTAAATCATTTTCTTAGAGTGGCATATTTGAAATAATTTAGGCCATATATTGTAAAAATTTAGTGTGTCCTCACTTCCGCATATGTAACACATTATTAAATCATTAGATTTTGATTGGTTTGTTCAAACTAGCAGTTTTTAAGCTTTTAAACAGATGAATTTAAAAATCCTGGCATCAATCTTGTTTCTGAAGAAATGGATATATTATTACTCGGATGTTACACTAGATTTTCTTGGAATCTAATAAAGTAAAACACGCAGCGGGCTAAAATAACGATTACCCCCTTCCCTTCCCTTCCTACTGAATGAAAAAAGTGACCAATATAGGAGTTCTATGTTAGCTTAAGCTAAATTAACGACAATTCTTCACCTGGTCATAATATTAACGTTAATTCTAAACTCATTTCTGAAGTACAACCCCACTATATAATATACTAGCGGCTTCGCCCCTAGCCTCTAGGGGCTTTGCCCCAAGAGGTGATAAAAAAAAATTATTGCGACAATCGTAAAGGACCATGGAAATCTCCTTAAAAAAAAAAAAAAAAAAAAAAAAAAATGGGGGGGGATTTTTTGGTTTTTGGGGGGGTTGGGGGTGTCCCACCCCCCGAGAAAATAGCTTAAAACCACCACAGGACCAATAGGTAGATACCCTGAAGAGTAGAATCCGATCGGTTCAGTGGTTACCGAGATCTTAAGGGACAGACAGACAGACGGACAGACGGTCAGACGGACAGACAGACATCGTTCTACTTTGTATTATAGATATGAATATGACAACGAGCGCAGGGAGGGAATGGATATTGGGCTGTTTTTTAGACTAGTCTCCAAAGTTTTGTGATAACTATTATTTATTCATTGGCTTAACAGCTTAGGTGACATTTGTTGAAATTTGATTGATTGGTTCAGTAAGTTAAGTGTCCATACGTTTTAAGCACTAATTGTAATCTACAGAAGGGATAATTTTGTGTATCATTATTGTGAATATATATCAATTTATCTGCCACTGTCTTCTCTCTGCAACAAGCGGAAATGCATGCATACCTTACAAAATTATTGTGAGTATATTGATGAGATCCACTTTGTGTTTCCGGGAAGGAAACATGATTTTCAAAAACTATAAGCCCAGCCAAAACATAGCAATTTGATAGCGGGTAGGGGGTGGGAAGGAGGTGATAGCCCCCCCCTTTCTGGATTAATAAAAGTATTCTAGATCTTATTTTTTATTTTCAGAAAAAAAACTTAAGTTTTTTATGGAGAAATAGACATTTTAAGTTTATGATTAATTCCTACATTTTTCTGCATATTATACTGTTATTGTTATCAACAAAGAAAACAGAAATATATTTTAAAGAAACTGTTTTATAAATGGGGAGGAAAAAAGTTATTCTTCAGTTGACATTAGACTGTAAATAACACTGGTACGGTGGCTTACAGTTTTGGGTGCATTTATTAAATCTTGATTAAGTATTCTAAGCATTGTCCAAACTTTTCAACCAATAATTGATGCATATGCAATTTTGTTTAATAAAACGAAAACGAGGACTGTACCATTATTGGAGGGTGTAGGCAAGGTGCAAACCATTGGTTGAAACAGAAATATTTTCTAAAATAATTATCAGTGGTTAGCGTAAAGTGTTTGTCATTTTTTCTCGGTTAAAAATAGATATTTTTTGTTGGGCTTAGGATTTGTGGTAAGTTTAGCAGGGCTGTAGGGATGGGTCACTGGCAGTTAAAATAATCACGCAGTTTTAAGATTATTGGGACCCTGATGGTGAGAAGCTTAATTTGTCTTCTTTTCCCAAGAAATGAAACTTTATATTAGAAAAAGAAGTATAAGCATATACAGAGAGAAAGTACCCTATTTCATTGGCTTTTTTACTTATTGATTTGTATTTAACAACTAGCATTGTCTTAAACTTTTTCACCAATGATTTTAATTTACAGGGTTAATACTGTTCAATTGGGGAAAGACAGAAGAAAGATTAAAGTAGGAAAGGATAGGACAACGATGGAAAAAAAAATCTACAACCTTATTTTTTCTCTATTTAGCTATTCAAACTTGAATTTATTTATTTATCAAATGGTAGGGGATCTGAGATTATTTTATCTACATTATTAGGTAGGTAGGTGTACATTAAACAAACATTTTTATTAAATGTATTTCAATCATTAAGACAAAATAAAATTGAAGAGTGGCTTGGCTCCATCAGTTGCTGCAAATGTTGGCTCAATGAAATATAAAAATAAGATTATTGGCGCGAGACGAGTTTAATTAAAATAAAAAGGAATATGGGTGAATTAGGGCGGGATATGAATATATACAATAGGGGGGAATAACCCCCCCCCCTCTCCAACTATAAAATTTTATGGGGGTTTCCCCTGGCTAGGGGGGGGGAGTTTCTATAGCAATTATGATGACATATGTATGAGAATTATTAGGGGGAGATGGGGGGGAAATTGGAGTAAAAGTGTCGAAATTATGAGGGATATTCTATAAATGCACATACACCCACAAACACGCACACATAAACACACACACACAAATATTCTCTAATGATGGCAAATTGATTGAACTCTGACATTTCTCCCCCTAACCCACCCCCCCCCCCTCATGACATTTTATTATGTGACAAATTTTCCCCAGTACCACCCCCCCCCCCCTCCCCATTCATATATTTTTATAATGGAGAAGAGAATATTTGTTGAGAAAGGGGAAGGTAAGGAAAGAGCAAAATGGGGATTTTATTACATGACACTTTTCCCCCTTTCTTCTTTCTCTTTAATATGAAAATAATTGATTGGGGGGTTATGGGGGGGGGGGAGAATAAGTTGGAGAACAGGGTTGTAGGGACAAGACAATCAAAAATTAATTCAATTTTAGCATTTTATCCCAATTGTTTTGGAAACGATAGTTATTTAAAAATGAATTTTTTTTTTGGGGGGGGGGCGAGAATTTCATTAAAAGTTACTATATTAACTAAAAGATTGGTCTGCTATTTGGAAATAAGTAAAACCCTCACAACCTCCCCACAAAAGCTTAAAACTTAGCCAAAATAATAAAAGTTGCGTTGGATCATTCCCGTGTTGCCAAAAATATCAAATCTTTCATTCAGTTTCTTATCCCTATGTCCATGAAGTATACAGCAGGGAATATTTTTTGGTATTTTTGATTATTTTTGAATATAAAAATACTATTATTATTATTTTATATGAATGACATATTATGTTTAATATTATGTACATATATTTATACTGGATATTAAACAACATGTATATTAATATATCTGTTTATATGGCTATGAAACGCCATTACATAAACTGACTTTCAAAATACTTTTATCCTATTATATAAAAGGTTTTTCCTCTGTAGCTAAAGATTTCGATAACTAAATTATAACTAAATAACTAAATAACTCCATTATAGGGAGGCTTCATATAGGTTCAGGTATGGTTTTAGCCTATAGTTTCTTAAAAATTATTCTTTCCTTAAAAAAATGAATTCCCAATCGTTTTGAAATAAATTAATAGTTATTGAAGAATAAAAAATCAATGTGGTGGTTTAGCCCAGGAAATGGATATTTTATCCGAAAAAAAAACTATTAGCTTTTTATATTTTCAAAGCTAAATTTCTAATTGTTGCTTGTTAATATGTAATGGTTATCAATAAAAAAGTTTTTATTCACTAATTTAAGTGGTGGAAAAGCTAAGGACAAAGTATTTTTTTCTTGAGATGATTTATCTCTCCCAACTTTAGCCCAAGGGAGTTTATCTCTAACCATTTAAAACAAGGATGACATAAATAAGATATATAAAAAGCGCAGCTTTTTAAAATTAGCATAAAACCATGTAAATTTATTGTATCTTTAGAATAAAGCCATGTCTACAAAATGTCAATGACGACCACTATTTTTTAGTTTATATTAAAAGAGATGTCGTTAATATGTCAGTAACTAAATAGTCGACAAAACAATTAAAATGTAAACTGTCATGATTTTTAACAGGGTGTAAACGATTTAATTGTATAAATGTATGTTGATTATACAATATACATGGATACTACACCAGATTATCATGTACTCTAATAAAGTAAAACTTTACCCGATCCCCTTCCCTACTACTGGAATAACGAACCGACTAATAAGTGATGTCCATGTTTGCAACCTAAATTGAAGACAATTATTCTCCTGTCATAATATCCACGTATACTCTATATGTATTATTGTCTAGTAGCTGCGCTACTTAAAATATGTATTTATTAATAATTTCTCCACGCAAAGGTCTCGAGGGACCGCGAGCTTCCAGAAAGGGAATGGTAAACTTACAAGAAGATCGAAAAAACTAACATGATATCGACATGCTATTCAAAAAAAAGGCATTAATTACACTGAATAAAGGCTTTAATTAAAGTGGTCGTGGTTGACATAATATCGAAATTAAAATGGCACCAGAACTACAAACTTCTTATTTTGGGAAATTGTATGTAAACACAATTCTACTATGTTTAAATAATGTTTATTCACCCACCCTGTTTAGTTATTTATCGCATTGTGTTCTAGACAGCTTTCCATAAATATTAAAATAAAAAATTGTAAGATTATAACCTTCGGCACTTAGGGGCTACCAAAACTGGTATTAATATTTTCATTTTATTATTCGTAGAAAATTGACAATTATACGATGCAATAAATGATTTTTCAGTATCGCAGGAAACCTGTTCTAATCCAACGGATATTAATCGGTTTGGAAGTCACTTTGGAAAAAAAATTATCTCATTACTTAGTCCCTGTCTCTCTTGGGAAATCATTGCCGTCATTGAAATATTTTGAAATGAGGAATAAATTTGATCCCAATATCTAATGAGGGATATCATTGGCGTATTCTGTATTTTTATGGGAGGGGTTTTTCAAAGACTGTTGGATGAATCCAGTAATTCTAGGTTTAATTGGACGAATTTTTATAGAATAATCAGAGTAGCTTCAACCAAACTAAATAATGCAATAATTTATAGATTAATTTAACATATATTTACAGTTAGGAACATTAAACAAATGATATGATGGATAAATTGATATAATATACCATCTGGCCTTATTTTTACCAGCTTACTATGATGATCAGTAGACTCTTGACTGATATGTTCAATTACTGCATACTAGAGGTGGAGCAATCTCTTCAATAGCTTCAACACCAGAACAGTTGGGGCACTGGAGACTCTTTGTTGAAACTAGAATAAATAGAATTATTATTATTTCATAAATAATTAAGGATATAAACCTATAAAAACTAAAGGTTTAAATTAGATCAATAAGTAGAACAGAGCAAACAAATCTAGTGAACTGTTTACTAAATCAAAGCAGGACAGACTTTGCTATCATCTAGTTGCTTTTACTTTCAATTTAGCCTAAATAAGTATAAAGTTTAGGGCTAAGACAACTAAACACTTAATGCATTAAAGTAAAAATATATAACTACCTTAAATTGCAGGGATAGGCTTCGTCCACAACATCTAGGGGGGCTTCTCCTTTTGTTAGCTATTTTAGTACTAGTGTGTACTAGGTATATTAAGTATTATGTACTGTTATATGTAAAGTACAAGTTGTTATTAGTACCTACTAAGTAACATATCTAAAGGTACTAATCTATTAGCTAATATAACAACAAGTAGCTAGCTAAACTACTAATAAGTAAACTATGTATATTTATACTATACTGTTAGTATTTTCTTACTATTTGTATTTATAAAGCCTGGGATTAGAGTAGGTCAGCAATCAATTGTCAGCAGCAGCACAAATCTCGGAAACAGCCGTCCTGGCTTGTCAACCTCTACTGCTGGCATCTAGGAGTTTCTCTAGATTCAAGGCGCTGCACCTAAAATAATAACAATTTTATTTCAGTGCAATTATAAAGGTAGTCTATGCTAATAAGTCTATTATTTCAATTAATAAGTCTGTTATGGCCAAGACTTTCAAATTATATAATTCTGACCAGGCTAATAACATTGTGCACAATGGAACACATCTAAAATATTTAAATGTCCAAATAGTTCATCTTTCTATGGTGTTTATTAAATTTAAGCTAAAGGACATTTTATAGTATATTCTAATAATTAAAGACTTACCCGATCACTAATCCAAGGGAGTCAAGCTATGCACTGTGGACCACACCGGCCTAAAACATGATTAAACATTATATATAATTACTATAGACTTTATCAACAAAGTAACTGAGCCACACTGGCTTAAAACATGATAAAACAATGTATATGATTACCATAAACTTGATTAATAAAGCAGCTTAAACTTTTCTTTAATAAAACATTTTCCAAGACATTTATATTAATTCATATTGGATACATTTTATTGCATATCAATAACATTTACATTTTAATTAATCAAAAATATAATTTACCTCACTGTGACTGTACATTTTCTCTTACATGCCAATTTTGACACAATCTACGCCACCACACAGCACAGAATCTAAGCAACGACTGACGATAAATTTCCAAAATGTACATATTCGAGTCTCCTCTTTTTGGCCTATTTTATACATTTTGTAATTATAAACCAATAGAAATTTATCATAAACTATTTTAATGCAATAAACTATATTATTTTTATACATAAATCTAATGAAAATTAATTTCTGCAGTTTGTCGACATCTCCTAGTAAATCATGCAACACTGCGCCACTTTGAGATGCAGAAATTAATGCTATTTACTATTTTTAGAACAATTTGATCTAACATATATAACAATTACTATTTATAGTGGTGACACACTATGTATTTGGGGGCGGTGACTCACACCGTGTATTTTGGGGTGGTGCCTCACACCGTTTATTTGGGGGCGGTGCCTCACACCATGCATTTGGGGCGGTGCCTCACACCGTGTATTTGGGGGCGGTGCCTCACACCATGTATTTGGGGGCGGTGCCTCACACCGTGTATTTGGGGGCGGTGCCTCACACCGTGTATTTGGGGGCGGTGCCTCACACCGTGTATTTGGGGGTGGTGCCTCACACCGTGTATTTGGGGGCGGTGCCTCACACCGTGTATTTGGGGGCGGTGCCTCACACCGTGTATTTGGGGGCGATGCCTCGCACCGTGTATTTGGGGCGGTGCCTCACACCGTGTATTTAAGGGCGGTGCCTCACACCGTGTATTTGGGGGGTGGTGACTCACACCGTGTATTTGGGGGTGATGACTCACACCGTGTATTTTGGGGCGGTGACTTACACCAAGTATCTAAGGGTGGGGACACACACTGGTGTCTAGGTGCATTGATGTACACCTGAATCTATTCTGCTATACATAACTCATGTAATCTGGATCCATAATTTGACTATACTGTAGTCTTAAGCAACATTGTTGACATGGACCAAGATTTCTATTTTGTATCAGGTTTAATAAATCATTTACTTGATATCTAAATGGCAATTGAATATTGTGTTCATTTGCATATTGTGGCAACTGTTTAAATGAAAAGCATGACATATGATGATTGTCATGCTTAGGCAATAGGCAATAACTATGAGTAGGCACTTGTCTAAATTGTCCATACTGAGATGTTGGCAACAGTGAACAATACTGAGATGTTGGCAACAATGAACCATACTGAGATGTTGGCAACGAACTATACTGCTGTGTTGGCAACGAACTATACTGGGGTGTTGGCAACGAACTATACTGGGGTGTTGGCAACGAACTATACTGGGGTGTTGGCAACGAACTATACTGGGGTGTTAGCAACGAACTATACTGGGGTGTTGGCAACAAACTATACTGGGGTGTTGGCAACAAACTATACGGGGGTGTTGGCAACAAACTATACTGGGGTGTTGGCAACAAACTATACTGGGGTGTTGGCAACGAACTATACTGCTGTGTTGGCAACGAACTATACTGCTGTGTTGGCAACAAATTATTATACTGGGGTGGTGGTAGCTGTCCATACATTGGTGTTGTACCAAAACTGGATCTATGGGGTGGTGGTACACTAAAACTATGTAATGGCAACTGGGTCTTGTTTAAAGTTGGTTTTCCTATAGAACAATTACAATCAGTCTTGGATTTTCTCCTCTTTCTATGCCTTTTGATTTTTGTTTTAGAAGCAAAAGGATCCTTTTCAATTTTAGTATTATCACTGCTATTCTCAGTGTTCTCATTAGTAACAGCATTATCAACTAATTCAGCTGAGCTAATACTAAAGCTAGGGGAAACATTTGAGGGTATTTCAATTAAATGATTTGCACCTGAAGCTGTAGCAGGGCAGTCAAAATCACATTCTTCAACCTGAGTTTCTATATTTGTATACTCTTTAGTGTCATCAATTTCACTGTGACAACCTAAACAAAAGAAATTTAATTTGTGTTTGATGTCACACTGCTTTCCATGAAGTTTATGAACATCATTCACACTTTGGCCAAACTCTATTCTACAAATCATATCATTAATACATAATATAAATCTTGATGCATTAAATAAAGCTTGTTGGGCCATCAATAGCAATTTTTTATATTGTTGCTCAAATTCTAACAACTCAATATCAATCATGACAGCTCTCTGTAAATAAATTATTTTGGGTACTATCAATCTTCTTAACTCTATAAGCTCTTCAAGCATACCATTGTTAAAGGGGCATGGTAGGATGAAGGATTTTATTCTATCTATTCTCTGTGCTAATCTTAATGCAATTGTTTTCACATCATCCTCAAACTCACTGAGGAGAATATTACTATTTTTATTCAAGGGTTCCATATCTAACAATCAATAAACTATTGCATATTACTTGTTAACAAAATAAAAGAAATTTTGTTCTATCTAATGTCAAAGGTTTCAGCTTCCTATGAGGTTCGAATGGGAGCTAATGAAATTATATCTAATTTATTCTATATTATGCCTAGTGGTTTACAATTTTAAGTTTCAATGTTGGATGAATCCAGTAATTCTAGGTTTAATTGGACGAATTTTTATAGAATAATCAGAGTAGCTTCAACCAAACTAAATAATGCAATAATTTATAGATTAATTTAACATATATTTACAGTTAGGAACATTAAACAAATGATATGATGGATAAATTGATATAATATACCATCTGGCCTTATTTTTACCAGCTTACTATGATGATCAGTAGACTCTTGACTGATATGTTCAATTACTGCATACTAGAGGTGGAGCAATCTCTTCAATAGCTTCAACACCAGAACAGTTGGGGCACTGGAGACTCTTTGTTGAAACTAGAATAAATAGAATTATTATTATTTCATAAATAATTAAGGATATAAACCTATAAAAACTAAAGGTTTAAATTAGATCAATAAGTAGAACAGAGCAAACAAATCTAGTGAACTGTTTACTAAATCAAAGCAGGACAGACTTTGCTATCATCTAGTTGCTTTTACTTTCAATTTAGCCTAAATAAGTATAAAGTTTAGGGCTAAGACAACTAAACACTTAATGCATTAAAGTAAAAATATATAACTACCTTAAATTGCAGGGATAGGCTTCGTCCACAACATCTAGGGGGGCTTCTCCTTTTGTTAGCTATTTTAGTACTAGTGTGTACTAGGTATATTAAGTATTATGTACTGTTATATGTAAAGTACAAGTTGTTATTAGTACCTACTAAGTAACATATCTAAAGGTACTAATCTATTAGCTAATATAACAACAAGTAGCTAGCTAAACTACTAATAAGTAAACTATGTATATTTATACTATACTGTTAGTATTTTCTTACTATTTGTATTTATAAAGCCTGGGATTAGAGTAGGTCAGCAATCAATTGTCAGCAGCAGCACAAATCTCGGAAACAGCCGTCCTGGCTTGTCAACCTCTACTGCTGGCATCTAGGAGTTTCTCTAGATTCAAGGCGCTGCACCTAAAATAATAACAATTTTATTTCAGTGCAATTATAAAGGTAGTCTATGCTAATAAGTCTATTATTTCAATTAATAAGTCTGTTATGGCCAAGACTTTCAAATTATATAATTCTGACCAGGCTAATAACATTGTGCACAATGGAACACATCTAAAATATTTAAATGTCCAAATAGTTCATCTTTCTATGGTGTTTATTAAATTTAAGCTAAAGGACATTTTATAGTATATTCTAATAATTAAAGACTTACCCGATCACTAATCCAAGGGAGTCAAGCTATGCACTGTGGACCACACCGGCCTAAAACATGATTAAACATTATATATAATTACTATGGACTTTATCAACAAAGTAACTGAGCCACACTGGCTTAAAACATGATAAAACAATGTATATGATTACCATAAACTTGATTAATAAAGCAGCTTAAACTTTTCTTTAATAAAACATTTTCCAAGACATTTATATTTATTCATATTGGATACATTTTATTACATATCAATAACATTTACATTTTAATTAATCAAAAATATAATTTACCTCACTGTGACTGTACATTTTCTCTTACATGCCAATTTTGACACAATCTACGCCACCACACAGCACAGAATCTAAGCAACGACTGACGATAAATTTCCAAAATGTACATATTCGAGTCTCCTCTTTTTGGCCTATTTTATACATTTTGTAATTATAAACCAATAGAAATTTATCATAAACTATTTTAATGCAATAAACTATATTATTTTTTATACATAAATCTAATGAAAATTAATTTCTGCAGTTTGTCGACATCTCCTAGTAAATCATGCAACACTGCGCCACTTTGAGATGCAGAAATTAATGCTATTTACTATTTTTAGAACAATTTGATCTAACATATATAACAATTACTATTTATAGTGGTGACACACTGTGTATTTGGGGGCGGTGACTCACACCGTGTATTTTGGGGTGGTGCCTCACACCGTTTATTTGGGGGCGGTGCCTCACACCATGCATTTGGGGCGGTGCCTCACACCGTGTATTTGGGGGCGGTGCCTCACACCATGTATTTGGGGGCGGTGCCTCACACCGTGTATTTGGGGGCGGTGCCTCACACCGTGTATTTGGGGGCGGTGCCTCACACCGTGTATTTGGGGGTGGTGCCTCACACCGTGTATTTGGGGGCGGTGCCTCACACCGTGTATTTGGGGGTGGTGCCTCACACCGTGTATTTGGGGGCGGTGCCTCACACCGTGTATTTGGGGGCAATGCCTCGCACCGTGTATTTGGGGGCGGTGCCTCACACCGTGTATTTAAGGGCGGTGCCTCACACCGTGTATTTGGGGGGTGGTGACTCACACCGTGTATTTGGGGGTGATGACTCACACCGTGTATTTTGGGGCGGTGACTTACACCAAGTATCTAAGGGTGGGGACACACACTGGTGTCTAGGTGCATTGATGTACACCTGAATCTATTCTGCTATACATAACTCATGTAATCTGGATCCATAATTTGACTATACTGTAGTCTTAAGCAACATTGTTGACATGGACCAAGATTTCTATTTTGTATCAGGTTTAATAAATCATTTACTTGATATCTAAATGGCAATTGAATATTGTGTTCATTTGCATATTGTGGCAACTGTTTAAATGAAAAGCATGACATATGATGATTGTCATGCTTAGGCAATAGGCAATAACTATGAGTAGGCACTTGTCTAAATTGTCCATACTGAGATGTTGGCAACAGTGAACAATACTGAGATGTTGGCAACAATGAACCATACTGAGATGTTGGCAACGAACTATACTGCTGTGTTGGCAACGAACTATACTGGGGTGTTGGCAACGAACTATACTGGGGTGTTGGCAACGAACTATACTGGGGTGTTGGCAACGAACTATACTGGGGTGTTGGCAACGAACTATACTGGGGTGTTGGCAACAAACTATACTGGGGTGTTGGCAACAAACTATACGGGGGTGTTGGCAACAAACTATACTGGGGTGTTGGCAACAAACTATACTGGGGTGTTGGCAACAAACTATACTGCTGTGTTGGCAACGAACTATACTGCTGTGTTGGCAACAAATTATTATACTGGGGTGGTGGTAGCTGTCCATACATTGGTGTTGTACCAAAACTGGATCTATGGGGTGGTGGTACACTAAAACTATGTAATGGCAACTGGGTCTTGTTTAAAGTTGGTTTTCCTATAGAACAATTACAATCAGTCTTGGATTTTCTCCTCTTTCTATGCCTTTTGATTTTTGTTTTAGAAGCAAAAGGATCCTTTTCAATTTTAGTATTATCACTGCTATTCTCAGTGTTCTCATTAGTAACAGCATTATCAACTAATTCAGCTGAGCTAATACTAAAGCTAGGGGAAACATTTGAGGGTATTTCAATTAAATGATTTGCACCTGAAGCTGTAGCAGGGCAGTCAAAATCACATTCTTCAACCTGAGTTTCTATATTTGTATACTCTTTAGTGTCATCAATTTCACTGTGACAACCTAAACAAAAGAAATTTAATTTGTGTTTGATGTCACACTGCTTTCCATGAAGTTTATGAACATCATTCACACTTTGGCCAAACTCTATTCTACAAATCATATCATTAATACATAATATAAATCTTGATGCATTAAATAAAGCTTGTTGGGCCATCAATAGCAATTTTTTATATTGTTGCTCAAATTCTAACAACTCAATATCAATCATGACAGCTCTCTGTAAATAAATTATTTTGGGTACTATCAATCTTCTTAACTCTATAAGCTCTTCAAGCATACCATTGTTAAAGGGGCATGGTAGGATGAAGGATTTTATTCTATCTATTCTCTGTGCTAATCTTAATGCAATTGTTTTCACATCATCCTCAAACTCACTGAGGAGAATATTACTATTTTTATTCAAGGGTTCCATATCTAACAATCAATAAACTATTGCATATAACTTGTTAACAAAATAAAAGAAATTTTGTTCTATCTAATGTCAAAGGTTTCAGCTTCCTATGAGGTTCGAATGGGAGCTAATGAAATTATATCTAATTTATTCTATATTATGCCTAGTGGTTTACAATTTTAAGTTTCAATGTTGGATGAATCCAGTAATTCTAGGTTTAATTGGACGAATTTTTATAGAATAATCAGAGTAGCTTCAACCAAACTAAATAATGCAATAATTTATAGATTAATTTAACATATATTTACAGTTAGGAACATTATACAAATGATATGATGGATAAATTGATATAATATACCATCTGGCCTTATTTTTACCAGCTTACTATGATGATCAGTAGACTCTTGACTGATATGTTCAATTACTGCATACTAGAGGTGGAGCAATCTCTTCAATAGCTTCAACACCAGAACAGTTGGGGCACTGGAGACTCTTTGTTGAAACTAGAATAAATAGAATTATTATTATTTCATAAATAATTAAGGATATAAACCTATAAAAACTAAAGGTTTAAATTAGATCAATAAGTAGAACAGAGCAAACAAATCTAGTGAACTGTTTACTAAATCAAAGCAGGACAGACTTTGCTATCATCTAGTTGCTTTTACTTTCAATTTAGCCTAAATAAGTATAAAGTTTAGGGCTAAGACAACTAAACACTTAATGCATTAAAGTAAAAATATATAACTACCTTAAATTGCAGGGATAGGCTTCGTCCACAACATCTAGGGGGGCTTCTCCTTTTGTTAGCTATTTTAGTACTAGTGTGTACTAGGTATATTAAGTATTATGTACTGTTATATGTAAAGTACAAGTTGTTATTAGTACCTACTAAGTAACATATCTAAAGGTACTAATCTATTAGCTAATATAACAACAAGTAGCTAGCTAAACTACTAATAAGTAAACTATGTATATTTATACTATACTGTTAGTATTTTCTTACTATTTGTATTTATAAAGCCTGGGATTAGAGTAGGTCAGCAATCAATTGTCAGCAGCAGCACAAATCTCGGAAACAGCCGTCCTGGCTTGTCAACCTCTACTGCTGGCATCTAGGAGTTTCTCTAGATTCAAGGCGCTGCACCTAAAATAATAACAATTTTATTTCAGTGCAATTATAAAGGTAGTCTATGCTAATAAGTCTATTATTTCAATTAATAAGTCTGTTATGGCCAAGACTTTCAAATTATATAATTCTGACCAGGCTAATAACATTGTGCACAATGGAACACATCTAAAATATTTAAATGTCCAAATAGTTCATCTTTCTATGGTGTTTATTAAATTTAAGCTAAAGGACATTTTATAGTATATTCTAATAATTAAAGACTTACCCGATCACTAATCCAAGGGAGTCAAGCTATGCACTGTGGACCACACCGGCCTAAAACATGATTAAACATTATATATAATTACTATGGACTTTATCAACAAAGTAACTGAGCCACACTGGCTTAAAACATGATAAAACAATGTATATGATTACCATAAACTTGATTAATAAAGCAGCTTAAACTTTTCTTTAATAAAACATTTTCCAAGACATTTATATTAATTCATATTGGATACATTTTATTGCATATCAATAACATTTACATTTTAATTAATCAAAAATATAATTTACCTCACTGTGACTGTACATTTTCTCTTACATGCCAATTTTGACACAATCTACGCCACCACACAGCACAGAATCTAAGCAACGACTGACGATAAATTTCCAAAATGTACATATTCGAGTCTCCTCTTTTTGGCCTATTTTATACATTTTGTAATTATAAACCAATAGAAATTTATCATAAACTATTTTAATGCAATAAACTATATTATTTTTTATACATAAATCTAATGAAAATTAATTTCTGCAGTTTGTCGACATCTCCTAGTAAATCATGCAACAAAGACATTCAAGGGGAGGGTAAAGGGGTGTTAACCCGGCCCCTTAAATTTGAAACCCATCATTTAAGCCGCTCAATTTTTTTTTTAAATACATAAAAAAGCCTCTTCAAACTTTTAAACTCCTCAATTTACCCCCTTCAAAGATTGTATACTTATTATAATATATACATTAGTTTAGACCTCATTTATACATTTATAAAGCTTTAAAAACATTTTAGGGTGGGTAAGGCTATTTTACAAAAGTGAAGCAAAAAGTACCATATAAAGTGTTTGAGCTTAGAATTGCTAGAACGATTATATCCCCTACATATATTTTTCCTAAAAACAAGAACATCATGAAAACAAATGAACGCAACCAGGTTGCCGCAGTATGTGAAACTTTAGAAGAATCTGGAGACATAGAAAGGTTGGGAAGATTCTTGTGGAGCCTCCCAGTTGCTCATCCAAATGTTGAGGTAAATTTTTATTTTTCAACAAATACCGAGAAAATAGAACACCCCTAATAGGTACTCAAAGTTTGTAAGCCAACGAATAAGATAACATAGCTTTAAAACTTTGGGTACACTTTTGGGTGTAATTTACAGTTTAATTTCCCTTCCTTACCTGATAACATGTCAGACATGATCAACTAGGGATGGGTATAGGTAGCTTCAATTCAGTTCAGCGGATTGCGAGATTCTTTGCTGCAAACACACATAGTTACAGATTGACATCCTATTACTTTTATATCAGGATTTTATTCAAATAATATTGAATTAATTTTTAAGGAATTAAACCAAAGTGAAAGTGTGCTAAGGGCCAGAGCAATTGTTGCCTTCCATCTCGGAAATTTCAGGTACAGTTTTTTCCGGTCGAAAGCGTTTGATATCCGCTGGATTAGAACCTGTTCTCAGCCATACTGAAAAATCATTTTTAGTCTCTTAGTACAGACAATATTTCAAGAATATTAAAACAAAAATTATAAAATTAAAAACAGTTTTGTGGGACCGGGCCTTCAAAAAAAACTGATTTAAATCTTATAATTTTTCATTTGAATATCCGCGGAAAGCTGACTATAATACGACGCGATAAATAACCATTCTTGACTTTTTTGATATAAACAAAGTATTTGACTTGTAATATTAACAACCTCTTGTGATGTTTCTAGGGATTTTAATTTGAGAATAAGACAACTGACGATGAAAAAGTATTCATTATCTATTATGATATATAAAAAATAATGATTATGACTTAAACAAAGCAATCAATTTGAGTGAAGAACAATAAAGTGAAGATACCCTTGCAATTTTTGAGTTCCAGGTATAATCCTGCCAGCTATTACCCTCCAAACATACAAGAAACTTTAAACAGTCCCAAAAACCTCGAATACTTATTTATACTTACAAAAATTTGCAATAATTTTTAAAAAATTTAAAATATAAATATTATTTTTTAGGGAGATGTATGATATCATAGAAAATAATAAATTCACCGAGCGTGAGCATAGTCATTCTAAATTACAAACCCTCTGGTTGGAGGCTCATTATCAGGTCAGCGTCTTTTCTAGTAGCGCAGCTACTCCATATATACTATTTTTGTAAAGACCAAAAAAGGCTGCTAGTATTTATTTAAAACATTAATATATATGTACATAGTTGGAATAATTTACTAATTTTCACAAGAACTGCTATCATTTTGAAGGACAAGAAAATAATCATTAATTAGCACTACAAATCATAATTATCAAAATTTGACAAATATTTTTTTATGTATTTTGTCTGCCAGAACCAGTAATGGATATAATATATACGTGGATACTATAACAAGGCAAAGATTTAGCTTACTAACATGGAACTAATTTATTGGTTAGATTTTTCATCTAGTAGTAGGGGAGGAAATGGGGTAAAGAGGTTGAAAGGGGAAATTTTAGCATGCTGCTTGTTCAGCCTTATTAGAGAACATGCAAATCTGGTATAAGATCCAAGTAATAATAATATCATTGAACCAGTGGCGTACGGAATGGGGGTCAAACTACCCTTTTTTAACCCCCTTCAAGGTTCATACCCCTTTGAAAAATGCCTGTGCACGCGCCTTGTATTACGTTTATGGTTTTAAAAAATTATTTTAATAAACCTGATTATTCTCCAAGTAAATGTTTTACTTTTGGAATTAAATATAATTAAAAACCAACTATCTAAAGGGATAATATAATGGCCGATAAATTACTATATATTCTCAATGGTAATACACAAAAATACCCCAATCTGTAGATTACAATTAGTGGTTAAAACGTTTGGTCACTTGGTTAATGAACCAACCAATCAAAATTCGATAAAAGTGCCCAAAGTTGTTAAGCCAACAAGTGAAAAAATGTTGTTAAGCAACCAAATGTCCCCTCCCTCCCTAGAAAACCCAGTTCAATAATTAACAAGACTGAAATTTTTCACAGCTATAACTTTGAGATGTTCCTACAATGTTACATTTCTAAGATTATTAAACATAGCTAATAATTTTTTTTTAAATTGGGTCGATTTAACAATTTTTTCTTTTTACAATTAATTCTTTCAAGACTTTAAATTACAATATAGAGATAAAAAGTGAAAAATCATCAACATGCATATATTTAACTTTTTGCTTTTTTATGTGCACACTAATAGAAATATATAGTGTTTCCTACAATTTAATAACATAAAACTTGATTAATTATACCAAAAATAACGATAACTTCCCTCGCAGTGTAAAAAAGTGTATATTTTGAAATAATATATCAAATAAAAATGATGTTTTCTATACGATATTACTTTAGCCAGTGAAAATTATAATCATTTTTTTTGCTGAAAGTAAAAGGTTTTGTCAATTAATACTTTTGGCGCTAAAACTTTGATATTTTTACCATTTTGATAATTATAATTTCTCTATCTCTGGATAATATCTATCTATCTATCTATCTATCTATCTATCTATCTATCTATCTATCTATCTATCTATCTATCTATCTATCTATCTATCTATCTATCTATCTATCTATCTATCTATCTATCTATCTATCTATCTATCTATCTATCTATCTATCTATCTATCTATCTATCTATCTATCTATCTATCTATCTATCTATCTATCTATCTATCTATCTATCTATCTATCTATCTATCTATCTATCTATCTATCTATCTATCTATCTATCTATCTATCTATCTATCTATCTATCTATCTATCTATCTATCTATCTATCTATCTATCTATCTATCTATCTATCTATCTATCTATCTATCTATCTATCTATCTATCTATCTATCTATCTATCTATCTATCTATCTATCTTTCTGTCTGTCTGTCTGTCTGTCTGTCTGTCTGTCTGTCTGTCTGTCTGTCTGTCTGTCTGTCTGTCTGTCTGTCTGTCTGTCTGTCTGTCTGTCTGTCTGTCTGTCTGTCTGTCTGTCTGTCTGTCTGTCTGTCTGTCTGTCTGTCTGTCTGTCTGTCTGTCTGTCTGTCTGTCTGTCTGTTTGTCTGTCTGTCTGTCTGTCTGTCTGTCTGTCTTTCTGTCTGTCTATCTGTATGTCTGTATATCAGTCTGTCTGTCTGTCTGTTTGTATGTATGTATGTTCTTCTGTCTGCCTATCTCTCTCTCTCTCTCTCGCTCTCTCTCTATCTCTCTCTCTATCTCTTTGTCTCTCTCTCTCTCTCTATCTCTCTCTCTCTATATCTCACACTCACTCTTTATATCATTCTGTTAAACTCTCTTTTTTTATTTCTCTCTCTCTTTTATCATTCTATTCAACTCTCCATTTTTTAAATATCATATTCACTCTTTTTTTCTCTTTTTTTATTTTCTCTTTTTCTTTCTCCCTCTCGCTTTTTTTTGCATGTCTAAGGCATATCAAATATTGGGTTACCTAAAATTCAGGATACGAGTGTAATCCGGAATATGGGATTTGATCCCCGTATCTCAGGGATAGTGATATGGATATTAAAATTCAGGATATCAGTGTATTCCGGAATATGGGATTTGATCCCGGTATCTCAGGGATAGGGATATTAAAACAAAGGATATTAGTGTAATCCGGAATATGGGATTTGATCCAATTCTAAACAGGAATGGATAAAACTTCTGAAAAAGAATTAATCTGCATCAAACTTTATTATTTATTGTTAACAAATAGAAATAAGATTCTATTTAATTCTTTAAATCAGGGAAAAGTTAAAAATGATTTTTAGAATAAGCTTACCTTCTCCGTATTTTGCATGTATTGAATACTTATTTTATGTTTTTACAATATTCACAAAAATTATGATTATTATTTACTTAAAGCCAAAGAATATTAAAAACTTAAATTTTTGTCCTCCTAAGACTTAACTGCTTTTTTTGGGCCCGTTTAATGTATATTTCTTATAGTTTTTCACTTCAAGGCTAAAACTTTACATGGTTGTTTTTGTTAAACACCTACTTAAAAAAACTTTTTTGAGCTTTAATACTTTGAATAGGCACATATTTGTGTAAGTGGGGGGGGGGGGGGGGTTAGGGTTGTATTTATATGTGAGTGTGTGTGTAAGGTTGTGTTTGTGAGTGTGAGTGTGTGTGTGTCTATGCAAAATATGTCAGATTGAAATTTGTGTACAAAAATATAGTTAGCAGGTTTAGGTTATACAAGATTTATATCATAGACAATAAATGTATAAGTAAAAATGTATAATCAAGACAACTACCTGGTTCCAGTGGTGGGAACCTTTTTCGTCTGCTAGCAAATTGGTTTCTTTTCTTGGCTGTGTTGATATTGAATAATAACAGTTCAATAAAAGTTCACAAAGTTGTTACGTTAACGAATAAGAAAACGTTATTATAAACATTGGGTACTAGTGAAAAGAACAGCCCATTGTCCCCTCCCTCCCTAGGATATTTTTTTCAACTAATTTGTCCATGATTAATTAATTTTGGTTAGCAATGTAAAGTATTGCTAACATTGCAAAAACTTGGCCAAAAATTTAATTTCAACAATTAGTTTAAATTAGCAAAAACAAAAATTGGCAATTACAATTTTAATTTTGCTCTATAATACGTAGCATTTTTTTGTTTTAGGCTAGTTTTCTGACCATCTTTGTATGTGGCTGCGCAGCTTCGAGTGTTAACATATAATGATAAATGACAAAACAAATTTTCTTGATTATAGGAGGCTGAGAAGCTACGAGGACGGCCCCTAGGTCCAGTGGATAAATACAGGGTGCGCAAGAAGTATCCTCTGCCCCGCACAATCTGGGATGGTGAACAGAAAACACACTGTTTTAAGGTAAGCTTCAAGTTTAACAATGGATATAGGACATATGTGGACATAATGCCAGGAGAAAACATTAAAGTACATAAGAATCTGGTGTAAGATCCAAGTAATAATAGTTTGGGCAAATTGGATGAATTAATGCCACCGAATTAAAGAAGAATTGTTGTAAAAATAAATACAAGTTTGTGTGTGTGTGTCCGTTTGTTCTTTACGATCTCAGTGATGCAGTTAGCATAAATTTTTCAGGAAAACTGCTTATCCTAATCTTGCAGATTTTAGGCTATTTTGACGAGTACAAGGGAAACACTTGATATGTGACATAAAAACCACTTAGCTACTTTTATTTTTAAGTAAAAAAAAGGATTAAGCAATAAAAAACTCGATATTTTCTAATATTTATTTATACATATTTGTTTTAGGAGCGAACTAGAAGCCTATTAAGAGAATGGTATTTACAAGGTAAACTTTTTTAAAAGCGAAGCTTTTCTATAATTAGGGTCGGTCCGTCCGTCCGTCCGTCCGAGATAGTTAGCTTTTATTCGTTAATTTAGGCATGTTAAAATTGTCCTATCGATTTCAAACTTTGCATGGTGATTCCTGTAGTAGTTAGGTACGACTTAGAAAGCGTAGCAACTCTATAATCGTTATCAGAATGTCCGTACGTCCATTTTAAACATGTTGATTTTTGTACTTTTTTAATAACAATTTTTTGTGTGATGAAATTATCCGATCGATCTGATTTTTTTATTACTGATTCCTATTACAATAAGGTACAATATTATGAGCGAAGCAACTCTACAATCAAGTATTAAAAATGTCAGTATGTCCTTAAACAGAATTCTGTATTTAAGAAGTTTTGCAACAAATTTACGTATAATTTTGTCAAACCTTTTATTTTCATATTTTATATTTTTAGTTCTGACACTCAACAAAAGTTAATGTTCGTCTGTCATATCGTTTCAGAGCTTCGCTTTTATGGATGTTGTCATCCTTGTTTTATTAAAAATTTGTGTACATTTATCCAGGGAGGGAGAGTACCCAAAGTTTTATAATAACTTTTTTATTCGTTGTTTCAAGAACTTTGGGGGCTATTTATTGAATTTTGATTGGTTAGTTCATATCACTAAGTTAAGTGTCTAAACCTTTCAACCACTAATCGGACATTGTCTTATCCTTTTAGATCCCTGATTTTAAAAAAAAGCTGAAACACAATCAACCTTTTAAATTCGTTTTTAAGTTGAGTTAAAAACGATTCAACCTCTAATTGTAATCTACAGAAGTCAAAATTGTGTGTATAATATTGGGGATGTACATACATTAATTTATCGGCCTTTGTCTTATAACCCTGTATTCTTGATCCTTGGAAATACTGATAAAAAAATAATAATTTAGATCCTTATCCAAATCCGAGTAAGAAGAGAGAATTGGCCACAGCCACGGGTCTTACACCAACACAGGTAAAACAATTACGCGTGGAGATGAAATATTTAAATAAATTACGAATGGATATAATCTAAATTCATATACCTCGAAGTACATATGTAGTTTTAAAGTACCACCGATTTTATAATTTCCAGTATGGCTTCGGAACTAAATAATATCCGCAGGATTAGAACTGGTTCTCCCCTATACTTAAAATCATGTATAGCATCATATTACAGACAATTTTCCACGATTAATAAAATAAAATCAATACTAGTTTAGTTGGTACGAGACTTCCTATCCAACCAAACAGTAATCAATATTAGAATACTTCATTTTATTATCCTTGAAAAGCTGTCTATAATAAGGTGCGATAATTAACTATTATCAAGTATTACTGTATTACACAGGGCAAACTTTTCTCTTAAAATTATTTTTTACTCAATCATTATCTTTTAATTAGGTTGGAAACTGGTTTAAAAATAGACGGCAAAGAGACAGAGCCGCGGCTGCTAAAAATAGGTAAGGAATTATCTTTAGATGTTAGACACCTGTCATATAAAGTAACAAAAAACTGCTAGTATCTAGAAATATCAATTTTCGGAAAAACAATTTTTTCTCTCGGAAAATTTTGGAGGTAATATAGTTTTTTGTAAATACAAACGTACTTTTTAAAACATTGGTTTTATATGTAAATATGTTGATTAATATATAACATGTAATATAATAGAATAAAAAGTAAACTCAAGTATACTTTATACAATATACTTACAGAGTCATGGACATAGATAAGTTTTCTTAATAACATATGCGCTGCGCTTTTAATACTAGAACAAAGCAAACATAAATTTGATAACGAAAAAAAAATGTAAATAAATTCATATTTTTTAAAGCAGGGACGTCCAAGCTTTTTTTTAAGGGGGGTAAAATAAAGGATTTCAATGGTTTGAGGGGGTAATCTAATGCATTTTTTGAAATTTTGAGGGGGTAAAATGAGGGGTTTCAAATTTTAAGGGGGCACCTTTACCCCCAACCTTGGACGTATTTGCATGAGAGTAATTCTGCTAATATAATAACTTTTATGATTTTTTTTATTTTAAAATTGAATAAGTAAAAACAGTTTGTCATGGGGTGACATATCCCCTTCCTTAAATTAAATGATTTCTCTAAAACTTGTCCAAGTTCATGCACGCGCCTGACATGTAGAGTAGTTACAGAGAGTTGATATTTATATTAATGTTTGCTAAGCTCCTCTGATGAAGTACATAATCCTTGGGTAAACATCAGGCACGGACGGACAGACAGTCATGTTGAGCAGTTGTGCTTATTACATTATGTCAAGAATATAATACCTCCATTCTAGATACATTGGACTATAAATAATACTACAGGGCTACTCAAAGTTTTATAGCCACGTTATCTTATCTGTTGACTTCAAAACTTTGAGTTATTTTTTTAATTGTTATTTATTGGTTCCAAACTAGAAGTGTCCAAGCTTTTGAACCAATAATATAATGTACAGAATGAGTAATTTTGTTTATTATCAATGGGGATTTACATCAAATTTAAATTCCTGCTTAGCTGTTATAAAAGGTTAAATACAAATTTTATTTAAAAAGTTACGTTAGTTTACCAGTTCCTTTATCCCCATAAGACACACTTTATATTTCTATAATAATGGATATAGAATACGTGGATATTTTAACAAAAAATTACGTCAATTTAGGTTACTACATTAGTCCTTATTTATTGGTTAGTTCGTTCATCTAATATTAGGGGAGGGGATGGGGTAAAATTGGTGGATGGGTGGTATCGTTTTAGTAGCCAGCTGGAAGTACCAATTTATTAGAGTAGATTTAAATCTGGTGCAATATCTAAGTAATTGTATATCAATTAATATTAATAAAGCTATACCTATACAAAATATATTTAATAGTACAGCATGACCCTCGAAAAAGTATTTTTAAGCATCTGCAGCCCTTATTTCTCAATGAATTATAAAAAAATGCATATGTTCTTGTTCTCCATAGTATTCCACATAAGTAGATATAAAAATATTTTTTTTACCTCCATTAACACCGGAGATTTTTAGAGCTAAAGTTTTGAAAAAGTGACTGAGGAAAAAGTAACTTTTAACATGAAACGACTTTTTTAGCAAAATTAAGGTAGAAATCCTTTTATTTTTGTTACTAGCAGAAACTTTATACAAAAATGAAATAAAAAATTTAGTTTTTGAGTAAAAAGCATTTTTTACACATATTTTTTGAGTCTTTTTAGTTTAATGATATTTTGAAAAACTTACTTATTAGGCAAAATTGTTTAAGATTAAAAAACCAAATAAATCTTTATGAATATAGCAGGAAAATTGTTTTTGTTTCACAATCCTAACTTTAATAACAAAAAAGATATAAAGAAAATAAAATTAAAACATAATGATTTTTTTGTCTAAAAAGCCTAATTAACCCCCTATTAAATAATTGAGATGTCAGAAAAGTAGGCGGAGCAACTGTCATAATTTATCCTTTTCTCAAATAAGGGTTAATAAATAACCTAAAATTTGCAAATAATCAATTCATTCAGTAGTATTTTTTGCCATTAAAAATTTATATTTTTTGGTGAATAAAAAAGAAATAATTAGTTAACTTGTTTTTTTTTGTGTATCATTATTCAGTTGCCAGAAAAACATAATATAACCATCCAAAAAATAAGAGAAACAAAAAAAATCTTTTTCTCAGTCACTTTTTCAAAACTTTAGCTCTAAAAATCTCCGGTGTTAATGGAGGTAAAAAAAATATTTTTATATCTACTTATGTGGAATACTATGGAGAACAAGGACATAAGCATTTTTTTATAATTCATTGAGAAATAAGGGCTGCAGATGCTTAAAAATACTTTTTCGAGGGTCATGCTGTATATCATGTTAACCACACTATAGTATACAGTTTACACAACTTATATTGCTTATTTTTTTATTGCAAAAAAAATAATTTTTATTCTACTTTTTTTTGCGCATTTAATGGTATATTAAAGTAAAAGAATAGAGTAGGTAACTATATGTAACTCTGTCCACAGGGTGGGGACCCTGTTCCGATTTTGTATTGGGCCTTTGAAATCAACTGATAGAGTCTGAAATGTAAACATAGCCAAGTTCCAATAAAAAAAAACAGAAAGCAATTTGTTAGCAGACGAAAATGGTTTCCCCCACTAGGGCCAGATAATTGTCTGGATTATACATCTATATTTATACATTTACTGATAGTATACAGAAAATAAACATGATAATTGTTTCTACAAAGAAAGACAGTTTTACATGTCCTTTAAAAACAAAAAAGTACAGTAAATGACTACAGAAAATAGGAAAATAAAAATCTTGTTAGACAATTTTTAACATTTTTTTAACAGCCTTATTAAATTTAATTTTTCTATTGTCAAACCGAATGATTTTCTATTTTTTTCTTCAAATTATAATTTCTAAATCAGCATGAAATATCATTTAGAGCTGGAATTTTGTTTTCAAATATATACAAAAATATTCTTTTTTTGTCCTATTTATTTTATAAAGGGTGATAAAAAGAGAAGCTCATAGATTTAAAGTTTTTTTGTAGGAATTTGCTTTTTAAAATGATCAAGCTACAATCACCATTAAAATACTACTATAATATTTTAATTTGACCTAGAAAACAATTATTGAAAAAATGTATTATATTTATACATCTCATAGAACAATATCATTTAGTTACTAAAATAAACACTTTTAAAGTTGGAAAAATCACATAAATATTTTTAAAATTAGACCTTTGACAATAATACCAAATATAAGAGTATACTTTTAAATAACTAGAAAGAAAAAGAATAATGTGTAGACCCCTGTTTTAAATTGTCCCAAAAACATTTTACTTGTCTTATAAAATTATTTATAGTAGCGAATCTACTCTATAATTAAGATATGTCCTTAAATAGATTAATTTTAAACTGTAGTCTAAGTAGCTTGATATATTACAATTAACTGTATATGTCTCTTTAAAAAACAAAATAATCAAGGGTTGATTATTGGGTATAATCTATAAGATTCAAAGCCATACTTGGATATTAACTTCCACAATTGATAAGTTTGTTTTCATAACGTCATAGATTCTGCTTCTTTTTTAAATGTCCAAAACTTAAAGTAAATCAGCAACTGAACATGGTATTTTTTATTGTATTCTCTCAAAATCTAATTCGTACAAAAGAGTAGATTCTCAATATTGCCATCTCCTTCTTTTTTTCCGTTGCTGACAGGTAGCCTGGTGATCTTTTGTGCCTGCAACCAGAGATATTAGGGGATAAGACATTGGTTGATATATTTGTATACACCCTCTATTATGATAAACAAAATTACACCGTCTGTAGATTAAGATAATTGTTTGAGAATTTTACACACTACTTTTTTTAACTAACCAATCAAAATTCAATAAAAGTAACTAAGGTTTTTGACCCAACAAATAAGATAATGTGGTAATAAAATCTTGGGTACCAATTTAATTTGCAGTCCAATGTCCCCTCCGTCCCTGGCCTATAACACAGTGCTCCAGAAATAGGAGTGGGACCAAATGAATTTGGACTAAAATAATTTTTTTGTAGAAAAAATGAACGTAAAATTCTACTAATTTTAAGTTTGATAAGACTACCCAAGGATTAGGAATGCCTATTTATAATAGGACCCCGCATGGGTTTCAAAAGTTATAAGTTTCTGTGGTCCCTAGTTGCCTCTAAGAACAATACTGATACATGATTTTTCCCAAATCAAAATTCTATTAGTGTAATGCTAGAAATATATTTGCTTTTATATTTATATTGCAAGAAAGAAAGTTCTTTCTTCTTTTTTTAATCGACTTTTATTCAATTTCGTATTACAACAAAGCAAAAATAAGTCTTTTTTTAAGAACAGTATTTTTAGCCTAAAAGAAACCAAAGTGTAATATGTCAAATTGGATGACGGAGCATTTTTGCCAACATATTTCTGTCTCAATCAATTTTATACTCAGGGAGGGGTTATGGGACGGAAAATTGTACTAATACCCAAAGTTTTATCATTACAAATTGTCAGTGATAGGCTTAAATGTTTTGTTTATTGAATCCTGATTGGTTTGTGCAAACTAGCAATGTTAACACTTTTCAATCAATAGTTTTAATGACAGAAGGGATAATTTCGTTAATCATTATTGGGGATTTATAGCAATTAATCGACCATTGTCTTATTCCTTAGCGACTTTAGTGAAATTTAGCAAAAAAGTGTAACTTTTAAATATTTTCTCTACTGATATCAATTACAGCAGGAAAAATATATTAATTTTTTTCCAAATGTTTTACTGTTTATTATTGTAAGAAATGTTTCAAAAATATGAATTACACCAAACTGAAGTGGTTAGGTCATACAACACTTGAAAAACTCTTCAAAGGCTAAAGGGTTAACAAGAGGTTTTATTTAAATCTAGAACAAGTAAAATCAAATGAATAGGTAGCGCAACAATATAAAAGCAAAACAGTATGAAATGTAGAAAATGAATAAAAAAATGTTAATCGTAATCATAACGTCTATTCTATTTGACGAACTTAGACACATGGTTGGACGAATGGACATTAGATAGTTAAAACGTGGCTGCTCTATGTTTTACAAAAACAAAAAAAAATTCAAATTGTAGAACCCCAATTCATATTTAAAATATAACCTATTCCCACTAAATTTACTTGATCTTATCTTAACTCCATGATAATCCTATCTCGAATTTGATCCCTTTATCTCCCAGGGAGTGAGGGGACATTGGACTGAAAATTACCCAAAGTTTTAGAATATTATTATCGTTTTCTTTGGATAAGATATCTTGGGTACTTTTCATGAATTTTGATCCAAGTATTTTAATCTACTTAAGGGGTAATCTTTTACAACATATATCTAATTTTATCGTCCATTATCTAATCCCTTCTGATTCCTGCTTTTCCCCCACTTAGGCACGTTTTACTCATGTAATATCGGATAAAAATATGGTCAAGTTCAATAATAATATTTTCACAAAGAATAATTTTCATCACATATTATTCAAAGACGGGGATATTGCATCTAAAGGAAACATTTTAGCCAACATTTCCTGATTTTATTTAAGCATACAATATACTTTAAAATTACAACAACAACAAAATATCTTTTAAAAATTAGGAATGACTTTTGTTGAAAAAAATATTAAGCACCTATTCCATTATGACATCAAATTCACTAGATTAGAACCGTTTCTAAGCCATACTAAAAAATCATGCATAGCATCGTTTTACAGACAGTTTTCCAAGGATATTAAAATAAGAATCATAGGTTTATTACCAGCTGTCTATAATACGATGCGATAAATAACTCTTCTACAAATTTCCAAATTCTTTATTTCAAAACTTTAAATTTTATCTTAGAAACTATGTGAAAAATAGATAAAAAGGTAAGAGGATAAAAATGAGAGGGGATTCATAAATGTTTTTAGGGAATATACATATGTGGAGAAAAGTGAATTTTCAGTATATTAAATTATATTGGGAGATGCCATCCCCCTTTTCTCCGTGGGGGGGAGGGGGGTTAAATATATAAATATTGGATATATTTATCTTTCTTTTGATGATAAAATACAGCTATAGAGAATTCTTATTTAAAGCCAAATCTTAACATTAATTTTGTTATTAAAATTATAAACGTTTAAGGATGAAGGTTACCCACATTTTACCCCCCTAAAAAAATATAAAGTAGATTACTAAGCTCAAACCTTTAAACCCCCTCACCCCCCCCCCTAAAAATAAAAAGCTTGGACGTCCCTGATAACAATATTTGTTATTTTTCCTAATTTTGAAAGGAAAATAAAGGGATAAAGGAGGTGAGTTAAATGGTTGAAGTGTAAAGGGATTAATAGACATCAGTTGCCAAATCAATTATGGATATTTAACCATTTTCTTTCATAATAATTATTGTTTGAATACAATGATTTATCCATAATTTACAAATTAGAAATACTTTTATCCTTGTATGAAAAGAAATAGGATGTCTGTCTTTTTGCAGGGAGGGAGGGTTCATTGGGCTGTTAATTACACTAGTCTCAAAACTTTTTTAATATCGTTTCTTATTCGTTGACTTGTCAACTTTGGGGACTTATTATTTGAGTGTCTAAACGTTTCAATAACTAATTGTAATCTACAGAAGGAGTAATTTTATGTATCGTCATTGGGGATATACATCAATTTACCGGTCAATGTCTTATCCCTTCAGATCCCTGGCTTTCTGTCTGTGTGTGTGTGTGTGTGTGTGTCTGTCTTTTGGTCTAATTGTGAATGGGTTGGCGGGATAAATGGTAGGTGTGAGATAATCTGAGAGCTGTCAATTGGCGGATCTTTTAATCTTTTTCCTCATTTTCTATCACACCACCATATATTGATAGCCACAGCTGTTAATTTAATGTGATTTTGGAGGAGCAAAACTACTTTGTGTGTGTGTGTGTTTGTAGTACTCATCAACACTGGATAATTGAGTAACAAGATTCAGTGGAATATTGATAGATAGATATATAGATTGATAGAGGAATATATAGATGGATAGAAAGATGGACAGAAAGATAGATAGACAGATAGATGGACATATTGATAGAAAGATAGATAGGATGTAGATAGATGGATAGATAGATGTATGGATAGATAAATGGATTAATAGATGGACAGATATTTCAATAGATTATGAGATATAATTAGATACGAAGACAAATTGTTAGAAAATAAGCCAGATAGATACTGAAATAGATAGATTGTTAGATACATAGAATAGATTAATAAATGAATAGATTGTCAATAGATAGATAGGTAAATCTTTATATAGATAGATTTTTTAATAAATAGAAATCTGATAGATGAATAGATAATTATCTAATATGGGAGTGTGTGAGAAAGAGATTAATAAATTAAGAAGAAAAGAGTTAAATAGATTGTCAATAGATAGATAGATAGTCAAATAGATAGAAAACTGATAGATGGATAGATAATTATCTAATATGGGAGTGTGTGAGAAAGAGATTAATAAATTAATTGAGAAGAAGAAAAGAGAATTATGTTCGATACATATTAAATTAACATACAACAACACACACAATATTATGCTCATAGAAACATAGGATATCATGTTTAGAACGCAATATAGGTATTTTCTAATTAATTGGTTTTTTTTTAAATAGAATAGTCATTTATCGCATTGTATTACATACAGCTTTCTGCGGATATAAAAATGAAAATTATAAGATTAAAATCCAAATAAAAAGGTCCTGGCTAACAGCATTGTTATTAATTTATGATTTTATTTTAATTTTCGTGGAAAATTGTCTTTAATTCGAAGCTATACTTGCTTTCAGCATGTCTGTGAACCGGTTCTTAGTTGCACTTTAATTATGTTTTATTATTTTCTTAGTTGATAACAATTACTGCATTCCGTTGCAATTTCAGAAACATAAAACCTTTGATAATGATTAATTTTTATATCTACATAATGTTCTATTTTATTGTATGATATTATTATATAGTTTCAAAGAAGATAAACATACAAAATTGGATTACACATAAACCTTTACATATCTTCACACACACACACATACACACTCACAAACATAATAAAAAGATCAAAGTAAGGAAAGATCTTAAAACAATTTTTAAAAAGATTAGAAATATAAGCGTTGAAAATAGTCTCATAAAACTTTTTCCAGTATAGCTCTGAATTTGATTAATTTCCGCCGGATGATAACCGGTTCTGAAACGGACTGAAAAATCTTGTAACATATTGTAGATAATATTCCAACAAAAATAAAATACATTCTATGATTGTTTTGAAATAAAAAGTCAATATATAGTTTTTATATCCTAAGAGAGGTTTAAAATTGCCTAAATAGGCATTTGCTAATCGCTAGAAAGCCTTTAATAAACAAGGATGACAAATTTCAATACAATAAAAAATATAAATTGATAATTTCTTTGATAAACAATAACTAAAATTTTTAAGTTTTTTAGTGGGTAAAATGTAAAGTAAGTAAAGCAGATTTGCTATTTTAAAAACTATTTTTAGATCAATTAGCATACCATAATATAGCAGTACAATATTTTAAAACCCAGGCCAAAAACTAAAATAGACATTTTGTAAGTATTTTCTTTTCAAAAAAAAGTTTACAGATGTACAACAAATGGATATAGTTTTAAAATGAAATTATTTAAATCATACATGAACCCTCCAATTGTTTTGTCCCAATAAATAATTGAATTTGAATTTTGAATTTAAAACAAAAACAACAGCCGTATAACTAAACCTGCTAGATAACCTTAAGACCACCCTAAATATTGTGGAACCAACTAGGTGTAAACCTGCTATATAACCTTGAGACCACCCTAAATATTGTGGAACCAACTAGGTGTAAACCTGCTAGATAACCTTGAGACCACCCTAAATATTGTGGAACCAACTAGGTGTAAACCTGGTAGATAACCTTGAGACCACCCTAAATATTGTGGAACCAACTAGGTGTAAACCTGCTATATAACCTTGAGACCACCCTAAATATTGTGGAACCAACTAGGTGTAAACCTGCTATATAACCTTGAGACCACCCTAAATATTGTGGAACCAACTAGGTGTAAACCTGGTAGATAACCTTGAGACCACCCTAAATATTGTGGAACCAACTAGGTGTAAACCTGCTATATAACCTTGAGACCACCCTAAATATTGTGGAACCAACTAGGTGTAAACCTGGTAGATAACCTTGAGACCACCCTAAATATTGTGGAACCAACTAGGTGTAAACCTGCTATATAACCTTGAGACCACCCTAAATATTGTGGAACCAACTAGGTGTAAACGTATTCAGACTGACAGCTTAAAAAGGTACCCTTACCAAGCTCAGCTTTTGGTCCGGTTTTTAAACTTACTTTTTAGCAAATTGTTATGTTTTTTTAATTATTACCAGCTGCTTTGTTTTTAGCCTCTAGGGAAAGATAGGAAAGGTCAGAAAAATAGCAAAAACCAACGTAAGACATTTGTAAAACTTTCCTAAAAAACATCAAATTCGGATTAGCATTTTACGAAATCTTAAGCTTCAGACAACTATTTCCACAGTTAGGTAAAATTATGTGGCAGATAGGTATGACTTCTTTAGGGATGTTAGTTATTAATTTGTAATAAATACAAAACATGTTTTAAAACTCCAACTTATAGTTTTTATTAATGTTAAAACCACAAACAAATTTTATAAAGCCACCAAGTTGATTGACTTAAAGTGACTTAAATTACACTTTTTCTATATAATAAATACAGTATGATTCGGTGTGTGTAACATTTGGCTGTTCTTTTTTTATTATATGGTTGTTAAAAAAATCTTTTTGGAATTTCTTTATTTAAACAAATGTTAGATTCTTAGCTCTCCACTTACCACTAAATTAAACACAAATCAAGTTGTTATTAAAGTACCTATTGTTTTTTAAGCCAACTCATGAGAAACCGTGTTAAAACTACTTCAGGGACCCTCCCTCCCAAAAATTTACCGATTCTTTTATCCCCAGAATTGTATTGAGGCTTTTTCCTAATTCTCCCTAAATATTGAGACATTTGAAACCATGCTGTTTTCACGAATATATGGATAGATCATTTAACTTTTTAAATCTCTCATATCTTATAAGCAATTTATATAATACTAGCGACGGGCTCTATTTTGAAAGGATAGAAAAGAGCAGAAAAATAGCCTGAGACCATCCCAAAACTTAATTAGAAAAAAATGCCTAAAAAAACCAGGGACCTATCAGAAGGTTTTCTAAAATGGAGAACCTAATCGGTTCACTGGTTACATAATTGTCTTGTATTACTATTTACTTTCCCTTCCCTTTTGAACGATAATTATTTATGTGCTAGTGACTTTTCCAAGTATCCCTTAGTGTAAGCAGAGACTAAAATGAACAGGAACCCAGATAGAAAGAAAGAAAGAAGGGGGAATAAAAAGGTTTTGCTTAGGGTTGCCATATTCAAATTAGATCATTTTTACATTTTTTAGGGTGATTTTATAAAGAAACTCACCTACCACCTAGGGAGGGGGACGACAATTGGCTGTTTATTACACTAGTCCCCAAAGTGTTTTAATAACCTTTTATAATTTCAACTTTGGGGACCTTTAATGAGTTTTGATTGGTTGGTTTATTAAGTTGAGTGTCTAAACGTTTCAACCACTAATTGTCATCTACAGAAGGGTTAAATTTGTGCATCATCATTGGGGATATACATCAAATTATCGACCATTGTCTCACCCTTTAGATACCTGCTTAATACCACACAAAAATAATAATTGCTACATGATTTAGTAGCCTTTTCATATATATAATATCATGAAAAAGCTTAGTAAAATTTAACTTGATAAATGAGTCAGTCTTAATAATGTTTTATCCATACAATGAAATTTCATATTTGTGATTATAAAACACTATGGCAACCTTGAGCCACTAAGGAGCTTTTAACCAAATATTTTGGGGACTTTAGATTGAAAAGATGTCATTTTATCAGACCAGCGCTTTTTTAAGCAAGGGAAAAAAAGAATTGAGTGGTTGGGGGGGGGGGTTGACATATTAAGGGAAAAATAATCATTATTATCCCCCAACTTTTGTGTAACAATAGCTTAAAAAACATAAACAATATAAAACCTAAAAGAACAAAGATTTTATTATAAAAAAAAATCAATGTTTTCTTGAATTTCTTAAATCCTAGCCATTTTAATTGGCAGAACAGTTAAAGTACACTATTTTTTATTAAATAAACCTTTTTCAAGTATGGGTTTGAAACCCAAAGATATCTAGTGGTTCTCAGCCATTCTGAAAAATCATGTATAGCATCGAATTACATACAATTTTAACGAATACTAAAATAAAAATTATAAAACTAATGTAGTTTTTGTTAGCCAGAGACTTCTTTTCATGTTATAATTTTTAAATTTAGTATCCACGGAAAGCTGTATATTATACGACGCGATAAATAACTATATTTATAGCTGATTTTCTGCGCTATGACACCAGTGCAAAATTTTACAAAACTTCAACATTTGTATGTATGAAATTCTATTAAAAAGTAAAAATTGATTTTAAAATTCCCTCTTTTGAATAATCTTAATGTGTAGAACATTCTAATCCTCTGCAAATCTCTTGTTTTTTTACAGTGAATTATTTCTGAAATTTTTAGAAAATTATTCAATTATTTTGGTTTATTTTACTGTCAATGAAGAACAATTATGCCTCCATTTAAAAAGAAATAAAATTTTTTGTTGTTTAAGAGGTTATTAGAGGTAAAAAAATTTGACGAATCCACCTCAATATAACTTACTTCTTCTTTTAAAATAAATCTCCAATTTTAAGGTTTTTATTTCACAGTGTCAGAGGCTAAAAGGTCTAGTGAGGGAAAACCTTTTAGAGGCTGGTTCTGAAACCGACCATTATAGGACTATCTTAGTACATTATCGGCTTCACCCCGGACCTTTGTAAATGGAGTGGCTTCCATAAAATATGGAACTATATCGAATGAGTTGTTAACGAGACATTAACAGACAAACAAAAAACCTTACAACTTTATACAATATGATAGTAAGATTGTTGCTATTGGTTGTTTTTCTCGGCTGTTATATTACATTGGCATCTGAAATTATTTGAGAAGATTCTCTTGATAATTTCTATTTATGCAGTATGCAACTTGTACATATTGTTATCCTTTTTAGGTTTACATCCTAAAGTGATTATTATTATTTAAAGTTTATGGACCCAGTTTTTATTCTATTTTGATCCATTGTAAAAGAAAACAAATCTTGTTATTTATTCATTCTTGTCTGAACATAATTATTAAACATACATCAGGGAGGTAGGGATGGGACAATGGAAATAAAGATAATCCCTACCCTACCCCCTTGGAAATTAGAATTAAAGTGGGAGGAGATATTTAAATTTTACTTTAATTTACTGGAAATATCAATTAATATTTAAATATAACTATCTTTATATAAGTAGGATAGGTATGGCTTTTCATTGGGTTAACCCATTTTAGAAAAGAATTAATGATTCAACCGTCCATTATATTTGAATATATGTTAATATGGTTGATAAAGGTTACTAGTGGCAATTATCAACATCAAGCTTGACTATTAAAACAGCATTACGATTAAATGTAAGCTTAGACAACTTTTATTAAATGCCAATTAAACCACTAGCGGCTGCGCCCCAAGAATCTAAGGGCTCTGTACACAAAAGGATATGGAAGAACTGAAAATAGCCTGAAACCTTGGTAGAAATTAATCTAAAAATGAAATAGCCTGAAACCATCCAGGAACCTATGTGAAGCTTCCATAAAATCTTAAGCAACAGACAAAAAAAATTTACTGCTGTATATGATAGAATATAAATTATATGGAAACAAAATTAAAAAACGTATTCCCCATAAAAATTCCCTGAAAAAGAGCTGTGTGTTATTTGCATATTCAATAAAAAAGTGTAAAAAAGAATTATCTTATCTTATAACATGGTGCAACATCACTTCTGCAAAAAAAAATTTAAATAATGTCTATAGTTATAAGTTCCGCCACTTTTTAACTTCACTTACGTCTGTAAACACCTCCTATTGTTTTTAGTGTTGTAAAGTTTAACGAATATGAAACATTTTAGGGGAAATTATAAAACACCCAAAAAGGTATATAATGTACAAATATAATTTATTTATTTGCTTAGATACTTTATTTATCAGAAAGAATACGTTAAAGCCAAAAAATGTATTATATTTTCATCAACATTATAAACAAATGAAACTTTACCTAATTTAGATATAATGAGATCAGGTTAGGTTAGGTTATATTGGGTTCTGGGTAGCCCCACAGGGTTAGATCAGGTGTTAAAATTGTAAAGAAACAACTCCTCTTAAATTTATTTTTAAAATGAGGAAAGGGGTTATCATATCAGGGCTCAACTGGCACTTTGTGTGATAGCACCTATCATGGGGATAGATGCCTTATTTTGCCCTAGTAAGCCTGAACAAAATCTAATCTCACATACTTATCTCTAAATGCTTGATTATTTGTAAACATAGCACTAAGTGTGTTACTACTCTTCTTTATTCATCCGCTTATATGCTAGTTCTATAAATATTTCTATATGATAAGCACAGTAGGCAGAAATAAGCTAATTCACAAGTTAGTGTTTATATCTATATGTTTTCTCTTTGGTCTATATGGAATTTTTATGCATTCTTTATATATTTATTTATCCCACACTTTTTCAACTCTCATTTCCTTTTTTCTTAGTTTTATGTTTTCATCCCTCCCCAAAGAAATAGTTTTGGGGGTAAATTCTATCTCCTTTCTTTATATCTCCCTTTAACATGTTACTTGTAGGTTTAGCAAAGTTAAACATGTTACTTGTAAGTGCAGCGCTGCATCTACAAGTAACATGATCCGTAAATTCTTATATTTCACTACCAAAATATGTGTTTCACCCCCCTCCTCCTCTCCCCCCCCCCCCCCAAAAAAAAAAGCTTGGACGTCTTCCACTCCAAAAATAAGAATAATCAAGAAACCAATCTGTCCCCTTTCCCTTTATTTCAGTCAATATTATGCTTATTTCTTTATAAGCTTTTGCTACTATCAGACTTAAACATCCTTGTTTGAACTGGAGTCAATTGTGCTACTTCTATATATACATTAGTTTTAGGAACCCGTCCTTATCTAAACTGTTATTATTGACACATATGTCAAAACTCACCTCTACACCAGGGAGGAAGGATGGGGACAATGATTGCAAAAATAAATTGTTCATGGCTAAGAATTGGGCGGTTAATTGGAATATTTAATCTTCTATTTATTTTACTAAATAACTTAGATTAACCCCCTCAAACCTTTGAAACCCTAAAAGTATAGATTTGTTTAAAATAATTTTTTTGGGGAAGAAGAAAATTTTTCTGTCCATAGTGGCATCCCTGAATCCCTGGCTCTCAACACGTCTTAATTCCCTTGTTTCCCTCTTCCTCAATTCTGAATGGAGTGTGCAAACAAAACACACAAAATTCCTAAAGAAGATTTTTAGCAAATTTTTTAACAGGATCGTCTCGTAATGAGGGTAGTAAGGGGGTGTTGACACCTCCATGACTAAAAAAAAGGGTTTTTAATTGTCACAACCCCCCTACCTGACTTTTAAGATGGATTGTAGAAAAATACTAAAAATAAGATTATGCTCTTATTAAATTCTTTGCTGATTTAAAAGCAATGTTATTTCCTACGTATCTTGTTAGTATTTCATAGAAAAACAAAAGGAACTAGAATTGTATAAGCGAAGCTAAAACAACTTGACAAAAGAATGTACGGACATAAAAATTAAACGGGTTCTATCCTTTTTTAAATTGTACCAAACCTATAAAGTTTGAAAACAATAGAAAGATTCTAATATGCCCAAATCAAAAGTCAGAACTATCTGTTTTGGACAAACGGACTGAACATAATTGTAGAAAAGCTTCGCTTTTAACAAACCCTGTTCTATTCTTCATAGAAGTTATATTTCTAATGAACTAATAAAAATCAAACATTATTCAATATAAAGGACAGGGTAAATAAGGGCACGGATGAACTTCCTACTACTTTTAGAGTAAAAATTACATTTCAAAATTTTATTTTAAGATCAATGAAACTAATTTTGATTCAATCTTAATTTTTCACTCATTTCATTAACAGTACGGACAGACAGATGGACAAACAGACAGACAGACGAACAATCAAAAATCTTAATTATCTAAAAATCGGTTGCAAATGGCTTTAGACTGAAGATGCTTTATAGGAAATAAAGCCAGTTATAAGATATTAAAAAATAACGTTATTTTTTTAGTAGCGAAGCTACTCTACAATTAGGGTATAATTTAAATTATATACGTCCCACTAAAGAGTGTGTTTTTTATTGCTGCGGTACTTACGCTCAGAAAAGTCCTTACTCATCTATAATACAAAGTAGAATGATGTCTGTCCGTCCGTCCGTCTGTCTGTCCGTCCGTCCGTCTGAAGCTTAAGATCTCGGTAACCACTGAACCGATTGGATTCTACTCTTTAGGGTATATATATACCTATTGATCCTGTGGTGGTTTTAAGCTATTTCTTGGGGGGTGGGACACCCCAAACCCCCCCAAAAAATATAAATTTCTCCCCCATCAAAAAAAAATTGGGGGGAAACTATGGTTCGCAGCACCGGATTTTTTTATATTTTTTTTTTAAATTACCTTATGGGGCAAAGCCCCTAGAGGCTAGGGGCGAAGCAGCTAGTATATATATAAACAGTTTATATATTGATCTAAATATTATCTAAATTTATCTAAATTTAGCACAGTAAAGTTAATAATTTGGTCAAAATAAGACATATTTAAAGTAGCTAAAAGATAAACAATAGGTGGATAGATTTACGCACGATAACATCAATAGGCAGCGGAGTAAGATATTAAATATATTAGACGCATTAGCTAGCAATATTTTTCCAGTAATATATTCCACGATTCGAAACTGATTAATCTCAGCCATACTAAAAAAACATATAAAGTATATTTTTTAGACAATTTCTCACGAATATTAAAATGAAAGTAATAAATCTTATACCAGTTTTGTTAGCCCGGGCCTCCGGTCTCTCAGGGCTAATTTAATGGTTTGAATCTTATGTTTTAATTTCCGCGGAAAGCTGTCTTTAATACGATGCGGTAAATAACGATTCCAGTATGACTTCTATACCGATTAATATCCGGTTTTGAGCCATACTGTAAAATCACATATTGTATAGTATTATGATGTAAAAAAAACTGGTATTAAATTTAAAATTTTTCATTTTACTATCATGTGTTGTGATAATATTTATAGACCCACTATGCTTCTTAGGTCTAACTTTAAATTTATTAAAAGGTTTAATATTAATAGGACGATTTTAACATCAGATGATTACTCTAAAATACGTCTATGTAAAGGAACAAGGATTTAGTGTTAAAACAATATTTTTGTTATTTTTAATAATTCATCAATATTTATGTATATTGTGTACTTAAAGCTAGTTGGGACGCTTAAACCTATATTTACTTCATATCCTATTATACAAAGTAGTAAGGTTTTTGTCTGAAGCTTAAGATTTTAATAATTACTGAACTGATTGAATTCTCCTTTTTAGTGAAGCCTTTCATAGGTCCCGGGATGGTTTTAAGCCATTTAATTCTTATATTTAAGTTTGGTTTTAGATTTTTTCCCTACTTGCCTTACTCCTTCGAATACATTGCTCCTAGCCGCTAGTGCATTAAAAGTAATAGCCTTATTGTCTATACAGTTGCAAGCGGAATCCAGTAGTAGGGGAGTCGATGGGGTTAAGGGAGTGGATCGAAGAGGGATGGTTATTGTAGCCATCTACAAGTTTTTCTTTAGTAGAGTACATCATAATCTGGTGTAAGATCCAAGTAATAAATCCATTAGAATGGATGATAACTAGATATCACTACTAGAAAAACATAGCTGAACATAACGCAATTGTAATAAGGTATTATTATTTTAATTGCTAACGAAGTAATGTTTCTACATAGTAAATTATAGTTTTGCGTCCACAACTTAGTATATGCATAAATGTTGTTTTTCTATGGCTCTTAACTTAAACTTTTAAAAATAATTGTTTGCTTAGTATTATGAATACAATTCATTCATACTTACCTTTAAAGGCGCGTTATTATAGAAATGCTATGCTATTAACATTATTGCAACTTGTCCTAGGAATCTTATTTAAAAGATTAAGTTGTATATTATGAAACTCTTAGGTCAACTATAGAGTTGTTAATATTTCGTGCTATTGTTAGGTTAATGAGACGAATCTTAGATATTAGAGCCATCCTTTAGGAATGGAAGACATTTTTTGCCGAAATACTACTCTTTTTAATCAAATCTAAATTAATATCTATCACTATAAGGTGTTTCAAGCCCTTTTTAAGTATGTTGTTACTATGGATATTATCATTCTTGTTGTACTTGATATTTTTTTCTAATTGCTTTATTCTTCCTGCATCTTATAACAAGGAAAATTATATCCATAAGTAAAGGGTAAAGTGGAAGAACAAGAGAGGGAGGGGATATGACACTGTAAATTATTTCAGTTCCCATAGATTTGTAAATATGATCTCTCATTCGCTGGCTTTAAAACGTTGTGTACTTTTATGAAATCTGGATTGGTTGGTAGAAACTCATGGTGTTCAAACTTTTCCATCAATAATTTAAATAAATTATGTTGGCTTATATATTGGGGTTGTTGTACATCAATTTATCGTCCATTGTCTTATCCTTTAAGATCCTTTACAAAAAACGGCCATCAATTGTCTTTTATTAAAACTAAAAGAATTTTAGGTTACAACTGTAGATTAAAGAAACCTTGTTTTAGAGTAGTTACGCTACTAAAAATTGCACAAAATTAAAAATCCGCAATGCGAAAAACTAATGCATTGTTTTAAAATGCATAAGCATATCATTTTTAATATGTTTAATTGTTATATTTCATTATATTTAATAATATGATATAATCTAAAAAGGAATATGCATTATGAAACTTTAGCTGACAATGATTAGTAGGGATCTTTGTACCAACCAATCAAGATGTTTAAAAAGTACCCAAAGTTTTTAAGTCAACTCGAATGAGAAAGGTTTTTTTATAAAAATAGATTTAGCTGCTTGTAATGTATATAACTTACAAACGATAGGTAGGAATTTGTTATTTTTGATTGGTAATAATTTTAAGGCAAAATTGTTTTTTTTTTCAGATGAAATTTTTACACATTGTAACAAATTGGTTCAATATTGCAAAGCGTCTTGTAAATTAAGCAAAATTGCACATTCAAAAAGTAGCAAAAAATTGTTCCTCTCAAAAAGTGTATTACAATGATAACACTATTATTATGAGATATTTAAAGTTTTGTGGAAATTTGTAAAAGACAACACAGTTTTCGGTGAGAGAAAAAAATTCAAGAATTTTTAACCCCTTTTTAAAAAACACCAATATTGCTTCTAGATATAGAACATTGTGGGGTTGGGGCGACTCCCCCCCCCCCCCTAAATAATTTCCCTCTCTATAGGTCCTGGGGCTATTTGCTGAAATCAGTGGAAGTTGTAGATTATGTCCACAGGGAGGGAGAGGACAATTGCAGTAGTTTAACCTTTTATTCCCCACAATATTTAAATTTAAAAAATGGGTCTTTGAAATCAGCTTTTAGCGTTAGATATAGAAGAATAGAAAACTATTAGTTAGCAGACAAGAAGGGTCTCCGCCACATAGGGCAGGTAGTTGTCTGGATAATACATCTGAACCTATACATTTATTATGTTTACAATCTAACACGTGTATAGCATTTAAGGAGAATATTGATTTATCGTTCATTGTACTTCCCCTGTAGCCCTGAGATATGTGTTTGGCAAATATTATAATTTCTCAATCTTAAACACTCTCTCTCTCTCTCTCTCTCTCTCTCTCTCTCTCTCTCTCTCTCTCTCTCTCTCTCTCTCTCTCTCTACTTTTCTCTTTATCTAATATATGTCTATTTTATCTATTCATATATTCTATTTTTCTCTCTCTTTCCTCAAAAATCATCTTCAATCTCATTTTTCTATCCTATTGAAAAATTATTGTTGCCATTTTCATTACGAAATAGAATTTATTTGTATTATTTATCTGAGGGAAAACTGTTTTGTCTTTAACTCAATCGCCAATCATTTTTTTTATAAATTAACCATAAGAATAAATTTTCTAGCCAAAAGTATTTTTGCTACAATGTATTATAGGATTTAATCTCGCTTAATAACTATAGAAAATTAGGTTGTACCTTCACTTAAGCAAAATATCAAATGATTAGATTCGTAGATTAATACTACAAAAAAATCTTCCCAAGAGTATTTTGCACGTCTATCTAAACTATTTTTTATTGTGTCTTTTAGAAATTATAAAACCATTTTTGAATAAAACTATGTGGTACTGATGGAAAACTAAAATTAGGTTTGCCTCCAATCTTTTCTACACCATTCAAAAAATGCATTTTTCTCTCTCTTTTTTCTTTCATTTTTCTGCCTCTTCTTTCTCTTCTATATCTTTTATTGCAATAATTTAGCAATGCATTGGAATTTGGTGCAATATTGATGCAAAAAATAAACTGTAAATTGTTGAAAAAATCCCCTAAAAAATGTGTTACCCAAAGTAACCCACCCTCCCTTATTTTTTAGCCTCCGCTGTTAGCTATAAATCTGTACTGTTAAGGAGGAGACATTGGACTTTAAATTATTATGGTACCCAAATTAGCTTTAAAACTTTGGGTACTTTTATTAAATCTTGATTAATAATTTAGATACTTTTCCACTAATAAGTTAAATCTATATATGGACTAACTTTGTTTACCATAATTGGTGATTGTACATCAATTTATCGTCCATTGTATTGTCCCTAAAGATCTCTAATATAATATTGAATGCCATATTGACTCTGTCAAACTGATTGCTGTATGGCTAAAAACAAAGATAAGTTTTATACAAAAAAAAACACGCTATTATATATTTTAATTCTTTTTCCAGTTTGGCTTCGAAACTGATAAATATCTGCTGGATTAGAACCGGCTCAAAGCCACATTATAAAATCATGTAAAGCATCGTATTACAGACAATTTTCGGTCACTCAGGGCTAACAAAACTGGTTTTAATTATACAAATTATCATACTTAAATATTTATTCTAATATATAATTTTTTCGGCCAAAAGTTTTAAATTTAAACCATCTTTTATTGGCAAAATTAAAAAAAAAATTTGCCGAAAAATACCGAATTACGTCATATGAGAATAATAGACTATTTTAATATGACGTCATTTTTTTAAAGCTTCTATAAAGAGCTTCACTTTCCTAGCCCTGGTGTCTATTAATCAAAATACCCAACCCTATCCCTGCGGGCATTCTAGTGTAATCTAATAGCCCAGGAAATAAATGTCAACAATTGAGTATCGTCAATGCTTTTTTAGGTGTCTTAGGAGCCATAGAATATTCAAAATAGATATTTAGATTGTTTGTTTTACTAAGTCATACTAAATTTAATTTAAAATGCCTGGCTTGCTTTAAAAAAAACATCATTTTAAAACTTTGGGGACTAGTTTAATAAGCAGTCTAATGTCCCCTCTCTACCTGTAATATACCAGTGCAAAAGTGTGAATCTAAGATATTAAATATTCTTTGCTTGCCTTGAGGTGTCAATATTCGAGGGTTTAAAATATCCAAACAGTTTTTCTTGTTATACCATACTAAGAAAACATTCTACTTTGCATCAGATAACTATGTACCCAAGGAATTCAAAGGGATAATATAATGGCCGATAAATTGATGTACATCCTCAATCATTATACACAAAATTACTCTTCTGTAGATTACAATCAGAGGATAAAGCGTTCGGACTACTTATTGAACCGACCGATGAAAATTTAATAAAAAGCCCCTAATGTTGTTAAGTAAATGAAAAAGAAAACGTTATTATAAGACTTTGGGGTGTAGTGTAATATACTGCCAAATGTCCACTCCCTCCCTGCTATTTACTACAGGGATGCAGGCATAGGATGATGGATAATAAATCAGACTTTTATTTCTTTGTTTGTTTGAAATTTTATGCTTAATCATAAATTTTCTGTTTTAATGGATATAGGATATAAGTGGATTTATCTTCAATTTAGCTTGCTAATATGGCCCTCATTTATTGGTTAGTTCGTTCATCCAGTATCGATTTCTGTTTCACAAAATAGCTGCATTTATTTTATTGTCTTTTGATACTCATTTACCCACCCCCGTAACCCTGATTACATACAAACTCCTAAGATGTAGGACATTTATTCATTTTAATGTGTTTTTTAGAAAATATTAATTTTCTTTAAAAATTATGTGCACGTTTAGGGCAGCTTAATAAGGACCCTAGCATCCTCCTTCCCCCCCCCCCCCCCATCCAACCACTTTACCCTAACTCTTCCCCTCTTACTGGATAAGCGAACTGACCAATAAGTGATGTTCATTATAGCAACCTAAATTGACGTCAATTTTTCCCCTATCATAATATCCACCTATATTCTATATCCATTGCTTAAGGACTTCAGTACCTTAAAAGTACATAATTATTAAAAATTGAAAACTAAGACTTTCTTTTTAGGATATTCTTTCTGTCTCTTAAAGAGTATTGTATGTTTTAATCTTTTGTTTATTTAACGAAACCTAAATATACACGGGGAGAAAAAAATACATGTAATACTATTAAGTTTAGTCTACTAAAAATTTGAATTTAAAACAAGAATGATTTTGTTACTATACAGTGCAGCTGAGTTTATATGTAGAACTTAAATAGATTTTACCCTCTTTACCCTAACAAAATAGCCTAAAACTATACGACCAATATGAAGCTTCCATTTTATCTTTTACTGATTAACCCTTACAGATCGGGCCCCAATTCCCACCTTAATAGATCGGGGGGGGGGGGGGGGGGGGCTCAAAGAGCCCCCCCCTCTATCTCGGCTCCTGGTACAGATAAAGACGTAAAATTTTTTCTGGTGGTTCATGTGTATTTTTAGAGAAAATTACTTTTTCTAGTCATAGCAGTCAGACCGCTCCTTAGCCGCTTTTTAGCGGCCAGCCGCTAAATTTTAAAACAGCTGTAGAGCGGCCAATTTTGCAGCTAGGATGACCAAATTTTAGGACGAACTTTTATTTTTCATAACAAAAAAATTACTTTTTCTGATCATTTCCGAAAAACGGCAAATAACGGAAACCGCCATTTTCGGCGGTTACGGCGGTAAAACGGCGGTTGGCGGCGCAAAATAATATTTTTATCTGTTTATTATTGCTCAAGGTTTTACCAAAAAAAATTATAGGTCTCTAGCTGTGATAGAAGCCACGATATTCATGATTTATATCTGTAGTAAAAGCCGGACAAAAATCGGTCATAAAGTCGGTCAGGGAGCGGTCAAACGGTCATAACACCACTTTTCTCAGAAGGACATTGATATCTAAGTATTCACCAAAAAAATTTTAGGTTTCTACCTTATACACAAAAGTCATAATGTAGAAATTAAGATTTATTTAGAATTTTTTCTAATTTTTTTTGCTACCCAACCGACTTTGACCGGACACCACGACCGACACAGACCAGATATCCTAATAAAATCAACTCTTGCCGACGTATAATTACTAAACTTAAAAAGTCATGAAGTTACAGCTCTCCATCTTACCTACAAAAAAAATGAGATTGAAAAAACTAGAGGGGGGGGCTCTTTGAGCCCCCCCCCCCCGATCTGTAAGGGTTAAGTCAGGCATCCAAAAACTCTGTTTTATAGATAACTTTTTTAAAAAAAATTCAAAATCTATAAATTTTGTCTTAAGTATGATATGTTTTAACTATCTAAAAGCTGGAGACTAAATGATAATCTTCAGATATATCTCTTCCATATTATTTAGTGTGCATGCAATTCCACAAATGTATCAGATAATCAAATCATCAGAATTGCATATTATTTATAACAGCAAAAACACAGGGAGAAAGGTGACATTGATTAAATTAAATTGGTACCCAAAGTTTTATCAACACGTTTCCTTATTCGCTAATCCAAAAATTTTGGACACTTTTATAAAATCTTATGTCCTAACTTTACAACACATAAGTTTAATCTACTGCATTCATTCTCATTTATTTGCATATATGGCATGCAGTTGTGAGATTATGAAACACTATGTGAAAATGATAAAATACATACAGAATTTTTTTGAATTGAACAAAAAATCGTCTAAATTTGAAGGTCATTGGTATTGGTTACACAATGAGGTCTGCAGGGCTTTGTAACTTGACCTAACCTTTATTCCAATATGTGCTATTAATAGAAGTTTTAATATATAGAGAAACATTTTATAATTTTTCTGATATTATCTATTTTGCCTCTTATCATTTTTGTCTCTTATCTTTCTCTCTCTATCTCTCTTACTCTCTTTCTATCTATCTATTTATCATCTATCTATCTTTCTATCTCGTTTTTATTTCTGATATCCAAAGTTTTTCATACATTTCTTATTATTGATGGTCTATTTATTTCCATTCATTTTTCATCCCATTAAAAACCATGTACTTATGCTTAATATGGTTTAAATAGAAAATGTTCGTTTTTTTTAATTTGGTTGAAATCTAATACTATTTAAAAGCAATGATTCTATATAATAATATTTCCAGTTTGGCTTCGAAACTGATTCATATCCGAGGATTAGAACTGGTTCTCAGCCATACTGAAAATTTTAAAATCATGTATCGTATTATATTCTTGACAATTTTTTTACGAAAATTAATTGAAAATTATAAGATTAGGGCCAACAAAATTGGAATTAATCTTATGATTTTTCATCTTACTATCCGATAAATAACTATAAAATGGTATATAAGGATTGTCAATATTTATAAACGTGATATAATATCTGAATATAAAGCCTTCAACTTTTCCACATGTCAAACATGATATCATCTTAACTAAATAAATAAAAGGACAAAAAATTTGATTCTATTGGATATAATATCTTTTGGATAATACAATTCATGACCGTACTTTTGTTATTTCAAAGTACATATGAATTATTTACATATATGAATAATCTGCACTTGCAAAAGAAAGAATAAAATTAAATTAAATTAAATATCATGGGTCATTTAATACCATTTTTATCCAAATGTTTCAATAACAAGGGTGAAAATATACATTATATTCTAAGTAGAGCTCGGCAGCCGCGACTAAGTCGCAAATTTAAACCCATGTGGATTTTTTTGAAATTTTTTTAATGAGGTACTGCAGTATTTGGTAATGTTTAGACTTCCAGCTGATTTTTAAAATTTGAAAAGGTTGTTTTCCTTGAGGCTTATATGCAATTGAAGCGCGGCTGCTAAACCCTGATTTAAAGGATTGATTTTTGCTGCTTATATGAAATGATAGGAGAATTTAATACTATCTTTTTTTGACTGTTGAGTAAATGTATAAGTATGGATATATACCCAGACAACTATCTGGCCCAAGTGGTGCAGACCTTTTTCGTCTGCTAGCAAATTACTTTCTTCTCTTTTATAGCGACGTTATTTTGTATATATTTCCGACGCTACTGGCTTATATTCAAAGACCCAAATAAAAGTCGGCATATTGTCTCCACCTCGTGGGTTGAGTTATACATTTAGGGGAAAAGATAATTTAATTGGATTATTATATAGAAGATTCGCAAAACAAATATTTAAAACACTTGTATAATGGAATATTTACGTATACATTTGTTTATAAAAGTTTTTATATAGATATCAAAAAATGATATATAGATAGTAGAAAAACACACACAAAAAAACAATTTTTCTCCCCACAAAAGCAGGCCGACTTTATACAGCAAAATAAACAGATTTTGATAGGTATATAATACTATGTTTGTATAGCAATATTTTACGCAATAAATAAAAAGTATTATACTTTATTTTTGCATTTATTATACAATCATATATTTATGTACAAACATTTCAAGAAAAACAAAAATATTTTAAAATTAAAGAAACTTAAAAGTACTAATGGATAAAGACTATACGTGGATATTATGACAAGTGAACAACTGTCGTCAATTTAGCATGCTAACATGGAACTCAATCATTGGTCAGCTCGTTCAACTACTAGGGGAGGGGATTGGTTAAAGGGAGGTGAATGAGTGAATCGCTATTTTAGCCTGCTGCGTGTTTCCTTTTATTATAGAACATGAAAATCTGGTGCAAGATCCAAGTATTAATAAATCCGTTAAAGAGGTGAACTTAAAATTATTTCACTAATAATTATTACTAGATATAATTATTAATAAAAATCTATGTATAAATAAATAAGGAAAATTATTTGTAAAAAGAGTCTACGGCAACAATAAAAGAAGTATTTTATACTAGTATTAGTATCTTAATATGAAAATTGATATACACTTGGATGTTGCACCAACTTTCATGTACTCTGATAAAGTGAAGCTGGGAGCTTGCTAAATTTACTATCTCCCAATCCCCCTCATTTATCCCATCCAATAATGACTAATAAATGAGGTCCATATTAGAAGGCTGAATTGAAGACAAGTTTTTCCATGGCAATATATCCACGTATATCCTATATCCATCCTTCCAACCTCCTTAGAGAAATAGCCCCTAATAAAAATATATTTTTTTCATACAGTTGTCCTATCCCTCTACCCCCTGAGTACCAATAGCCTGTCATTTACACACTCTTGACACTTTCATACACTCTTAACTTTTCAGGGAGGCGAGGAAATGTAAATTGTGATGAAATTCTACTTTTGAGGGAAAGTTTTTGGGCGCTTGTTTACAAACAATTTTAATGGTTTAAGAGCATTTAATAAGAGTGGTTTTAAAAGACAAGCTATTGTTAAATTATTAATACTAGTTATGTATTTTATCGTATTTTAGACAGTTTTCCGTCGATAGTGCAATGAAAAAAACAGTTATTTATATTATGATTTTTATTTTAATATCAAAATTGTCTCTAATACGATGCTATACATGATTTTTCAGTCTGGCTGAGCCATACTAGAAATACTATACTAGTGGCCTATATCGACCAAAAAAACATTACTGATTTCTTTTTTCCTATTTTTGTGAAAGTTTTTTGATCTTAGCGTATGCAAATTATAAAGCAAAGTTAATACATTTAATTTTAAACAGAAATTACATATTATAGTACAACCTACAAAAACAAAAATCTAGGTTTTTTTTAGAGGTTTTGTTAGGTTTTAATTTGATACAATTAATCACTTTTTCAACCATTTTGACAAATATAAATTAGAAAGTAATATGATCAAAATGAATATCATGATATTTTGCAACCTAAGCTTAATTCAAACTCCAGAAATGTAGCTTTGGTATGTTAGGTTAAGTTTATAAAATTTTTGGAATTCCCCTATTTAATTGAAACAAAAATATCTTCAAATAAGAAAGTAAGGACAAACAAAAATTAAGAAAATTGAATTTCCAAAACTGAAAGATTGTTTGATAAATCAAGAAAAAGTTTCTCTTTTTTTTTATAGAAATACAATTTTTTCCTTGAAATCTAATTGTCTTTTTTTCTCTCACCCTCCTCTCTCCCGTTTTCTCTCTGTCCCCTTTTTCTCATAGTTTGAATTGTCTTGTTCATTTCTTGGTGATTTTTGGTTTATTGTTCTCTTATTTTTAAAGGTTATAACAAGTTATACTTTACTAAAAAAATAACATTAAAAAAAACTTTACTTTTGTTTGCCAACGGGTTTAGCTTGGGATCTTAGGGGATAAGACAATGGACGATAAACTTATGTAATGTACATCCTCAGTGATGAAATACAAAATAAATCCTTCATTAGATTAAAATTATTGGTTGAAAGGTTTGGATACTGCTAGTTTGAACCAACCAATCTATTTAATATAATGTGAATATTCTAAAACTTTGAATACCAGTATAAATCAATGTCAACTTTAGTTTATTATACATTGACAAATACTAGAAAACATTGAATAATTCTGAGTCTAATATTCTGATTACTTCGTGCAAAAAAGAAATTTGAAATAAATAAGTAAAGTTTCATTATGGTCATCGTTTTCAATTCAATTCTTTCTGAGATTGCTAGGACAACCTTCTTAGAAAATATATCTTAATAAATTTCTAAGATAAAAAAGAACAGAAAACTAAAAAAAAATTCATATTTTGTAGAAAAAATAATGTTTCTAAGGACCCTTAAAGTAAATGTTATATAAACTCCTTTTGATCCAAGATATTTTTAGAAAAATTGTCTTCTTTTACTCCTTAATTAGTATGTAACTATGTATGAAACGCTATCATATCTCATGTTATTTTTTGCAGGAAAGTTATATCTTCGATTATGCTTCTGTTGTTGTTTTTATCCATTCTGTTTTATCTTCTTTTTAATTGAACCATTCTGCTCCAATAACCTTTTTATATTCTTGTTTAACCACTAATTATAACATTTTGTACATCTCATTTGTGACCATGCATAATGAGTACAACAACTTCACTTTTAATAATTTTCATTTCATAATTGCGTGGTGTAACCTTTTTTATTTCTTTAAAAATATAAAGTATATTCATTGGAAAGTAATATATTTTTCCCGAAAATTGTCCCCCATGTAACCAAATAAAAGTAGTAAGTAGTTTGTTCATAAAAGTTTTAAGTCCCCGCATTATATATATAGTTGTAGTTTTCTTTAATATGCACTATAAAAAAATAAAAAAAATATATTAAAAATTGTAATCTCTTAGTCAAGTAAAGAATTTTAAAATAAAGTAGGCCTGGGCTAGCGAAGCTGCAATTAGTTTCATGATTTTGATCGGTTTCGAAGCAGAGAGATAGGGGACAATGGGCTGTTTATTACACTAGTCCCCAAAACAACATTTTCTTATTTGTTGGCTTCACAACTTTAGTGATTTTTTTATTGGTTGGCTAATTAAGTTGATGTTCAACTTTTCAACCAAAAATTTTAAACTACATAAGGGGTAATTTTTATAATCATCATTGGGGCTGTATGTCTATTTATCGGCCATTGTCTTATCCCCTTTGGATCCCTGGTTTCGAATGTTTTTAATTTTTTAGAGTGACCAAGGGAAAGTCAGTAAATCCGTATTGTAAATAAATTATATTCCCTAACTTTTAATCTTTTGTATACTTGCTGTTAATATTAATATTTATAACTTATTATAATTCTTTATACTATTTCTTTTTGGCTTAAAACTTGTCATGTTTTAGTTTTTCTTTTTTATTCAGAGGGTGGGGTGACATTGGAGTGTACTCACCCCCAGAGGGTGGGGTGACATTGGAGTGTACTCACTTCCAGAGGGTGGGGTGACACTGGAGTGTACTCACCCCCAGAGGGTGGGGTGACATTGGAGTGTACTCACCCCCAGAGAGTGGGGTGACACTGGAGTGTACTCACCCCCAGAGGGTGGGGTGACATTGGAGTGTACTCACCCCCAGAGGGTGGGGTGACACTGGAGTGTACTCACCCCCAGAGGGTGGGGTGACATTGGAGTGTACTCACCCCCAGAGGGTGGGGTGACACTGGAGTGTACTCACCCCCAGAGGGTGGGGTGACATTGGAGTGTACTCACCCCCAGAGGGTGGGGTGACACTGGAGTGTACTCACCCCCAAAGTTTTATATACACGTTCTCCATTCGTTGTCTTCAAATCTAACCTGGTAGATTCCAAACTTTACAAATAACATAGTGAAATGTAAATTTTGTTTATCAAAATTGGGGATGTATATCAATATAACGTTCATTGTCTTATCCTTTAAATCACTGGGTTCACGTAAATCCTTTAATTTCATAATTTTTTTGAAAATATCATCTTTAATGGGAAAAAAAAATGCTGATTATTCATTAGTTTAAAAATGGTTTATTGGGACTTTTACATTATATGAGAAAGTTAGAATTTTATAATAATCAATATTAATTTGTAGGGAATTTTCCATTTAAGGTTGAATTTTTTATATTTTATTTTTCCTCAAATAGATTGCAAAACGAGAAACAAGATAAAGAAAAGAAAGAGAGGGAATATGTCAAATCTGCCTGACAGACAGACGGACAAACGATGTTTAGACTATATGTCATTGGAATCTTCAGTGAAAATTTTAGCTGTCTATCTTTGATAGCGGCCAAGAAAATCACATTTACACCATACCGTTACGGAATAACTTACTGACGGACAGACAAAGTGAATTATAGGGTATATATGCTACTAAAAACTAGAATAGAGATAAATTTAATAACATATGTACAGTTAAAACCAAATAATACAAAATAACGTAGAAATGTTGTAAAAAATTTCACCATATTTGAAATTGTTACCCCCTACGGAGGCACACAATACAATTATCTCACGGGGGGTGTCCAAATCAAGGGGTACCCTCACACCTCCTTTCCCTCGATAGGTGTTTTAACAAAATAGAAAAGTTTTAAAAGATTTTCTATAACATAATAATAATCTACTGAAAACTTATTGTCAATTACGCTTTTAGGCTCCTAAAGTTAACAAATAACGGTTATGTGATATACAATTCAAAATGGGTCATTTAACTATAGACAGCTTTCAGCGGATATTAAAATGAAAGATTGTATAATTAACACCAGTTTTGTAAGCCCTGGGGGGCCGAAAGTCCAGGCAAACAAAACTGGTAATAATTTCAAGATTTTTCATTTTAATATTCGTAGAAAATTTTATGTAATACAAAGATTATACATGACTTTTCAGTATGACAAGGAATCGATTCTTATCCACAGGATATTAATCGGTTTCAAAGCCATACTGGAAAAGCTATGTCAGAATGTATTCCCACCCTGACTCTGTATGCCTATTGTCATTGCAACTTGGCGATACTAATTGCCATTTCATACCAAAACAAGATACCAAACAGAAAAGGAAAAAAATTGAGAGAAAGAAAGAGAAAGAAAGAGAAAGAAAGAGAAAGAAAGAAAAAGAAAGAAAGAGAAAGAAAGAGAAAGAAAGAGAAAGAGAAAGAAAGAGAAAGAAAGAAAGAAAGAGAAAGAAAGAGAAAGAAAAAGAAAGAAAGAGAAAGAAAGAGAAAGAAAGAGAAAGAAAGAGAAAGAAAGAGAAAGAAAGAGAAAGAAAGAGAAAGAAAGAGAAAGAAAGAGAAAGAAAAAGAAAGAAAGAGAAAGAAAGAGAAAGAAAGAGAAAGAAAGAGAAAGAAAAAGAAAGAAAGAGAAAGAAAGAGAAAGAAAGAGAAAGAAAGAGAAAGAAAGAGAAAGAAAGAGAAAGAAAGAGAAAGAAAGAGAAAGAAAGGGAAAGAAAGAGGAAAGAAAGAGAAAGAAAGAGAAAGAAAGAGAAAGAAAGAGAAAGAAAGAGAAAGAAAGAGAAAGAAAGAGAAAGAAAGAGAAAGAAAGAGAAAGAAAGAGAAAGAAAGAGAAAAAGAAAGAATAAAAAAGAAAGAAAGAGAACGAAAGGGAAAGAAAGGGAAAGAAAGGGAAAGAAATGGAAAGAAAGAGAAAGATAGAGGAAGAAAGAGAAAGAAAGAGGAAGAAAGAGGAAGAAAGAGGAAGAAAGATAGAAAGCGAGAAACAGCAACTTATATCAAGGATCTAAAGGGATAAGACAATGGCAAATAAATTGATATACATTCCCAATGATGATACACAAAATTACCCCTTCTTTAGATTAAAATCAGTGCTTGAAACTTTTTAACGCTCAACTTCACGAACCAACCAATTAAAATTCACTTAAGTACCCAAATTTATTAAGCCAACCAATAAGATAACGTTGCTATAAAACTTTGGGGACTATTGTCCGCTCTCTCTCTCTCCTACCTTATATCCACATTTGAGAATTGTTGAAATCCTGTTTTTATAAGTAAAAGTTATTATTTTCATTCGGTAGTGGTTTAACAGAAATAAACAGAAAAGTGATTGACATACACAAATTTGACCTTATCTACCTTAATGGAGCATCCGACCACCTTAAAAAATAGCACAAAACATGCCTCACGATAAGATTATATAAAAATGTGGTCCAATTGGTCTAGCAGTTTGGTAAATCTTACTGAACATACATACATAAATTCTACTTTAAAAATGTAAGGATGATAATAAATCAGCAAAGGCCACTGATAGTAAAGACAGTATAGTCGACAAAAACAATTGATTTTGCCAGCAAACCTAATACCTAAAAATAAAATTTTATTAATTTAAATACCATTTTATCTAAGCAATGGATTTGTGGGGGGGGGGGGGGGTATAGGAATGAGGATGGTTGAATCCCAGGGAAGGAGGTAACATTAGGCTGTTTATTACACTAGTCCCCAAAATTTTTAACGTTTCTTACTCATTGGCTTAACAACTTTGGGGGCTTTTATTGAATTTTGATTTGTTAGTTTATTAAGTTGAGTGTCCAAACGTTTTCACCACTAATTGTAATCTACAGAAGCGGTAAATTTGTGTATCATCATCAATTTATTAGCCATTGTCTTATCCCTTTATATCCCTGGTATCCATTAAGTATTTATCATCTTGCTCAGACTTAAAACTACCACAAATTTACCACCAATGAAATGTATAAGTTGCTTTTTTGACAATGTCCTAAAAATGTTAATTATTATTATTAATATCTTACAAACGGTCAAAATTAATGTTAAAAAAAAACTGAACGTCTTTAGTTTGTGAATAATTATTTATCCTATCGTATTATAGACAACTATCCACGAATATTCAATATAATCTATAACAAAACTTAATTCAATGATTTTATTTTAATGTTCGTGGAAATTTCTCATTATTACGATGCTATACATGATTTTTTAATATGGCTGAGAACCGGTTATAATCCACAAGATGTCAATCGGTTTCGAAGCCATATTGGAATGAAAATTTTGCAGTTGTAAAATTGTCTGGAATAATATTAAAGAGGGTTGTTTAGAAGCACTAAGGAGTAAATCAAAAGATAAAAGGAAAGGCAATGCTTCAAAAAATGTAAGGACCCTAAAATTGTTAAGATTTGATGACATTTTATTATTATGAATTTTTTTCTTGTCACTATAATGTTAAATTTTAACAATTTTTTTTTCTTTTTTCAATTGATGCTATGCACGATTTTTAATTTTAGTATGGCTGAGAACAGGTTCTAGTCCAGCGGATATTAATCGGTTTCAAAACCATACTAGAAAAAGTATTAGAAGATCGTTTTGGGGATGGTTGATTTGCCCATCCCTCCATCCCGAGGAATAACTAAATGGTATCTAAACGAAAGCGGGGTGGGGGGGGGGGGGTGATAAATCCTCCAAAGTGAAATTTAACCCTATTATGGTTCTTCATGGGGAAGGGGGGATTAAAAAACCATAACAAAGAAAATAACAAGGATGGCAACATGCAAAAGCATACAGTTTTTTAAAGAGGAACATGATCATTGATCATGATTTAGACAAAAAGTATTATATTCCTGCTTCTTATTAAAAGCAAATGTTAATGTAGAAGTAAGTATTTTATAATCATGTTCTTAGTGTATTATAGGTAGAACAATAAAGAAGAAAGAAACTGACGAACGGACAGACAAAACAAACAAGTAGCTGCGCTCCTTAAAAACAACATACATATACACTTATATTGATTCTTTTGCTCTCTTTTATGTTATCCAATTACACAATTACTGAATTACCAGAAATAAACAACATACACAGATTTTACTGATACATTTTCCAGCATGGTTATATGACACCAATTAATATCCGCTGAATTAGAACCGGTTTGTAGTCATACCGAAACACTATGAATAACATCGTATTGCAGACAATTTCAAAATAAAATTAAAATCATAAAATTAATATAATTTATGTTAGCCTTGGCCTTCGGGCCCTCAGGGCTAACACAACTTGTTTAAATCTTATAATTTTTATTTCCATATCTGCGGAAAGGTGTCTATAGTACGATACGATGAATAACTATTATTTATTATCGCAAATTAGATGTTTATACAATACAAATGAGTAAAGTAGTCCTAAAAAATTTGATAATCACATACACATATGAGATAAGATAAAATGATATACAAAATAGATCATTTAATCCTATTGTTTTTATATTAATTATCTAATAAACAAGAAAATTGTGTCAATAGGAGCACATTTTCCAGTTTGGCTTCGAATCCGAGTAATATCCGCTGGATTAGAACAGGTTCTCAGCCATACTGAAAAATCATGTACAGCCTCGTAGTACAGACTTTGTCTTTGTCCGCCGTTTTTTGTCTTTCTGTTGTTAACCAAAAAAGTGTTTTTTTGTGTAAAAAGCTCATCTTGATAAAAAGTATAGTTTTTTAATGATTATTTTCGAGATATGTCTTATGTAAAGCTTTTTGAATAAACATAGACGCTCTTTTTACTACCCTCCCAATTTTCATATTTCTATCTTTCTTATCATCTCTTCTCTCTCTCTCTCTCTCTCTCTCTCTCTCTCTCTCTTTTCTTTCTCTCTATCTCTCTCTCTGTCTCTCTCTTTGTGTCTCTCTCTCTGTATCTCTCTCTGTGTCCTTCTCTGTCTCTCTCTCTCTCTCTTTCTCTCTCTCTCTCTCTCTCTCTCTCTCTCTCTCTCTCTCTCTCTCTCTCTCTCTCTCTCTCTCTCTCTCTCTCTCTCTCTCTCTCTCTCTCTCTCTCTCTCTCTCTCTCTCTCTCTCTCTCTCTCTTATAGCAAAAAATAAAATATTTGAAATATTATTTATAGACAGATAGAAAGATGGATAAGATGATAGATAGAGTTATCTAAATTATGAAATGGTTTTCAAAGGACGGTTTTTATAAACATTTAAATAATAGTATTACAATTTAATTTCAGCCTTAGCTTGTCTAATATTATGGTGTGCTATGGTTGTCACAGAAAGACATTAGACCAGGGATTAAACCTATTGTATTGATTTTCCGCATCATCAAATTAAATTGGTCCCAAAATTATTGGATGGCAATTCGATCTCCTTTAAAGTGTCACCCCACATTCCCCCTAACTTCCTTCATAACCCCCCTAGATCCATAATTTTATGAATATATTATTCCCCCTTATAAATTTAACCTTCCCCCCTGGTTGTCCCCTGCGGGCATGTGTTAACTGATGATGTTATGATTTGAACAAATACAATTTGACAAAATGGATTATGACAATGTGTGAAGCTCACAGAATAATATATCAATAGAAAAATGCATCTCACAAAAAAATTTTAGTCAATAATCACTATGTTAGTGATTCGCTCAGAAATCATTTAAAGCAAGCAAATCCAAGAAACTTAACAATTTTTACAATTAATTTTTCAAACAATTAAGGATTAGGATTTGTTATTCTTTTGCATTAAAAATCTATGTAACATATCTATTACTAGTGACTGCGCTTATAGCATCTTGGAGCTATATATTGGAAGGAGCAAGGACAGTAGGAAAATATCCTAAAACCAAACTTGGTATATAAAAATTAGATAGCCTGAAACCATCCATGGACCGATAAGAAGCTTCCATAAAATGTAAAAATCAATCTGTTCAGTAGTTATCGAAATCTTAAGCTATAGACAAAAAAAACCTAAATACTTTATATAATAGGATAATTAATATTTTGCTGTAATACTAATTTTCTAGGCCACTAAAAAGTGTCTAATAATATCATTTTTACCAATTGTTATGTTTGTTTTATATTTTATTTAATCTGCCTAATAGCCATTCTATCACAATAATTATTCAAAGTTTTTATTTAAGTTGAAAACTGTCAAAGACTAATCAATGCTATATGTATATTAATATACTAACAGAGGGCGGATTAAGTCGATGTTATGGAAATTATTTTTATTAGGTTTAATTGAGACAAAATAGAGATTAACGCTGGCTAGACAAAAGATTACAAAATATTGTCAACATAAATAATTTATATGAACTTAATAATTCTACGTATAACTAGATTGACATGAATTTTAATGAACTCTAACATAATGCTCATGTAAAAATATATTCACTTGCTTTTTTTCATAAAATTATGTTCTTTTTTTGCTTGATTCAGAAAATAATCAAATTTATAACTGTTTTTTTATCGTATGAGATATTTGAGTTTCAGAATATATTTTCCTTGCGCTGTATGAATAAATGATTTATAAATGCACATATCCAAAATTTTTCCTGCATCTCTCACTTTAATCTCATTTTTAGGGGAGGGAGCTTTTGTTGAATCTACAAAATTGTAATAAAAAAGATTTCATTTAGCTAATTTTAAAAATATTTCAAATATTATCAACCATCATTTAAACCATTTTTTACACTTCTTTAATGCTAACCACAGATTAAGTTTAAGATTTTAAAAAAGTCTTGAATTAGGTACCCGCCCTTACCTCACCTTAGCTCAACCTATAAACCAATTTGATATTCCTTATATGCTTTGCATGCCCTCAATTTGAATATAGAATATACACACATACTATTTTGCTCAGAGCTAACAGAATAAGTAAATACTTAAAAAATGGATCATTTTAAAACATTTTCATTTAATATTTCATAAAAAAAGATTAAAGATTGAGCTTTTGAAGTAAAGAAAAGTTATATAATACTTTAATTTCCGATTAATAATCCAAATATTTTTATTGAATTCTATAGATCTTTAGTCAATTTATTTACCTATTTTTCCCCAATTGAATTCCACTCCTAGTTTAGTAAGGTAGCTATACACATAAGGAAAGATGAATAAGATATTTAGAGTATATGTACATATTAAAAGCTATTTTTGAACCAAAAAAGACAATCATATAATATAAAATAAAATAAAATTCACAGGTTGCAAAGGAATATATGTTTTATAATACAATAATTCTTTTGTTTGTCAAATAAGATCTTGTAAATGAACCCATGAAGTTTTTGAAAACTTCACACAAGTCCTGGGATTGTAAAATAACCATTTTTACTAGGGGCAAAGCCGGTAGTTGTTCAAACCCACTATTTCTTTCTGTAACTTACAGATAATTTTCTTGTTTTTTACCTTTTATAGAGTATGCATTACTAAACAATGCAATGATTGGTCTATAAACCTCTTACTCAATTGTAATGCATAGAGAAGAGAGAAATATAGAGTATACATAAATATATACATATGGATGTATATCAGTTTATATACGAGTCCAAAACAGTAAACAAAACAAAAGCCATCATATTTGGGGGACTATTAATCAAAACTGTAGCGCTAAAAATACAGAAGGATTTCATATAAAATATCAAAGGATGGGGCTTTAAAAATATTTTAAGAAAAAAAGTCATGTTTTAGATTTTTGTCGTTTTAGTAAAAATGTAGAATAGAATAAAATTGTAGATATAGGTTACTTGCAGTAATGTAGCATTCTTTCTGGAATCTATATAGTTCTCCTTTACAATGGAGCTTCTCATAGGTCCTGGGAAGGTTTATAAATATTTGGAGGGAGGATACCAAGTCTCTACCAAGAGTAATCGCTTTAAAAAAACGATTTTAGTAGACCTAAACTAATGCTTTTAAGTTTAAAACAAATATCTTCTTTTTATTATTTTAAAAACCCGACTATTATGATACATTAACTAAAACAGCAGAACAAAATCTAAACTACAGAGTTCTCAATAGAGATACACTTTTCAAGACTTAAGCCCTAAGCAGTTTCATATAACTATTCCATAATTGGACTTCTTTAATACCATTCTTAAAGGTAGACCAAAGCATTATAATAAAACTCTATTTCATAATTCTGAAAATAATTTTAAAATTCGGCTCAATGTAACCTAATTTTATTTATACCTTATTGTACTAGTAATCATTTACTGAAATTATGCTTCAATCCCCTTACCATTAGTTATGCCAAATATTATTATATTGATGAAATGACAGCATATCAACCTTATCCTATAATATAAAGTAGTAAGGCTTCTTTGTCTGAAGCTTAAGATCTGGGAAATTGCTGGTCCGAATGAATTGTACTTTTCAGGAACGATCTATAGATATCTTTGGATAGTTTTGAGCTATTTTTCTTACATCTTATGCTCTTCTTTATAGGCTATGGGCGAAGCAACTAGTTTCTAATATTAATCAATCATATTTAAAAAATTTATAATGTTAACATATTATATAAAAACCTGGAATTATCAATTATTTATCAAGAAAAGATGTATATCCGTATTATATTACTAAAAATTTTACCACAAAAAAACCTCACCTCACATCTATTCATTCCATATTATTAATATATCAGTAAAAAGAGAAGTATATAGGAGAGAAAAAAAAATCCTCCAAAATTTTGCCGCCGATAATAGAATTCAGCGCCAAATTTTTGGCGGCAAATAGGGAGCGCGAATTAGGTGTGTTTATGTATGTGTGTGTGTGTGTGTGTGTGTACCGTAGATTAACATAGTTTTCGACAGAGAAAGGGACATTTAAATTATACGTAGATATATAAAATGGATTAATATATTTGAAAAGCTTTTTTGTATTTTTTTTGTCAAAAGAAGGATGTAAATTGAGTTACAATAAAAAAATAATTTAGTTAAAAACAGGAAGTTTTCTACTAGAAACCCATATCTACATTAAAATACTATTTTGACAATAGCCCTATGACTTATTTTTATGTTTATGTAACAAAATGTAGAAGAAAAGGTCCCCAATTTTCGTAATTTAATTGTATAGTGGTATAAAGACTGTGTTCGTGTGTGTGTCATTAGAAAATGCGGGGAAAAGTGCCGCCAAAATCCACCCCTTCCCTTCTTGATTTCTCATTACATTTCCCTTTTTACTAACCTTTCCACTTTGTTCGTCAATTAGCCGATTTTTCCCTCACCCACCCCCCTCCCACTCCCCCTCACCAGATCCTAATGTTCGTAAATATAATATTATACCCAGGCATATCAGGATAAGACAATGGATGATAAATTTATTCCTCCCCCCCCCCTTTCAGAATTTTAGCTCACAATTATAACTGAAATATTGGGACGATTCCCTCCCAATTAAAAGAGGAATCACAAGGGATAAGACAATGGACAATAAATTTAGATTATATATAATTCAATAATAATAAACAAAATTACCCCATCTGTAGATTAAACTTGTTAAAAATGAGAACCAACTAATCAAAATTAAATCAAAGTATCCTAAGTTTTTCAGTCAACAAATACGAAAACGTGGTTATAAAACCTTGGGTACCAGTGTAATTTGTAATTCATTGTCCCTTCCTCCTTGGTTAAGTGGGTGTTTGAAACAATCTACAAACCTTTCTTTCTTCCAATATATCTCATCTAAAAAATTTAGAATTTTACACAATTTCACGTCCCTATAACCCTGGCCTATATAGAGAATCCAAATTTATAACCTGTATTATCAATTCTGTTAGTTTTATCCAGGGAGGGAGGGGACATTGGGCTGTTTATTACACTAGTCCCTAAAGATTTATAATAACGTTTTCTCATTCGTTGGATTAACAACTTTGGGGTCTTTAATTTAATTTGATCGGTTTGTTCATTAAGTTGAGTGTTCAAACGTATCAATCACTAATTGTAATCGTCAAAAGGGATACTTTTGTGTATACTCATTGGGGATATACATCAATTGTCTTATCCCTTTAGATCCCTGTATTTTATCAATAATAGTTTTATATGAAATATCTTAAAGGATTTTTTTCTTCTAAATTTTGAATTTTAACTATACGTAAGTATCAATGTATGTAGAATATAATTGAATATTATGACGGGGAAAAATTGTCGTCGATTTAGCTTGTTAATATGGAACTCATATATTGATCATTTCGTTTATTCAGTAGGAGAAGAGGGGATAGGGGAATTCTTTATTTTACCCGCTACTTGTTTCACTTTATTATAAAACATGAAAATCCAAGTAATAATAAATCCATTGATGTATCAAGTACAATCTCTTGGACAATCCGATTTCAATTTCAATTATACAATAAAATTGAAAAAAAAAATCAATATAAAAATCTAACTCCCAAATTTAAATGTGTTAAATTTTGCCTTTGGTAAATGATATATCTAATTTTACTAGTTGTATTTGTACTATATAATATTGTTGATAAAATGGATGTAGAATATACGTGGATATTATGACAGGATAAAAAATTGTCGTCAATTAGGTTGCTATTTCCTTTGCCATTTATTGGTCAGTTTGTTCATCCAATAGAAAGGAAGGGAATGAGGTAAAGAGATAGTAGGTAGGCGATCGTTATTTTAGCCAGCTACAAGTACATGATAATCTGGGGTAAGATCCAAGTAATAATAAATCCATTATGATAAACCTTGTATATTTTTCATGAGTATTTTTATACAGTAGTATCGAAAACCAATAAAACACTCTAACAAATGATTTCGTTTTTATTAAAACCCAAGTACTGTAGGTACTTTTATTAAGTTTTGATTGGTTGGTTCAAGCTAACACTGTCCAAACTTTTAAATTTTGCTTCTTATCATGTATCACCCATTATCTTATCCCTTAAACTCACTGACATTAAGTAAAAACATATTAGGACTTATTTTTGGCGATTTTAATACTTTTTTTATAGTGTTTTGTTAAAAAATTAGTATTTTCATAGGATATAGCATGTTAAGTATACTCAGTTCATGTTTGCCTTATTTTATTATATTTTGACCCAGCAAATAAATACTTAAATTCTATTTGTTTTGCCTTTTCTAGTCTTTCTGGTTTGGGTTAAAGAAAGGCGATTGTCCGTGGATACGAATATGAAAAATCGTCAATTTTTTAAATATAATTTTGAGCTCTGATGGAAAAAAATTAGCTAGGTATTTTTTGTATTTAATTTTTTTAACTAATAGTTTTAATCTACAGAAAAGGGTAAATTTGTATATCATCATTGGGGATGTACATGAATTAATCGCCCACTGTCTTATCACTTTAGATACCTGCGTAATACCGCTTAACTAATTAGTCTTTGTTATTTCAGAGGACAGGGCTACGGCTACGGCGACGAGCGCGGAATACCGGGCGGCGGGAGAGGTGGTAATGATTCCGACAGTGACAGCGAGTTGGACATTGAGGGGACGGAGACTGGTCCCGGTAGCCCCGACATTTCCGCCGAGGAAAACAACAATTCCGGCCTTCTGGGCGATCGGTCATCAAGGGACCGACATGATTCAGGCGGAGCCGATGATGATTCTGATTTGATGAATAAAACGTCATCTTCGCCGACACTATCGCCTGGCCTCCCGTCTGCGGCGATAACAAGTCTGGGAGGAGGTATTGCAGGCGGTTTAGGCGGTCTTTCCAATCACACTTCTTGGCCGGCGCATCCCGCATTTTCGTTGGCCGGTCTGAACCCGCCGAATCCGCTGCAGGCCGCGCACACCCTCAACAAGATAACCTCGCAGTTTTGGGCGGCCGGCGGCTTTGATAGAGTCAACGGCGGTGGGTTAAATTCACTGCTGCCACCGCCTTTGCCCGTTTCAGTCGGTGGCGGTGGGCCACCCTTGTCTTTTTCCTTCCCCGCTTTGTCTTTTCCGGCCGCAGCTCTGTCGCAGTCAATGTTTAAGCTTCCTAATGTGGATGATGCGCGCAACGGCGGCCCCACTTTGTTTAGATTCAAGACGAGTTAGACATGTTGCGCGGCATTCTGCGCACACTGCACAACCTCCAGCTTGGTTTCTTCTTCAAATCGGCAACTTTGGGCCAAGGAAATTTATGGTCTGATTTCTGGAACCAAGCTTGTCAGGACAATTTTCTTCCTGGAATACACAACATTTAAACTAAACATAGACATTCATATAAATAAATAGATTTAGTGAGTTTTATAAAATAAAAAAATATTTCATTAGCCAGTTTGGAGATCTGAATGATTAAATTTTAAAAAATTAATGTTTTTTAAAAGGCTTTAAAAAGAACCTTTTATATATGAAGAAACACAACAAAAACACTCAGTTTCTGGTGAAAAAAAAGTAGCAAAGTATCTCTATAATTAATATAGTTTCATTTGATTTTTGTTAATTTATCATTTGCTTTTTTCATGCTTTGCAACTCTACATTGTTAGAGTGATTCAAAATTTCAAATAATACAAAATTTCATAAAAAGTTTAAATGCAGTTTTTTTAATCTAAAAATATGGTACATTTCAAACTTTGTTTTTTTTATTTTAAAAGTTTCATTACAACTTTATGTATTCAAATAAATACAATTACAATAAATAGTCTTTTTAATTTTGATTTAATATGTTTTTCTAGTCTAATAAACAATAATCATTTTAAAGCATAATTTCCTTCAAATTTTCTGTTGTAAAAAAAAGAATTAAACCAAAAATTGTAGAAACTAATCTTTCGTTGAAATACAATTATAATTTGTGTGAAATTTAATAAAGCAGACCAAAAAATGTTAAAGATATGATGTTAATTTATATTGGATTAAGTCAAATATACAAAGAAAAGTTTTTTTTTAAATAACAGCTGCCAACGGCTATAGTTTGACCGCACAGATAAGGACGTTTAAGCTTTTTTGAGGAGGTAAATTGAGGGGTTTCAAAGGTTTACACGCAGCTCATTTTGATATCTCCGGAAAGCTGTCTATAATACGATGCGATAAATAACTATTCTTTGTATTTTCGACTTTTTCCTATTATATCATATTTATCTATCTATAATTTGTTATAAAATAATATGTAATAAAAGAACGTGATACAATTCTTAATTAATGTAGAATAATATGTATTGTTTTTATGCCTTTTTTCAAGTTTTCGTTTTTTAAACTTAATTTCGTAATACAGTCAAATTTTTATTTGGAACCGATAATTTTGTTTTGAAAAATATGTCATGCAATTTTAGTTGTAATACAGGGAGTTGAATCCATTTTTATAGAAGCAGAAATATAATCTATGATTATGGTTTGGACCCTCTAAAACTGTAATCTACCTTTCCACTTTCCCCTCTCTTGGTGAAGATATCTTCAACGCCGATACGATTTTTGAAATGTAAGATTCTACTTTCCCCTCTCTTGGTGAAGATATCTTCAACGCCGATACGATTTTTGAAATGTAAGATTCCACTTTCCCCTCTCTTGGTAAAGATATCTTCAACGCCGATACGATTTTTGAAATTTAAGATTCCACTTTTGCCTCTCTTGGTGAAGATATCTTTAACAAGAGAGACAAAAGTGGAATCTTATATTTCAAAAATCGTATCGGCGTTGAAGATATCTTCACCAAGAGAGGGGAAAGTGGAAGGGTAGATTACAGTTTTAGAGGGTCCAAACCATAATCATAGATTATATTTCTGCTTCTATAAAAATGGATTCAACTCCCTAACTGTAATAGTTGGACGGCTGAAAATTTTCTCTATAATTGTAAATCAAATTGTAATATTTCATAATTAAAATGAAAGAATGGAGTGGGCTATATGTAACTCACCCCTCAGAGCAGAGACCCTGTTTCGATTTTGTATTGGGTCTGTAAAATCAGCTAATTATGTCTGAAATATAAACACAGCCGAGTCCATACAAAAGAACAAAAATTAATTTTGCTAGCAGACTAAAAAGGTCACTGCCACTAGGGATAGGTAGTTGTCTGGATTACACATCTATGATTATACATTTATTATGTCATCTCACTCAAGACCTTGGCTATTTTACAGCTGTCAATATAAAAATATGAATTTTTTTTAGATGATTTAAGTAAAGAGAACGCTTTTTAACCGCCCAACTATAAGATTTTTAAAATAAAATAATAAAAATAGAATAATAAATGTTTAATAAATGAGAATAAATAAAGTATGACATTAAATGATTGTGATTTTAATTTATTTCTATACTAACCAAAAATAATAAATGATTATAAAGTGACCAATAGATAAATAAATAGTATAGTTGAAATAAATTTAGAGTTTTATTTGATAGAAGTTAGAATTTTTACAAATCGGCTACGCCCATAGCATAGAGGTTGTTAAAATAAACATTTTACAAAGAGAGGGAACATTGGACTGTAAAATTACACCCCCCCCCCCCCCCCCGCCCACAGTCAATTTAGTTATAAAAGAAGAGTAAAAAAATTACCCCTATCCAAACATTAGTGGAGTAAAATTCTCGACTTCTAGTTAAAAATTTGTGAGGGTGGTGAAAAAGCTAAATTATCATAAACAATTGAGATTTTGTACCTCCAGCCTTCCAAAATAAAAAAGATGGTCGTACTTTGCTTCTTCTCTAGAACATAGTGGTTAAGTTTCTAGTAATATATCCTTAAAGTATTAGGTTTTATTGTTTAAAGCTTAAGATTTAAAAAACTACGGAACTGATTAAGTTTTCCCTTTCAGGGTAGCTCCACATAGGTCACAAGATGGTTTTATGCTATTATATTTTAAGATTTAGGCCTTGGAATGATTTTAGACTATCTTTCGGCCCCCGTCGTACCCCTTTGAAGACAGAAGATGCTATGGGCCCAGCAGCAAGAACATGTAAAGATGTAAGTCTAGAGCTATGAAAAAAGGGGAACTACAAGATTAACTAAAATTAACTACTGACACTTGTCTTGGCCAAAAAAGAATTTGTTTGAATCACTAAATCAAATGAAGTTTTAAATATTTAATTTAAATGAAATTAAGTATTTTATATCTTTCCAGTAGCGAAGCTACTCAACAATAAGTGGTTTTATAGAATTTAACTTTTCTCTTATTTTGTATATTGATAATAAATAGGCATCTTCTTTATAACTAACTCGGTCTGATGCGAAGTATTTAATGTTCAACAAATTTTAACTTTAATGGCTGAATTTTCATTAATTTATGATTTACAAATATATAACTACTTCAAGCATGCCTTGGTCCGTCAGTTCACCTGTAATGCTTTGAGTATCTAAAATTTTTATTAAATAAATGTATTTTTTCTTTATATTAATGTTTTTGTTTCATTTAGATATTGTAACCCTTGTTAAAAGCGAAGCTTTTCTATAATTAGGGTCGGTCCGTCCGAATGTCCGTACGTCCATTTTAAACATGTTGATTTTTTTACATTTTTAACAACAAATTTGTATGTGACCTAATTATCCGATTAGTCTGATTTTTGGTATACTGATTCCTGGGACAACAAAGTACAATATTAAAAGCGAAGCAACTCTATAATCAAGTGCTAAAAATGTAAGTATGTCCATAATCATTATCCTGTATCAAGCAGTTTTTCAACAAATTTACTTACAATTTTGCTTTGACTCTTATACATTCGCATTCTGATTATTCAGTTCTGACATTATACAAGTGTTAATGTCCGTTTGTCTTTCCGTTTCAGAGCTTCGCTTTTATCAATGTTGTCATCCTTGTTTTATTTCAAATGCAGGGCTGAAATAAGTCTAATAAATATATGTCATTTAAGAAAAGAAGTTCGATGAACTTTGCCTGAGAAAGGTTGCGTGATTCTTTTGTCAAATGTCTAATAAATGCTTTGCTAAAATTAAGATGACCCAATGTTATGACAATTTAATAATCAGAAGAATGCGAGACTGTCTTTGTGTAACGAAGAATCTTGGTAACCACTGAACCGATATGGTTTTTCTTTACAGTAAAGCTTTTAAAAGGTCCAGGAGATTTTTGTAACTTTATTAAAGGAGGCCGGTACCACCACCCATTCAGGAGAAATGATCCCAGCAATCCCCTTATTTTTTTTTGGGAGGGGGGGGGGGTTCTTTTTGAAATTAAAATTGAATGTGGCCCCTATCTCTTTCTAATGTGGCCTCTATAACCGCTTTTAAGGGGATTTTTAATTTTTTCGCTGAGATAACGATTATCACCTACCCGATTTAATGGAATCTTTACAAAGGTTTTGTAATGGTGGTAAAATATATTTTTTAAATTTAAGTCTTGGGATAGTTTTAGGCTAATTTCTGTCACCTCAACCAATTGGAGATTTGTTTCTGAGGCTTCGAGTGGCTGAGGCTTTAAGTGGCTCATGTTTTCTTTAAGCCGCGCGGCTGCGACTAAGGCTAAGGCTTATTGGGTGGCTGAGAAAGCCGTGCGGCTGATTTTTAGGCTTCTCTACCCCGCGCGGCTGATGGTGGCTGATGCTGAGGCTGCGGCTGCCGACCCCTGAACCTATGAATACACAGCTCTTTAATGCTAGGGTAAGAGCCTTTATCTTTGTTCGATTAATACTATTACTTAGGCCATAATTCTGTGATGCCCTAACACTGCGGGGTTAACCTTTATCCAATCAAATATGGCCTTACCTAACCTATGGTAAAACTATTAAAAGATTTTTTAACGAACCCACACCCTATATTCTGAACTTGATTCACAGTAAGAGGAGTTTCTGTGGTCCATAGTTACACACTAGAAGAAATATTAGCAGCATATTTACAGAATTGAACTTAAGCGAAAGATAAATGTAATATATACAACTAGCGGCTACGCCCCTAGAGGCCTCTAGGGGCCCTTGAGGAGGAGAGAGTCGAATTTAAGCGAAAGATAAATGTAATATATATAATAAAGTTGACCCAATTATTGATTTGGTTTTGTTTGTTCCAATGCATTATGAAAACAATCATTAAAAATTTGAACTATTCAGACAACAAACCATTAAAAAAAACTGTAATAAATATTTGTGATTTGACCTTATAAATTTATTTGCTTAAGAAATACCTAAACTAAATCATAAACATTGTTAGGGCTTAATCCTAACTAAGTATTTTAGGTTTGCCTAGGAGTTAGGATTTCCTAAGTATTATATATTCCTTTTCAATTCATTGTAATTAATAAGATTCAATATGAGTTTAATAAATAATTCTTTATATTGAAGAGGATAAATGGGTGTACATTCCAATTAATGAGAAACAAAATTATCCCTTCTTTAGATTATAATTAGTTCAAAAGCTTGCACAATACTAGTTGTCACAACTTCTTAAGATTTCATAAAAGTTCCCAAAAATTATAAGCCCAAACTTTGGGTACCAATATCTTTATATTGCCTGATATAGGTCAATACAAATGAAATAATAAATATTTCTTTGAAACTTTCTTGTTTTCTGAATATTAGTTCCTGTACCAATGAATTTTGTATATTTACTTAAAACAAACAATATGAAATAAACAAGTAAAGTTTAAAACTGAATTATAATGTGACAAAATATTTGGTAAGTCTGTTTCAATACAAGGGCGCCAACTGCATTTTTAAAAAAGGTTGGGGTTTGGCAAGCCTTGGCCATAACCGATCACCTTATCTAAAACTTCTTAAGCTGCAAAAAATGTACAAATTGCATCTATAGACTAGATATGATATCCTTAATATGTAAATTTTTGTCTTGACAGATGAATTCAAGATAAAATAAGGATGACAACATCCATAAAAAGCGAAGCATTGAAACGGTAGGACAAACGGACATTAACACTTGTATAGTGTCAGAACTGAATAATAAGAATATAAATGTCTAAGAGTCGAGACAAAATTTGTTGAAAAACTGCTTGATACAGAATAAAGTTTATGGACATACTTACATTTTTAGGACTTGATTATAGAGTTGCTTCGCTTATAATATTGTACTTTGTTGTCCCAGGAATCAATATACCAAAAATCACATAAAAATTCGTTGTTAACAAAGTAAAAAAACAACATGTTTAAAATGGACGTACGGACATTCTTGTAATGATTATAGAGTTGCTACGATTTCTAAATCGTACCTAAATACTTCAGGAATCACCATGCAAAGTTTGAAATCGATAGGACAATTCTAACATGCCTAAATTAACGCAAAAAGCTATACGTTACGGACGGACGAACGTACGGACGGACCGACCTTAATTATAGAAAAGCTTCGCTTTTAAAAATCAGCAATCACAGCCTTTTAGTATATGGATGATAAGACCTAATTTTGAAGAGATAATCTAAAAGAGGGGTTGACCCACTTTTTTCATGGGAGGGGGGGGGGGAGGGAGTGTAACGTATACATTTCCTGCACGCCTCTAAAATTTGAATTGTTTGACTTGAGACTCATTCAATCATTCAATGATAATTATTTATTTACAGTCAACACTAACAAAGTTGCAGATCTAAATAGCATAAATTTTAAGGGATCTAAAGGGATGAGACAATAGCCGATAAATTGATGTACATCACGAAGAATGATACAGAAAATTGCCCCTTCTGTAGATTACAATTAGTAGTTGAAACGTTTGGATACTCAACTAAATGAACCAACCTATCAAAATAAGAAAGCGGTATTATAATACTTTTGGGGATAGTGTAAGAAACAGCCCATTGTCCCCTCCCTACCTGCAAAAATTGGGCGGTTTCCTCTAGTGTCTAGTCGAGCAACCCCCCCCCCCCCCCCCCCTCTATTTTAAATAGTTAGTAGAGGTAATTTTGTTGTTTAAAGATTACTTTAAGTCAGGCTAGGTAAGGTTATATTTATTACTAATTATCCCCGCAAGAGTTAGGTATAAGAAAAAACACCCATCCCCCTTATTTTCAATCTATTTAAAAACAAGAGAGGTTTCTTTACTCACTAAGCATTTTAAGGAAAATCACCTGGAGGTATTATTCAAAACTTCCTAAGTTTATATCGGGTATAAATCCTTCTTTCTATGTAGCACTAGTATGTCTTTTTTCAACAAGAATCGAACTTTCTCTAAATGTGAAGGAAATCTATGTATTTTGTTGAGTTAAAGAAATCACCCGTTGTAACTAAACTAATCAAATAATATCTTTTAATTGACGTATCCGCAGACAACTTTCTATAATATATTTTTTCCTTTTTTGAAAGAGATCCCCAACTTAAACAAGCACATACTTAAGATTTGGTTTGCATAAGCTAGGTAAACAAATAAACCTAAGGCGGATTCTTTCAATATTAATAAAGTATAATTACAGTTGAAAATGATACTGGTAATATGTTGTGATACCTAAGTAATATATTAACTTTAGAAATGACTTATGACCATTCAATTAATGTGGTTATTTGGGACAATAAGATAAATTGTGACTTTTTTATGTTTAATTTTTATACTTGTTTAATTTTTATACTTGAAGAAATATTATCTTTTTGCGAGTAAGTGCTTCACAGCAATGTTAATAACACCCATAAAAACGATCGCTAAACAAATTTCTAGACAAAAATTCGGGATGGACAAAACTGTTTTAATCTCATAATTTTTCATTTCAATATACGTGGAAAGCTGTCTATAATAACATGCAATAAATAGCTATTAATTATCCTAAATTATCCAATTCGCAGTATGCATGCCAATAATCCAAAGTATGCATTTTGTTTGTATTTGTACATAAAATGGATGACAACATCAATAAAAGCGAAGCTCTAAAATCAGAAGTAAGGACAAACTTACAATAACTCATGTAGAGTTAATAATAAGTTCTAAATCGTTGTAGGAATCATCAAGCACAGTTTGAAATTGATAGAACGTTATGACAAAGACCAAATTGTGTCAAAAATGATCCATGTGACGTCATAAAAATGAGGGAGATGAGAGGAAAAGTGGGAACAAAAACCCCTTAAAAAGAGATGGATAATCCCTCATTTTTTTGACGTCACTTGGATCATTTTTGACACAATTTGGTCTTTGTCGACATTATAACATGTTAAAATAACGGAAATAGCAAATCTGTACGGACAGACTTACTGACCCTAAAAAAATTCAACAATTCCAATTTTACTTAATATCTAAATTCTGTTTTAATAAGAATAATAGTTTAAAATAACAGGAAAAGATATTTCAAAGCCAGGTTTTAAAAGTCGTCTTTTTATGAATACACTTTTTAACAATAATTTGATAATATGTCTGTCCTTCCGTATTAGGCATATAAGATTTCTTATACCACTGTACCTATGGACACTGGGATTTCAGGTATCACAGGCAAATGTAAAAAAGGTATTCTTTTCTTATCAATTTTTAAAAGTAAAGCTTTTCTGATGTAGTGATTAGTTTTTTTTTTAATTTATACATTTAAGAATTGTCATATCGATTTAAACCTTGTATGGTGATTCCCATAGCATTTAGCGTACCAACTCAATCATCGTTAACAGAAAGATTGTACGTCCATTTACTGTATCCTTTATTTTGCAATTTTGCAACAAATTATGTACGATTTTGTCAAAACTTACAAACTATTGTTCAGTTTAAGTTCTGACACTTTACAAGAGTTATTGTTCGTTTTACCTTCCTTCTGATTTTAGAGCTTCGCTTTTATTGATTTTATAAATCATTGACTTGTGAAATAGTTTTAAAATTATATCATAATTTTTCCTTCTTCAATTAGAAATGACTGGCGGCTGCGCCCCTGGTACCAAGGGGCTTTGTATTTGCTAAGGTAGAGAAAGGGGTGCAAAATAGCCTAACACCATCTTAGAGCTTAAATCTAAAAGAATAAAACAGTCTAAAACCATCCCAAGATCTGTGAATCATGCTTCAAACTGTAAAATTAAGCAATAATTAACAATTTTAAAAGCATTATATTTAAGTAATAATTGAACAAGGACAAATAAATCCAAAGATAGCACAAAATATAAGTTATAGCAGATAAAAACTTTCCAAAATTTGTCTGCACATGCAAATGGAACGGAAAGAAAGAAAGAGAGAGAGAGCAACCGCAGTGCACAAAATTGATGTGTTTGTTTGTACTAATATTAGCAGGGGCTAATTATATTGCGTTTGTCTATATACACAAGTTATTTTTTAACATTTTATTAATGGAAGACAATTGTTTCACTATTAAATAGATCATCAGTTCCAATAAATATGTATAAAATAAGAGTTAAAAAATATATGTCTTTGTATTCTGAATCCTTTAGAAAGACTAAATAATAAGCAAGAAGTAAGAAATGTTCGTTAAAAAATTGTACACCCTGCAGGATTTTTTACAACTCATATCCTGAAAGGGCTTGGGGGGGATTTGCATCTTGATATAAAAAGGGGGAGTTGTTTAAAGGGAATTTTTAAAGAGAAAAAATAGGTCAAATTTTATCAGATGCAGCTAATTTAATACTTATTAACTGAACCAATTTAGTTCTTAATTTTATGAAAGCTTCTTATCGGTCCGGTAATGGTTTTAATTTTTAGATATTTGTAAGTCTTTAAGTTTTAGGCTATTAAAGTGCGCCTCCCTTTCCCTTCGATAACAGAGTCTCTAGATGCTTGTAACTATATAAACAATACTTTTGCGGAGTAACGGACATACGTACAACTACAGACATTCACAAATTATATAGTATCAACTCTACTAATAACCAATAATTTGCAACATGAAAATTACTATTCCAATGCATGAAATCAAATATTGGATATCATTTCAGAAAATTATTCCCAACTTTCCCTTACCTATACGTTTAGTCTTATTTTGATCTTCCTAGAGACGTATCTAATTTAGTATCATTCATTTACGAACAGAATAACAAAATTTTCAGTATGGCTTCAAAACTGATTATAATCCGCTGTATTAGAACCGGTTCTTAACCTTACTTAAAAATCATCAATAGCATCGTATTACAGACAAGTTTCCGCGTATATGAAAATGAAAAATTATCAAATTAATACCTTAATATAAATCTTGTAATTTTCATTTCAATATCCGCGGTAAGCTGTATATAATACAATGCGATAAATAACTATTATCTGTATTCTGTATTACAAAGTTTAATATTGTCTGAAGCTTAATATCTTTAAAACTGCTGAATTGAGATGGTTCTGCGTTAAAGGAAAAAACAATTTATCATGTTATGGTTATTTTCTTATAGTGTATCATTCTTTAAAAAAATAAAAAGAATTTTAATTGTTAAACTTCATCCATTACAAGTTGTTTTAAATCTTTAATATTCTAACAGACAAAATAATAGGATACTGAAAAATGTATGGATTAATTGTGGAAAACTTTGCTGGCTACATTAAGGTAATGCAGAAATGGGGTACATATACTTATACCCCCTGGAAAAATTAAGGGTGGTGGATACACCACTTTGAAGTCAACCCCCCTACACCCTCCTTAATTAGGGTCTACACCCCCCTGAAACAGCCAAGGGGAGGGTGAATTAAGTAAAGTAAAAAATCTCTTAAATTTATGTGGGGTGTGAAAAAAAATTGCCCGCTTCACTTATTAATATTGAAAATTAAATAAAATGACATACGTGCTGGCCCACAGATGTAAAGGCCCCAATCATAGAAAAGCATTGCATTTCGACAATAAATATATAAAGTCTAGATGACCAATCCTTTAATTGGACCAATTCTACCACATCATTTGTTAGAAATCTTTGCTTGGGAAATACTATTGTCAAATATTCGTCGCTCGTATTATGGAATTGAATCATATTTTCTAAATATAAACAAAAATCTTTGTCTGCTACAAATTCCATATAAAGTTGGTCAGATTATTGTGACTGATTGAACATCTAGGATAATAAATGTATTTATAAGACCAAGTATGGAGAGGAGGCCTGGGATACAGTTAGAAGATTGGCTAATATTGACACTCCGACTTTCGCCATACATCAGGTATAATCGGGGACCTTCAGGGATAAGACAATGGAGGATTAATTAATATACATGCCATATAATGAAAAACAAAATTACTCCTTCAATTGAATTTAATTTTCTATTTTACTTATCTATGTATATTTTTATCTATTTAACTTTTATAGGTAAATCCTGAACAGATAGTAATACATGTATAAGTATAGATCTGTATATTAACTAAGACAAATACCTACCCAAAGTGGAGAGGATCTTTTCGTCTGCAAGCAAATTGTTTTCTGCTCTTTTGTAGCGACTTGGCTGTATTTATATTTTAGATGCTATTGGCTGATATTCAAAGAAACAACTGAAAGACAGCTTCGGGCTCTACCACGTGGGTACAGTTGCATATACCTCTTTTACTCAGATAATCATTTAACTGTCTAAGAAAGTCATTAATCATACTGGTTTATTTTTAGAAATCTATCTATTTTTGATTTTTTATCTATTTAACTCTTACAGGTTTATCCTGAACAGCTGATCAGCAAACTGGCCAAGAAAGCCTTCAATACATTGGGATGCACAGCTGATGAATTCTATGAGGGGATGGGATTCTACTTTGTTGAGCTGGCTGGAAAATATGGGTAAGCTATCCAGTTTTCATCTAAGGTCAGAGCGCCAATTCTGCACTAATAGTCTAGAAAAAAAATAGTAAAAGCCAGGGATATAAAGGGATTTATTTACATTACAATTAGTTGTTCAAATGTTGGACAATAAACTTAATGAACCAACCAGTCAAAATTAAATAAAAGTCCTTTAGTTGCTAAGCCAAATATAATATAAAAGTTTAGGGAATAGTGTAATAAACTTCTAACTGTCCTCTTCCTCCCTGATAAAAAACATGATAACCTTACACATTAATAAATAAAATCATTAATTATCAAAATTATCCCCATTGAACAAGACAGTTTTAGGAGCAAAGCTACTCTATAAGAGTTAGTGTATTCCGTCTGTCTGTCAATCTGTCTGTTATACTAGTGGTCAAATTTATATTACTAATCCTTCAACGTATTTCCATTTGAAAATGCACAGGATAGGAAAGATAAACTGCGAGGTTAGACAATAGCAAATTTTTGAGGATACTAAAATTAATTGAGATTAAAATGATTTTAAAAAATAATTTCAGTATGGCCTTGAAACCAATTATCATACGCTGGATTGGAACCGGTTATAAGCATTACTGAATTTCATGTTTTGTATCCTATTCTAATTTTTCTACGAATAATGAAATAATGAAAATCATTATATAAATACTAGTTTTGTTAACCCGGGCCTTTAGCTTCTTGGAGCTAACTTTCTCACAATTTTCCTTTTTATTATCCGCAGAAAGCTGTCTATAATACAATGCGATAAATAACTTCATAGGTATGGAGATGTACTGGCCTTGCTTGGACGAGAGTTGAGAGATTTTCTAAATGGATTGGACAATCTTCATGAATATCTCAAGTTTTCTTATCCGAGGTATTTAAATTTGAAACTGATGTCTTTTAAGATCTTATTTTCAAGGTTTATTAGATACGTTCAACTACTATTTATTATTCCTATTTTAAAGCAAAATATTTTCCAGGTCATCATTTTGATAATATAAGTTTTAGTTTTGAACATGCTGGGTTTTCAATGGCCAAAGATGTTGACTAGTGAATCAAAAAATGAAATAGTAGAATAACATAGTAAAATCAGTGAAAGTGGTATTATTGAAATTATGCTAAGGGCCTCTAGTTACACTCTAGGGAAGGGAGGAGGAGAGTTGACCCTCAACTTTAAATTTCAGTTTTGAAAAGAAAAAGCAGAACTAAAAAATTTTGGGGTTGCAAGGTAACTGTTTCTAGGGTCGGATGAAGTTACCCTCCTCTATAATAGTTATAAACCTTCCCAGGACCTGTGATATGCTTCACTGTAAAGGAGAACCATACCGGTCCAACGAGTAGCAATTAACAAACACAAAGACAGACATCCTATACTTTTATATCAGTAATATTTTTTCGTTTAATAGATTGAGAGCACCATCCTATTTCGTGGACAATGAGACACCAAATGGTCTTGTTTTGCATTATAGGTAAATTTTAGCTGGGCTTGGCAGCCAGGCATCAGCCAAGACTAAGCCTCAAATTTAAGCCTGTTTGGAAGCTCTGAAAAAAAAATTTAAGAGGGATTGTCTTATTTGGGTAAGGTTTAGACTTCCAGCTAAAATAGTAAAATGTTGATTTCCCTGAGGCTTACAGGTGGCTGACAAGCAGCTGAGGAGCCGTAAATTTTAGGCACTCGAAGAAAAAAAATAACGAAACCTCTTATAATTTAAGGGTTCATTTGTGTTGAATATTTAAAAACATTAAGCTACAAAACTATTCAATTCAGCTTATTTATTTCCTTAGTTTTCTTCAATATGGAACAGATGCCTAAATAATGAACCTAACATACCAAATCATTTTTTCTATAGGTCTAAACGAAGAGGATTTACAAGCTATACTGTAGGACAGCTAAAGGTATTTTTAAAAGCAATGATTGACGAAGCCCAATCTGTCCCACTTTTGAGCAAGACGATTCCTATATGACGTCATATAAAGGGAAAAGAAAAAGGGAAGGGGGGGGAGAAAATCTCTTCAAAAGAGATGGGAGAAAAGGGAATCGTCTTGCTCAAAAGTGGGACAGATTAGGCTTCGTCCAATGATTTTTTTCCAAAGATTTAGACAACTTCAAAACTGTGAACTGGCACCTATAAATTAAATATATATTTATTTTGACGTACAAGTGTCATTTAAACTTTAAAAATATTTCCATTTAATTTAATTCTCTTGCTCCTTTTCATTTGTTTTAATAGAAAAGAAATTTTTTGTTGAATTTAAATAGTCTGTAACTTGAATTTCAACCCTTATCTAAATCGGTTTAAGAGAGGAATAGAATCCTTCATAAAGTTATAAAGTAAAGACTAGTTTTGTTAGCCCCTAGGGACAAAAAGCCCAGGCTAACAGACATTGATTTTGTGATTTTTATCTTAATATTCATGAAAAATTGTCTGCAATGCAGTGCAATACATGAGTTTTTAGAATGGCTGAGATCTACTGGAGAGCCTTATAAAGGTTTTCAAAAATCTAGTTTGATAAGGTTTTCTAGAGATTGGGCACTATCTGCTGGATTTTGACATGGTTGTTTCTTGTTTCTAGGCTGTAGCCCAAACCTACTACAAGATGCAGATAGATATTGATGTTATTGAATCTGAAATCCTGTTTGATACTGTTCATGTCTCTTTTCAGGTATGCTTTTTTAACATTAATTTTAACATATGTGTTTTATTATTCCGTTATATGAGGTAGTAGAGATCTTTGGGTTGTTTTTTGAGATCTTTATAACCCATATGGTTTAACTCTCCATTTTAAGAAAGCGTTACAAAGGTGCCTGGGTGTTTTCAGGCTTTTCAATATTTGAATTTCAGTCTCGGGGTGGTTTTAGATCATTATTGTATCACTTCCCTCAGAGATTTAGATGGTAGAGGTGCAAAAACTATTGTGACAAAAAGTATTGATATTATATTTTAATTTGAAAAATATAATATATTCTACATATTAAAAGAAATTAAGACATATATAATAACCTATAAGATTTAGTTGCTAGCAATCAGAAAATAATTAATGAAAATTGTTCAGTTGAAGTTTGACAACAAGCAGCAAAACATAGTGAACTCAGACCTAGTGAGGGAGGAGGCTAGGTTGCCAGCTGTTTCATCGGCTATGCTCTTTGATATATTCCCATTCATCATTGTATTTGGTGAAGACATGGTAATTCAAGTTATTATTATTAAAGCTAGAAATACATTGAGTTTGCAGTAAAACTGGTTACTTGTCATTCAATATTGAAATATTTCTTGAGAAGATATGATTATTTCATTTTTAAACGAGAAACCCAATCTAATTACCATAGTTTTTTCCCTTAATGATTCTTGACCCTAGTTTACCTAATATATTATTAGTATTTAAAGAAGATTTTGAAGTATTGGTTTAACTAGCTGAGCTAGTTAAGATACAGATTTTTTAGTTAAAGTGAAAAATGAAGCCCTTTTTATTTTCACCTATTTTTTTTCTTTTTATTTTGGTGTATTTTTACCCTTTACAAATATAAATTTATCAATATTATCTGTTTTAAATTATCAATCCTTCTTAGGTTATTCAATCAATTGGCAGATCTCTGACTGAAATTCTGCCCAGAATGGTTGGAATGAAAATGGATGAATACTTTGATGTTGTTAGACCTCTCATTGAATTCAAGTAAGTTTCTGAAATTATTTTAGTTATAAAGATGTCAGAATATTTTTCTGTTCCTTATCAAATTATCTTATATAAAAGTTACAGGTTGTCTATGTGTGTGTCTGTCTGTACCTAAGAATCTTGCTAATCACTAAAACAATATTATTCTCCTATATAGTGTAGCGTCTTATAGGTCCTGGGGAGGTTAATAACTATTTGGGAGGAGGGTACTTTAACCCTTGCAAGAGAATCAGCCACAGAAAAAAAATTACCCCTTTCTAACTCAAGTGTCCTTACGGGCCTCTAGGAGTGTAGCCACTATGGATGATATTGCTCTGACATAGCCACAGTATCTGTGCAGTTTTTCTATTTGTGAATTCATGAAGACTCAAACAGAGACCCTTTCTAGCCAGTCAAGATGATATATTATTGTTATATTTTTGAAGCTTTGCTTGTTTTGTTAATATGCATGATAAGTTATTAGAATGACCAAGATAATTTTACTTGATTGACTTTACTAAGAGACTATTGAAAATGAATTTATCAAACCTTAAAAATATCTAGTTTAATGTAGATGTACTCTTATTATCATTTGGATGAGGATTTTATACAAGAAGTTATAAGAATGAATTTTTACTTTATAAATGTTAAGCCTAATTTTCTTGTTTTATAAAATACTAGCCTAATGTAACTCTAAAAAGGATCTGATATTCCTAGGTTTGATACAGTTCTTGCCAGATCAAACAATATTTTTGAGCTGACAACAAATGAGCCAGTAGCTAAACTTCTCAAAAACTTTGGTAAGAATTTATCATTTAATATTGTTTATGAAATATGAAAGAAAAGTTTCCTATGGAGTAAATATATTCATTGTATTGTAACTATTGAATAAGACTCTTATTCTAGAAGATTAGTGTGATTCATGACATCTCTTGTGCATCATTGAATTAAAAATTGGACTGTGGCATAACAATTTAGCATATCTGCTTGTTGTTGGGAAGGTGATAGGTTTTAACCTCTGCCTACGCTGCATCATAAGTAAAAATGTTTTAAATGGTTCCTACTGCTACTTTGTCAGATTCTTGACATAAATAGTTGGAGTAGGATGAATGCCAAAAACAGGTGCAACTGATTACCTTGCTTAGCAAGGACTTCTAGACAAAAGTCTTGCAATCCAATATTTGGGTATTACCACACTTAATACTTTGTGTGATTGAGAGAGTATTTCAATGTGGTGGGGAGAGGACATGAACTTTAGGTGTCACTGAGCCCCTAAGAGTTCATCATTAAATATCAATATGCCTAAAAATAACACTTAATATATATTTTCAGGAGCTCTGAATGAAGATGATGTTGATGATATAGAAGATATGGATAACTTAATGGAGGATGCTGGGGAAGAAAAGTTTCTTCATCTCAAGGTAAATAGTATTCCAGATTAGTATTGTGCTTTACTTTCATAAAGGATGAAAAGGTAATAAAGTCATCTTTGAAAAGAAGAACAAATACCTGTCATGATTTGCCTCTAATATTCTCAGAATTTGATAAACAATTGAAAGGTTTGATAGTAAACATTAGGTCAGACAGCATTATTCAGTTGAGCTTGAGGTGAAAGGTTGTCTAAACCATTCTCCTCCCCTTCCCCAACTTTTAACTCTACAGCGGACTAAACTAGCTAGTTTTAACCGCCCGCTATCCATCACAAACAATTGTAACTCGACAGCTGACGAGTACATCAAGTTTTGACCGCCTACAACCATCATTTCTACAGTTCAACACACATCTAATCTGCTCTGCAAGTGAAAATTTAAGATAAGTTATTTTTCTTAGTGTTTATTTAAAAGTGTTTGTATTTCTGATAACTAGGTTACTTTCATTATTTAAGGTAATTTATTTGTTTCTTATTGATTATGACTAATAACATTACCCCTAACTCTAATTCCTCCCCAGAAGGGCAGCGAGAAAATTCCACTACCCCTCCAGATTGGAATAATTTTACTTTTGACCACTTTGCTAAAATAACTGAGACTACGGGAAAAATAAGGGAAGAACTAGATAAGCTAAGCCAATGTAATAGTGGGAAGCCTAGTGAAAAGGCTAAAATCATAGCTCCAATAACCAATTGGTTTCTTGAATTAGAAACTAAGATGAATGATTTGTCGAAGTATGTTTTTAACTTATCAGACAACCAAAAAACGTTGATTAAAAGAATTGAAAATCTAGAGGCTACGGTTGCTATCAACGTGGCTTCTGGCGACCTTGTTTCTGATATCGAACGGTCTGCAGGGTATAAAGATTTGTGCAATGAAACTATGCTTGCTTCTTTGAGTAGTAAAGTTCCCAACTTGGATTTAGGCGTTCATATTGACAGGGATTCTGATATTTCTATGATTGAAACGGTTAGGACAAAGCTGTCTTCTACTCTCAATCCTAAAGTTTTGTCGGACGTAGTAATTACCCCATTAGCTAAGGAAACATTTGAAAAAAATGACAAGTTTATCGTTCCAGTATTACTGAAATCCAAAACTAAACAAGGAAAGGCTGCTTTAGATAAGGCCCTAAAGACGAAAGGGTTAGATGTTAACTTTCATTGGCCTAAACAATTGTTTCCAATTATTAAAAGTTTAAGAGAAAAGTACAAAGATTTTAAATCTGAGGACATGGATTTAACCTCTAAGCAAATTCTAATTAGGCCCAGCGCAACCGGAAAATCCATAATGGTTTCGTATAGAAATGGATTGGGTACTAACTGGACATTTTTAGAAAGTTTTAAAACTCCTGCGCCTCAAGCAATGCTTGAAAACACCAAATTCTTGCAACCTTTCTCTAGTAAATATATAAAAATTTGAGTAAACAAAATAATCATTGGTTTAAAAAATTCTTGTCAAAATAATGCATTTTTTATATAAACTGCTCCTATTTGTTGTTACTTTTAAGTGGTATATTTACTGTAAGTGTGAAATGTTATTCCCCCTTTTTCATTCTCCCCCTTCTGCCCTTGGTTGTAATTTACCCCAATTTTATCTTCCTAATTTTTACATTGACATTTCTCATAAATTGCAAAACAATATTTTGAAACATTACACTATGTCTCTTGGTTCAGTTTTATCTTTCAAAAAAGGGATAAACATTTTTAATTTAAAGAAAAATTTTAGTTCTCTTTGTAAGATTTCAGGAGAACCTAAATTTAAAAAGGCGAGGAATTAAAATTTGAAGAAGTAATTGTAAGTCTCCCTCCCCCAGTAAACCAGCCTACATCTGGAAATTCCTTTTGTTTAGACAATGTAAAAGTTATAAGCCAAAATATGAACTCGCTGAATTTAAGTTTAGCCTCTCTAGATAAGGATGGGGGTAAGTTTAAAATGAAAATTAATGCAGTTTTAAAAACAAATTCACATATAATTTTACTTCAAGACACGCGTGTGGGTAATAATGTAACATTTCTTAAAAACTATTTAATGATAAGTAAATTCGGAAATTATGATATTTATCTTAATAGCACAAAAGGGGATCGTGGTGTAATCACAATGATAAAGAGAAATTTTTGTCATAAAGTTTATAGAATATTTAAATCTAGGTGTGAAAATGTCCTTATCGTTGATTTGCATATAAATAATGAACGAATGCTTATCATTAACTGTTATGGTCCAACTCAATCTCAAAATAAAGATTTTTATTCACTCTTAAAACAAAAAATTGAAAGTATTGGAATTTCTAAGTTTGTTATTTTAGGAGATCTAAACTGTTTAACATGTGATTTGCCTATAAATTCTAACGTAGTTTTAAATAATTATGAAATTCTTAACATGAGCGCAATACCTAACTTAATACACACAAAAACTTTAGTGTCATGGATAAGGGATGGATTTATTGTAGACAAATTTAGACTTCTGTATCCAAATTTAAAAACTTATAGTTATATTCCTTTTAGTGAGCAAGCTATAAATAGGTCACGGATTGACCATTGCTTGGCAAGCCCACATTTTAGTCCATTAATTAAAAAAGTTGAATATCCGAATAGGCTATCAAAATATTTTGACCATAAACCTGTCGTTTTCTTAGGAAAAAGTAAGAATATTACTAGACCAAAAGTTATTGATAGCTCCCTACTAAATATTGAACATTTATATTCTACAGTAAAATTTTCTGTGTACAGCTTTATGGTTGATAATACAAAACCTCCAAATAAAAATGAATTAACTCTACTAATTAATAGGATCAATATTTTATCTTTGTATATTCAGGGGCTTGAAAAAACGATCTTAAAGCTACCCAATGACAAATTTTGTAAACATTTACTTGAAGTTTATAGTAATGAAATTGAAGAAAACTGTTCACTATTTCCCAGTATTGAAACTTTTTTGTCTTATAATACTAATTTGGAACCGGACTTAATGTTAGAATGTTTATTAAATGAAATAAAAAATACATGTATATCTTTTCAGTCATTTTATGTTAAAACAACAAAGGAGGAAAAACACAATTTGTCTGATCAATTATCACATTTAAGAAGTATTGGTGATTTTAATTCTGTTAATTTTAAAGAAATAGAGGCAAAACTTTTGGAAATTGAACACAGGGAAAATCTAAGACTTTTGGAAAACACAAATTATTTTAACTTATTGAACCATGAGAAAAGCACTAGAAGCTTTTCTGAACTTTTAAAAAATAAGAACTCTCATGAATCTTTATCTTCAATTAAAGACTAATCAGGGAATATTATTCAAAATGATAATGAAAGACAAAATTTTATTGTTAATCATTTTAAACAACTTTTTAGCACGCCTGTTGAACCAGAAATTTCTTTTGAAGAATTTTTTGAAAGAAATGAAAATGATCCAATTTTTGACCCTTTTAAATTATCGCAAGAAGATAAAATAAAACTTGAGTCACCTATTCAAATGTCTGAACTGGAAACCGTGCTTAAAAATGCTAATTTAAATGCTGCTGTTGGTTTAGATGGCATACCTATGGCGTCAATTAAACATTTTTGGGATTTAATTAAAGATACAATGTTACATGGTTTTAACTATATGGCAAATAAAGGGGAGTTAAGGGGTATGATGAATATAAGTAGAAGCAATTTAATTCCAAAGGGTGGAGATAAAGATCTTTCTAATATTAAAAATTGGCGTAGCATTGGTATACTTACATCTCCTTATAAACTATATAGTGGAGTTATAAATTTAAGATTAAAAACTGTTGTAGATTCCATAATACATAATGCTCAGAAAGCTTATTCTGATCAATATTTTATACAAGAGTGTTTAATAAATGTATATGAACTGCTTTCAAAATCAAACTCCACAAATTCTCCTTTAGCAAGTCTAATAATTGATTTTTCGAGGGCATTTGATACAATAGGAAATACCTACTTACAATCTGTACTGCATTTCTCTAATTTTGGTCCAAAATTTATTTTAATGGTATCTTCAACATTTAAAAACCGAAAATCTTGTATCTTGACTGATTGCGGTTTAACACAAAATTTTGAAAATAAGTTAGGTATTATTCAAGGAGACCTTCCATCTCCAAATTTATTTAAAATTGCAATTAACCCACTCGTTATAAAATTATGTCTATCAAATACTCTTAAAATTCCAAATTCAATTCCTTACAATTTTAACAGAGATGAAAATAAAGTAAATGTAGCAAGTGGTTTTGCAGACGATATGCAAAACTTCATGGAAGTAAAGTCAGAATCTCTCCAAAAATGTTATGATATTTTGACCAGTTTTGGAAAATTATCAAACCTTAAAGTTAACGACTCTAAGACTCAAATTATTATAACTGGTGGGTTACCTTCTTTTGATTTTATAAGAAAAGTTGAAGAACTTAATTTTGAAATTTCAGACAATTTTACAATTTTAGGTCTAAGCTTGCACAAATCTTTAAATGACACTTATTTAATTTGGGACAAAATATTGGCAAAAGTTGTAAAGTTGCGTAATTTTTGGAATTTATTCAATCTTAGTATTCCTGGAAGGGTTTCTATTATAAAAACATATTTTTATTCACAATTATCATATCTGGGTTCAATTTTTGAACCAACAGACCAATTTTTAGCAGACTTTGAAAGGTGTGTTGTAGGTTTTCTTAAACAAGGGGGAAGGATTGCAAAGGATAGAATTTTTCTTGACTGTAGCAAGGGTGGGCTTGGCCTGCCTAACCCAAAAGAATTTCTCACTAGTCTTAAAGTTAGCATTTTTTTAAAAGGTCTTAAAGCAAATGATTCATGGGGTAAAGAATTAAGACAATTTCTTGCAGATCCTGAAAACCCATTATCTATACAAATCGATAAAATTATTCCAGAATCTAACCCAATTTTGTACAATCTAGTTAAAGCTTTTTTACGTTTTTGTGATTATTATTGGAAATTTAGTGGAAACATTCTCGCTGCCCAAGTTGTTAATAATCATTTATTCAAGGATAATCAAGGAAATATGATTAATAACAACTTCTTTACAATAAACTCATGGTTAAGGTATGGTAATGAACTAAAAAATCTTACCTTAAGTAATTTTATTTCAAACTTTGGCAATGTTTTAAATTATGATGAATTTTGCAGGAAATCTTCCTGTTATGTAACCCCAAATGAATTTCTAAGAATGAAACATAATCTAAGAGTATTTTTAAATAGGTGTAAAACGAAATTTTCTCAAAAATCTGCTTCAATATTGGTCTGTATTTCAAAGCCCAATTTGAGAGCAAAAGATTTTAGATACTTCTTAGATATATCCAAATCTATGTTAACAAATTGTCAACCCGTTAAAACTAGAAACATGTGGCTCAGTAATGAAATAGATATAAATAGAGAATCAAGGTTTATGTGCATGTGGAGATTATCCTATCTTCCCATGAACATAAGAGACTTTGCTTTTAAATTATGTAATAATCTTCTTCATTTTAATGCAAATTTATCAAAATTTAGTGACACTAGTCCAGCATGTACACAATGTACAATAGCTTTAAATCTTCCCACCCCTAGAGAAACTTCTTGTCATTTTTATCTGTATTGCTCATCAAATACAGAATTACTTTTAGAATATTTTAACACTTTTCTTTACCAATCTAATATAACATGGGTTGCCAATTTTGTTTTCTTGGGAGCACCGTCTAATATACCATTCTATAAAGCTATAATTATCAATACAGAAATTATTATTTCAGCTTGGTTTCTTTTTGAATGTAGAAATAAGAAAATTAAACCTGTATTGTCAATGTTAAAAGAGTTTCTAAAGAATTATAGATCAATATTTATGCGTTTTCCTAAATATCAAAATGCATATAATAAGTGGATAAGAGGATAAAAGGGTTAGTGTTATTACAGGGTCATTAAGAAAAACTGGTTTTTTTAAGTGTAGTAATTCTGTCTTAATATCCGTTAATATTTCTTTCTACTATGTATTTTTTCTAACTTAAACTTTCATTCTCTTTTTTTTTCAGTTCTAAGCTGATGGCTCAGAGTTAACAGAGAATCAGGATAATCATAGATCCTTGTGTTAATGATAAAGATGATAAAGATGCTATTGCCCTCACTCAGACTAGACGACGGAGCACATGAAAGAAACCGAATCTATTTTTATGTAGTAATTGTAAATAATTATCAATTTTATATTTTTGTAATATTTTTGTGATTTTATTTCATAAACTGATTAAAAACCAATAAAATACGTAATAATAAAAAGCATTTTTCAGCAAATTTTGTAATTCCTATCAGTGCATAGGCGTCCAAGGGGGGGGGTAATGGGCCATTTGGCACCCCCAAACGATTTTGGGGGTGCCGTAGGCACCCCCAAAATAAATGTTCTTTAAAAAAAATTTTTTGGGGGGGGTATTTACCCCCCCCAAATTGAATGTTCTTAAAAAAAAATTTACTGAAAATTTTTTTTTGGGGGGGGGATCTATGATGTAATTGTAAAGCACTGAAGATTCCATAAAATAGATACCTAACTAAATTAAATATTTCATTAAATAATGAAAAAGAATTTCCATAGGCGATTTCTTTTGGGAGGATGTCAGGGTGTCTCAAAACTAGTTATAAAACTTACCAGGACCTATAAGACGCTTCACTTTAAAGTATAATCATATTGGTTCATTGGTTAGTGAGTTAATTATTGTATTTTTATGTTCTAAAGAATGAGATACTACTATATATTTGAATAGTAGTGGCGCCCTTAGCATCTAAGAACTTGTGTTTTCTAAAGGGTAAAAAGGGAGGAGAAAAATAGCCTAAAACCACTCAAAGGATTGACCTATAATAGTGTGGAACCATCATGGGATCTATGTGAAGCTTTCCTAAAAAGGAGAACTCAGTATTAAAAGTAATGAAATCTGAATCTATAGTCAAATAAACCTTACTTACTACTTTATGTTATAGGATAGTACTTATTAACTTAATAGATTAGGTAGGTGCTTTTTTTACATAATTAAATTACCCCCCCCAAAAATTTTACCCCCGGGGTAAATTAGTTTGGGGGGGGTAATTACCCCCCCCCAACAGACTTTAGGGGGGGTAATTACCCCCCCCAATCAAATTTTACCCCCGGGGTAAAAATTTTGGGGGGGGTAAAAAAAAATTTCGGCGCGCTTCGCGCGTCATTTTACCCCCCTCAAACACGAATTACCCCCCCCCCTAAAATTTTTTACCCCCCCCAAAAAAAAAAGCTTGGACGCCCCTGTATCAGTGTTATAATATATATTTCTAAGAATTTTATATAACTGACATGACTTTTCTCTATTGACCCTGAGAATGTTACATAAAATTGTAAATCATAAAAGTTAAAATAGCATTTGACAGCAAGCTTTCTATAATTCTATCATACAATTCAATAATTTCTATTTCTCAGGGACAAATGCACTACATGCAAGATTGGAATGTTGTAATGTTCCTTTGCTCTCCTGCTATAAAGGTAAAGGAAAAATATGCTTATTAATATCAATTTCCATATAGTTAGGACCAGTGCAAAGCTTCCTAAATGGAGAACTCAACCAGTGGTTAGCAAGATTTTGACAGACAAACTAAAAACTCAACTTTTAGGATAATACTAACTTCCCCTTTCAATGAGGGAGAAGGGATTATCAAATATTTATCTTACATTGAAAATTCTTTTTTCTTAGCTATAAGATAAAAAAAAATTTGTGTTTAGAATTCATTAATGACATAATGATTTGTAAAGATATTACTTTATTTTAGGATTTGGACCAGCTTGGTCTGTCAGGATTATATGTATGTGACTTGTCCATGCATGACTTCTCTAGAGATCTGCTTCTTGCAAGTAAGACTCATATTTTTTTAGAATTTTTTGGTTCAGAAAGATTTTAACCTAAAATATATCTATATGTTTCATGACAAGCAGAATGTGTTATAACCTTTCCAGTATGGCTTTAAAACCAGTTCTCATCCATTCTGAAAAATCATGTATAGCATAGTATTACAAACAATTTTCCATAAATATTTATAAATCATAAAATTAATACCAGTCAGGGCCCAACAAAACTGGTAAATAAGCTTATAATTTTTCATTTTGATATCCGTGGAAAGCTGTCTATAATATGATGAGATAAATTACTATTTATTATTACTTCCTATTTATGGTTCATATAAATATGATATTTTTCATCTAAAATTTTGTCCAGCTATTTCGTGGTAAGCTTGATAAACCAGTAATTATTTAAGGTTCTCAGCAATCAAGTGATCTGAGAGAAGCTCTGGATTCAGAAGTGGAGAAGACCAAGCTCATGGAAGAAAGCATGCAAAAACTAGGAAAACTATAAGTCTATAATGTTTGCATAGAATTAAGCCCCTTTTGCCAAAAACTCTTTTCAAAAAGAGAAGTGGAATATTCAAGGATAACATCTTTTAACATTTGTATAATTTATGTTGAATAATTTATTTACTTAAAAAATAGACAAGCAATCTTTAAAATATTACATGAATTATTATATAAAATTTTCAAGCTAATCCAGATCCTTATCTTTTAAGAAAAAAAATTCCTCTAAACTTATATAATTTCAGAATTGATAATTTAATGAAAAATCTTATTTTCGAATGGCGGAAAAGATATTTATCTGTCCCCGGGAGGAATATAAACATATAAGCCTCAGCCTTGATAAGTTTATAATTAGATGAGGAGATGCGGAGAAGTGACCAGCTATTGTCACAGATGATGCCTAAATCTGTGTCTGATAAGGTATTAATTGATTTGATCGAAGGACCAATATGATACTTCCTACCAGGGAAGGTGTATAAATATTTTTGGGGAGGGTAAATTTACCAACCCCCCCTGATCGTCCAGAAATCGTCCCTGGAAAAGTACCCCCATTTTTTTTACAAATAAAATGTAAATCGACCCTCAACCCCCCCCCCCCCCCCACTTCAGTTGAAACCGTTTTAGAGGGTGCCCTTACTCGCTCCGCTTAAGTAAGAAGCTACACTCGTGGTCACCCTCTAAAACAGGTGACTGGAGGCTTGCTTCAGAGATTGAAAGCTTGATGGATGGATAATAACGTGTCCGTGTGCCCCCCTTCTTTCCTTCCAGAGGCTACTAGGAACATAACCGCTAGGTTAAATAAGAAAGTCGGGGAAGGAGATTTTCAAACTTATTTTGTATGATTATTTTAGGTAAAAAGTGGAGCATCTACCGTGGATACTTGTGAAATATTTGAATCTGTTACAATTATTTTCAATGATATCCCCATGTTCTCTGATATCTGTGCTAAGTGCGATGGTAAGCAAATAACTACCAAGGACAATCAGGTCAATAAGTAGCGCAGCAGTGGAAGTTATCTGTATTTCAAATTAGAATATAATAGTAAATTGTTAAATAGCACAAAAATGGTACTTATATTACCACAAAGTAAAACTTAAGATGGTTCTAACGATATTCGTAAAAAATACTACTATGAACACAAGCCACGCAATTAATATTGGAGTGTTTATTACACAAGTTCCCAAAGTTTTACACTAAAGTTTTTTATTCGTTGGTCTTACAACTTTGGGGACTTTTATTGAATTTTTATTGGTTGGTTCAATATGGTGAGTGTCCAAACGTTTTAACCACTAATTGTAATCAACAGAATGGGTATTTTTTGTATCATCATTGGGGGTGTACATCATTTTATCGACCATTGTCTTATCCCTGATTTTTAACTTTTTAGCACAGATACTCTTTATTAATTTACTTGTAGGTATGCAGATTGTTACCATGTTAAATACCATGTTTGGAATATTTGATATCCTCTCAGATAGAAATCAAATTTATAAGGTAAAAAAATAATGTGCAAATCTACTCTATAAATAACTTTCTTCATATGTCCGTATAGCTAATTGGGAAAAGTTATTTTTTGCATCGTATCACGTACAGATATTAAAATAAAATAGAAAATTGTTTGTTATACGATGCTATACATGCTTCTTCAGTATGGCTGAGAACAAGTTATAATCCAGCTGATAATAATCGGTTTTTAAAGCCTTACTGGAAAAATGATTCGCATATATTCAGGTTAGGACAGTGAAAAACTGATTTGTTGGAGAAAAATAATCTACTTTATAACTCACTTTCTCCATCTGTCCGTACGTCATAAGTGGGAAGAGTAATTATCCCAAAGATAGACGGCTGATTTTTTCGCAAGATTTAGCTGACCAATAAGCATCTCCTTTTTATCGTTCTGTCTGTAATGCTCTGGAATCAATATCATTTATATAGGAAATAGGTGTGTTTCTTAGCTGCTTTTAAAAATAGACTGCTGGAATTTTGTGTCAATTTTCATATTTCTGAGCATCTACTCTGTATAACTCATTTTGTCCGTATGTTATGCACCTCTTATTTTTAATTAAGGATTATCAACCCCATAACCTACTCTGTACATTTTTTTTTGCTGAAATAGTTATTTAACGCATCGTATAATAGACAGCTTTCCTCGGATATTGAAGATAAAAATCCAGCCTTGTTAGCCGGGATAATAAAAACTTAATTTAATTTAAGATATCTATTTTAATATTCGCGGAAAATTGTGTGTAATACGATGCTATACATGATTTTTCAGTATTGCTAAGATTCAGTTCTAATCGTGCGGATATTAATCGGTTTCGAAGCCATACCAGAAAAATAATTTGTATATTTTAAGGTAGAGACAGTGAAAGACTGCTTTGTTGGAGTATGCGGAGCCCCTGAAAGGGTAAATAATCATGCTGGTAACAAAAAATTGTTATTTATCACATTGTATTATAGACACCTTTTCGCGGATATTAAAATAAAAAAGATTGTCTGTAATACGATGCTATACAAGATTTTTGAGTATGGCTGACAAACGGTTTGTATTAAGCGGATATTAATCGGTTTCGAAGCCATACTGAAAAAAATATTGATTATAAAATCATCTTATTTCTTAAAGTAAGCCTTCAAGTAAATACATCTTTTTTAAATTAAACTTAAAAATTTAAAATTTTAAAATTAAATTCAACTTCTGATATTCTAAAGTGGAAGAAAAAAGGCTGCAGGCATACTTTAAAATCCAAAATTTCAAACTTATTAAATTTCTTTGCATTTGGAATTCATAATTTAAAATTAATTAGTTGAAAGAAAAATATATCTTAATTACATAATTGCATGATTACTTGAAATATTAATGATGAAATTGAACATGATACAATATAAATATAATCTATACTTTAATCAAGAACTAAAGAGATAAGACAATGGTCACAAAATTGATGTATGTCCCCAATGTTAATTCACAAAATTACCCATTCTGTAGATTACAATTATGTGGCTGAAACGTTTGAACACTCAACCTAATATATTAACCAATCAAAATCCCTTAAAAGTCCCTAAAGTGGTTAAGACAATGAATAAGTAAACGTTATTATAAAACTTTGGGGACTAGTGTAATAAACAGCCCATTGTCCCCTCTCTCTCTCTCTTGCATTTAATAATCTAAATTAAGTAGTGGTGTTAAGATGTTCAAGAAATAGTCACTAAGAAGCAGCTTAAAGTGCCTAATAAAGTAAATGATGTCATACAATACAAATGACCAATGATAGGCCAGTATACATTGATATTGATTAATGGTAAAAGGTATACTGGCAAATCATTTGGCATTTGTATTGTATGACTTCCTCTTTAATTAGGCTCTTTAAGGTGCTTCGGTCACTAAACTAAAATATTATTTAGAGAGAATCATGGATATGGCTTTGGACATGAGAGATTGTGTACAATTTGTTCCGGACCCAAGGCCCGGTGTTGAGGATCATATCAAAATTAGGTTTGTACAGATAATTTGTTCTTAACCCTAGGACTGGTGTCGAGGATCATACAAAATTAGGTTCGTACATATAATTTGTTCCGGACCCAAGGCCTGGTGTTGAGGATCATATCAAAATAAGGTGTGTACATATAATTTGTCCCGGACCCAAGGCCTGGTGTTGAGGATCATATCAAAATAAGGTGTGTACATATAATTTGTTCCGGACCCTAGGCCTGGTGTTGAGGATCATATCAACATAAGGTGTGTACATATAATTTGTTCCGGACCCAAGGCCTGGTGTTGAGGATCATATCAAAATAAGGTGTGTACATATAATTTGTTCCGGACCCTAGGCCTGGTGTTGAGGATCATATCAAAATAAGGTGTGTACATATAATTTGTTCCGGACCAAAGGTGAAAGGCCTGGTGTTGAGGATCATATCAAAATAAGGTGTGTACATATAATTTGTTCCGGACCCAAGGCCTGGTGTTGAGGATCATATCAAAATAAGGTGTGTACATATAATTTGTCCCGGACCCAAGGCCTGGTGTTGAGGATCCTATCAACATAAGGTGTGTACATATAATTTGTCCCGGACCCAAGGCCTGGTGTTGAGGATCATATCAAAATAAGGTGTGTACATATAATTTGTTCCGGACCCGAGGCCTGGTGTCGAGGATCATATCAAAATAAGGTGTGTTCATATAATTTGTTCCGGACCCGAGGCCTGGTGTTGAGGATCATATCAAAATAAGGTGTGTACAGATAATTTGTTCCGGACCCAAGGCCTGGTGTTAAGGATCATATCAACATAAGGTGTGTACATATAATTTGTTCCGGACCCAAGGCCTGGTGTTGAGGATCATATTAACATAAGGTGTGTACATATAATTTGTTCTGGACCCGAGGCCTGGTGTTGAGGATCATATCAAAATAAGGTGTGTACATATAATTTGTTTCGGACCCAAGGCCTGGTGTTGAGGATCATATCAGAATAAGGTTTGTACAGATAATTCATTACAACATTGGTCATTGTATATTTATTCTAAAACAAAATTTTAGCTAAACTTTGCATAAAAGCAGGGGTAATTTTGTTTAGCATCATAAGGGAAGCATATAAATTATCGTCCATTGTCTTTTCCTTGTCAAAATCAGTCTTTTTAACATAAAATTAGTAACATTTTGATAGATATACATATAAATATTTATAAATACCAATTCAAATTTTAATTTTAAACTTGTTGTAAAAAAAAGTTTTCATTTGACTGACAGTAATAAGAATTTACAAGCATGCATTTCTTTTAACAAAACCTCTTTGTTTAACATTATTAAATCATTAAAATCTAATCATATAAATAAACAAGGACAAATAATCTCAACAGTAACTAGGATTTATAAAGAAAGATTATATTTAAAGTCCAACATTGGATGGTAAATAGATAAAGACGTATTCATGAAATCAAACTATTCATTCATGCAGATGGATTAATTAGAGAAGGTTATTATTTTCAGAGAAAGAGGGGACAGTGGTCTGTTTATTACACTAGTCCCCAAAATTTTAAAATAACGTTTAAATTATACGTTGGCTTAACAACTTTTGGGGATTTAATGAATTTTGATTGTTTAATTTATTAAGTTGAGTGTCCATTTGTTTTAACCACTAATTGTAATCTACAAAAGGGGTAATTTTGTGTATTAACATTGTGGATGTACATAATTTTTTTTGGCCATCATCTTATCCCTTTATATATCTGATTAATGTTAAATAATAAACAAAACAGGAAGTCGGTTAAATTAAGAATATTTAGTAGAATGAAAAAAATCACAAAACCTTGTAATCAAAACTCCTTTTTAAATAACGTTATGTGACGAAATGACATACGTACTGACGGGCGGACATACCCTAGTTAAAAAATAGCTGCTCTACTAAATATCAATAATCCTAATTTTGTGAAAATTTATTTTTAAGGCTTGGATCTCACTCTGGACAGGTTGTTGGAGGAATAGTTGGTAACAAATGTCCTAGATACTGCCTGTTTGGTAAGGTTTTTATAATAGTTATTTATACCATAGTATTATAGATAGCTTTTCGTGGATATTAAAAGGAAAAATATTAAGATCTAATCCAGGGGCCAAAGGCTAACAAAACTGTTATCAATCTTATAATTTTATTTTGATAGTCATAAAAAATTGTTTTTGTTTGTAACCATCCCCCCCCCCTTTAAAAAAAGGAAAGGGTCAGAAACCATTAAATTAGATTTTGAAAAAATGGCGACAGTTTTGCAGGGAGTAAGGGAGGGGACAATGGGCAATTAATTCAATATAAGAGTTATCAAAGAAAGGGCATGAAATCCAGTTTAATCCAATAGATTTGTAGGAAATTATAAAGGGATTGTTAATTGAATAATAGATTTCCATAGCGTCATGTAAAGTGAAATCACAACTTGTTTTTGATGAAATATATTGAGGTTTTTTGGTGTGATTTTTATATTAAAAGATTATTGGACCCGGCCAGCTGCTAGCAAGAATATGACGGCCCCTTTTTATTCTGTTTATTTCCCTTGCCTCTTGCCCCCACCTCCCTTCTCCTTTCTCCCTGTCTGCTACATTCCAAACTAACACAACGAGTGTTTATTTCCCTTCCCCCCACTTCCCTTATCCCTTCTCCCCGTCTGCAATATTCAAAACATACATAACGAGTAGCGGCATTCTATGCGCAAGTCCCCAAACTCAGTCAGAAACTGCTAAATTCTTGCACATTCCCTTTAAGCCAGTCCCCAAAAACTGAGACTCCTAAAAATTGAATATTCGATCCATTGTCCCCTCCCTTACTCCCTGACAGTTTTGACATGAATTGTTCTGAATTTAAAGCAAATTTGTTTATTTGTATATTAATGATTTTTATTTTTAGGTGATGCAATGAATACAAGTTCTAGAATGATGAGCTTCGGAGAGCCACAAAAAGTGCATGTTTCAGGGTATTTTTTTAGTACAATATAGAAAACAAGGTTGACAACGTCCATAAGTGGTGAAGCATAATAAAGATCATGGAAGAACAAACGGACATACTACGTGGATTATAGAGAAGCTTTGCTAATAAAAAGGGAGTAAAAAGTTCTATTCCGATAGACGCTCTAATGCTTTTCTATTTTCAGAATAAATGTATGAAGTATAGATATAAAATCCATATAACTATCTCGACCCTTTCTCGTCTGCTAGCAAATTGCTTTCTGCTCTTTTGTAGCGACTCGTCTATGTTAATATTTTTGATGCTATTGGCTGATATTCAAAGACCCAATTGAAAGTTGGCACAGGGTCCACGGAATGGGGACATACAGTTATTTAACCGCTTCACCGTCTATTGTTATACTTTAATATTTTCAGTGTTGTAGCTGGGCTGTTACCCAAAGCCTTTACTGTAACAGAAAGGGGAAAGGTGACAGTGAAGGGTAAAGGAGAAATGGTCACTTTCTGGGTTGACTCTAAGGCAAACAGAGTTCCGCCGTCGCGTGAAGAGGTTAGTCAGTTTTTAGTAGAGAAGCTACTCTATAATTCACTTTGTCTGTCCGTCCGTATGTCCGCAAGGCTATGGGGGATATATGATTCTAAGATGATCGATCATAAATTGATTTTCATAAAATAAATGAATTACTTTATCTACATCCCCAATGATTATACACAAAATTATAATAAGTGGTTGAAACGTTTAAACAATTAACTTAATGAACTAACCAATCAATATTGAATTCAGGTCCTCAAATTTGTCAAGCGAAAACTAATAAGAATATATTATTATAAAACTTTGAATAAACTCTCTCTGATTATTTGATTAATTTAATTTTAGGTCTTGCCTAATGAAGCAAAGGAGAAGTAAAGTTACAAAGATTTATTCAGCGAATAAAAAAATATTTATGTATAATATCATTATGATAAAATCAAAAATAATATATGTACTATATTAATATCTAATGTCGCACATAAAACGTTCTATTCAATAATTTTATATATTTATGACAGTTTTAAATGGATTTAACAAAAAAATGTCATAAAATATTCTAGTATGGCTTTGAAACCGAATAATTGCACTGCACTGGATTAAAACAGGTTCTCAACCATACTAAAAAAATCATGTATAGTATTGTATTACAAAGAATTACGATTTTTTTTAAAATTATAAAACTAATACCAGTTTTGTTAATCTTATAAATTTTCATTCTAATATCCACGGAAAGCTGTCTATAATACGATGCCATAAATAACAATTACCGTATTTAAAACTGCTTTTAGATACTATTAGCTAAAAATCATACACATAACAATATATTGGTATATCTATAACTATATAGTTTTATTTATCTCCTATATAGAGTATACCTATCCATAGACTTCCAAGGGTGGGAGTAAATGAGTATTTATCCCCCTCAAACTTTACAACCTCTTATTTTACCCTCCCTCAAAAGAAAAGGCTTGGATGTCCATGTATCTATCTACCAAAAAATGAACCTAGCCTTATGAATAGGTTTACCAAAATTATTAAGAATCCACCTATCATACTTAATATTTTTTTGTAATTTCTTTGAAAGGCCCATTTATTATATGCCTTTAACAGGAAATTTATACATAAAAAAATATAATTATACTGTCAATAATATAACAATTATTTATTAAAAATGCTTTTTTGTTTAATATATTCATGTTTATATAATTCATTTATCTATGTCAATAAATAATTAAAACCTACTACTATTTATTTATTTTGAAAGGAAAATTTGAAGGCTTAATTATAACAAGTGTTATTATTTTAGCCATAAGAAGAACAGCAAAAAGCTGATATTAAAAGTTCATTTAATGAAGTTAAAATAAAACAGTAAACTGCAATACAGACATACTATAGACAACGTTTAAAGTGTTTAAAGGACGATTAGATGTAAATGTAAAAAATTCTGCATACTTAAAATGATTTTACACTCAACATACAGACATTGCCTACTTACAAAGTAGCACCATGAATAAAAATATCATTAATAATTAATAATAAATGTACGAATACAATAAAAGGATTTTTATTAATATTTAATTCACAAAAAATTGGGTATATTTACTTTATTCGATACAATAAAGAGAAAAAAGAATAATTAAAAATGTGACACATTACAAACTTTCCCGATTTTGTATTACTTTTGAGGAACATGATTCCAGTTACGTCATATTTTTCTTTCCCGAAAAAGGGAAGGGGGGAAGAAAATCTCTTCAAAAGAGATGGGGAAAACCCCCTTTTCTCCCATCTCTTTTTTCTTCCCCCCTTCCCTTTTTTTTCTTTCCCCTTCCCTTTTTCGGGAAAGAAAAATATGACGTAACTGGAATCATGTTCCTCAAAAGTAATACAAAATCGGGAAAGTTTGTAATGTGTCAAAAATGTGTGTAAGTAGCGCTGCAATAACAAATTGGCAACAAACCTTTTATAAAAAAAATAACATATTTAAGTTTTATAAAGAAAACTCATACTAGAAATATATTGAAATTTACATTTTGGGGACAAAATATAATTGGAAAGAAAAAATATACAATAATTTATAATTTCGATAAAATGTATATGATTAATTATTATTATCTTCTTCAAGTCTGTTGTATGAAGCAACTGATCTTGATCTTCGGCTTCGCTTTCTTTTCTGTTTTGTTCTTGCTGGTGATGAACTTTTGGAGCTCTTGTAATCTTCACTTTCTTGTCGCTCTAAATCTAAAATTGTTATAATTTATTGCATCGTATTATAGGCAGCTTTCCATGGATATTAAAATTAAAAATATATGATTAAAATTAGGTTTGTTAGCCCTGAGGAGCCAAAGACCTATGCTAACAAAATTGTATTAAATTATGATTTAATTTGATAATCGAGGAATATCAATAATAACTGTAATATGATGCTATACATAATCTTTCAGTAAGGCCGAGAATCTGTTAAATTTACCTGGCCTAGGTGTTGCTGGTATAAGCAAGGTTCCTTTAGTTTGCTTTCTATTTCTCACAAGACTTCTGACATAATTGAAATATTTTATGTTGACAAATCAAAACTTCAAGGACAATAATAACCATAAGCAGGGCATTAATATCTTGCTACTTTGATAAGATGTAAAGAAAAGGATGAAATTTTAGGCAATTCAAGTTTTGAAATGGTTTAGATTAGATTTACAATTGAAATTTATAGAACAAGTTTAATTTTTGCATGTATTTAATGTATTATTGAAAGTAATTAAATTACTATTTCAAACAAAATTCAAAGGTAAGTAGAGAAAATACTCTTTTAAGATATCTGGATGGTGAGACAGATATACTATGCTTATAGAAAAGGTACACTGAAAGGCAAACAAAAATATTCCAATTTCCTTGGGGATTCATTAGAAAGTCTCTCCTCCTCTCTATCATTTCTGCCACCATTATTCTCTAAATCTTCAACATTTTCCTTGGTGTCTACCTGTTCATTATCAACACCAAGCTTTGGTATTTCATCAATAGTTGTTCTGTTTCAGGAAAATTTATAATTATGGTTCTTAATAAATTTCCAGTATGGCTTCGAAACCGATTAATATCCACAGGATTAGAACTGGTTCTCAGCCATAATGAAAAAACATGTATAGCAACATATTGCAGACAATTTTCCATGATATTATTCATGATAATATTAATAATAGTCTGAATATTATAATTTACATTTACATCTCTGCAGAAAGCTGTCTATAATACAATGCGATAAATAACTATTATGCAGAGGCAATTAAAAATTTTATATAGATAAATTAAAAGTTTCTCTTACTGGAATATAGTTTTAACAGCGTATTTATTTCTAAAACGTGTTATTGATTTCTTTAGATCGAAGGGATGAGATAATGGACAATAACTTGGGGTACATAAACCCCCAATTATGATAAACAAAATTACCTTCCCTTTTTGTAGAATAAAATTATTTGAACCAAATTACCATTTAACTGATTTTTTAAAGACAGAAACATTTTATTATTTTCATAACAAGTAAAATTATAAGTTGTTCCCTGAATTGAACTTTTTTTATCTTGTTATGATCTTCATTGCTGTTTGGCCTGCTTGCAAATCCTTCATCTTCAGATACAGAATTCTTCTTGTAAACTAAAGAAAAAATTCACTTAAGAATAGGATTGAGAGGACAATAAATGTATAATCCAGACAACTACCTGGCCCAAGTGGTCGAGTCCCTTTTCGTCTGGTAGCCAATTGCTTTCTGTTCTTTTGTCGGGACTTGGTAGTGTTTAAATTTCCGACTCTATTACCTTACTTCAAACTAGCGGCTACGCCCCTAGAGGCCTTTAGTGGCATTTTTTTATTTTAAATATCTAATTTGAGAAATAATTTGTCTATGTTGCGATCAGCTGTTAAATTCATGCTTCTGCGCCGCGCCACTACGCTAGCGACACTATGTGGCGGGAATATTTAATTTTTTTTCGATTTTATTGTGATTTCTCTTCGGAGGGTGGTGATACCCTCCCCCAAAATAGTTATAAACCTTCCCGAGACCTATGAGAAGGTACCCTGTTAAGGAGAACCCAATCGGTTCAGCGGTTAGCGAGATCCTTCGGTACAAACACACAGACAGACATCCTGTTACTTTAGTATAAGGATATCCAATACAAAAATTGGACAGGGTCCCCATCCAACTATATAGCTCATGCGAACCTAGTAATAGTGTCTAACTTTTCATCTTTGTGACGTAACAAAAATCATAGGATGAGAGGGGAGGTGGGAAAGGAAACCCCTAAAAAAGAGATTTTTATTACGTCACAAAGATAAAAAGTTAGACACTACTACTAGGTTCGCTCATGCCCACTCGGAAAAGCCAAAAATTTTTACTGCAGTGATTTAAACTAAAAATTGTGAATCACAAAGTCCTGCTGTTTGTAGACACACAGACAGATAGACATCATGTTACTTATAGGATATTTTTGACTGAAATTTCCTTCCAACAAAATTACGATTACCTGAATTACGTTTCGAGGGGTTAGCTGTGGCTGCTCCACTGTAGACAGCTCCCCCTTGCTGAGAATCAAGCTTCAAGTTCACATCACACAGCTCGGTAAAGAATTCTGGTTCTACATGCCAGTTTCCTTAACATGAAAATAGATTAATGGATATTTATTACTTGGATGTTACACAAGATTTTCTTGTTCTCTGATGAAGTGATGCTCGCAGCTGGCCAAAATAACGGTACCTATTATCCACCCCCTACATCCAATCCACTCCCCTCCTACTGGATGAACGAACTGACCTGTAACTGAGTTCCATGTTAGCAAGCTAAATTGAAAACAAATTGAAATTTCGGCTCTCAGCAGTAGCAAGTGACGTCCAAGCTTTTTATTTAAGGTGGGTAAAAAATGAATGAGGGGTTTCAAAGATTTGAGTGGGGTAATCTTCTGTAAAATTTGGGGCTCCAAAGTTTGAGGGGGGGTTAACACTCTTGTACCTCAACCTTAGGAAATCTATGGGAGTAGCCATTAGTCGCTATGTTTTATTAGATGTATGGCTTGCGATGATTATTTTCTGACGGCGATGCATTGTTTAAGATTCAACCGACAGCTTACTATTTGCCTAATAAAAAAATGACGTCATACTATACAAATGACCAATGATAGGCCAGTACAATGACAATGTATACCTGCAACTCATTGGTCATTTGTATTGTATAACATTATTTTTATTAGGCTGCTATAAGCTGCTTCTCTTTCTAAAAAAAACGGCGGCTGAATGCATCGATGCTAAACCCTGTTGAATACCTTTAGAGACAGTAGAGCCAGTGTTAGTTCCTCCGCTTGAAGTTGAAGGTACTGTGCTATAGTCACCATCCTAGAAAAAAAGATAACTTATTGGGTAACATATCCTAAAAGTGTTAGACTTTGCAAAACAAAATTCAATTTAATATAACAAGGCTGTTAATATGCATAAGTAGCACAGCAATATTAAAATTATTAATTGAACGAGCATAATAAAGAAACACAATGTGGTTAGAATTCCAAAATGGATTGGCCATTTTATAGCCCAACTTTCAAAACCTATTTCTGGATAATGAATGTATAATATAGATGTATAATCCAGACAACTACCTGGCCAAAGTGGCAGAGACCATTTGCGTTTGCTATCAAATTGTTTTATGTTCTTTTTTAGGGACTCGGCTGTGTTTATATTTCCGACGCTCTAAGTCATTCAAAGAATGAATACAAGATCGCGATAGATCTGTGGGAAGAGTTCCATATAGCTCTTACCCCCTATATTCTTTTACTTTAATAACGTGTATATTAATAAAATCGCATTTTCGTAATACAAATCAACACACTTACGGACACACCAAAATTATAGAGTAGCCGATCTAATAAAATAAGTATAAATAAAACCTTCAGAGCAACTTCTCGATCCAGCTTTCTCAAAAACATTCCTTCGTTTGTGGCAAAAAGAACAGGAACCCTAATTTTTAATATTATGGATTTTCAAATGCCGACAATGTTTATTAATTTGCAGGCCACTTTTGAACAATGCAATGTTTTAATAATAAACCAACAATACAAATACATGATGCAAAATAAGAAAATTAAATTACAAAGTGTGGGATTTCCCCGACTAATATTATGAAATAAATTGAAAATAAAAGGGAATTAGTTTAGGTTAGGTTTCATTGGGCACTGAGTAGCTCTGCATAGGCTCTGTAGGGTTAGGGCTCCTCTATGGGATATAAGAAGAAAAACTAACAGATTTTTTTTTAATTACCTTTCAAAATAAATGGGATTATCAGTGCTCAACAAGTACTTTGAGTGATAGACCCCACCAGCCTTTTTAAAACAAGTTAAGATAAATCCAATAATTTTCCTGTAGTCGGTGAGCTTAAAATGTTGTTTCATTTGCCTTTGTCTGTTTAGCTCCATAGATTGTCTGTAAACAAATATTTGTAATTCAAATAAATATTTTTATTATTATGTACATTTTAAAAAATTTTATTTAAAAAAAATTTTTTTTCCTTGTTCTTACTTTTGAACATTTTCGTTTTCCCTTTCTTTTTCTTTTATCATTCTCACTCACTCTCTCTCTCTATTTATCTATCTTTCACTTTCTCTCTCTCTCCCTCTCTTTCTCTGAGGATTAGATCTTTTCATGAAAATACCCTTTCTCGAATTTCATTCTTCTGCTAACCTAAAAAGTTACTTTAGGGGGCTAGAAATACATGTACAAAATTTCAGCTCTCTATCTCTACTGGCGACCTAGCGCCAGGCATGTAAAATATCAACAGATAACGGCAGCACGGCGGTTTAGATAATATCTCAGTAATGTGCAGGTTTTAAGCTCTTCTGCATATTTTAATTTAAACACATAAGGCCACAGATATTATATCCAAAAAATCTTTTGTCAAAGTCTACTCTACACCTAGCGCCAGTCAGTTTTCTAAAATCATGCATTTTATACCTGTGAAAAATGAAATCGCCAGCGCTAGGTGTAGAGTAGACTTTGACAAAAGATTTTTGGGATATCATATCTTAGGCCTTATGTGTTTAAGTTGAAATATGCAGAACACCTAAATTCACCTTCCAAGCCATTCTCTAAGCATTTTAAATTTTTTTATGAAATAATGGGATTTCAAAACTGCCTTTTGAAAAGGCCTAAAAAATATCTTTTTTTGTTCCTTTTTTCACTGTTTATAGTTACAACTTATTAAGATATTATTCTCAGTTTAAAAAAATTGGCGCTTCCAGCACCAAAACCGACAAAAACAGACAGTTAAACTTCTGTACCCCTACTTAACCCCCTAACAGACCCCCCCTCTATCTCGGCTCCTGTTACAGATAGAGACGTAAAACTTTTTCCTGGTGGTTCATATAATTAGAGAAAATTACTTTTTCTAGTCATAGCAGTCAGACCGCTCCTTTTCCGCTTTTTTTCAGCCAGCCACTAAATATTAAAACTGCTGTAGAGCAGCCAATTTTAAAGATAAGAAAACTAAGTTTGGCGCTTCCAGCACCGAAACCAGCAAAAACAGGCAGTTAAACTTCTGTACCCCTACTTAACCCCCTAACAGACCTCCCTCTATCTCGGCTCCTGTTACAGATAGAGACATAAAACTTTTTTCTGTTGGTTCATGTGTATTTTTAGAGAAAATTACTTTTTTCTAGTCATAGCTGGTCAGACTGCTCCTTATCCGCTTTTTAGCAGCCAGCCGCTAAATATTAAAAAAGCTGTAGAGCGGCCAATTTTAAAGCTAGGAAAACCAAATTTTATGACGAGCTATTATTTTTCATAACAGAAAAATACTTTTTCTGACCATCGCCAAAAAACGACAAATAACGGAAACCACCAATTTTGGCGGTAAAATGGTTGGCGGCGCTAAGAGAAGCTACCCTGTTATGGGGAACCATATCAGTTCAGCAGTTAGTGAGATCCTTCAGTACAAACAGAGAGACATAAAAACAGACATCCTGTTATCCCCCCTAAATGAAAATATCCTCCCCCCCCCCCCGCCTAATAAACAAATTGGACGCCCTTGAAGGGGAGAATGGTAATATTACTACAATTATTTGTTACACTATATTAATATTAAATATTTTACAAAAGTTTATATAAAGACAACCATGGACACAATTTTTCTTACTATCACTGATTATAAACTTTTTTTTGTTAGATACTATAAAAATAAACACTTATTGTATCCACCTTTCAACAAAAATTAGAATACATTTCTAAAGTCATTTTATGCATACTAGCACATAAGAATCACCAGCAACTTCGTTTTCTTTCCATGATCCAGAATCTTTCTATCAACAGCTAAATTTTTAAAATACATCTTGCATTTGAAAAGGAAAATAAGAAAGATAATATGTAATAGGATGGAAAAGATCATCTTGATGTTTTTAATAATTAGATTTGTATATTTTGATTTTGTTTTTAACCCTTTGTAGACAAATTGATAATATTTCTAAATGTTAATTTTTTTAATTGTCTGCGTCTGGCATCTGACTAAAATAAAAATCTGTTACATTAGTTTCAACAATTAACTGTGTTGCCCCTTTCCAGACCTTATCAGCCAATTTTTGTATGAAGTCTCTTATTGTGATCATAAACAGATAAAAATATTAATTAGCGCCGCCAACCGCAGTTTTACTGCCAAAATTGGCGGATTCCATTATTTGTCACTTTTTCAGCGATGGTCAGAAAAGGTATTTTTTTGTTATAAAAAAAATAGTTCGTCGTAAAATTTGGTTTTCTTAGCTTTAAAATTGGCTGCTCTACAGCAGTTTTAATATTTAGCGGCTGGCCGCTAAAAAGCGGATAAGGAGCGGTCTGACCGCTATGATTAGAAAAAGTAATTTTCTCTAAAAATACACATGAACAAGTTTTACGTCTCTATCTGTAACAGGAGCCAAGATAGAGGGGGGGGGGGTCTGTTAGGGGGTTAAGTAGGGGTACAGAAGTTTAACTGCCTGTTTTTGCTGGGTTTGGTGCTGGAAGCGCCAATTTTTTTTTAACTGAGAATAATATCTTAATAAGTTGTAACTATAAACAGATAAAAATATTATTTAGCGCCGCCAACCACCGTTTTAATGCCAAAATTGGTGGTTTCCATTATTTTTTGTTTTTCGGCAATGGTCAGAAAAGGTATTTTTTTGTTATAAAAAATAATAGTTCATCATAAAATTTGGTTTTCTTAGCCTTATAATTGGCCGCTCTACAGCTGTTTAAATATTTAGCGGCTGGCCGCTAAAAAGCGGATAAGGAGCGGTCTGACTTCTATGACTAGCAAAAGTAATTTTCTCTAAAAATACACATGAACCAGCAAAAATAAGTTTTACGTCTCTATCTGTAACAGGAGCCGAGATAGAGGGGGGGGGTCTGTTAGGGGGTTAAGTAGGGGTACAGAAGTTTAACTGCCTGTTTTTGCCGGTTATAGTGCTTGAAGCGCCAATTTTTTTAACTGAGAATAATATCTTAATAAGTTGTAACTATAAACAGATAAAAATATTATTTAGCGCCGCCAACCACCGTTTTAATGCCAAAATTGGCGGTTTCCGTTATTTTTCGTTTTTCGACGATGGTCAGAAAAAGTATTTTTTTGTTATAAAAAATAATAGTTCATCATAAAATTTGGTTTTCTTATCTTTAAAATTGGCTGCTCTACAGCAGTTTTAATATTTATAGGCTGGCCGAAAAAAAGCGGAAAAGGAGCGGTCTGACTGCTATGACTAGAAAAAGTAATTTTCTCTAATTATATGAACCACCAGAAAAAAGTTTTACGTCTCTATCTGTAACAGGAGCCGAGATAGAGGGGGGGTCTGTTAGGGGGTTAAGTAGGGGTACAGAAGTTTAACTGCCTGTTTTTGCCGGTTTTGGTGCTGGAAGCGCCAATTTTTTTTTAACTGAGAATAATATCTTAATAAGTTGTAACTATAAACAGTGAAAAAAGGAACAAAAAAAGATATTTTTTAGGCCTTTTCAAAAGGCAGTTTTGAAATCCCGTTATTTCATAAAAAAATTTAAAATGCTTAGAGAATGGCTTGGAAGGTAAATTTAGGTGTTCTGCATATTTCAACTTAAACACATAAGGCCTAAGATATGATATCCCATAAATCTTTTGTCAAAGTCTACTCTACACCTAGCGCTGGCGATTTCATTTTTCACAGGTATAAAATGCATGATTTTAGAAAACTGACTGGCGCTAGGTGTAGAGTAGACTTTGACAAAAGATTTTTTGGATATAATATATTTGGCCTTATGTGTTTAAATTGAAATATGCAGAAGAGCTTAAAACCTGCACATTACTGAGATATTATTAAAACCGCCGTGCTACCGTTATCTGTTAATATTCTACATGCCTGGCGCTAGGTTGCCAGTAGAGATAAAGAGCGGAAATTTTGTACATGTATTTCTAGGCCCCTAAAGTAACTTTTTAGGTTAGCAGAAGAATGAAATTCGAGAATGGGTATTTTCATGAAAAGATCTACTGAGGATATGTTTACAAAGCCCATAAATAAAGAGAAACAATATTTTTTTTAAGTAAGAGGCAATTGTAATGATAGCCTAGAACCTTCCCTTTATCAATATTATCATCCTTGCTTGAATTACATTCCTGTGAAGTAGAGCAGATATTGGTCTCGGAGCAGCTGAACTTACAGAAGGTTTTCTCCAGAAATATACTAGATCCATTGCTTTACTCCTAAAAAATAAATCTTAAGGGATGACACAAAGGACAATAAAATGGATGTACATTGTACAACTCCAAAAATTAAAACTTCTGTTTATTAAAATCTTGTTTAGTTTGGAACCCTCAAATCAAAATTCAATGAAAAATTTGAGTTAATGATCATTCACCTCTTTACCCGAAAATTATACTAGATAAGCTGCCTTAATAAAACAGCCAAATCCTTACCTTATATCTTTACTAAATATTAGAATTAGTATGGGAGCCAGAGTACAGTGTATATATCGCATCCAAGTGAAGGCTGCCTGCAGATTCTCAAAACTACTTTCAATTTCAGGAACCTAGAATAATGGATATAGAAAACGTGGTCAATTCGTTCCGCCGTGGTCAGGAGATGGAATGGGGTAAAGTTGGTATCCTTATATAAGCAAGCTATTTTATTTTTAGATTTAAGTTTTAGAACGGTTTTAAGCAATATTAGATGCTAGGGGCGTAGCCTCTGAGTGGCAATAAAGTACTACAGAAACTAAAGACTAATTGTAGAGCAGCTTTTCTGCCATAAAAATAAATCACTTACCAAAAGTCCAGAGGATTCTCTTTGAGCAAGTGTTATATTTCCTTTTTTAATAATAATACTTAGCAATTTACTTTTGCATCGATTAAAACAATGCTCATAGCATTACTGGCAATAATCCACTTTTAACTGTTTATGTATCAAAGTATTCCCCCCTACTGTTAGGACACTTTGCGCCTGGCATAGAAGCAGTAGAAACCATTAAAACCATTTGGTTATGAAAGACTTCTTGAGAATTAAGGCTTATTAAGTGTCAGAACTTAATAATCTTGATTGAAATTTTTAGATCTAGGCAAAAATGAATATGATTTTTTTAAAAGGTAAAAATTAACATGTATTCAATGGACGTACGGTTTTTCTTGTAAAGATTATAGAGTTGCTACGCTTTCTAAATCGTATAAAACTGATTCAGATATCATTATGCCAAGTTTCAAATTAATAGAACACGTCTAACATGCATAATTCAACGATAAAAGCTGTCAGTTATGAACGTACAATTCTAATTAAAAATCAATTATAAACGTGCATGACGTAACTTAATATTTAATTTAATGTAATACACAAATAATTGTATTGATTTTTAGAAAGCTATTCTTGTACAATACTTCCAAGAAAAATAAAAATATATACCTACATATGTAATAATTTAAGCATATAAAAATAGTAAAAATATGAATTTAAAAAAAAATGTGCTTTAAACTATATTCTAACAAGATACTATAATGTTTTAGTTGGTTTAGATACCACCTATTTATAGGTCTTCAAACAATAACATAATTATTAGAAATTTATTCTTTAGAATTATAAATTTAAGTAACTCTTTTTTTATTACTAACGGCTGCGCTCTTATGCTACTGATAGAAAGACAGACGGGCTGAGATACAGATAGAAAGACAGACAGACAAACATAAGGATATACGGGAGACATACAGACGGACCGACAGAAAGAGTTACATACAGACGGACCGTCAGTCAGACAGACAGACGGACCAAATGACGGACAAACAGTCGGACCACAAGACAGTCAGACACACATACAGACGGACAAACAGACATCATTTTAAAAAAATGCTAATTAATTTCCTTGTGAGGATCTGGTTTGTACCAAAGTTCTTTGTCCTCTTGTCTCAAGTTCATCTAGTTCCTAAAAAGACTACATTTAAATTTATGCCTATCATAGATTTATAATATCATTTTTAAAAATGAAAATAAGGATGGAGTTTTCGTTTGTTTGTATATTACTTTAGGTCAGGTTAGTTTGGAATATATTGGGTAATGTGTAGCCCCGCAGGGTTAGAGCATTGCATCCACAGTTAAAGGCCCCATAGAGTTTGGAGCCTTGCATACGTTAGAAGTGGAAAACACCCCAACTCCCCTATCTTCAATTTTTAAAAAATCAACTGGCACTTTGAGGGAAAACACCGTTCAGTTTATCATAATCATTATACTGTTCGAGTATCAAATGCTATGCAAATATCAAACTGCTCGTTAATTAGGTACAATAAACTAACATAAAAAATTTTTTGTTTGAAAATTAGAGCTATGTAGCCGCAAACATGCCGCCAATTTGGTGGGTCGTTTTGTGATTAGATACCCAGCTGGTCTTTAAAGCTATTAAAATGTTAATTCCAACTTCAGCTTTGACTTATTGGTGCCCCAAATTACGAGACCCGTTGAAATCACATAAGACATACTAACCGTTTGATTTCCATTGAACTCTTGATAGTAATTTGACGTAAGGTTTCTGTAATAGGCTAGATCATATGGGTACCAGTACTGACGCACCTGAAGTACATTGTAATTACAATTTTATAAATGCTATGCTACTTTTTTTATCATATTTTCTAGTAAGGCTTCGAAACTGATTTATATCCGCTGGATTAGAACCGGTTCTTAGCCATAATGAAAAACCCTGTACCGTATAGTATTACAGACAATTTTCTACAGATAGTAAAATAAAAAGTCATAATATTAATACCAATAGTAATGCGATAAATAAGTATTATCATAGAAAAATAATATAGTCTAAAATCATGTCTTAAATCTTAAAATAAAGAAAACAATTATTCAAGTGGTTGCCGAGATCATAATGGACAAACAAATACATATATTATTATTTTAAATAAGGACTAGCGACTACGTCCCATAAGGCCTCTAGACAAGAGGCACTTAGGGGAGTGGAGGGAGAGTCCACCCTTAACTTAGGATTTCAGTTTTGATCGAAATTTTAAGAATATTCACTGTAAAGAAGAACCATATAAGTTCAGTAGTTTACAATATCCTTCGCAACAAACTGACCTTCTATTACTTTTATATTAGGATTATTTCATGTAAAATTATGAAACTTAATAATACCTGATCATATTTAGTCATAATGATGAAAGGCATAAAAAGTATGATATAGGCAATCAACAGAACACTCAGAAGCAGAATATTTCTTAGCTCGTTCCACATCTGATTCTCTGTCAAGAAGTTGGCAGCAGTTACTGAGATTTTAATTCAAATTATAAATATTTTAGCATTGATATTGTAAATACTCTATAAATATAGCGTCCCTAGTATCTAGGGACTCTGACTTCAATGAGGTAATGGGGTAGAAAAATAGCCTAAAACTACCCAAGGCTTAAATGCAAAAATTAAAAAGCAGAAACCTATGTCAAGTTTCCTAAAAGGGAGTACCCAATCAGTTCTGGGGTTATCAAAATTTTTACAATAATTTGTTGATATTGCTCTACTCCGTTATAATATAATTGTCCTTGTTAAATATTCATCATTAAAAAATATCTCAAAGAATGATTTGAACTATTCCTGAAAATTTAGTCTTGATCTCTCCCCGCATAGCTTTCAGCTCTCTCTTCCTCTCCTTTCTAACAGTCCTGTAGAAATGGATGTAGAATATATGTGGATATTATGACAGGAGAAAAATTGGAGTAGAGTTCCTTTTGTGGCAACGCTTCTTAAGGGTCGTTTCGTCGTATTTTCACAGTAGCTTTTGATAGGTTTTTTTAGGTTAGGTGATTTTCCCTCAGGGTTAGGCAAATGGCCCCTCAAGGTTAGAGCCCCTCGCAGGGGCTAGAAATAGGAGAAAATCTACCGTGAAAAAACGACGAAACACCCTTTAAGAGGCGTTGCCACGAAAGGAACTTTACCCAAAATTTGTCGTCAAATTAGGTTGCAATTTCCCCTTGCTTTTAATGGTCGGGCCGTTTATCCAATAGGAGGAGAGATGATAGGGCTACAGAGTTCACTTTATTATATATAGAACATAAAATTCCGGTATAAGATCCAAGTAATAATATATCCATTCCTGTAGATAACTATTGAGTGTAGGAAAAAAGAAATCCATAGAATAAGAAAGATGGCCAGAGTGCTTCCCCCATACACGAATGCCAGCTCATGAACTGGACTGCAGGAATACCTGGCAAATAAAAAAATCTTTCGTCTGACAAAATAATTTTTTGTTCATAATTATCTTTAAAATATGGTAAATATGGTACAGGAAACAACAAGATTTTCTGTCTGTACCGATAATCGCTGAAAAGATATGGTTCTTCTAATGGCTTCTAATAGGTTTATAATTATTAAATTAAGTTTTTAAAGTGCCCCTAGGCGGCACCATTGTATGACTTACTGGACTTTCCTTCCTTCAAGGGTGCCTAAACTTGTTCTTTTTTAAACTACAATTGTAGTGGGAGGGGATCGAATCCCCCCCTCCCCCACTCAAAGGGATCCTAAGTATTAGTGTAGTAGCCGCTAATACAATATATAGAATCTAGATCTAGAATGTAATAGATATTGTTTACCTGTAAGGAAATGGCCAGCAGGTGATAAGATTTGGCAACAAGGGTAGGCTTAGAATAAAGGATAACAACCATATTCCAACACAGGCTAACTTCCACTAAATATAATATTTTATGTTAAAAATATCAAGGATAGGCTAAGAATAAAGGATAACAGCCATATTCCAACACAGGCTAACTTCCACTAAATATAATATTTTATATTAAAAATAGTAAATGTAGGCTTAGAATAGAGGATAACAACCATATTCCAACACAGGCTAACTTCCACTAAACATAATTTTTTTATATTAAAAATAGTAAATGTAGGCTTAGAATAGAGGATAACAACCATATTCCAACACAGGCTAACTTCCACTAAATATGATATTTTATATAAATAATAGTAAAGGTAGGCTAAGAATAAAGGATAACACCCATATTCCAACACAGGCTAACTTCCACTAAATATAATATTTTATATTAAAAATAGCAAGGGTAGACTTAGAATAAAGGATAACAACCATATTCCAACACAGGCTAACTTCCACTAAATATAATATTTTATATTAAAAATATCAAGGGTAGGCTTAGAATAAAGGATAATAACCATATTCCAACACAGGCTAACTTCCACTAAATATAATATTTTATATTAAAAATATCAAGGGTAGGCTTAGAATAAAGGATAATAACCATATTCCAACACAGGCTAACTTCCACTAAATATAATATTTTATATTAAAAATAGCAATGGTAGACTTAGAATAAAGGATAACAACCATATTCCAACACAGGCTAACTTCCACTAAATATAATATTTTATATTAAAAATATCAAGGGTAGGCTTAGAATAAAGGATAATAACCATATTCCAACACAGGCTAACTTCCACTAAATATAATATTTTATATTAAAAATATCAAGGGTAGGCTTAGAATAAAGCATAATAACCATATTCCAACACAGGCTAACTTCCACTAAATATAATATTTTAAGTTGAAAATATCAAGGGTAGGCTTAGAAAAGAGGATAACAACCATATTCCTCCGAAGGCTAACTTCCACTAAATATAATATTTTATATTAAAAATAGCAATGGTAGACTTAGAATAAAGGATAACAACCATATTCCAACACAGTCTAACTTCCACTGAATATAATATTACACATAAAAACAAACAAAAAAACTTATGTAATTCCAAGAACCCGGTATTAGTGTCTTAGAAATTATCTTAGTGACGTAAAAAAAATAGGATGTGTCGATACTACTAGGATTTTTAAGAATTGTTAATATAGGCCTGAAATCAAGATTTTTTGTGCTTTTAAAAAATATTAAAAATATTTCTAAAAATTCTACATTATTTTTGCTCTCTTTTAAAAAACAAAATCAACTTTTTATTATTTTTTTTTATAAAATTATCTTTCAAAATTGAAATAAGATCTATCAGCTGATCAATTGTACTTCTTACATAACTCAAGAGTTGACTTACAATGTGTAAATATTTTATAGATTATTTAGCAAAATAATAAAAAACCTTTATGTAATTTCGTGATTAATAATTGGCTTAATCTTACATTAAACATTGAATGATTTTAAATAATTTTCAAATATTTGCTTTTATAATTATACTTATTGTATAAACACCTCATAAGTTAGCGCAAAATGCTATATATTTTATCACATATGAGCTATTTTTTAAGCCAGCTTTTTAGTCAAAATTTCAAACCAATAACAATTAAATCAAAAGATATTAGGTTAAAACTATATATAAACGAGAGTAAAGAAATAAGATATTGCTATCAACAACAACAAAAAAGGGTTTTGTCTAGTTTTTGGTAAAAATAACGCATATTTATCATTTTAAATTAAAGCTATCTTTTCAAGATTACATCTATAAATTCGTCTGTATTTTATAACTTATACCTTTTACCATGAAAAATCAATTGATTTTCCATAATAATTTTATTTCTATATTAAATTTAGAGACAGCTAATTTTTCTTTAAATATAATGAGATGTTTATCAGAAATTTTTAATTAAGCATAATAATGTATATATAAAAAAGACAATTACGAATAAAAACAAAACAATCAATTATTAGATTATCTATATCAATAAATTTAACGGAATTTGAACGTAATTGTTAAAAAAGCTAGCTTAAACAGTTTTGCCATTAAAAAATAACCTTCTTTATGAATGGTACATTCTAACAAGGGTAATGATATCCAGTAGAGCAACATATTTAACAAATATGTCTTTAAATAATCAGTCTATTTAACAAATATCTTTTTAAAATGCATAAGTTATATTACCTCTCACAAGATTGTTTAGTCCTTTGACACTGTACATAATTATTATTTGATTGATCTATCCTTAATTTTTATTCATATTCAATTTTATTGTTTGTATATAAATATTTAATACCTGTATTATAATAGGGTTATTATTTTTTTGCTATGTTTTTATAAAATAAATATCTAAGCAAATGTTACCAATTCTTATAATTATCTGGAATTGAAAAGAATTACTTTCATTCGGTTGCTAAAAAGAGGAGAAAAAGAAATGTATTGAGTCAGATAGTAGCCTTAACCTGTACAGCTTTACATTTATTTCATAGATAAATTGAAATTGAAATTAGATAAAATTATTAATTGATTTTAGATTATTAAACAAGACATGTTAGAATTATCCTATCAATTTCAAACTCTTCATGATGATTCCTATGACAGTTAGGTATAATTTAGAAAGCAACTCTATCATTGTTAACAGAAAGTCAGTACGTCCATTTAAAACATGCTTTGTGTGTTTTTTGGCTGCTATTGAAGAAAGACAACTGAAATTTTAAGTGAAAAGGTCTTTTAAGAGGTGTTTTAATGTATTTTTTTTTACAGTAGCTTTTGATGGATTATTTTAGGTTAGGTTAGGTGATTGCCCTGCAGGGTTAGGAAAATGGCCCCGCATGGATAGAGCCCCCCCCCCCCGCAGTGGCTAGAAATAGGATAAAATCTACTGTGAAAATACCAAGAAACGTCCCTTAAGAGGCATTGTCATGAAAGGGACTATACCCAAGATATATGTGCATCTACTTAACGACTTTCAAAATTTGAGGGTGCCCTCAAGTAATCACCCCTTCCCCCCCCCCCCTGCATCTACTCTTTACATTATTTTGTCTGTCTGACTGTCGGTCATGCTTAAAAAACCTTATTGTTGGAGAAATGTTATTTTCACGACTGCTTTTTTAGATAGCCAGCTGTAAGTTTTAGATACCTTATATTTATACAGATCTGCTCCATATATTTATTGTCTGTCTGTCTGACAGATATACTTAAAAGGACAATTTAGTTTTAAAAGAAAAAAATTTAAAAAATGTTGGTGGTTTTTTTTCTAAGCGCGTGAGGGTGCACGGAAGTATGTCCTTTTACTGTATGCTATATTTACGCAATTTTGCAACAAATTTATGTGCAATTTCATTTAGACTTCAAAATTAATATTCTGCTTATTAAGTTCTGACACTCTAGCTATTGTGCGTTTGTTCTACCTTCTGATTTTTGTGCTTCATTTTTATGGATGTTGTCATCCTTGTCTAGAAAATACAAATTAATTAATCTATGGTAGAAAGTACAGAGAGTATAAATTATTTCCTACATTTTCTTTATCAATTATCAATTATCAATCACCTCTATTATCCATCTCTTTTTTAGGGGTTACCTTTCCCACCTCCCCTCTAATCCCTCGTTTTTAGTTACGTCACTAAGATAATTTCTAAGACACTAATACCGGGTTCTAATTCCAATATAAAGGTAACAGGATTAGGTCTGTCTGTACCTAAGGATCTCGCTAACCGCTGAACCAACATGGTTCTTCTTTATAATTTACAATATAGCTTCTCATATGCCCTGGGAAGTTTTAAAACTGTTTTTGGGGGAGGGTACCACCACCCCACCCCCTAAGATAAATAGCCCTTAGAAAAAAATTACCATCCCCTAAATTTAAAACACAAAAAAATAAAAATGGAGGTTAGACCAATCCTCCCCACCCCCCAAAAAAACTTTAAAATGAAAAAAAAATGTTTCTTACTCAGACCTAACCTGAATTCAATTTGATTAATAATGTGAGATAGGAAAGTTACATTAAATCGAGACATTTCTTTTAAAATTCAAAATCAATTTCAATAATACTTTACCTTCGTGATATTTGTAGGTTTAGTTTTCTGATAAACATTCAACCTTTTCAGAGCATTCGTCCTATACATTCATGTTCAATCAAAGTCATAATTTCTTATCATTATCTACCAATGAGGAGGGTGGGGGCATTAGACTGTAGATTATCATAGTACCCGATGTTTCATAATCATTCTCTCTCATTTGGGTTATATTATAAAAGCTTGATTGGTTGGATGAAACTAGCATTGTCCAAACTTTTCAACCAATAATTTATTTCTGCAGAAAGGTAATTTTTGTCATAATTGAGGATATAATATTTATTTCTTTCATCGAATTATAAACCGCTTTCCGCGGATATAGAATGTACAATTATAAGATTAAAACTAGTTTTTTTAGCCCCGAGTTGCCGAAGGCACGGGCTAAAAAACTGGTTTTAATCTTATGATTGTACATTTCTATATTCGTAGAAAGCTGGATATAATACGATGATAGACATAGTTTTTTCGTATGGATGATAACCGGTTTCTATCCACCGGATTCGAATGAATACGAGAAAACAATTTATCGTTCATTGTCTTATTCATTAAGATCTTTTATTTTAACCAGCTGCGAGTATCACTTCCTTAGAGTAAACGAAAATCTGGTTCAACATCCAAGTAATGATTTATCAATTTCGACTAGTGTCGAAAGAACAACTTGATGGAAACATTCCTATCATGAGTAAGGAGAGCCAGACAGATTGTTGTTGCCGTAGGAATCATGTCCATCAACATAGCATTCACAGAACACATGGCACTTCCAAATTGCCACGGCTGAAAACAAATTAAATTATCTTTTGATGCACTAAAAAGAAGCAGCTCATAGTGTCTCCAAAAAAGGGCCAAATGTTACAACGCTTGGCCAAACTATCCCAATTGGCGTCATATTAAAAGGGATTTGGAATATGACGTCAATTAGCCAAACGTTGAAAGATTTGCCCCCCTTTTTTGAAGAGACACTTTAATCTTTTTCCACTAAAAGTATGATATAAGTTAAATTGGTGTTTTAAAAATTAGTTTGTTTTATTTTAATGCCCTTACTTAATCTTAATATAAAAATAGTAAGGTTTTTTTCAGATGGGTTTAAGCTTTTTTTCTGCCCTTCCCTACCCTTTTTATTATAAAGTCGCTAGTTTACATTATTACATTAAACTATACTACATTTGTCAAGTTGATTTTAATTTGTTTTCTTTTAATTTAGTGTTCTATAATAACATCTGGTTTCATCAAAGCATTAATGTAAAACTGTGTCAAATGCCTTCCTTATATCAGAAAATGATATATATATACCTGTAAAAATAGATATGCCATGCTGAGTGTCATATTCAAACTTGACTCAAGAAACCCTGATAACCAAAATAAAATATGAAAGGTCCTAGGACAATCGCTGGAGTGACAAACGTCATAGTGGACAAACGTCTCTGTGGACAAACGTCGCAGTGGACAAACGTCAGAGTGGACACCTATCCTAATCTCTTTTAAACCATCTCATAGGTTTATTAAACGCCTATCCCCTGTGGGGGGCTTATTTCCATATATATAGCTTAACCTAACCTTTATAGAAATATTTAGTTAACTTAAAAGTATAGACACTCCGACGTTTGTCACTCCTGCGTTTGTGCTGGAACCAAAAAAGGGAAACATTAAATAGTAACAGTAATGTCGTTTTCTTTGTACTTCCTTTTGAAAACTGTATAATTCTATAAGAAAGATATAGAGGAAAAAATTAATGTTTAACAATGACAAAATGAATGTTCTCAAATCTGATTGACTTCTAATTATCTTATCCGATATACTAAAGTAATAGGATGTTTGTCTGTACTGAAAGATCTAGCTTATCATAGGTCCTTGGAAGGTTTATAATCATTTTGGGGGAGAGTACTACCACCCTTACAAGAGAAATCGCAAGAAGAAAAAAATTATTCCCAAAATTGCTTCCAACTTGTTGAAAACCTCACCTGTAATTCCCAATTGCAGTAAAATCTGATTGTATGACAAACGTCTGAGGGTCAACGAAGATGAAATTGTAGAGATGATGAGAATATTTGTAAACATTGACGTCAGAAATATTATGAACAAACATAGCGCTGCTATCACCTATAATTTACATTATTATTTTTTCCCTTGCACTAAGAAGCAGCTTATAGTGCCTAATAAAAAAAGGATGGCATACAATACAAATAACCAATTATAGGCCAGTAAACATTTTACCATTGATCTATCACAATGCATACTGGCCTATCATTGGTCATTTGTACTGTATAAAGTATTTTTTATTAGGTATTTAATTATTTGGTTAACATGTAAATATAATTATACATATTGGTTGCATGAAAATGTATTCAATTGCATTGATTTGTTTTAAATAAAACTAACAGCATATCTATCTACTTACCTGGGTAGATAGAGTATATGTAGGAGCTGGTGGCTCTGGTACAACTGGAACCCAGGATAAACTATCTATCTACTTACTTACCTGGGTGGATATAGTATATGTAGGAGCTGGTGGCTCTGGTACAACTGGAACCCAGGATAAACTATCTATCTACTTACTTACCTGGGTGGATAGAGTATATGTGGGAGCTGGTGGCTCTGGTACAACTAGAACCCAGGATAAACTATCTATCTACTTACCTGGGTAGATAGAGTATATGTGGGAGCTGGTGGCTCTGGTACAACTAGAACCCAGGATAAACTATCTATCTACTTACCTGGGTAGATAGAGTATATGTGGGAGCTGGTGGCTCTGGTACAACTAGAACCCAGGATAAACTATCTATCTACTTACCTGGGTGGATAGAGTATATGTAGGAGCTGTTGGCTCTGGTTCAACTAGAACCCAGGATAAACTATCTATCTACTTACCTGGGTGGATAGAGTATATGTGGGAGCTGGTGGCTCTGGTACAACTAGAACCCAGGATAAACTATCTATCTACTTACCTGGGTGGATAGAGTATATGTTGGAGCTGTTGGCTCTGGTACAACTAGAACCCAGGATAAACTATCTATCTACTTACCTGGGTGGATAGAGTATATGTGGGAGCTGGTGGCTCTGGTACAACTAGAACCCAGGATAAACTATCTATCTACTTACCTGGGTGGATAGAGTATATGTAGGAGCTGGTGGCTCTGGTACAACTAGAACCCAGGATAAACTATCTATCTACTTACCTGGGTGGATAGAGTATATGTAGGAGCTGGTGGCTCTGGTACAACTAGAACCCAGGATAAACTATCTATCTACTTACTTACCTGGGTGGATAGAGTATATGTGGGAGCTGGTGGCTCAGGCACAACTGGAACCCAGGATCCATTGACAAAATGGAATGTTAAAGTTACTCTGTGAACTTCACTCTGAAGTTTTTAGAATTTCTAATTTAAACTTCAATGTTAATTTTAAGTGCTTAATAAGACTGAGTTAAAATTATTGATATCTGATTTTTAGAAGTAATTCTGAACTCAATAACATCAAATGAAAATAGACTATATTTAATGTTAAAGGGTTCCTGTTAATTTTAAGTTTAACAGAACAAAAAAAGAAAAATAATACAGGCTTTTAAAATGATTTGTTGGTAGTAATAGAAAATATTCGAATCTAAAAACCAAAAATTCAGGAAACCCTATTAAAACGAGCTTGATTCTCCTGTATGAACTATAATTAAAGTATGACTGCTTTTGTAGTACTGCAATTCTACTAGTAATTGTGTCCATCCATGTTGCGCTACTTAACTGTATTATCATCCTTGTTTTTGTTAAATTTTGTGTATTTCTTATGAACTTGTGGGTCAAGGAAAACTATAATATGAATAAATATTTAGTTCAATACATATTGACCTTGGGTAAGTATAAGCATTGCATTTGCCTTTAAATATGGATTTATTATTACTTGGATCTTTCACCAGATTAAACTTGTTGCTGGCTAAAATAACGATTCACCCCCTTTACCCCATTCCTTCCTAATGGATGAACAAATTGGCCAATTGGTGATGTCCATGTTAGAAACCTAACTTGAAGACAAATTTTCCCCTGTCATAATATCCACATATATTTTATATTCATTGCTAATTGTATGGCAAAAACCTGTAAATTTTGTATAAGCTGTTATTATAAATGTTTAGCTAAAATATTGCTTATTGAAGCCATTTTTCGACTTTTTCGGTTGACTTTTTTTTTATAAATTTTGATTTCTATATAAAAAAAGTTCCAAATTAGAAATTCCTTGGTTGTTTTTAGCAGAAACCCGATTATAATCAACAAAATTTTCATTTTACGTTTCTTTATTTAGAATACTTTCTTAATTTTTCACATTATGAAATATATTTTTTAAATATGAATAAAAACGTAGTTTCTGAAAAGCAATCAATAACTAATGTAAAGTGTATGCACTAAAAAAATGGTTTTAATTGGTAGAAAGCTATGGCTAAGTATTTTTTTTATATTCAAATTTTTCGCTATGGCTACACTCAATTGTGTGCCATCACTGTCGTATAGTTTTTAATTTCACCAAAAGTCACTGGTCCAAATCCTATAAAATTTCTTAGGCTAGCCTAAGTGTTAGGACTACCTTAGCTTTGCATAGATATAAAGACTATGTTTATGCAAGAATTTGGCAAACCTTAGAAAGAAATTCCGCAAAGGTGTAAGTTTTAAGACTTTAAAATAGAAGTAGAACTCTAAAATTTTGTATGGCAGTTGCTCTAATATAGTACATATCCACGTTATACCCCATTAAAGCAACTGCCATGCCAAATATTCTCTTCTATTTTTAATTCTTAAAACGCACACATTTACGGAATTTTAGCACAACCTACTTCTCCCTTTTATAGAATTTAGCCAATATCCAGATATAAAAGTAAGAGGATGTCTCTGTGTGTGTTTGTATCTGTCTAACCGCTAAACCGATATGGTTCTCCCTTAGAATATAGCTTCTTTTATATTCTTGAAGGATTGGGAGAGTGTACTACCAATCTCCCAACAGAAATCACCCTAAAAATAAATGACCACCCACAAAAAAATTTAAAATTTGAAAACTTATGTTAAGACAAAAATCTGCCTCCCCTAGATGAAAAGGATAGGCAGGCAGACAGACAAACATCCTTTTAATAAGAGTTATTATAAATGTTGTAATATAAAATGAAATACATATGCGGAAATAATTGCACACACAACACTTTACTTACATGCTTTCTATCTATAAAGAAGAATGAGTAAAGAATGGCTATTGCTTTCATATCATACAATCTAGCAAAATTAATTTTAGCTAGCAAATAATATGAAAATGTCATAATTGATCAGCTTAATATAGTAAAGATTCCTAACTTTAATATGATTTTTGCCAGATTTATTTCTGTAAATAGCATTCACATGAAAAATTATATTCGTTTTCAAAGCGTATCCTTGCTTTATTGATAAACATTAAGTACTTTATCAGTTTTGTTTGTTTAAGAGCAGCAATATTTGCAGAATTATAATTATGATTGGTTTTCTATGCACACTTGCAACTACGATCCTATAGGAGGCCTCTAGAGGGAAGGGCAGGTGAGATCCTATATTTTACATTATAGTTTTAAAAAGAAAAACTAAATTAAATTAGCGGAGATTCACGTTACGGTTTATCTTGGAAAGGTGTTGGTACCCTTCTCCTAAATATATAAAAAATCTTCACTGGGACCGATAGAAGCTTTACTTTCAGGGGAAACCATATCTGTCCTTCTATACAGATACCCACATAGATCCTGTTGCTTTTATCATTCATGTAAGGGTAAAAGCTGAGAAAATCACGTTTCCCATAAAACAGACGTACAAACGGTTATTTTTGTTAATAGAGTAGCTACGCTACTAAAAAATTCAATTTACTAGGCAACAATGTTTATTTTTAAATGATAACTCTATTTTCTATCATCTATAAAATACATTTAATATATCCATATAATAATTATTATAATAACATCATCATACAAAATTGATCCCTTTTCAATATTACAGTTATAAACAAATTATAATAATACATTAATTTAAGTTTTATAAACTATAGTCAAAAAACACTAAATGTAAATAAATTCTAATTATTATATATTTCTTTAATCTACCGGGCTACCTAAAATTATGATCAGTTCATTTTTTGGTATTAAATTCCTATGATGATAAAGGGAGGGGTGATTATCATAAAAATCTCGTAATCAGAGTATGAGGGACACTTAGTAAAGTTCACATATAACGTCCTGTAATAGTTATTTATCGGATTGTATTATAGACAACTTTCCGCTGATATTAAAATGTAAAATCAGTTTTGTTCGCCATGAGGGGCCGCAAGCCCCGGGGGCTAACAAACTTTATATTTATTTATCATTCGTGGAAAATTGCCTGTAATATGATGCCATACATGATTTTTCAGTTTAACTGAGAACCGGTTCTAGTCCAACGGATATTAATCGGTTTCGAAGCCATACTGAAAAAATATTAATCCTTCATACCGTGCTTACAAGTTCTTTACAAAAGTATCACCTCCCTTTAAAGATTCTATATAATGATCTAATGACAAATAACATATAAATTTAAACAATTCAAAAATCTAATCCTAAAATTATTTTCATATGTTAATGATTTTTTTTTGTATATTTTTGCACATTTGATTAAGATAGCTGCACAGTATTGTGTACATTTTTTATTTACAGTAATCTTTCAAATTTAAATTTGACAAGTTTTTGGAAGAAGAAATCACTTTTATTATTATTTATAATATATAATTATTATTTTTGTTTATCATAGATTTCATTAATTTCAATTATCAACAGGAAGAGAGAGAGAGAGACAAAATATATTTTTATCGCATCGTATTATAAACAGCTTTCCGCGTATATTAAAAAAAATAATAAATAAACATTTATTAGTCCGAGGGGCCGAAGGCCCGGTCTAACAACAACTGGTATTATTTAATTATTTTTATTTTAATATTCGTGGAAAATTGTCTGTAATGTGATTCTTAACATGATTTTTAGTATGGCTGAGAAACGGTTTTAATCCAGCGGATATCAATCGATTTCGAAGCCATACAATTTTATCGACTGTGTGTCTGTAAAAAATATTTTGGCATTTTAAAGCCATCTTATTTTTTATAAAAAAAAGAGACAAAAAAAGTTTCAAAACCTGAAATTAATTTTATGTTTGCCTAAATTGCAACTATAAATAGACTTTCCTAAATTTATTCTGCGTTTCCTATGTCAAAATTATATTTATAAAAGACACACTCTGACTACAACAATGCATATAATTTAAATATTTATTAGTTTTTTTTCCACAAATTTAAAATAAGAGTTTAAAAAAAAATATGTTAAGAATTTCTTTTTTCATATATCAGAACTTTTTAATTGACAATTTTTTAAACTGTTTTATTTAATATACTAAAGGCTCCGCTACTAGAGGCCTCTAGGGACACTTGGGGGATGGGGACTAGGGATATCCCACCCATACATTAAATTTTAGGCTTTTAAAAGAGAAAGTAAAAAAAACATTTTTTTTCTTCCAGAGGCAATTTCTCATGGGAGGGTTTATGGTACGTTCACCTAAAATAGTTAAAAACATTCCCTGAATTAGAGTTTTATTGAATAGAAGAACCATATCGGTTAAGATTCTTCGTTATGGACAGAAACAGAGGCATCATGTTACTTTTATAGAAGGACTTTTTTTAATATAATAGACAAAGTGAAAACTAAAAGAAATAATAAAATGCTACATGATATTACACAAAAACATTAAAAAATAATGATAAAACTGGTTTCTAAATTTGCATAAACATTGAAATAACTGGAAGACAATAAATTCTTATTTTTACAATATCAATTATTCAAATGATAAAATTAAGACATTATTTAAAATCTTAAACGTAAAATTAATTTAAAATCTTTTCCATTGGCATATTTTTAGTCATTATTACTAGTCATGCAGCTAAATTTGATATATTTTTTTCTTTCCAAGATCATATATACATTAAATTCATTTATTACATCCAATAATTTTATAATTTTTGAGTCAAGATTATAAATTTCATAGAATTTCTTAAAGTAAATTCATATGACAAGTTTCAGTTCAAGGGTAGCAATATTTTTTCAACATTTAAAAATCAGGGATCTAAAGGGATAAGACAATGGCCGATAAATTAATGTATTCCCCCAATGTTGTTAAGCCAAAATAATAAAACGTTATTATAAAACTTTGGGTACTAATTAATAGCTTTTACCACCTCTCTCTATGTTCTAAAAAACAACATTTTATACTATGTAGTTTTAAGAAATTGTGCTAAATAGTTGAAATAGTTCAAAACCGCCCATTTAAAATCATCTTTAACATTTATTATCTGGGAGGGAGGTGACATTGGGCTGTTTATTACAATAGTCCCCAAAGTTTTAAATAACGTTTTCTTATTCGTTGACCAATCAACTTTATGAACTTTTATCAAATTATGATTGGTTGATTCATTAAGTTGAGTGTCCAACGGTTTCAACCACTCAATGTTATCTACAGAATGGATAATTTTGTGTGTCATCATTGGGGATGTACATCATTTATCGACCAATGCCTTATCCCTTTAGATCCTTGATTTTTTATGCCTCAAAGGTATCGTCAGAAATGATATTCGAGAATTTATTGATTCCCCAAAAAGAAAGATTGTCATATAATTAATATATCCTACCAGATAGTTCCTGTGGGCACCCACAATGTTTTATTTTGTTCTTGTTCAATTTTGGTCACAATTTGTGTACACATCAACATGAAATTAGCGCTTGCCTGAAAAATTATATTATATGAAAGCGTTTAAATAATGGATGGAAATGGGTGTTTTTTTGTCAATTTAGTTTGCTAACATCGAACCCATTTATTGGTCGTCCAGTACGAGGGGAGGGGATCGTTATTTTAGCCCGCTGCAAGTTTTCCTTTATTAAAGAACATGATTATATGGTCGCATGCCCTTCAAACAATCAACCCTTCGAATGCACGACCTTTGTCTGGAAGTCCTAACTGTGCATGGTACTGAGATGTGCCTGTTTTTGGCCAAGGCATTCCCCCTACTCTAACTATTTATGTTGCGCACCTGACATAGCAGCAGTAGGAACCAATTTTAATGTCTTTGGTTATGACGCCGGTATTCTATTACCTTCCCGACAACGAGCGCAGCGGATGCGCTACGTGTCGCGCCACAGGATCCAGGTACACTGGATAAAAAACAGCAACAATACCTGTATAACATCAGAGATGACATGAGTGTATTCAGTTTCCAGCTTGTTCGTCAGCTCAAATATATTCTTAGCGTCCTTTTGATTCATTTTCTCTGCATTATACCGAGGATCTTTTACCTCCTGTAAAATAAAAGAAAGCATTTAAAATTACAGAATGATAATAATAACATTAAAACCTCTAGACGTACTTGATGAAAAGGGTGAGGTAAGTCAAACCTCCACGAATGAGAAAACATTATCATAAAACTTTGGGGACTAGTGTTATAAACATCCCAATATCTCCTCCCTCCCTGGCTAAAAGTACTCAGAGCCTTGATTCGGCTGACAGAAAATAGAAAGGAATTCATGGAGGAATAATGAAAATTAATCCCACAAGTATACAAGTAAGTAAGTAAGTGTAATGGGTTAATGATTCATTTCTACACAATTTCAAAATAATACAATTTATTTTCTACTCATCTTAAAGTGACAAAAATATACAAATAATTATAAAAGCCTGTCATACTTTAATAAAAACTAACTTAAATTATAACAAATTATGCTAAATATAATAATATCAGAACTGTTTTAAAAACAAATGAAAAATTAATTTGAGTCATCTAGCGGTGATTTTTAGAACTATATATAATACAAACAATATTTAAGAATTAACAGATATGTTTCTCTGTCAATATATCTGCCTGTAGCTTAAGATTTCGATAACAGCTGAATCGAAATGGTTGTCCTTTTAAGTAAAGCTTCTTAGAACTTACAAACTTTTATTATATCTTGAATTGTCTGTACTAGAAGTGCCAATCTTTTACATAAATGATTTCAATCTGTAGAAGCGGTAATTTTGTTAATCATGATTAGGGTTGTACATGACAACGTCAATTGTCATATTCCCTAAGATCCACAAACTTACCTTAATTTGTTTAAAGCTCTTGAATTTGATGAGTAGAACAATTGGGAAAATATTATTCTGGTGTAACCTTTCCACACTACCAATATGCACGTCCAGTATACAATGCTGATTCTAAAAATTAAACATAACATTTTTACTTGACTTTATAATTCACTTTGTCTGTCCGTCCGTAACGCAATTAGAAAAGTTTGATTTTCTCGCCTGCTATAGAAGATAAAAGGCTGAATTTTTCAGTAAAGATTCCTATGACATACGCGCATCAAATCCTTATTTAAATCCTAAGCCTTGTTTTTAAATTATTCTCTCTCTTTTCTATGACAACTGAACATCTATAACACACACTATCCATTTGTCCATTCCATGATTTTTTATGCTTCGCTACTTATGGATGTTGTCACCCTTTATCATTAAATAGCGCAGCAATGACAATGTGCTCGACTTGTCACTTGTAAGGGAAACCACCACCCCATCCCAAAATTTCTAAGCCTGTACCTGATTACTGATGTCTCTGATAGCATTGAATGAAGTGCACTCATAATGATTTCCGCGCCGCCGAAAATCCACAAAAGTATTTTCAATCATGCCAGCCTCCAGAGCTGCCATATTACCTGGAATAGTTAGGTTGGGTTAAGTAAATATTAATGTGTGTTTTTGAGTTCACTTTCATGAAGATAGAGGGAAATTGGGATGTAAATTGTAATGGCTCCAATGCTCGTTGGCTTAAAAACTTTTAAAACTTAAAACTGACTTGAGTGTCCAAACTTTTCCAACAATTATTTTTCACTACAGATGGGATAATTATGTGTAACATTTTATTCGGTGTTTTATTAATTTATCGTACAATATCTTATCCTATAAGATCCCTGTACACTGGTTATTTTTTATTTTATTAGAGTACTCGATAATCTGATGTAAGATCCAAGTAATAATAAATCTATTGTAAAGAAAAGAAAACACTAAAGATCTCAGCCACTGATAATTTTCGCTCTATTTACTTTCAACAGAACAAAATTAAGATAAAGAAAAGCAAACAAATCTTGAGACATTTTTTCTCAATAGGTACCTAGGTAATACAAATAATCATATAGATATCACAAACAAAAAAAGAACGGGTATTTATTGTAGATATGCCGTAGTCAAGTTTAAGGAACCCTTAAATCATTCGAGAAAGGAAAAAGATCCTAGAATACCAATAAAGTCTGTAGGTATTTAAATTCTTAATCTTGAAAAAATCCGCTATTTACCTGTATTTGTAACCCTTCTCTAAGATGAGTATAAGAAATTGTCTTTAGAAGAAAAATAATGTTTGAAACTAATTTGCATTGCTTATACATTACAATCAATATCATAGGGAAACGTAAGCTCTTATACTACCTAGTACTTAATTAAAAAGGATGGGTCAAGAAAGAATGTAACTAACCTTCCAGAAAATCAGGTTGGCATCGGACAAACTTGTGAGGCTGATCTGATATTAGTTTGTTGGCCACTGCGTCCGCCAGGGGACCAACTATCAGTACGGGGCGGGTCTGCACGTAGTCGAATTTCTCCACACGGATGTAGCTGGATATCTGATTTTCCTTAAAATAAAATAATAGTTATTTCTCGCATCGTATTATAAACGGCTTTCCGCGGATATAGAATGTACAATTATAAGATTAAAACCAGTCTTTTTAGCCCCGAGATGCCGAAGGATGAGAACCGGTTCCTATCCACCGGATTCGAATTAATACGAGAAACAAGATTAGTTTACTTGAAAACTTATTATTTTTTCTTGTACTAGTGGATGCGCTCCCACGTCTAGGATCTATGTATTCAAATGAGTAAGGAAAGTAGGAAAATAGCCTAAAACCAAACTTTGATATAAGAATAGCCTCAAGCCATCCAGGAACCGAAGTGAAGCTTATCTAAAATAGAGAACCCAATCTGTTTAGTAGCTATTGAAATTTTAAGCTTCAGACAAACAAAGCTTATCTATAATACAAAATAGAACGATGTCTGTCTGACTGTCTGTCCGTCCGTCTGCCCCTTAAGATCTCGGTAACCATTGAACCGATCGGATTCTACTCTTCAGGGAATATACTTCTGGTCCTGTGGTGGTTTTAGGCTACTTTCTTGGGGGGTGGTACACCCTCAACCCCCCCGAAAATAAAAAATCCCCCCTTAATTTTTTTTCTTTTCTTGCTTAGGTATTCATTTTCCCCAAGCTGCTAGTTACTTTATAAAATAGGATAGCTGCTTCGATCCTAGCATCTGGAGGGCCGGACGGGACAGGTCACAAAAATATATGACTTCTCTAAAAAGTAAGACCCATCCGAAACAGCAATTTTTGAGATATTTAGCTACATATAAAGGAAAACTTACCACTAAAGGTCCAGTCTCCGTGTCCGAATAGAAGCTTGCGACGTCTGAATAGCTGGCCAGCTCCTTGCTGTCCCTGCTCGAGGATCTGCCCCCTTTCCTCCGCTTGAAGAAGGACCGTCGTGTTGATGTTGACATTCGACGTCCTCCGTCGCTGTCTATGTCACTGAAAAAGAGGATTATATATATTTTGCATGAAGTTCTCGGAGCTTGTAGCCTATTAATATGTAGTATCTTAGGATATATTAAGATTTTTTGTAAAGCAGATTTTTTTAAATTTAGGAATTAAAGGAAAAATTATAAAAATTATCATCTTTTAGGGATAAAAATTATTTTTTTTTAAGGGATTTTTTGGAGTATTACTGAACAACATCGTGCTAATGAAGTCCATAATTAATATTATGCGGCCAAATATCTAACAGACAACCAATCCTGTTTTGATTGGATGACCTTTGTCTGTAGGTTCCAACTCTGCCAAAAAATGTTTACCTAAGATTTCTTTTGAGCAGAAGCTCCTCCTCAACTTTATATTTGCTAGGAATAATTCCCCAGCTCTGCTTTTCTCCATCAGGACTTAACCACCAGGCAGACCATTGACCTGAACAGGATTTTTTCTGTTGTAGATCATTTTATCACGTGATAATAAATAAATTATGTGTAGAATTATGAGAATTCATATGTTACTTCTATATAGCAATAAAATTATTTAGGATCAAGAATCTACAAGTTATACAAAATTTATAATGTTGTCTAATTTTTTTATATGTGAAGATCATTAATCCTTGATAGGTAACAATTACCAATTTTGCAGCTATTTTACAATCAAATACAAGTAAACATATATTTACACTTTTTTTCTGACAGACAGAAAATTTATAGGCAAAGCAATTTTGAGATAGTTAAGTAACTAAGTAATAAGTGTGACCTATCTATCTTTTCTGAACTAAAATCTATTATTTAGAAAAGTTGTAACATACCTGGAACCCCACTATACATAGTATTCTCTACATATAGTATATCATCCTTCTTAAAGCTGAGAAGATAGGGTTGGTTGGAATCTGGAATTCTATCAAATATTGCTCGCACATAGAAACTGTCACCCGGCTGATCCTGCAAAATATTAAATTTTATAAAATGAAAACAATTGCACAAGAGGGAGGGAACGAAAACATATAATTGTTACCTAATCTAAAATATTTTCTACACCTAAATCTAAATGAAATATCTAAAGCACTACATTAAATTAGAAAGAATTTTAATCATAATGCAGGTGTTTCATCCAAACCTTTTTTCTTTCAAATAACAAGAAGCGTGCAGAAGGGTAGTGTATCAACCACCTTTACACCCAATTGCAAAATAAAATTGGGGGGGGGGGTCTACAGTAAAACCCTGTGCACCACTCAACAATTTGTTTTAAAATTACTTTATAATATTACCTAAGCGATATTTGACAACAATGGATGTAGGATATACGTGGATATATTGACAGGGGAAAATTTGTTATCAATATAGGCCCTTTATAGACCTCAGAAAGTTGTCAGTTCGTTCATCCATTATAAGAGGTGGGGAGGGGATAAAGGGTTTGGATGGGGGGTATTGTTATTTTAGCCTGCTGCGAGAATCACTTTATCAGAGTACATTAAAATCTGGTGCAACATCCAAGTAAATACATATCTATTAAGACAACCGCAGTTATCCAAGAAACAAATGTAATCCTTTTGTTTAATTTTACATCAAAACTTTTATCATAAAAGTTAACAAGAACTGAGAATTAAAATGTTTATACAAAACTACAGTGTTTTTTTTTATGAGCACTTTTTTGAAAGCAATTTTACCCCACTTATAGTTATCAGAATTTAATGATTAATGGCTTATTTTCTTCGTTTTTTAAGGGAAATTATGAAACAACAAAAAAAATTACAGTTTTTGTTGAAAAAGTACAGTAAAGTTGAAAATTAAAAACTTAGGTGTCAACATCTAAAAATGGTTTTAGCGCATTTTTCTTATGCTCAAATAATCAACCTTTTGCAAGAATGGCTGCTAAACACTTCAAAGTTGAGATATAGAGCTAAAAATGTATACAGATACTATTAGGGACATGTACTAGAACATATCAAAGTTTGAAGGTCATATCTCAACCAGGGAGGGAGTACTGGCCCCCCAAAGTCGACTACAGAAAATCCATTTTTTTAAGAAAAATGCGCTAAAACCATTTTTATATGTTGACACCTAAGTTTTTAATTTTCAACTTTACTGTACTTTTTCAACAAAAACTGTAATTTTTTTTGTTGTTTCATAATTTCCCTTAAAAAACGAAGAAAATAAGCCATTAATCATTAAATTCTGATAACTATAAGTGGGGTAAAATTGCTTTCAAAAAAGTGCTCATAAAAAAAAAAAAACTGTAGAATAGGTATATATCACATCGTATTATAGACAATTTCCCGCGGATATTAAAATGAAAAATCATAAGATTTAAGCCAGTTTTGTTAGAACCAAGGGACCGAAGGCTCAGGCCAAGAATAATAGTTTTAATTCTATAATTTTTATTTTAACATTCATAGAAAGTTGTCTGTAAAACGTAGTTATTAATCAGTTTCCAGGCCATACTGGAATTAAATCTTAAATTTCTAGCTGTGAAACTACTCTATAATATTTGTATTTTGTCAGTGCGTCCCTCCGTCAGTATTAGATAGAGGAGACAATGGACTATATATAAATCTTAACCCCAAACTTTACCAACTAATTTCTAACTATTGTACCTTAAGATCTAAATTCTTGCCCTTTGTAATGCCACAAAACTAAACATTATTGTTGCAACACCAAAAAATTGCAAATTTGCAAAATGTAGATTTGACTTCTAGGAATAATTGTTGATGAGTATTTTTTATTTTTTATGAGAAATAAACAAAAATAACTTTTCTTGCAAAGTAAGTTTTTTCATTGGTTTCTAATAAACATTTTTAATTTTATATCCTAACTAATTCTATCTAAAGCAACCAGAAATCCTAAGGCATAAGAATAAGGATGGTAAATTGGTGTGAATGACCAATGATGATAAATAAGATCACCCTTTCTGTAGATTAAAATTATTTGTTGAAAAGTTTGCACACAGCCAGTTTGAAATCCAAAGTTTTCGAGGAAACGAATAAAATAGCTTAGTTTGGGTAACAGTGCAATTTACAGTCCTGTTTCCCATCCTTATCTGAAAGCAATCAACAAAATTATCTGAATCTTACCTTTACAGTTTCATACTGTTCTGGACAGTATTGTGCCAGAATTATCACTTTGTCCGCAGGTTTGGCCAGCTCGTACGCGGCTTGTTCAGCAGTTGCATGTCTGGTGGAACGTTCAGTGTTTATACAAGTTAATAAAAAAATATTCTTATAGTTATTTATCACATCGTATTATAAACAGCTTTCCGCGGATATCAAAATTATAAGATTAAAACCAGTTTTAATAGTCCGGTCCTTCGACTGGTATTTTATTTTTATTTTATTATTCTTAGAAAATTAACTGTAATACTCTGCTATACATGATTTTTCAGTATGGATGAGAACAAGTTCGAATCCAGCGGATATTAATCGGTTTCGAAGCCACACTGGAAATTATCTCATTAGTATAAACACATTCCTCAAATCAGTGCCGTTATACTCCAAAATTTGATCCGCGCTGCGTAGCCCAACATTATAGGCCGGGGAGTCTATATCCACGGAGTGGATAAATATCCCCACAGCGTTGCCCCCGACCAGTCGGACTCCCAGGTCCCCGGATTTTTTCATGACGGGGTAGACAAGGCGGGGTTCTGAGTACTGCGGTGACATCCGGTCTCTGTACCCACCTAAAATGGAAGTAGAATATGTGGATATGTTGACAGAAGAAATTGTAGTCAATTCAGGTTCCTATTATGGTCATAATTTATTGGTCACTTCGTTAATCTAATAGGAGGGGAGAGGGTATATTGAGGTTATCGTCATTTTAGCCAACTACAAGTTTTACTTTAGATAATCTGGTGTAAGATACAAGCAATAATAAATCTATAAGTACAAATATGTTCATTGTTACCCCACTAAACAAAATTTCACCATTTTTTGATATTCAGATATTTAGGGATTTAATATACAGACATATCCTTAGTATAACGTAGCTGGGGTCATTGCGAGTTATTTTACCTGCTGTAGAACCTGGAGGAGTCCTGATGGAATCTGTGTGGGATCCACCTCCACCCTGCTGTTGTGACCGCATGGAGTCAGAGTGACCACTACCAGGTGACCGCAGTGGCGAACTATGACTGCCGCCGCCTGGCGACCGCGAATTGTCCGGGTGCATAGTGCCTGGCGGCGTGCGTATATTGTCTGGCCGCGGGACCATAATACCGCGCATGCTATCCATATGGGAGCCGGAACACAGGCTTTCCAGGTGGGCGGGAGCACGCATGGAGCCCCCAACGCTGGGATGACCGCCTGGAGGTGTACGGATCGAGCCCGGATGGATGATGGAAAGGCCAGTGTTGCCTGGGGATTGTGAATAACGGTCCTAAAAATCATATTGTTTAAAAACACATGAAATTATTTCTATTTTATACATATATTAGTTAAATGAACAACTAGAAGAACAACAAAGGCAAATGTCCTTCTTTGGAATTGGAAATAAATAAATATGTCATATATATCTTTTGAATAATGATCGACAGACCAAAGAACCAAATAAATCATATACTAGATTAACATTCAGTTTGCAGAATCTACACAAAAAAAAGTAGCAGTCTAACTTTTGTACAAGCTGAGAAGAACCTAGTAAAAGTGGGTGACTCAGATTATGAGTAAAAAAAATTAACCGATGAGAGGCCACTATAACTTTTACCATTGGTCAATTACAGTGTATACTGGCCTCTTATTGGTTAATTTTTTTACGTCATAATCTGAGTCAGCCACTTTTACTAGGTTCGCTGAGAAAATCACTTTTCTATAAAACGTTGCTAGGGAACGAACGGACATTTTGAATTATAGAGCAGCTACGCTGCTAAAAATAATACAGACCTGAGGTAAATCTCTGTGTTGACGTGAATGATGAACTCCTCCTTTGTTTTCTGGAGTATTTTTACCTAGCTGCGCTACCATCGCTTCAACCTGAAGACAAAAACAACAATAAAAAATATTATTGAATTAAATGTGCATTTATACGCCACGCCAGGCAATCATGATAAACAAAATAACCCCTAAAATAAATGGTTTGTACCAACCAATCAATATAATTATTTAAGGAAATTTTTTAAGCAAAACTTTAAGTCTTTAAAAACTTTGAGGACCAGAATAATCCCTTCTTGGATAAGGATAGTTCTCAATAGTTTTGCATTTCAAAGGCGGATACTTAGATCCAAAATTTGAGATACATGAGATAAATTACATTTTTACTTGCTCACCTGATGTCTAGTAAGTGTAGAATGATTGGAAATATTTGGGAGGCCTCCCCGCAGGGTTGACGTCGTAGATTGATTTCGGGAAATTTTTGGTGAATTCTTTGGGGTGGGAGACTCGGAGCGAGGGGAGGATTTACTTGGGATGTCTTGTTCCTCGTCTGATATTGATCCTCATAATAAATTCAGTAAACAAAATAAATTACTAGAAAAGGTCAAATAAAGAAAACATAACCAACAACCATGATTTTTAGTATGTAGTCAACTTAAAAATACATTTCAAAAATATAAAATATAATTTTACAGGAAAGGAATTTTTTAGTGACTGTAAATTAAAGTAATAGAATAAGGGAAAACGTGCTATATGTAACCCTGTGCCAACTTTCAATTGGGTCTTTGAATATCCGCCAAAATAGTTGGAAATATAAACACAGCCAAGTTGCTACAAAAAAGCAGAAAGCAATATGTTAGCAGATGAAAAAGGTCCCCACCACTTGGGCTAGGTTATACATTTATATTTTGAAACTTAAGGATTTATTATAAGGATAAATTCCTGATTCATGTTCATCATCCTCTTCCTCGCTTGACTCATCTTGACCTGACTCACTTGAGTCCAACAAGAACTTCTCTGGATTATATTGAACCTAAAAATTTATAGTTTTGGCAAAGATGAATAGGTGAAACACCTAGCAAATCTGTGTACGAAAAACATGAGTAAGAAACAATTGAGTCTTACAAGAACTTCTCTGGATTATATTGAACCTGAACATTTAATGTTAAGTTCCCATGGTTGTGTCCTAATATGTGTATAAATGTGCTCCATATGTTCTAACCAGCACTTCAATGATTTGTATTAAACCTTAAAAAATTGGGGATTGGGCACATATGAATGATAAAATGTTAAAAAGTCTAACAAGAACTTCTCTGGATAATATTGAACCTGAACATTTAAAGTTTTTGGTACAGATAAATAAGTTAAACACTTGGTACAATCTGTGTAGACCTAACATAAGACTCAATAGAGTACATCAGGAACTTCTCTTGATTATATTGAACCTAAACATTTATAGTTTTAGGCACAAGAGTACATTTTTAAAATGTTAAAAAGTAAAGTATTTAGCATCATCTGTCTATAATAAATATGATAAATTTTTTAATTGACTTGAGAGTCAAACAGATATATATTTGGATTTATTTAACATAAAATACACTTATATACCTAGAACTGGATAATAAACTAAATTTCTAGAAAAATGAGGATGGGTACCTAATGTCTTACCTTAATATCTATTGAATTGCCGACTCTGTGTAGAACCTGAGCAGCCTGATCATAATTGGCCATCCGCAGGTTGATACCACACACTTCCAGCAACTGGTCTCCGATCTGGAGACCTGCATAACTTGCCAAACTAAAAAAACATTGTGGACTTAAAATTGTTTATGTGTTACCAAAAGTAACTTTCATTTCTTAAGAGGATTTGGATACGACAAGGTATAGGTATTTCATTATTACTTTAAAAATGCATTATTTTATGTTAATAGGTACATATTTATATGTTTTATAGACCAATAATAATTTGAGCTCTTACTTTAATGATACCTGTTTATTGGCCATGACATTACCCTTACAATTTTACTATAGACTTACAGGTCTGGCGTAGCAAAATTAAAACCAATTTCTTAAGTCTTTCAGAAATGCTTAAATTCCAACAAATAGTTTATAAACAAACAAACAAAAAACATGTTACAAATGTATTTATAAGTTACTTACCTATTAGAAGAAACTGAAGAAACAAATACCCCCCTACTGCCCATGCCCCCCTCCTCAATCTTGATACCCAGCTGTTCACAAGATTTCTCAATATGAATTTGTCTAATTTCTCCAGGACAAGGCTTATGCTCACCAGGAAATCCTAAAATATTTAAATTTAATTCAATTACAGAAAAGTTTAAAAAAAAAACATTACATTACAGACAGTTTTCAGCGGGTAGAAAATGAAAAATTAGAGGGCCAATCTGTTTTATTGGCGCCGAAGGCCCGGGACACTAAAGCAGAGATTAATTCTCAATTATTTTTTTTTCGTGGAAAATTGGTAATAATATGACACGATCCATGCTTTTCAGTATGGAACCATTTTCTTTTGAGCAGAAATTCATCACATATATTTTTCTATATTGCAAAAGCATAATAAAAAAAGTACACTTTTATAAGAGATAGGTTTAAAAAATGAAAAATACGATTTTCTAAATTGATTAACAGATGAAAATACCAAAAGTTACCTATTACAGAGTTCCTGTTAGTCTGGCCTCTGCCCGGAGATAAAATTTCTACAGTATAGGTGGGAAGGGGGGATGAACGGTCAGAATAAGGATAAGGTCGGTCTATACTTCCTGTACGCAAAAATAATATCAAACCTCCTCAATTTATGTGAAAAAAATTAAGCATAATTGGTATATAATTCCAATCATGGATAGGACAATGAAATTTTAACTTTTCATTGACAGTAATCCAGTTTTTATAACAAAGATAAGAGAACATGCAAAAACTAAAAAAAAACACGAAACCTTTACAAAAATTAGTATTTTTGTTTTTGGACATTGCAGATAGACACGACAGACAGAACAATCTATTGAGTAAGTATGCATGACATAGGAATATTCTCTGAAAATTATTAGTCTATCTTTAATAGCAGTCGAGAAAATCTCATTTGACCCATAGAGTTACGGTTAGACTAGCATAATGAGAAAGTGAATTATAGAGTAGCTTAGTTACTATAAAATAAACAGTAAATAAGAATTACTGATTTTCCAAAGAAATTAAGATCCGGTTTGATATTTCCCTGTTGATAATTTACCAAATGAGCCACGAGGGGCCAGACTTGGTCTGGCGACACTGGCGTTCGAAGGAATCCTAATCACAAGCAAAATAAGGATCAATTATGAAAGTGCTGGTTACGCTGTTGTATGGATTAAGGTCAATATATTTGTGCAGGTTTATAGGTGGAAATCTTAAAATATGCAAAGCTCATTAATTGCTTGCATTTACAAATTTTTTTTTGTATTTTTAAACTAACATATTTTTTTCCAGTGTTGCTTGAAACCAATTATTATCAGCTAGATTAGAACCGGTTCTAAGCCATACTAAAAAATCATGTATAACATTGTATTACAGACAATTTTTCACAAATATTGAAATAAAAATCATAAAAATAATATTGGTATTTTTGGCCTTTGCCATCAGCCCCTCAGGACTAACAAAACTAGGTTTAATCAATTAATTTTTCATTTCATTATCCGCAGAAAGTTGTCTATAATACATGTGATAGATAACTATTATTTCACACTAATATTGACCCATTCACAACAGCGTTAATTCCAGAGAACAAGCAACGTAGAAAATAACTTTCAAGAAATGTAATTTGACGACAGAATCAGAAACAAAGTCATGTTCAGCTGGTTGTTTACTGGAAGATTTTTATGCAAATTAGCTTTTAATACAAGGCATTTTGCATCATATGTAGGTATATCAAATATATATAGTGAACTATTTGATAATAATATTTTTTTCTAAACCAACATTATAAACAACTTGTTATGTAGTATTAAAATAAAAATGATGGTTAAAAAAAAATTTCCAAGTATTTATGCTTTAAGCAATCATTCAATTTGATCAGCTTACTGTAATAAAGGTACACATATCAATATTTTATTTAAAATACATATTTAAAGTCATACATAATAAAGAGAAAGAAATTGGCAATTGGTTATTAAACAGTATAAAAATCTAAAATGCCTCTTGAAGTTCAAGTATAAGTTTTTTATAACCTATTACCCTTAACTTTCCTTTAGTTAGGTTTACAATACATAAGTCAAATATGATAATGATTTTATTAAAAAGTATAGAATCATTCTAATATTTGACTTAAAATAAAAATAACATAAAAAAAACAAGCAAATAAAAATGCAGTTAATACATTAGTTTGTTAGTAAAATCAATAATACCATACAATAGTCATGCAAAGACAAGACATGCAAAATAAATAAATAAAATACATTTACATTGTTTTTTTTGTGACAGAAGCTGTGCAACGAACATTTTGTTGAAAAAAATGCCAGGGAGTGAGGGAGGGAGTGAGTGATGTGTTGTAATATTTTCAGGGAAGGTAAGATAACAATACAGGAAAAGGTGCCATTGAAATTCCTTCAAACTTAAGATCACAATTTTTTTTACATAGAATGCTCAATTGCGCCCATAGGTGGAACAGCTAAATCAATTACCTAATGAAAGATTTTATATAGCAGTTTTAATTCAATTAGATTTCCAGTATGGCTTCGAAACTAATAAATATCCATGGGATAAGAACCAGCTCTCAGCCTTACTGAAAAATCATGTATAGCATCATATTCCAAGAATATTAATAAAATCAATGTAAGTTTTGTTAGCCTGGGCCTTTGCCACTTCAGGGCTAAAAAACTGGTTTTATAGTGTAGCAGAACTACATCAAAATATAAATAATCAGCTGACCCAAAAATGAAAATTGGCACCTTATCCTTTCAAAAAATTTAAAACAAAGAGAAAATAACTGTGAATATTTACTTTTTAAAAAGAATTTAAGAGAGAACACACAATGCTTCAGATGAAGTTAGGGGGGCAGGTAGAACAGGGGACTCATCCCTACAATAAATTCACCTGCAATACCCAATCATAATCTTGTAAAATTTTCATTTTATCTTTAACTTATTGATTTTGATTTACTAGGTATCTATATTTAAGTTATGTAATTAAATATAACCAAGTGACTTCTCAGATATTTATTTTGAAAAGCTCTTCATCTAAACTTTAGTCTTTCATGAAAATTTTTATCCTTCCTTATATATAGTATTTTTTTAAAATATTACTTTCAGATTTAAACCTAATTTTATCATTTTTTGACCACATTAAAAAAGTAGACTTTGCACATTTTGTTATTATAAGAATACTTGTAAAAATGAATGATGTAAACTGCACAAGGTTACCCAAACTTTCATAAAACTAGGAGGAAGAAATAGTGTTCATGTAATTTAGAAAATTTATCATAAAAACATTTTATCACAAAAATTATTTTATATTTAAGATTTGATAGTTTAAGTATTAATTAATCGAAAGCACATATTTAAATAGTAGCACTTTTAAAAAGCGTAATAATTGAGTTTTCTTGTATTAAATTGGATAACCATTTTCATGTTATCCTCTGCCATTATGTATAAACGTAGTATAAAAGTTTAAGAAATATGGTTTGTTGTAACTGACAGATTTGACAAATTGCCTATTGGTTTACTCCTTAACTTATCAACATCCTCAAAATCATGGATTTTTTTCTAAAATAAATTTCAGGTTTTCATAAGAATTTGATATCCTTAACATTTTAGATGTCCTTAAATAAAATTTGAATATGCATAATATAACAACAAAATGCTCAGCTAAAAAACGAAACAGAAAAAAATAGACAATACGTTTCGTCCTAAAGTCAATTTTAGACAAATAAAAAATCTATTCAACCTTTAAAATAAAAATCTTCTAAAACAAAAAAAGTGATCTACTTAAAAATATATATGTTAAGTGTGTTATACTTAACTTTAAATTGGTTTGTAGTACAAGAGCAGAAGACTAAAAAATTTTATTTTCAGAACATTCTAGTGGTTATCCCTGAACAATTTCTAGAAATTATATTGTACACATATTCAGCAGTTAGAACTTAATCAAATATTTGCCTTTCATCAAATTTGGTGTATTATTTTTTTAAAATATAAATTTATCTTAATATTTAGTTACTCTACATACAAAGTTGTTCTTAAAAGTTAATTTTACATTTTAAGAAATATATTAGACTACCAGGAACAAAATTTAGTTTGATAATAACCGACAGGACAGTCAAAAATAATTAAAAACCTTGAGACATTTGTATAACAAATATGTTTCTTTGCTACTACGGTTATAAAATTCCTTGGTCAATTTTTTTTCAATTTGTATGAAACATACTAAGGTATAAAAAAATCCTCATATATGTATGTGTGTCAGTACCTGTCGGACCGTCGTGGCTTCGGCCTCTCCAGGCTGCGCGAATAGAGCCGCGCATTGGCGGCCGCCGACCCACCCCCCTGGCCGCTGCGCGAGTGATAATCACTCTTGTTGCTGCCGCCCCCCGTCGAGCTGTCCGCCGAACCCGTGTCGTCCAAAACCATTTCGAGGGAACGATTCCGCAGCCGTTTGGACCGCGAAGTGGATTGATTGCTCTTGTGTTTTCTGTACATTGTTTGGCTGTTGCCGTATGGTTTGTATTTGCTAGTGCTGTTGCTTGACTTGCTGGTTATGCTCGTTGGTCGTTGTTGCGGTGGGGGCTGTTGATCCTCTGAGAGAAGTCGGTTGTTGTTGATTGAGCTGCTGTTGGGCATGGATTGATTCATGTGGTCGTCAGGATGACCTAAATTTAAAAAATTACATCTTTATTGTTCATCTATTTGAATCTCATAATTAATAAATTGTCCCTATTACCTAACATATCCATCTATCTATCATAGTACCTGATCTAATAGTGAATAGATTGGGTGGGTCAATAGTCTCTCTGACTCTATAATCACTGACCCTCTGTTACCTACCTAATCTACCTATCTATCTATAATGATACCTGATCTATTAGTGAATAGATGGGGTGGGTCAATAGTCTCCCTGACCCTATAATCACTGTCCCTATTACCTAACCTTTCTATCTATAACAGTACCTAATCTAATTAGTGAATAGATTGGGTGGGTCAATAGTCTCTCTGACTCTGTTACCACTGTCCCTATTACCTAACCTACCTATCTATCTATCTATAATAGTACCTGATCTAATAGTGAATAGATTAGGTGGGTCAATAGTCTCTCTGACTCTGTTACCACTGTCCCTATTACCTAACCTACCTATCTATCTATCTATAATAGTACCTGATCTAATAGTGAATAGATTAGGTGGGTCAATAGTCTCTCTGACTCTGTTACCACTGTCCCTATTACCTAACCTATCTATCTATAACAGTACCTGATCTATTAGTGAATAGATTGGGTGGGTCAATAGTCTCTCTGACTCTATAATCACTGACCCTCTGTTACCTACCTAATCTATCTTTCTATCTATAATGGTACCTGATCTATTAGTGAATAGATGGGGTGGGTCAATAGTCTCCCTGACCCTGTAATCACTGTCCCTATTGCTGGACCTACAGTACTCCTGTTGGCCAGTATTTGTGTCTGTAGTTGCATCCTCACATAATCTAAATATAAACCATATGTGGCTGCGGTTGTCTCATTGAAACAATTAAAGAATATACAAACTATAGGATTACGGAAGAAAAAAAGATTAGTCTACACAACAAGTTTTTGGTTTAGACCAATGAATCTTCAGGGATACGACGATACACGATACATTAGTACATCCCCAATGTTGATGAACAAAATTACCCCTTCTGCAGAAAAAAATATTGGTAATTTTATAACCAGTGTAATTTACAGTTCAAATTTCGCATCCCTTCCAGCAGATACAAAGTTCTTTTCCCTAATCATACTTCAATTGTATTTTAATCTGTATATTTGCAAAGTAGCTTCGCTTGCATCCTTCACAAAATCAATATTAAGACACTTTTTCACATTAAAATGAATTAATTTTAATTACCTTGGACTGTCTTTTCCAGCGGCGGCAGCAATTGCAGCCGCAGCATTTGTAGCCTCATTAAACTGCTGCAGCTCTTTGCATTCCAACGCCGAGCTGCCGCCAATTCTCTTGGAAAAGCTTGATGTCTTCTCCCTGAACTTGGGTACAGTGGGGTTCAGATTAAATACTTGGATATTGGTGTCCTGCTTGCTGGTCATAGTGGCCGCATGGTTGTCGTTGTGGTTCTCCTGCTTAGCCACGTCCTTGTTGTTTTTAGAGGTTTTAATACAATTCCAAAATTTTATGCAAAACAAGGACGATTACGTAAATTAGAAGCGACGATGTTTGAAATTACAAGCCCAACATAAGACATCAATTCAGGGAGGGAGGTGACATTGGGGTATTTCTTACACCGGTCCACAAAGTTTTTATAACGTTTTCTTCTTTGTTGGCTTAATAACTTTTGGGATTTTTATTTTATTCTGATTGGTTTGTTCATACAGTTATGCGTCCAAACATTTGAACTATTAATTGTTATCTACTGAAGGAGTAATTTTGTGTATCATCATTGGAGATGTACATAAATTTATCGGCCATTGTCTTATCTCTTTAGATCACTGCATCAATTTAAAAAAAAGGTAAAAAGTAGGAGGGTTAAAATAAATTCGTGTATGTTTTACCAAACAGAAAGCAAGATTACAGATTGGCAGACTGAAGGACAGACAGACACAATAAATTAAAGATTGGAATCACTATCAAAATAGTTTAATTTTGATTTCTAATTATAAAACAAAAATGACCATAATTTTTCTCTTTTTGGAATTATATGGAGACCTGATTGATGGCCATGACATTGGTGCAGGACGCGTCCAGGTTGATTATGCTCGGCGAGGTGGAGGAGATGATGCTGGGGGCTGTGGAGGACATCAGGCGCGAGTCCCGCACACCTGATGTTGCTTTGTCAATAGCATTAATAATATTTGTCTTATTTTTTTATCAGCCTATATACATATTACATATTTATTGCAGTTCTTAAAATAATTTATCTTTAATTGATCTATCCTTGTATTATTTGCTATAACTTTCAATTAAATAATTTTTTGGGGAAATTTTTTTTTAAGATTAAAGAAGAATATCCTTTTCTTTTATTAATTGTAATCATAATAATAATAATCCAAATATTAGACAAAGGGATTATTAAAAAAAAAATATTTGTAACATAAGGAAAAATGTAAAAATAAACCTAATTACTCAACATTATGTGTGCAATCACATTCGCCTAGTGCATTGAATTGGAAAAATATTGCTTAATATAACCCACTTACCCTTGACAGAAATTAATCTTTAAGAGCTTATTATCTTCATTGGCTGAGGGAGGAATAGTTTGGAGGAATAATGGTTCTATTGGTGTGCGGAATTAGGCTGTGCTGTTTTCATTTCATTGTTCCATTTATATTTTAAATTCAATTACTTAGTTTGGCATAATTTGTTGTAAACCATTAAATATTTTCATAAAGGTCAAATTAAGCAATAATTTTTTTATAGTTGTGAAAGTAAATGCGCACCCCAACATATTTTTGCTTACTTATTCAGCATTCTTATTCAATAATAACATGTTTTCATCTCAATATATTAATATTTTTATTATAATATACACAAATCTTTTATTGCTTTTATTATTATAAGACAAAGCGTCAGGATACTTTTGTCCACTGTGTATATTAGAATTAAAAGGGGTAGTTTCATGATATTAACTCTAAAGGTTTAGCAAATTTGCAGAATTAATTGTAGTGTTTAAAATGAGGATTATGTTTTTTCAAGGTGAAAATAAATTGAAGAACAAATTTTGTCACGAAAATATGATCTTTAAAAATAGTAACTTAATCATATACCTACTTTTAAGACTTTAAAAAGAATAATTCTTCACAGTATTTTGCTACAATAACTTTGCTGCACTACATAGAGTCATTTTATCCTTGTTCCTTAGAAACAAATTGTAAAAATAAAAAAGGGAGAGTAATATGGCACTTGAAAAGTATCTACATTATCTACATCTTACTATACAATAACATGTATCAAAGATACATAAAGGCTTAAAAATTAGAGGCGAAACAGTTTTGTCCGTTGCAATATTGTTTTAGTTTTTTTAAAATATACTATATAAGTTAGAATAAAGTTAATGATATTGAGATTGAACATTCCTTTAGCTCCTAATCTAGTGGTGGAAGAAAAGTCAACCAAATCTCTGAATTATTAGCATTTGAAAAGTCATGGGCTCACATGACTTTATACAGAATAGATAAAGATAGCAGGGACTTGTGGATAGGTTATTGAATAAGAAAAAAGAAATGAGCACAAAAAGCAAATTTTTAAAATAAATTCATTATCAGTGACTCCCACTACCGAACCCACTTTCAACAATCTTTCTAATATTAAAAAACCTTAAAATGTTTGCTACCAAGACTTTATTGTTTGTTGCTATTAAATTAGATATTTTAAACAGAATGATTTTTATATTGAACCTTTTCTTTAAAAACTTACTAGCAGTGTTGCGGATCCGGATCCGCAAGGATCCGCATTATTTTGAGTCCAAGGAACTGGATCCTGATCTGAAAAAAAAATGTGGATCCGGTTCCGGATCCTGGGGTAGGTATAAATTTATGGAAAAATCTACTTAAATTTACATAAAATAGTCACTTACAAATTTTGAAATATCTGGTAATCTTGTTAAGATCAGCTGATTCACTCCCACACTCTTCTCTCTCACATTGTATATAATCTCCCCTTCCCTTTTCGTATACCCCAGGTCGGTGATTTTATTTTTATTGTCAAGGATCCGGATCTGGCTCCGGATCCGCACTGACCAAATTTGGAGGATCCGGATCCGCATACAATCAATGCGGATCCGCAACACTGCTTACTAGTCCTTATTTTTTTGGCTGAATGTCTGCAGAAACGTAAATACAAAACTAATCCCTTTAATTTATCCCTGCCAATTAAATTCTAATAGGTAAGTGTTTCAATGGACAACTGCCACTTATATATGGACAGCTTTCACTTGATATTAAAAAGAAAGATTACAAGATTAAAACCAGTTTGGTTAGCCCCTGAGGGCCGAATGCCAAGGATAATATAACTGGCAATAATCTTATGACTTTTGATTTAAAAAAATATACATGATTTTTCAGTATGGCTAAGAACCGGTTTTAATTCAACGGATATTCTGAAGCCAAACTGGAAAATATATAAAAACAGAGATTTTCCAAGACTTATTTTATCCTCAGAAAAAATCCATTCTGTTCAAACTATCTCAGAATAAAAAGAGAAATATAAAGTTATATTTAAGATGTAAAAGTCCCAATTCTATCTGTGTACAACTTTATTCGTCTACTACACACTGTAAGGAAAAAAAGTGGAATTATTAAAAAATGGAACATGATCACTGAATTTTTTAAATGCTGTAAATTAAAGCAGAGTTGGCTACCAAAATTTTCTTTTATTTAAACTTTTTTTTGTTATTTTTAAAGTATTAATTTTGCCTGAAGCTATATATCTCAGCAAGGCAAATTCTTGAGTCGACTTTAGACTTATGATTGACCTCCCCACCCTCCCTTAAGTGGGGTCAGGGGCGATAAGCTAGTTTTATATAAAAAGTATTGTTAAGTCTAAAATTTCATTTTTTTTGCCTATTTTCCTTTCAATTTAAAAAATACCACTTTTTTCTTGCAGCGTGTTTTGTAAAAATGTTGTTAAATCCAATATTTGACTTGACTGTGAACCTGGTGGAATTATTGTATTCATTTCTTCTGTCTGCCCCGCTAGAAAATTCCAATAACTCTCTGGAAATAAAGTTTTCCTTCTGAATGTATATTGTATATATACCTAGGTATGTATTTTTAATGATTATTTACTTGACAAAAAAAAGTTAAAAAAGGCGCGCAAGGGTATTAGCTACAAGGTTCAAACTTAAGGGAAAAGAATAATTTATAATTATTAATTGCATCAGCATAACTGACAGACCGACATACAAAGTAAATTACCTACTAGATACTTATTGCTATAGGGAATCTTTACAAAAAATCAGCCGTCTATCTTAAATAACAGAAGAGAAAATTACATTTCCCTCATAGCGTCACGGACTGACTGACGGACGAAAAATTAATAGGAATTATAGAGTAGCTTCGCTACTATAAACAAAGAAAAATGTGTTTGCACAACATATTGAATTATCATAGAAATTTAAGGATAAATAAGCTAATTTTGAGATTCCATGGGACGGAGATACATCATAAAATATACTTTAAAGGCTTGAATTCCTTTTTTAATTATATACACATAGAAGAAAAAATGCCTTGAAGAATAGGTAGCCGATCTAGTAAAATGACTCCCCGTATCAGTGCTGGAATCCTTTTTCATCCCCGGCGGACCGCCGCCGCCGCCAAAATCAAAAACAGGCTTTTGATGGTCTTCAATGCGACGCGGCGATTTTTGTGATTCTATGGGCTTCCAGTTAGGGTCGCCAGCACTTGGTGGGACTATGGAGTTTGGTGGGGGCGGTTTCGGCTCCCGCGGCTTCTTCTTTAAAGTTCTCATTCCTAAAGACAAACAAACAAAATCAAATTGAACCTAATTTTAAGAAGTATGTGGAATAATTCTGTTAAAATATTAGTTATTATGTGTATTAGTACCACATGAAGTGGCCACTGTACGATCAAATAGATAGATAGATATGTTTATACCTGAGTTATTATGTGTATTAGTACCACAAGAAGTGGCCACTGTACGATCAGATAGATATATAGATACATAGATAGTTAGATAGATGGATACATAGATAGTTAAATAGACAGATAGATAATGTATATACCTGAGTTATTATGTGTGTTAGTACCACAAGAAGTGGCCACTGTACGATCAGATAGATAGATAGACACATAGATAGTTATATAGACAGATATAAACATAGATAGATGATGTATATACCTGAGTTATTATGTGTATTAGTACCACAAGAAGTGGCCAATGTGCGATCAGATAGATAAATAGATAGTTAAATAGACAGATATAAAAATAAATAATGTATATACCTGAGTTATTATGTGTATTAGTACCACAAGAAGTGGCCACAGTACGATCAGAAGTACTTGTTTGAGTATGACACGCCTTCTTAGTTGTAAAATCAAACACCTCCCTAAAATCAAGAATTTTACATTATGATCAACTAAAAGTTAAAATAGCTTACTCAGTTTCATTTATATTATTATGAAAACGTTCTTTTAATAATAGATCGGCAGTTTCACTCATATTGCATGTGAACCAGAAATAATTCTAAGACCAAAAAGTATTTTTGATGAATTTGTTAGGTTAAAAAAATATAAGAATTCTACACGGAAAGGGCCCAAAATCGGCTAGAAATACGTTTTTAAAAGCTTTTAGAGGAGCTATGTTATATAACATTGATGGAGGAACCCTCCCCCAAAATAGTTAAAAAACCTTCCATGGACCCATAAGAATCTTTACTGTACATGATCCTTCTTATTTTACCTATTATCATCCTTCCTAGGACTAGGACTAGCCACACACATACAATAAACATGATCCTTCTTATCTTACCTATTATCATCCTTCCTAGGGCTAGGACTAGCCACACACACATACACTGTACATGATCCTTCTTATCTTACCTACTATCATCCTTCCTAGGACTAGGACTAGCCACACACACATACACTGTACATGATCCTTCTTATCTTACCTACTATCATCCTTCCTAGGACTAGGACTAGCCACACACATACACTAGACATGATCCTTCTTATCTTACCTATTATCATCCTTCCTAGGACTAGGACTAGCCACACACATACACTGTACATGATCCTTCTTATCTTACCTATTATCATCCTTCCTAGGACTAGGACTAGCCACACACATACACTAGACATGATCCTTCTTATCTTACCTATTATCATCCTTCCTAGGACTAGGACTAGCCACACACATACACTGTACATGATCCTTCTCTTTCCAGATACTGATAATCAATCATTACATTTATAATTCATTTTGTATGTAAATGTACCTATTAAAATTTTATTTTGTGAAATATAAATCAATCTGTTAAAAATACAAGGAGGATCCGAGATTCCTTTAGCCAGGTAGTCATGTCCATTTTCCATAAATTATAACAAACTATTTTTTTAATGCTTATCCTCGATTTATATCAGAAGAAATATACAATTATACAATTTATTTTCAGATGTAATGTTTAAAATACGTATTTTCCGGTAAAGTAAATAGCTGAAAGTAACTAAAAATTAATTCAATTTAGTTCAAAGAAGTATTTACATATTTCCTTAACAGATATGTGTTACATAGAATTCAGGATAAAATAAAACCTAATTCTTTTTATCAGCGAAGCTTAACCACAATTGACTTATGTATACTGTAAAATATAAATATTATAGTTAGATAATCGTATATTTATCTGTTTTTCTGTCTGTCTCTACTCATATGAAATATCTAATTAGGTAAGAAACTGTAATTTAACCACTTTTATAAAATATATTATAACTAGGTATGTCTTAACGTAAAATGCAGAAATTTTATTGAGATAAAAGTTGGGCCTTTGAAATTTTTTAATTGTAGGTATCAAAAAAAGACAATTTCGCCATGTAGAAGCAAAAACTTCAGGACATAAACTTCCTTCTGGAAACTTAAACCTTATCTGAAACAATAACGAGCTTTTCAATCCAGCCGTTTACAAGATCTTATTGGACAAATACACACAATCTTAATAAAACTCTAAGTAAGTCCTTCAAAATCTATACTAGAAAAGGTTTCTTCTTTTTTTATATAAAATGAAACAAGTTTTCCGCAGAAGAGAGAAAAGCATAATAAAATACCTTAGCACATAAAAAAAGAGAAGGTGTTACAGAAATGATTTGTCTTGTAAAACAGCAAATAAACAACAGTAAATCTTTAATTATTAGTTACATGATGTCTGCATGTCCGTGTGTACCGAAGGATCTCGCTTACCGATGGAAAGCCTCTACAGTGAAGTTCCTCATAGGACCAGTAAAGGTTTATAACTATTCACCCTCCCAAGAGAAATCTCCCCTGGAAAAAATACCCGTTCCTTGATTTTTATCATAATTTTTAATCCCGAATTCTAGAATCCTTTTGTCTATCTGTCTGTTCGTCAGTCCTTAAATAAGTCCGTAACGCTGATGTGAATATTTCTATAACATATGGTGCTCATCTACTCTATACATTTAAGTGTTCGTCTGTTTGTCGACCATGCTTTAAAACGCATAAACCTTATTTTTGTTAGGTTTCGTTATTTTACTCGAGTTTTTGAAAAACCCCTTTCATTTATTTCATTGTTTTGACAACTGAAAACTTGCTATATAACTTACTTTGTCCGTTTTTCCATTACATGATTGCTTTTATGGTTCGCTACTTTTGGATGTTATCATCCTTGTTTATGTAATGTATTTCTGACTGTTTTGCGCGGACTCTGTGAAAAGTAATGAAAAGATAGCTCTAGCTGTGGACACTACAAAGTTAGGATAAGATATTCCATAGATAAATTACAAATATAGATAAATACATGTAAAACATGGCTTGCTAGGAGTAGAAATACAACATGTATGTTTAACCAGGGAGGAGAGTGGGCAGAAGGCTGTTGTCCCATAAATTTTCAAATTATATTTTCTTATTCGTTGCCTCAACAAGTTTGGGGACTTTTAATAAATTTCGATTGGTTGGTTCATTAAGTTGAGTGTTCCAAAAGTTTTAACCACGTAATGTAATCTACAGAGGGGTGATTTTGTGTATAATTACTAGAGATGTACATCAATTTATCAGCCATTGTCTCATTACTTTAGATTACTAATGTTTTACATACTCAATTAGAATTTAACAGGAAGAAAAGTTTGTTGTTAAATAACTTTTCCTAAAATAAAATATTTCATATTATTATTCATTTTTAAACTGATCAGAAATCTATAAAATATTGAGTCTATGGCCTAGGTAATAAGCCACAATTTTGAAACTTTTTCTCTTTTTACACACTCAAAATTGCAAAACTTTTTTTGGTAAGAAAAAGAATATCACTTTAGACAACAGAAAAAAAAGAACAAAGTGTAATTGGATAAACAAGAATAACTATTTACAAAATCGTGGACAGTACAAAAGCAAACCAGTTACAATTAAAAAAAGAAAAGAATAGTTTTCATCATACTAAAAATTTATGACGTCTCGAATGCTTGTTTGTAATTCTCAAAAATAAAAATATTCGACGTAAAAGGGGGCCATACAGACAAACCTTTTAGAGACCATTGTTTTAAAGGACCTTGGAGTCTTACACATGACGAGATAGCATTAATTTGTTTACGAATTTGTGGACAAAGTTAAAAACTTTTGGGTATTAGAGGAATCGGGGATCTAAAAGAATAAGACAATAGCTGATAAACTGATTACATCCCACATGATGACAAACAAAATTACCTTTTCTGTAGATTAAAATAAGTGGTTGAAACTTTAACACACTCAACTTAATGAACCAACCAATCAAAGCCCCGGAAATTGTTAAGCCAACGAATAAAACTTTGGGGACTAACTTAATAAACAGCTAAATGTATCCGGACGGACCTATTATGTATTATAAAGAAGCTGCGCTACTAAAAATAATTTAAAATGTAATTTTCCTTGGAGAGTTTTCTTCGCCAGTCTGAACTTCCATACTTGTTCCAGAATCCTCTACCTGCAGTTTACAAATATATTTATTATTTAGCTTACAAATGATAAAGTGCGTTTCTAAAATAAAAAAAATATCATTAGTGGTTAAAAGACACATTTAAAACTTAATGAATGTTTTCTAATTGTACTTCCTTTCTTAAAATTTCGCATAAACAACTAGTAAATAAAGTAATGCAGGAATAACAAGTTTCCAAGGCATTGACAACCAATATTTAGATGCACGACCTTTGTCTTGAAGTCTTAACTGTGAGGTAATGAATTGCACTAGTTTTTTGGCTAAGGCATTCCCTACTCTTACTATTATTGTCGGAATCTGACACAGCTTTTAACGTCTACATATATAATTGGGTCGAAATAAGAACTTACTACCTACCAAGGACGAGCGGATAAGCTTTAGCAGCAGGGGTTTTAAATAGAAATTACCTTTGAATGTCTTTTATTGCAATTAGCTTCGTCGTCAACTTTTGTCAAATCTTTCTGAGATTTTCTGAATTCAACCAGTTCTCTTGGCGACCTTAAATTGAAATATTGTGAGTTTAAAACAAACCGGATATGTATCTATCTTAATCAAAATTAAACGTAGTTCTTTATGTTATTTTAATATCCACGGAAAGCTATCTTTTACCAATTTAAATTATAAGGATGGGCAAAATTTCGGTTTGAACCCCCTCCCCCCGAATTTTTTAAATTTTTAGTAAGCAAATGCTGTCACAAGCAAATTAGAATTTTCAAAGAAATCTATAAACACGAAAGATAAAATCAGCCAATACAATTATGTACTATGACGAAAAAAATGCCATAGTTTTGGTTATAGAGAAGACATGCCATTAAAACAAATATTTAACCTGTGTTGATGAGGGGGGTAGTATTCATAATAATCTTCATGTTTACTTTTATCTGTACTTGTGGAGTTAGCATGGCTCAATTTTGATGAACTTTAACAAAAATTGTGATATTTTAATGGATATATTATTACTTGGGTCTTACACCAGATTTTCATGTTTTCTTATAAAGTGAAACAAGGAAATAACGATCTCCCCTTTCCACTCCCCTTCTACTGGATTAAAGAAATGACCAACAAACAAGTTCCATGTTAGCAACCTAAATTGACAAAAATGCCAATTACAATTTTTTTAAATATAGTGAAACTACATTCCAAAAGGGAACTTTTTTGCCGAATAACCTATCCTCTCACTCCCATGACAAAGCTAATACTCCCAGTTTACGCATAAAAGATACGGATGAAAGAACTGACCAATAAACAAGTACCGCGTTAGCAACCTAAATTGACAAAAATGCCAATTACAATTTTTTAAAAATATAGTGAAACTACATTCCAAAAGGAAACTTTTTTGCCGAATAACATATCTAGTTCTCCTTTTTTAGAGACGCTTTACAAGGATACAAGGATGGTTTTGTGTTATTTTACTTTTAGATTTATGTGATAGGATGTTTTTTTGCTATTTTTTACCCCCTTCTTACAATTTTAAACACAGAGCCCCTCGATGCTAGGGGCGCAGCCGATAGTTTAATAAATATCCCATTCCTTGTATGATTAAAAGCATCAAATGTGGCCAACTTCATGGATTTAGATGGAGACTTGACAAACTCTTTTATCTGATGATTTAGACTCCGTGTACAGGTGTGAGTTGACGAGTTTCTCTTGGTTGTGTTGCACCCCCCACCACTGCTGCTTGACATCTTCTTACTTTCCCGGGGGCTCCGGTTTATACAGGTGCCTTGCGGGGGAACTCCTGTGCAATCATTTGAGTTATTTGTATTATTAATCATTATATAAAGGAAACAGGATCTCGCAAATCGCTGAACTGTTATGGTTCGGCCTTACAATGTATTTTCTCATAGGTCCTGGGAAGATTTTAAACTATTTTTTTAGGGATATTCGGGAGATTGTATTTTTACTTTTGGAAACTTCCAATGACCTTAGAAGCCTTTAGGGCTCACCACTAAAATGATTTAAAGATCCAGCTCTGGCTTATAATGATTTAAGACAGAGTAAAATCAGGGGAGTGATAAATTGATATCACATAACAATAAAAACTCAAATATTCCTTTGATAGATCTTGACCGTGTGCTTGGGCTTTGTTCTTTAGAGGTTGAACTAAATCCACATTGATCATCATTCCCGGTCTCTTGAGAATCAGCCTGATTACAAGAAAATTATAATCTAGTAAAATATTAAAAAGGTAATATTGGTAGTATGTTTTTAAAAGAATTGCAACCAAATTTTTTTTCTTCTTCTGATAATAAGATAACACAAATTCGGGAAAGAGGGAGAGAGAGAGAGAGACAGAAAGAGGAAGGTGGGAGGGGAGAGAAAAAGGGGAGATAGGATGAGAGATAGAGACTTATTAAGAAAAAGATAAAATTGCATTACAGTCAAAGGGACTGAATCGATTATAGAGCAGCTATCTCAAAAGTTAAAATAATAAACTGATACCAGTTGACAAAAGTATTTCAAACGAAAGAAAAATAAAAAAGAAGGATAATCAAAATTGCTTTTAAAATTTTTAAATCAACTATGAAATTATATTAACCCACCTGTCCCTGATCTTGGGGGCAGCCCTTCAGCTCTGACAGCCGTGACCGCTTGCTGGCCTGGCTCCGCTTAGACGTTGAAAACTTGGCGTTCTCCTCATCCGAGCTGTCCGTCAGATTTTGTACTTTGAGCAATTCCCGCGACGGCTTGCGGACCATCCGACCGCTGCTGCCGCTTTTTCGCGACTGGCTGCCACCACCTCCTGAGTTTGCATTATTACCGCCACCTCCCTTTTCACCGACGTTCCCACCGCCACTGCTGTTTGAGTCTCCGCGTTGTTGTTGTTGTTTGGCGGATTTGTCGCGTGATTTTTTGCTAGGTAGTGTACCTCCTTGGGGGCTAGTAGGGAAAAAGGTTCTGAATCATTTTTCATAATCTTTACTTTGTTTAAATGAAATTCTATTTATAAAAATTAATTTTTTCAAACAATAAAACATAAAATTTAAGCATTGAAAAATGATTTGATTCAAATACCTGATTCGTACAACATCGCGTTCTTTTTTCTTTCGGGGGAAGGTGCCAAAAGTTGATTTTTTGGACCGCCTGAGAGTTGACGTTTTCTCTTTGCTCGGTGAAACAGAGTACGGCAAAGTTTTATACTTACTGTCCTGCTCCTCATTGCTGCGTGCGGTAGATTAAGCTGTTAGTGATTTAAGATAATTAAATTGGAAGATTTTTTTGTATTTTTTAGAACATTTGCTACATTTACATAAAGCCACAAAAGGGCTGTTTTACTTTTTATCTTAGAGCTATAATTGTAAATTTAAAGGAAACAAGGATGACAACATCCATAAAAGCGAAGCACTGAAACGGTAGGACAAACGGACATTAATACTTGTATAGTGTCTGAACTGAATAATCAGAATATAAAAGTATAAGATTCGAAGCAAAATTGTAAGTAAATTTGTTGAAAAACTGCTTGATACAGGATAATGTTTATGGACATACTTACATCTTTAGGGCTTGATTATAGAGTTGCTTCGCTTAAAATATTGTTCTTTGTTGTCCCAGGAATCAGTATACCAAATATCAGATCAAACGGATAATTAGATCATATAAAAATTCGTTGTTAAAAAAGTAGAAAAATCAACATGTTTAAAATGGACGTACGGACATTCTGGTAATGATTATAGAGTTGCTACGCTTTCTAAATCGTACCTAACTATTACAGGAATTACCATGCAAAATTTGAAATCGATAGGACAATTCTAACATGCTTAAATTAACGAATAAAAGCAATTTAAAAAAGTAAAAAAATCAACATGTTTAAAATGGACGTACGGACATTTGGGTAATGATTATAGAGTTGCTACGCTTTCTAAATCGTACCTAACTACTACAGAAATCACCATGCAAAGTTTGAAATCGATAGGACAATTCTAACATGCTTAAATTAACGAATAAAAGCTAACTATCTCGGACGGACGGACGGACGGACGGACGGACGGACGGACGGACGGACGGACCGACCCTAATTATAGAAAAGCTTCGCTTTTAAAAAGGAATAACAAAAGATAAAAGTAATTGGATGACTAAATAAAGGAAAATTTATTTTAATATTATCAAAATGAAAAGATGAAAAAAATTACGAATTTTATAAGATTTTCTTTGGATATTTAGACAAATCTCTGTCGTTCCAATTATTTTTCGTAATATTAATCTCTATCCCATGTACTGCATATTAAAACGCACAGTGCATAAATAATAAAACTTGGTGCATTAATTTTACACCTTGTAAAATTGTAAATTTATGGTCACTATTTTTACAAAAAGAAATCTCCCAACACCAGTTATTATTGTTAAAATTAGTGGACTTTTTTGGTTAGTATTAGTTAAAAAAAAGTTATTAAATCAACATGCACAAATTATTATTAATATAAATAGCAAAACAGACTTACAGAATATTCTATATTTTTTATAATTTAAGTGGCCTTGTAAGATTTAACACAATTTTGAATTTAAAATGGTTTCAAAATACAGAAACTTAACTTAAGACTTTGTAATTGTATCAAATCTCACTATTGAGAGTACATTGAGTATAATTAATGTACTTTAATTGTACTAGGGAATAGAAAGAAGTAGTAGGCATCTTCAATCAAACTAATTGCACCAGAAAGGGTATTTTCATCTGGAGAAAAACAATTCTGCCAACTTTTTTAATCAATAAAAATAATCAGATGAAATTTACTGTTTTCTGTCATTTATTTTTAAGGGTCTCATTCAGATAGTGGATTTTAACTAAATTGAAAAAAAATGCCTATACATTAAGATATATAAGTTTTCCGGAATTTTAAAGTTAGGGGGAGATTTGAAATCTGCATCAAATTTTAAGGATTTTTTTATAAAATTCGTTTTTTCTATAATTCTTTATCTAAAAGCGGAAATGCATTTTAAGTTAATTAATTTTGACCAATAGGATAGGTGGATTTTAAACTACCTGCGCTCTAATTGGTTGAATGATGTACGACATCCAATCAGAGCGCAGATTTTTTAAATCCACCAATCACAGATGCCAAAATTAATTAACTTAAAATGCATTTCCGCTTTTATATAAAGAATTATAGAAAAAACGAATTTTATAAAAAATCCTTAAAATTTTATGCAGATTTCAAATCTCCCCCTAACTTTAAAATTCCGGAAAACTTATATATCTTACTATACATATCTTTTCAGATTGTACGTGGTGTACTTACATGCATGATGAAAAACATACAGTATATGATGTACAGTCTGTACATGAGCTACTGTTCATACACGTATTATTCGTACATTAAGTACTGTTTGTACATCAGTTAATGTTTGTACATCAGGTACTGTTCGTAATTAAATCAGTTAATGTTCGTACATCATGTGCTGTTCGTACACTGTGTAATATTCGTACATCATGTACTGTACATACATTAATTGTTCTTACCTTATTCTGGGCACTCTAGCGGATTCTGGATATCTCTTACTACCACCAGTCATATCATTCATGTCATCCTGGTAATAAAACATTTTATTACTTTAGCTATAGGGATAGGGATAATGATTTCTTTAATATTTATCTAAAAGCATATGACAGGACACCCAGCAGGAGAGTACAGTAGCAAATCAGCACTTTAAAGAATATCTTTGTTTTGTGCACTTAAAAATACATAACTGTAAAATACTCTATGTGCAAAATATGTAGCGAAAAAATCTGACTCTATATACGTAGCATATCTCTGAGGTGGGTTCTTATTTTTTTCATCAGTCTTGCTTGTTTAGAATTTCGTCACTGTCAATGGTAAATATCAGGAACAAAGAGTTGGGTTATTAGGATGTTTGTACATAATGTAAATTTGCAGCTGTAACTGCTGCCTTATTTTTCTAGATGAAGGATCCTATTTCTAGAAACAATACACTGGTACCCAAAGTTTTAGGCATACGTTATCTTATTCATTAACTCAAAGAATTTTAAGTACTTTTTTTTTAATTTAGATTGGTTAGGTCAGAAAGGCAGTGTACAAACTTTAAACCATTAGTTTAATCTACAGAAGTGAAATCTTGTTTATCATCATATGGAATGTATGTCAATTTATCTCCCAGTGTCTTATCTCTTAAGATCCCTGACAACAATTGAACTATCACAATCTAGGTTTTATAATATATATCCCTTAATTCCTGGTGGGTTTGTGCTGCAAATCTGTGTGCACCACAATTCATTCAAACTTTTTTATTCAGTTTTTGTTGGTTCAGTGCAGAAAAAATACTTGTTTTTTTTGAGTGGTAGGGCAGCTACAATTACATTAATGTACCATATCTTTAATAATAATCTTTTATGACTCTTGTTTTTGTATTCATGCAATCATTGTTAAAATCCCAGCAAAAAAATCATATTCAACAAAACAAACATTTTCACTTCAAATAAGCTTTGCATGCTATTGATGAGTTTTATTGCACTTGTTATATTAAGAAATTAGTTTAAGAACTTTTTATTATTAAGGAAGTGTTTTATAAGAGCACTTTAAAATATGTATGACACATAAAGTACATAAAAAACACCAATTTTGTTTCAAGTCATCCTTTTTAAAGTACTAGCGGCTACGCCCCTAGATGCCTCCAGGGACACTTGAGGTGGGAGGGGGATGCATTCAAACCTTCGTTTTTTATTTTAGTTTGAAAAAAAAAAAAATTTTCTTTTGAGGGGATAATTTTTTTATAGAGGCGATTTCTCTTGGGAGGGTGGTGGTACCCTCCCCCAAAATAATAATGTTACTTGCAAGATTTTAAATGGCTAGGACAATTCTAAAATGATTAGATAGTTTACCTGAGGTTTATAAGAGTAAGGATATAGAGAAGAGGGCGTGGCTGATTGATAATAGTAGGGTGAGTGGGTGTGGTGGGTGGAGTATCCGCTACCACCACCCATGGGAGGAGCAGGCAGTAATCTGAAAATATAAACAGGTATGATAATAGTAGGGTAAGTGGGTGTGGTGGGTGGAGTACCCGCTACCACCACCCATGGGAGGAGCAGGCAGTAATCTGAAAATATAAACAGGTATGATAATAGTAGGGTAAGTGGGTGTGGTGGGTGGAGTACCCGCTACCACCACCCATGGGAGGAGCAGGCAGTAATCTAAAAATATAAACAGGTATGATTATAGTAGGGTAAGTGGGTGTGGTGGGTGGAGTACCCGCTACCACCACCCATGGGAGGAGCAGGCAGTAATCTAAAAATATAAACAGGTATGATTATAGTAGGGTAAGTGGGTGTGGTGGGTGGAGTACCCGCTACCACCACCCATGGGAGGAGCAGGCAGTAATCTAAAAATATAAACAGGTATGATTATAGTAGGGTAAGTGGGTGTGGTGGGTGGAGTACCCGCTACCACCACCCATGGGAGGAGCAGGCAGTAATCTAAAAATATAAACAGGTATGATTATAGTAGGGTAAGTGGGTGTGGTGGGTGGAGTACCCGCTACCACCACCCATGGGAGGAGCAGGCAGTAATCTAAAAATATAAACAGGTATGATTATAGTAGGGTAAGTGGGTGTGGTGGGTGGAGTAACCGCTACCACCACCCATGGGAGGAGCAGGCAGTAATCTAAAAATATAAACAGGTATGATTATAGTAGGGTAAGTGGGTGTGGTGGGTGGAGTAACCGCTACCACCACCCATGGGAGGAGCAGGCAGTAATCTAAAAATATAAACAGGTATGATAAATATAATAGTAGGTAAGTGGGTGTGGTGGATGGAGTACCACCACCCATGGGAGGAGCAGGCAGTAATCTGAAAATATAAACAGGTATGATAATAGTATGGGGAGTGTGTGGAGTACCCGCTACCACCACCCATGGGAGGAGCAGGCAGTAATCTGAAAATATAAACAGGTATGATAATAGTAGGGTAAGTGGGTGTGGTGGATGGAGTACCCGCTACCACCACCCATGGGAGGAGCAGGCAGTAATCTAAAAATATAAGCAAGTATAACTATCCCTTTTTGACGAAGCTTATCCAATATTTAAGATAAAGATGTTTAATTGAATAGGTTTGAAGACCCCCCCCCCTTACCCTATAGAAAAAATTAAGGTGCCCATTTGGATGGTGGTTAAGAAAATTTAATCCCTCCCCCCTACCCCCAATAAAAAAGCTTAGAAGTTCTTGAATATAAGATTTTAAGAAATAAGATTTAAGGGGCCTATAAAGATGAATCCATCTGGTTTTAGGTAAATTTTGTTCGGGTAATGTAAATGGTAGGGTGTTGGGATGTTTTGTCCCTTTCTTTTAAAACAAAAAAAAACAGTCGTTATCAACCATTTGACATTAATATTATTTTAAAATTAATTGGCTTGTTAGCAAAAACAACCGATAAATAATTACTTAGATGATGCACCCACTGGATAAACGAACTGACCAATAAAGGAGGTCGATATTAGACACAAATTTTACCCTGTCAATATATCCACATACTCTATAACCATTTTTACATACCTCATCATTTCTAAGGAAGGCGAGGGTGAGTGAAACATTGTGGGCGAGAGAGACTGCGGCGGATCAAGGGGCGGGTAGAAGCCGCGCATTTCATCGCCCCCGCGTTGCAACGGAGAGCCCAGGGAGCCCATGGTGTCCCCGGAGGCGGAGGGGGGTAGCAGGGGTGGGGGTGAGGAGTAGCGGGGGGAGGATATCATGTGTTGGGGAGACTGGGGGTGACCACCTGCAATTAAAATATATATAAAAAAATAGTTTTTAATCGCATCATATTATAGACAGGATAGTAAAAGTAAAATTATAAGATTAATTCCAGCTTTGTTAGCCCTGACTGAGGGGGGTGGGGGGCTTGGAGAAGGCTAGAACTAACAAAACTGGTATTAATTTTATGATTTTTATTTTACTATTCGTGGAAAGTTGTTTAAAATACGATACGGTATATGGTTTTTCGGTTTGGCCGAGAACCGATTCTTATCCAGCGGATATTAATACGTTTCGAAGAAATACTCGAATATTCTTTAGAATAGGAACCCATACAAGAGAAACAAAGCTATTTCTAAGATCTTAAATATCCAAGAAAAAAGTATAGAAAAGTGCTAATTAGCAATTTAACTAAAATAATAATAAAAACAATAACTTTTCTATACCTATTCTAGTTTAGGTTAGGTTGTATAAGGGATATGAGTGCCCCACAAGGACAAAGATCCATCAGAGAATAAAACGATGTCTTGCAATATTTTCGTTAGCAGCTTCTTTCAATTTAATAAAAAAGAAGCCATTTTTCTCGTAATTATGTAAAGTATTAAGTCAAACTGTTCTTAATAAGATTATTTGACTACATAAAAGGTTACACAACTCTACGGAAAAAAGAACCCCCTTTATCTTTAAATTGGTTAGGTAATACTTGTTTACCTTGATAGAATCCCGCAGGAGAGGGCATAGAGGCAGAGGATGGCAGTGGGTAGTAATCAGCTCCTAAACAACAAAAATAAGTTTTGATAAATATAAAACATTTACTTTACAAGTTGTTTTACTAGAAACGATTTTTAAAACAAATCTACCAAAACAGCCGCAAATGTTGGCTGGATGCCGAATAACCGCTGTATTTAAACATATCAGCCGCTTCCAATACTCTAACATTTAAAGTCGTTTTTATATGTTTTCGCAACTGGCACCCATGTTTTGAACTGTCTCTGGTGATTTAAAGATATTCAAATATTGAATTTGAATCAAATTGAAATATTTCAGTCATTTCACTAAACTACCACATATCAATTTGAACTATTTTATCGCAGAATATTTAGTTTTTCAGTATTAAATATAATTCCCAGGGATTTAAAGGGATAAGACAATAGACGATAAATTGATACACATCCCCAATGTTAATGAGCAAAATTAACCTTCTGTGTATTAAAATTATTGATTAAAAAGTTTGGAACCAAGCAATCCAATTCTATCAAAGTACCCAAAGTTTTTAGGCCCATAAGTTAATGTGATTTTTAAAACTTTGGATACTAGTGTAATTTACAGTCCAAGTTCCCTACCTCCCTGTGAATTCCTGATTTTTAAAAAGTTTTTTTTTAACGATTACATTAACTTTAAACTCAATGGACAAAATTTTTTTGTAGAAAAATAATAAATTTACACGTTGCTATTTTCTTGATCTAAATCCTAACCACGCCTAGTCCTTAAGATGGACCTATTCTCTACTAGAGTTTATCAATACTACTGAAAACATATATCTACCTGATTTCTTGAATGTCTGATGGTAGGAAGGAGAGATAGGATCGACGGGAGACATGTACTCGCTGTCACTAGCAACGGCCCTAAAATGTTTAAATTTCAATTAATTGGAAAGAATCGGGTGGGAATAAGTACCACACAGTTATTTTAAATTATTAGTTGAGATAAGTCTATAAGTAATACGCAGTCGCATACACTACAGACAACTACTTGCACAACTTATTATGTATTATAGACAACTTTCCACGGGTATTAAAATTTAAAAAATATAATATTTAAAGGCCCGTGCTAACAAATTTTGTTTCAATTATATCATGTTTATTTTAATATTCGTGGACAATTGTCTGTAATACAATGTTACGTGATTCTTCAGTATTGCTGATAACCGGTTCTAATTCAACGGATATTAATCGGTTTCGAAGCAATTTATTTATAACAAACCCTTAACGAACACCAGAGCAAATGAGTTATTTACTAAAACAAAATTTAGCATTGGATCGATAGAACAAAGAATGTTTAAAATGAAATAGAAGATTCTTAAATGCCCTAATTTAGGGTTGAAGCTTTCTATTAAGAACGAATTTGCAACCAAATGAATAAACCATAAATGAAGAAACTCTTTTGTATTAAAAAAACACTCTAGGCCTTAAGATAATAGTCATACCTGCTGATTTTCATTTTATTTCTCAATATAAATAGTGCTACATTAAAGCAGATATAATTTACAAAGCAAACTAACAAAAATGACAAAAATAATTTTTTACATTGTTTAAAACCTTCATAAATTTGCGTATAACTCAGGGATCTAAAGGGATTAGACAATGGCCGATAAATTGATGTACAATTCCGATGATAATACACAAAATTACCCCTTCTGTAGAATAAAATAAATAGTTAAAACGTATTAACACTTAACTTAATTACCAAACCAATCAAAATTCACTTATGTCCCCAAAGTTGTTAAGCCAACGAATAAGATAACGTTATTATAAAACTTTAAGGACTAGTGTAATAAACATACCATTGTCTCCTCTCTCTCTGGTAACTTGCATATGGAAAATATTAACCTAAAAATTACCCATTTTTGGAATCCGAATCCGGAATCCATTTATCAATAGCAGCTTCCGGATTCTTAATTGGTAGGCTAAAATTAGCGTCTTGAGTTTTTTCTTTCAACTCCCTCTTTTTGAAGGCAAGATCACCCCCCGACACACAACCCCCCCCCCACCCCCCATCTCTTCCCACATAAACCACGAAGTTGAGAGATCAGCTGGTAACGCAGAGCTCTCATTGTCCAGCCAACGATCACGCGATGAGCTGTTGAATCCAAGAGCTCAGATTGGACAGCCAACGATCACGTGATGAGCTTGTAATCCACTCACTGTCAACTAAGCCCTCTAATTGGCTGTACAGTGGTCACATGACATCAAAATACTGCTAGAATCCGGAATCTGTATCCGGAATCCGAATCCGAAATCCGCCACCTTTTTTGACGGATTCTTTTAAGAATCCGAATCTGGATTTGGCCAAAAAAATCGACGGATTGTCATCACTATGAGATATAGTGAAATTTGTGCTGCTGTAATAATAGTTTGTAGTTTGGGTAAAATGTAAAACATGTGGGGAAGTGAATGTACAACGTTCAAGTACAAAACTACAATGAATTGCTAATTCCAGGGTTCAGGGTACACATACAAAACAGTGTATAGTACATGTACAAACAGACGTAATATAACAACAAGGATGACAACATCTATAAAAGCGAAGCTCTAAAACCAGACATAAACACTTGTAAATCAGAATAAGCAGAAGGTCACTCTTGACAATATTGTATGTAAATTTAATGCAAAATTGAAATACACCAACATACACGCATATAGAAAAAAATCATATTACTTTCATATAATATTACATTCTTTAAAATAATACGTAAGCAAAATATTTTTTTTGCTGTTTTACAAGGATACTTAATTTTGTGTCTCTATGTCTAGATTCATGTTTTAATATAATCTTGGTCTACATACATTTAGTGTACCATCAGTTTTTTGTGTACATACTTTTAACATTTTACAACCATTCTTTAAAAGAAGATATCTAATAAGAAAGTTAATTATTTCATTTAAAAAAAACAACGATGTTCAATTTAATCTTCAAGATATTCATTTTCTAAGAATAGCGAATCTTATTGAAAAGTTAAGCTAAAAATAACAATCACGAAACCTTACACACATATTTCTATATTTTATTATTCATATTTTGTAAAAATGACAGACAGACTGACGGACAAAGTAAATTACATACTGGATGTATATTGATGTAGGGAATTTTAACAAAAAATTCAGCTGTCTATCTTTAATAGCAGCTGAGGAAGTCGCATATCCCCTAGAGTTACAGACTGACGGACAGACACAGTTATATTGTTATAATACCTGTGTGGCTTCTTAGTAAGATATTTAATCAAGGCCTCCTTCCCTCCAATCTTGCCAGACTTGACAGAATCATCAATGCTGGTGTCAGATGGAGTCAGGTTGACCAGAGGATCCTGCGGGAGCATGTCTCTGTGGTAGCCACCAACACCTTTGCCACCATCATCCACGCCAACTCTTCCCCTAAAAAAAAACATGCTTAAATTATTTAATATTTTAGTCGATTTTAAGCTATTCTTCGATAGGAGGGGGGGGAGGGGGAGGAGCGGCAGAAGGTATTAAAACTCCCATCATCTGATTCCTAACTTCAGAAAAATATGGCATTTATTCATACATCTGTGCACTAGCATGTTTTAAGGATATTTCTAGTATGGCTTCGAATCCAATCAATATCCGTTGGATTACAACCGGTTCTAAGCCAAACTGAAAAATCATGATTCAAATCGTATTACAGACTATTTATCACGAATTCTAAAATGAAAATCGTAAGATTTGGCCCTAATTTTTTCAATTAATTATCCACAGAATCCGCAGAAAGCAGACTATAATACGATGCAGTATGTATATGCGGTATTAAAAAACACTGTACCTTGTTTCATAGCTTGATTCTCTGGATCTAATCCTGGAATCAAGACTCGATTCTCTGGAGGGTGACTCAACCATCCTGTATTTGGCATCATAAGACCTGAAAAATATATTGAATATACGTGGATATTTTTACAGGGGGAAAATTGTCGTCAATTTAGATTGCTAACATGGATATCATTCATTGTTCAGTTCGTTCTTAAGTAGGAGGGAAGGAAAAGTTTTGAAACTGTCTATGTTGTTAATATACAAGTCACAACTATCTTTTACAGCAGCTAAGTAATTATGTTTTTAATAAATACTCGGGTGGACTCACTTATAACGTAGTTTCACTTTTTAAAATTATTCAAAATTTTAAATAGATTTCCAAATATTATGTTTGATGAAAAAGAAATAAGAAAAACAAATAGAGACTGCATTTAGAATGAATTTAAATTGTCAGACTTTTAAGTATAAAGGAATTTTACATAAAATTGTTTGACTTTTAAAAAGTAAATATTTGATATATTTCTTTAAATAGATAATTTTAACGGCCTTATTAAGTTTCTACATAATAATTCTGTAGTTTAAAGTAGTTGGATGTATGAATGTGTGTGTCAAATTAAGTTTTGGAAACCACTGGATCTTTTTATCAACAATTTCCAGAAGTCTTTATATTATTTATAGAATAAACTGCCCCCCCCCCCCCCTTAAAACTACACTTTTAATGAGCGGATTATAGAGGGATAAAGTAACTAGTTATATAAAAAAAGTAGTGTAAACCCCAAACTAAAGTTTCAATCAAAATACTTCACTACCAATATCTTGAAGAGTTATGTAAGAAAATGAAATAATTTCCTTCCTAAATATGGCTAGGGACATGAATAGATTTATATGTTCTGGGCAGCGTGGCGGAGCCGTTTGATTTTGGTGCGTCTCCGGCTCCGCGGAGCCGTATCTAAAACTACGGCTCCGGCTTCAGATCCGGCTCCTGCTCCGACCTAAAATCAAGAAAAACTCGACATATTTTTTTCCCCATAAAAAAAAATATTTTTATTTTTTACTTTTGAAGGTTTTAAAAGTTCAATTTTTGATAAAAATGAACTTGAAAAACTTATAGAGGGCATTTGCACATGACAAAACGAAAATTACGGTTCCGGCTCCAGCAAAATATGGCGGCTCCACGGCTCCGCAACGCTGGTTCTAGGATAGCTATAATAATTCAATCATCCATAGTTATCGGTTATGATAAACATATATGGAGTATCAAACTAAGACAAAAAAGCACGTGAGGTTTCTTTTTGTTTCTTGAGGCCATAACTCCTGAAGGGTTGAGGGGTAAGAGATATAAGTTTTCCGGAATTGTAATGTAGGGAGTAGATTTGAAATCTGCATCAAATTTTAAGGATTTTTTATAAAATTCGTTTTTTGTATAATTCTTTATCTAAAAGCGGAAATACAAATTAAGTTAATTAATTTTGGCATCTGTGATTGATGGATTTAAAAAATCTGCGCTCTGATTGGATGTCGTACAGCATTCAACCAATTAGAGCGCAGGTAATTTAAAATCCACCTATCCTATTGGTCAAAATTAATTAACTTAAAATGTATTTTCGCTTTTAGATAAAGAATTTTACAAAAAACGAATTTTATAAAAAATCCTTAAAATTTGATGCAGATTTCAAATCTACTCCCTAGATTAAAATTCCGGAAAACTTATATCTCTTATTGAGGGGGGGGGGGGGTCAAAATACCTTGAGCCAATTCCAAACCTCTCTGAAAATTGTAAAAAGTTAGGCACAGCCGTTTAGGAGATCCTTAAGTACACAAAAATAGAAAATCAGACAGCAGGACTAACGTAAAAACAGTAATCCTACATTTTCAGTACAGTATAGGGTAAGGCGGGGGAAGTTTCGGTAAGGGGCTATTTTCGGTAATTTCGACCTACCTTCATTAAATGACCTTTTTCTCCATGTTCCTTTCAAATGACAGAAAAAAACATAAAAGCAAATTTGTTCCTTATTAAATTGTCTACAAAAAAGTATGAAATGAATTTTTTGTGAGATGAATATTAAGGGTACTTATTGGGTCTCAAAGTCGGACGAAAATTTTTTTTTTTCAAAAATTTTTTAGTAGGTGTGTAAAGATCGACGTACACAAAAATTTGTAAGACCTAGAGCTGATCCGTAAAAACCTTTTGAACTAAGAATTGCCCGCTCTTTCCAAATCTGTTGAGAGCTTTAAAATCGGGGTAATATTTTTTTCAAAAATGACCAAAGTTGGCGCCGGGGGAAATTACGGTAATTTCAAAAGAAATTAAAATTCAACTTTTAAGGTCATGTTTTCATGTTTTCTTTTGTCAAATCTATTATTCCATATGGACTTTTTAAGAATTAGGCCTAAAAATGAATAGAACAGATAAAAAACAAAAAAATATTAATTTTATTTTTTGAAGCAAATTTTTGCGAGGAAAAAATCAAAATTTCTGGTCCTTTGAAAAAAAATATTTTTGACATAGGAGGAAAAGTCCGATCTTTATGAATTTTTTTGTGGTTAATCCCAATAACCTATACTAATTATGATTTATTACGCTTGTTTGGTCGTTTGGCCTTTTTTCATCGATTTTTTTAAGGTTAAAATGTAGTCAAGATTTTTTGCAAAGATGACACTTTTGCTTCAAATTTGATTATTGAGTTCAATTTTTAATCAATTTTCATGTTTTTTGGTCTAAATCTATAGTTCAATGTGAGCTTTTTTAGGATCAGGCCTAAAAAGTAATAAAATACGTTTTTTTCTTATATTAATTTTAAGTTATTTAAAAAAAAATTTTCGAAAAAAAAAATCGAAAATTCGCGTCTTTCAAAAAAATTCATTTTTAACATAGAAGGAATAGTCCGATCATTATGAAATTTTTTGTGGATAATCCCTATAACCTATACTAATTATGATTATTTATGTTTGACTGGCCGTTTGGCCGTTTTTCATCGATTTTTTTTAGGTTGAAAAAAATTACCGAAAATTCCCCCGCTGGTGGGGAATTTTCGGTAACTTTTTTGCGGTCAATTTCGGCAAACTTCTAAAAGTCCTAGGATAACGTCCTTTTAGGACCTGATAGTCCTTTCCATAAGCTTTCTAACGGTCTTGGTTTTATTTGAAAATATTAATATTTACCCCATTTTTTTTTCAAAAAAAACGAAAAAATACCGAAATTTCCCCCCCCCCCTTACCATAGTAAAAGACAAGATTTGTTTTTTTCTCAAAACAAAACAAAACAAAAATATCTCCCAAAACACAGTGTCCATTCATATTCCTGACTGAAATAAGTTTGAAATGATGTGTGTATGACAGCAGCCGGAACAAGTAAATTTACACTAAGGTTCACACCAGGGATATTGGAATAGGTAATTAGAACAACTCACAATAATTGCTAGCTTAACAATAGGGTTAGTTTTGTATTTAACAAGTTTATCAAAAACATAATCATTCCTTTTTTCTTCAAAATAAGATGCATTTAACATTTGATTAGGTATTATAATTTCTATTATTTAAATTAGTAATATTTTTTTAAAATATGGTTTTGAAACCGAATAATATCCGCTGGATCAAAACCGGTTCTCCTGTAATTTTTCAAGTTAATATCCGCGGAAATCTGTCTAAAATACGATGCGATAAAAATCTTCTTAAGACTACCTGTTTGTAGATAATTAATATACTAGCTATTACTTCCATTTACCTATCCCTGAGTTTGAGACCCAATATCTATAAGAATTACTTTTTGAAAGACCTCATTATATTCCTTTGTCACTATAGATTATACAAAATTGTTTAACACAAAGAAATTTAATTTCAGACACTATATTACAAGCTATACTGAAAAATCATGTATAGCATCGTATTACAAAATTTTCGACGAATACTAAAATGCAAATCATAAATTAACATCAGTTTTTTTAGCATAGGGTTTAATCCTGAATATTTTTTCATTTTAGTATCCGCGGAAAGTTGTCTACAATACGATGCAATATAAATGAATATTCTTCTACCTATTATATCTCTGATCAGGCTCCGGCCGAATACCGGAATCCGACTTGACACCGTGGTCTGATTCGTTGGCAGCCGACACGGTTGATGGATACTGAGGCACGTTTGAGATTAATTCACTCAGCGGCAAGCGTTCCTGAGAAATAAATAATAGTATTTAACATATAAATTTCTATTCAGGGAGGGAAGGGACTTAAGACTGCAAATTCCATTGGTACCCAAAGTATTAATTAACTAAATGTTGTTAGTATGCTTGAAAACTTTGGGTACTTGTTTTGAATTTTGATTTGTAGTAGAAGTGTTTAAACTTTTTTACTAGTAATTTTTAACTTCAAAAGGTGTAATTTTTAAAATCATGATTGGGGATGTATTTCATTTACCGTCCATTGTCTTTTCTATTAAGGTCAGTAATTGAAAATCACAATTGACCCTAAATTTAGAAAATTCTGTTGGGTTACTAGAAGATATACATTTTCTAAATTTCATTAAACTTGCAATATAACCTTCCCTCCCCTCCATCTTAGATTATTATGTTATTGAATTTAAATTACATTTGATTGAATTGGATGCAGCTGCATGATTTTAATATGCAAACTTTTTAAAGACCCAATACAAAAGCGGGTTACATATAGCTCATGCTCTCTATATTCTTTTCATTGAATATTCGCCCCTATTTTGTTTATACTTTCACAGTAGCCTTACCCCCTTATATTACCTTATATTTATGAGGATGCAGTATAGTGCCAGTAGGATGTGTAATAACAGGTCCACCTCGGGTCCGGGGCCATGTACCACCATTCTTGAAACTTTCCCTGTAAGAAATTATTTTGTAGATTCATAATTTAGGAGTTTTTTTTACTTATTTTTTTCAATCACGCGTCTTTTTTTGTTTCTTTGTATGGCATTAAAAAAACACAATAGAGCATCAGTTCGGCTACTCTAAAAAGAATATCTATAATCTAAAGTAGAAGGATGTCTGTTAAATAGTCCTAAATAATACTACAGGGATGGAGTGTATTTTCTGTTCAATTAGAAACTTTCAATGGATAATTGAAATGCCTTCCCATAAGCGAGAAATTACTTCAATGGGTCAAACTTATATACGATAACGAACAAATGAGTTCAAAAATAGAAGTTATTTTACCTGTCCTTCCGTTTCTTTTTACTGGATGAAGAACCCGTAGCCCCGCTTCCACTAGTTCCTGATGTCTTGCTTGGACGCTGAAAGAAAAATACATCTTATTAATGGATATATCTATAATACAAAGTAGTACGAAGTCTGTCTGTCTGTCTGTCTGTATGTCTGTCTGAAGCTTAAGATTTCAATAACCACTGAACCGGTTGAGCTCTACTCTTCAGGGAATATACCTACTGGTCCTGTGATGGTTTTAAGCTATTTTCTTTTAATTATATAAAGTACTACGCTTTTTTGTTTGTAGCAGCGAATGATCTCGCTAACCACTGAACCGATGTGGTTCTCCTTTACAGGGGAGCTTTGTATAGGCCCTGAGATGGTTTTAGGCTATTTTTTTTCATAAATAAGTCTGGGTATGGTTTTAAGCTATTTTACTGCCCTTCTTTATCCCTTCGAATGTAGAGCCCCTAGATGCTAGGGGTGCAGCCGCTAGTGGATATATAATATGTAAATATATTGACAGAGCTTATATGAACCTCATTCTTTGTTAAGTTCGAAAAAAGTAAGTATGCCCAAAACAGAGGTAAATTCATAAAAAGCTTTTTTAGCTCACTGCCTTACTAACATAGTAAGGCAAAATAGTGAGACAGTAAGCCAAAAAGTTTTTTTTTAAGAATTCACCTAAGAATCAGGAATCTTTACATACAGTTTTATTCAGTCTTATAATTTATAGTTTGCTTATTAGATTCTGAAAAGGCTTTATATTCGTTTGTCCTACAGTCTGAGTTTAGAGCTTCCTTTTTTAAAACCAACTAAGTTTTTAGTTTTTCAGCAGCTGACACCAGGGACGTCAAAGCTTTTTATTTTGAGGGGGTAAAATAAGGGGTTTAAAAGATTTTAGGGGATAATCTGATGATTTTAATAAATTTGAGGAGGTTAATGTGGGGCTTCAAATTTTTTGTTTTTGGGGGGGTGTTAAACCCGCCTTTACCCTACCCCACGTCTCATGGTTTCCTCATAAACAAAATGAATTATATGATATCTAAAAACCAATATAAAATACTCAATATGTAATGTCTAAACATGAGATTTATATGTCTAGATTCCTAACTCAATATTAAAGCAATAAAATTGCAATATATGAAACTGCATAAATCAAAAATGTAGATATTTTGTGAGAATATATCCTCAAATCTTTTCAAGAGAGTAGTCTTTTAGGTATGATTAGTGAACTCATTTAATGGCTTTGGAGTTATTTAGTTTAAGAAAGAATCATAATCATTGTTGAATAAAAAAGCTAGTTTTTTTTTTGCAGATTAAAGGCTATTTGGTATGTTTATAGGTCAATCTGAAGCTTATAATGAGCGTTCAAAATTTTACAAAGATAAATGAATGTTTGTTAAGAATATAAAAAAGATACCAAAGACAAAAAATAATTTTTTGGACGGATTTGAAATTAACCCTTATCCCTGATTTGGCATTTGGAAACCTGATATATATGGTGGAAGGATAATTTATATTCTATTGACCTTTCTCTGAGCACTGTCTAATGACAGGGAGAGAGGGGACGTTGAGCTATTTTTTACACTAGTCCTTAAAGTTTTATAATATCGTTTTCTTTTTCATAAGCTTAACAACTTTGGGTACTTTTATTAAATTATGACTGGTTGGCCAATTTAGTTGGGTGTCCAAACGTAACGTAATCTACAAAGGGGGTAATTTTGTGTTTCATCGTTGGGGATGTACAATTTATTTGCCATTGTTTTATCCCATTAGATGCCTGGCCTAATGTGCAAGATGATTCAATAATGATCTGTCAGGAAAATAATTTATTTACAACTCCAGGTGGTGTTGCATAGGACAGAGAGAGAGAGAGAGGTAGAGAGAGAGAGAAAGGTAGAGAGAGAGAGGTAGAAAGAGAGAGGTAGAAAGAGAGAGGTAGAAAGAGAGAGAGAGAGGGAGAGAGAGAGAGAGTTCAGGGATCTCAAGGGATAAGACGAGATGGCGATAAAGCTTAACAAAATAACTCTTCAGCAGATCAAAATTACTGGTTGAAAAGATTGGAGACAACTAGTTTTTAACCAACCAATCAAAATTCATTTGTACTCAGTTTTGAGTCAACGTGTTTTTAAAACTTATGGCATTAGTGTTATTTACAGTCCAATGTCCCCTCCCTTCATCTCTGGAGAGAGTCCATAGAATTTTTGTTAAAACTGCATTTTTATTGCAACACTATTCTATAAGTCAACCACTTTGACCTCTACGCGCCTGTCTTTAGTATAAATCCTTTCTTATCCAATTATCTATTTCTTTTAATATTTTATGGCTATTTTCTCTTCTCTTTCTTGTGTAGTTAGATTATCTTTAAAAGAATGTTTCACTATTATATTAATTGCATCGTAATATAGACAACTTTTCGCGGGTATTAATATGAAACTTTATAAGAGTAACAATAGATCTTTTCAGTGTGCTGAGCAACTGTTCCAAACTGGCATTAATCGTTATGGAAACCATACTGGAATTAAGATTTTATACTTTTGTTGTTAAAATAAAAGCTTTTTACTTTTTTATGCCTATTCATTTGTTATAGCATTTATTTTATTAAAATCATAGAAATACAGTTTTTATTTGTTTTGTATCAACATAAATATATGCATTCATGTCATTATTGGGACACAAGTTTTTGGACAAGTTAATTTAAGGCGAGGACAATTGGAATGAATTAATAATTTAATATAAAGGGTTACTAATATTTTCAATTTAAAAAAAAAATAATGTAGTTTGTTATTATTTATGTTTCTAGAATTTTTAATTTAAGGAGCAGATATCCTAAAACCAGACAAGTGCTAAAATTATTTTTTCATATATATATATAATGGAACAGAGATAGATCACTGTGTGCTTTCACACAAAGTGCCTGTTGATCACTGATACCTCCCTTATTCTTTAAATAATATATTTTTATATTCCAGCCCATTTGTTAACGTACCGGTCATTGCAAATTATCTATAAAGATACGTATTTAAAAAAAAATTGGTTAGGAAATTGGGAACATTAAACTAGGTACATACTTCAATGTTATATAACTTCAATCTAAATGTTGACTGAATTAATTTATCTTCCATTTGCCACCTCCTCCCTCCTGTATGATAAGGTAATGCAAACATGTTTATGTTGGAAATAACCAGATGCAAATATACAATTTCAGGAACAAGGGACAACGAGCGAGGTTACAGAAGCCCCGTTTCAGATAACCAGTAAAAAAGAATTGAAAATTTAACCCGCAGCATTAGCATAAATGATAGCATGCTTGATTGCTGTCAGGGAGGCGCCTGGTCCACGCCTCGTCATACTAGAACCGCTAAGAAAGGTGACTACAGCCGTTATGTCAGGTACATGACATGACTTGAAAAACAAAGATCATTCAATTAATCATTAAAAGGTCAATGTAAACACTGTATTTACAAATAAAACAATAGATACAAAAAATATACATTTTGTGAATTAAAAAAAAAGATAAAAACCAAATCACATCTCACAAAATGATTTCAAAGACAAGTATGAATACTTTTTCACATATTTCTCTATAATAATAAACTTTTTCAATAGCAGTTCCATATTCCTGGACAAAGTAATATTACAAATAGATTTGCAACCACTAGCACTAACAGCACTTTCTGAATACAAAGTACACCTCAAAAATGTATCCAAATTGAAACCGGGACATTAACAAATGTTGATTCAGTGATATGTAAATGGAAAATTAAATTATTATATTAATTAATTTAATTATACAGGTATTAAGAAGCTCAATTGGAATAATATGAAAATATTTTTTTGACATACCGCTAATTATCGCAATTATTATCATTTTAATCCATATATTTTTCATCAAAAGGCTTTGAGAAGTAAACAAATGACAATTTCGACAAAGAAACAATAGGTAATTTTGTTTTAATTTTAATTGAACTAAATAATACCTATTTTATAGAAAGCTGTACATGACTTTTAAGCATAGTAAATGTTTTCTCATTTTATTTTTGGTCAAAAATAACTAGGTAGATTTTTATGGCAACTGGATGATTTAGAAAAAAATGCCGAGACCGCAAAAATCCACTAAATTCATTAAATTAAATGCTTTGTTGAGTTCAAACCTCCATAAATTGTTAACAAGTTAAAAAGACGTCAATTGCAAATCTATTCACAATGCACTTTCCCTCCTCCCCATTCATTTTCCAGTTATTTTGATTTCTATTAAAGCAAATATTTTCTAAAATGTTCATGGTGTCATGTCTATTGTTTAAAATCGGTGTATTAGAGGTAACAGGTTCGAGACTGAGCCAAGTTAATAATATGAGATGTGAGAATTACCATGGCCTATAAATAACTATATATAGGACTTGTATTATGCCCATTTAATTTGTTAATTTTCATTTGAGTGTTTAATGCAGAGAAAGGTCATTGGCAAACATATCAACCTTCCACACGTTTCATAAGTAAAAAATTCAGTCTATTAATTAAATTGATAATGTTCTTGAATCTAAAAGGTCTCAAACGGAAACTATAATATAAAACCAATGTCAATTTTCAACAACAATTAGCAAACTTTTAAAGCATATCATCTTTAAAAGTGTCTTCTTCCCTGATAGACTAGACTCTCTGATTCCCTTAGAAGTAGTGTACTAATTTTTCAAATTTTATTTAATAGGAAGCAAAAATTGTAGTAACCACTTATTATTTTCATTTCCCCCTTTTTTAAAAATCGCACTCTCTTTTTCATTTGTCCTTCCATCACCCCCTTTGCAATTTTGTTTATATGTACATATGCGTGTCATCCATTTATTTAAATATGATTAATCTACGACGGTTTCATTACAATTCTGTATTTCTATATTTTTTGTACTATTATAAAAATGACTGTACTGTGTGCATTGTCTTCCACATACCTAGTTAATTACCTCGTTCGGGGCTTAATCCCTTCGATTTGAAACATCATCTAAAGAACCCAAGGGCATTTATATCATTCATTTGTAATACCCATCATAGGATATTAAGTTAAGTAACATCCAAAAGAAAACCAACCATTTGATTGCACGACCTTTGTCTGTAAGACTAAACTGTGTATTAAAATTAGTTACACCTGTTTATGTGAAAAGGCATTCCCCCTGGTCTTACTATTAGTGTCACGCGCTATACATGGCAGCACTAGGTACCATCTAAACGTCTTGAGTATGATGCCATGGGGTTCAGACTCCAACATCGACAGCAAGCAGACACAAAAACATCCATATAGTAATTCATATTTATCAAAAGATTAAAACCAGTTTTTTAGCCGGTGCCTTCGGCACAACGGGGCTAAAAAACTAGTTTTAATCTTTTAATTGTACATTCTATATCCGCGGAAAGCCGTTTATAATACGATGCGAGAAATAACTATTATTTAATTGAAAATGTGATTAATGTGCAGAAGTGATTGCACACTCAAAACCTTAACGACTAGAAGTGATTAGGGTGTGTAATTTTGTGCTCAAAGAGTTCTAGGATAAAAAGTAGGTATGCAGTAAGAAAAAAAAATCCCCTAAAATTATTTAAAGTTTAAAAATTAAACAGGGATTAATCGATGCATTATCAACCAAACATTTATTTTAAATTTTCCAAAAAAACTTGGCTTATATTCCTGATTTTGTGTGAAAATGAGAAAATAAATACATATTTACAGAATTAAATGTATCTTTCTAACATTAAATAGTTGATCTATTTTTATCATTCTTTTCTGTACTATTGTGTGTGTGTCTAGCCAGTTTCTAGGTGTTTGGACCTTAAAAGTCATGGAGGAAGACGCGACAGTTTGTATAGCCACTAGGGACAACTCAAGCTCCAAGTTCAAGTACATTATGACTTGACTTGACACCCTCACCTCACCCTCTCGCCGAGTACAGCAGGTGTCCCAAATTATGTTACCGTAAGGAAAGTTTTATTCCTCCCAATTTTGATGTGTTTAGGTTATTTTAAGACACACCCTAATCAAACATCCTACCCCCCGAAAATACCCCCCCCCCCCCCCAATAAAAACCTTCTTTTTTATTTATTTTCTTCTATTTCTATCTAGTCTTATCTACATTTCTTCCGCTTTTTAAAAACAGATAATACTTGATAAAATAAGATAAAAGTTAAATAAATAATAAAATAATATAATGAAACAAAAATATATTAGATGCCCCTATGCTTTCGGCATCTCGGGGCTAAAAAAATTGTTTCAATCTTATAATTGTACATTCTATATCCGCGGAAAGCTGTGTATAATACGATGCGAAAAATAACTATACTCATTTTCCTCTAAAAAAAGTATACATAATATTATTAATAGCTGTGTATAATGTTTAATTATGCATATAAAATTAAAGACCCGTATAAGATAATCTAATACACTAGGAGTGCATAATGAGCAAGCACAAACCCAATGACCCAAACTTTTATTGAGTGGCTGCTTTATATTTCAACCAAAATACTGACTAAGAAAAAGTAAGAGGAGCAAGTTCAGTACAAATCTTATAGAAATGACAAGGGGCTGTGTTTCACTAAGTTAATTCCAATTAAAATTGCTGAAAATTTTGATTTTTTTTGTGGCGTAATGTTGGGAGTAAAACTATAGGGAAATGGGTAAAAAGGGGGAATGGAGGGGAAATTTTCACATAGAATTGTTTTTTGTCATAAGAAAAAACTTTTAAGGGACCATTGATTTAGATATTTTTGGGACTATTCAAAATTTCAAATAGAGAGCATAAAAATTAATTTGGTGTAAAAAGTAAAAACAATATTTTTTATTCTTCAAAAGGCTTAGGTAAAATTTTTTGAAATATTTATTTGGTTTTAAGAATCACATCGAATCTATAACTAGGACAGGCCAGTACGCCAGACCATTACATATACCTTTTTGTTGATTGATATTAAGTATTAAAATACATAAATTGACTTTATATATTAAATAGACAAAATCTCTGTCTATCTATTCTTATCATAAAATAAGCATTAAAAGCTTGTTACTGCTCTAATACTAATTGATAAAATAGTTTTATAGTTGAAACATTTGCCTCTTACAGAAAAGCAAAATTGTTTTTTTTTCTAGTTGTAATATCACTAATTTATAAGCTATACATATTTGTTACATTTTACGAAGTAACTATACTAATACTCAGGGGGGGGGGGAGGGGACATTGGGCTATTAATCATATGATACTAGGTAGTCCCAAAAGTTTTATGATAACGTTTTATCATTCATTGGCTTAACAACTTTTGGGGACTTATATTGAATATTAATTGGTTGGTTCATTAATTTGAGTGTTCAAACGTTTCAACCAATAATTTTTATCAACTAAAGAGGTAATTTTGTTTATCATCATGAAGGACATACATCAATTTATCGGCCATTGTCTTATCCCTTAAGATCCCTGACTAATATTATAAATAGAGGAATGTATGAAAATAATAATATATTCGGGTTGGATTTATAATTACTTGGCCTTACATCATAAATACACACAAGAAAAGTAATAATAAAATGTCAGTTATTTTTAACAGGAGGGAAGAGGACATTAGGCTGTATATTACACTAGTCCCCATTGTTTTAAAAAAAACGTTTCGTATTCATTAACTAAACAACTTTGGGGATTTTATTGAATTTTCAGTTGTTGGTTCAATAAGTTGGGTTACCAAAAGTTTCAACCACTTATTGAATTCTACAGCACGGGTAATTTTTAAATAATCATTGGGGATGTATATCAATTTACCGGCCATTGTCTTATCCCCTCAGATGCCTAGTTTTTTTCGTTTTATTCTTTATAACTTTTCTATCAACAAAATATTTAAAGATAATTAAAATTATTCCAATACTTTTTAGAATCATTAAAAATATATATGTATAAGAGCTTAAAATCATATATAAGAAGTCCCTTAAATATAAAGATATACAGGTAGAGATTCCGAAATCTTAGGCTTGATTACTTAAAAAACATGCTTGTTATAAAGTGGCTGCGTTAGCATCAGAAAATCCTCAAGGCTCACGTTAAAGTTAATTTACTATCATATTTCAATCAAAGCAGCTTTTCAGTGAATATTCACAAGTTCAAAAAGTAAATTTATGAGAACACAAAGGCAGGGCTCAGCGTCCGCACATTACTACAGAAACATGACTGCGGATTGTTCGTGGTCTGTTGTCGTGTGGAAACTGATGTTAAAAGGTAGTTCTATCATTGTTCATTGATTTAATGTCGAATGGGATTAAATTTTTACCATTTTCAGCGGCTGCAAGTTTGTCTAAAATTACTTAGACTGTAATTTGAAGAGATGGCACTATGTGCCCAGCCAATGCAAAAACCCCAAGATTCCAAAAAATGCAAAAAATTGATGTCAAAGCATTCCCCCTTAAAGATTCAGGAATTATTATATTTTGTAATGATACTCTCAACTTCAAATAGTTTGATCTTTATTCAGCTAACGATGCCGCATATCAGACCTTTACACATGTTTAACCAAGGCACTCAGTGAATGAATCCCGTTGGTTTCAATGGCGGCATCGTTAGCTGAAATTTTTCTTTCGCATTTTTGTAGGAGTGGTCGGACCCATTTTGTAGCAATTTTAACACAAACAAAGACAAATTAAAATAACTTTTTATTTACAAATCATTTTATCGTGATATTTATAGTTCTCGATGCAATTTTTGATACAATCCCTTATTCTCATTGCTTAAAGTCTTTAAAGGATATCCTCGCCCCCCCCCCCCGGGGTGTGAGGGGAGGTCCCCCATGCACACGCCTAGGAATATTTATTTAAGCTATGTAATCGAACCTGTTGCTTCTAATCAATTACCATTCTTTTTAAATCAAATGAATAATATCTTAAATGTTTCAATTTAATAAAACTAAAACCTATTCCACCCCATATACCCGCCCTAGAGAATTTAAAGAGTTAAGCAAACTTGTAAAGAAAATAAAAGATTTAAGCAAATTTGTTAATAAATGTATGAAGGCCTAGGGATCTAAAGGGATCAGAGAATGGCAGATAAATTGATGTACATTACTAATAATGATACACAAACTTACCCTTCTGTAGATTACAATTATTGGTTGAAAAGTTATGACACTAAACTTACTAAACAAACAAGAAAATGTTATTATAAAACTTTGGGGACTAGAGTGATAAAGGCCCTATTGCAGACAATCAATCCTTTGATTTCAAGGCTTTTGAATTAAAGTTTTTAGTGCTTTTGGGGTGATTTGAGATATATTTGCTTTTATCTTTAAAACAAGGATTGTTTTGTCTATAAGTAGCGCAGCAATAACAGGTAAATTTGTTAATGAGAAAGTACAGTAAAATGGGTTATAGGAAAATAGAAAATTATTTTACAAAATGTTATTAACATGTTTCCTTGTTTATAGTTATTAATGTCAACAAATCCAGGGATCTAAAGGGGTAAGTTAATGGCTGATAAATTGATGAACTTATCCAACGATGATACACAAAATTACCCTTTCTGTAGATTACAATTAGTGTTTAAACATTTGGACACTCAACATTTGAAAAAAAACAATTAAAATTCAGTAAAAGCCCCTAAAGTTGCTAAACAATGGATAATAAAAAGTTATTATAAAGCTTTGGGGACTAGTGTAATAAACAGCCCAATGTTCCCTCCCTCCCTTAAACAAATCAATTGATATATAAGTATTTCATTGATAATTTATTAAGGGGGGGGGGGGGGTAAAATGTGGTGACTTAAAACACGACATACTAGCAATTTTATTTTGCGCAACTCCCTTAGTTTTAGAGATAATTGGGTAAAATGTTTTGGGTTGTGTCACCAGTCACCCCAAGTTTTGGTATCTTTAAAAAAAAAACTGCGGCAGAACCGCCGTTCATGGCCGTTTTCCACCACCACCAAAATTTTTTTTATTGCATTTCTTGCTGAATTAGGTAATTTGGAATCATTTGAGACCATGTTATTTTTTTCAAAATTTTTTTTCTTATAACCAACCCTGTGGGGGGGGACTTCATGTTCAAATTCTCAATTATCAAGGTATGTCTTAAATTCAGTGCTTCTACTGTGATTTTAAGATATTGGACCCAATTTGTTTTAGGGTGTCACTAATCATCCCAATTTTTGGTATCTTTGAAAAAAACGGCGGCGGGTCCGCAGCTCCCGCCGTTTTCAGCCGCCGCCACAAATTTTTTTTTTGAATTTCTCGCCGAATTAGGCAATTTTGAATCATTTGAGATAATGTTGTTTTTTTGACGGCGGAAAATGGCGGAAAAAGGCGGAAAATGGTGGTTAACTTTGGGAGCGGCGATCCCGCCGCCGTTTTTTTTTAAAGATACCAAAACTTGGAGTAATTAGTGACCCAACCCAAAAGATTTTACCCAATTTGAAGCAAAATTAACAGAATTATGAGTTTTTGTTTTATATTGGAATTCTGGGCACATAGTGGATGGGTGACTGTGTCAACGACTTTCTTTAAAAAATTGCCGCTAAACGCGGCGGCCGCACCGTGCATAAAAGAATATTTTATAAATTTTTTATGATAATCATGCTATAAAGCAAAGTAGGAATAAATTATTTTTCATCCTTATGCAAAATCTATTAAAATTTGATCATCAAGAATAAGATTAAATTTCAGTTTTAAATAGAAAGGGGGAAGGCCAGGGACATCCAAGCGTTTTAATTTTAGCTCCCCTCAATGTTATGAATTTCTAAATTTTTTTTAAGGGTAATCACCCCTTTAAACCCTCCCTAGAACGTCTATGGGGGAGGCCGGTTGTGCAACTTTTTGAAAATCCCAGTGTTGTACAACTCTTTTTTAGATTAAGTTCCTTTGTAATGGTCTTTAAAAAGTATCACATCCACACCCCCCCCCCCCCAGTATCTTATTTTTATTAAATAGGTATTTTAAAAGGACAATATAATATTAAAGTGTTAGAGAAAATAAAATTCGCCAGCAAAAGGGGGTGGGACGTATTAATTTGCCGTCTATTGTCCCCACCCCGAATCTCTAGCAATAATACAGAATCAATATCCCCGCAATTTATCTTTTCAAGAATCAACTTAAGGAGTTCAATCTCGCCCGTGAAAGTTTTATATTCCGTAAATATCACATAATCTAAGTATATTTCTTATCTACCAAAAGCACTTGAACTAAATTTTAATGAAAACAAGGATGACATTCATTCATAAAAGCGAAGCTCTAAAACGATAGGACAAACGGACATTAACAATTTGTATAGTGTCACAACTGAATAATCAGAATATAAATGTATAAGAATCAAAGCGAAATTGTGAGTAAATTTGTTGAAAAACTGCTTGATACAGGATAATGTTTATGGACATACTTACATTTTTAGGATTTGATTATAGAGTTGCTTTGCTTATAATATTGCCCTTTGTTGTACCAGGAATCAGTATACCAAAAATCAGAACAATCGGATAATTAGATCACATAAAAATTTGTTGTTTAAAAAATCAACATGTTTAAAATGGACGTACGGACATTCTGGTAATGATTATAGAGTTGCTTTCTAACTTGTACCTAACTTCTATAGGAATCACCATGCAAAGTTTGAAATCGATAGGACAATTCTAACATGCTTAAATTAACAAAAAAAGCTATCCGTTACGGACGGACCGACCCTAATTATAGAAAAGCTTCGCTTTTTAAAATGATAACCCTCTTAAAAACGACTGGAAGTTGACATGTATCACATAAATAAAAAAAACAGCTAAGATACACAAGGGTTTACAAACAACATTAAGCATTTGAGGACCTTTTTAGTGGTTTTAGTATAGTATAGGAGAGGGAAATTCAGAGATCTAAAGGGTTAAGATAATGGCCAATACATTAATGTATATATCCCTAATAATGAGACACAAAATTACTCATTATGTAGATTACAATTAGTGGTTGAAACGTTTTGACAAATTACTTATTGTACCAACTAATCAAACTACAATTAAAGTTCCCGAAGTAAAGTTGAACACGTTAATATAAAACTATGGATACTGGTGTAATAAACAGCCCAATGTCCCTTCCCTCCCTGGGCAAATTGCTGCTGTAAATATTGCAGTTATTATAGCTTTTGCAGAAGTGTTTAAACACTGAAAACCTAGACTCTCATGAAAGATTTATATTATGGTACAAAAATATTTCATCATTACTCATCTCAAAATAAATTCTGGTGGTTTTCATAAAAAACAAGGATGACAACATCCATAAAAGAAGAGCTCTGAAATGGATGGACAAACGAACATTTACACTTTTAGAGTGTCAGAACTAAATAAGCAGAATATTAATGCATAAACCTAAACAAAATATTAAATAACTTTGCAAAACTTCTTGAATTCGCCTATGATATTTTACCTTGTGGTAATAGGAATCAGTAATCAGATTGTCTTAACCTCTTTTCGAGGAAGCTTTGTGTTTATCAAGATCGAAATTAATTCCTTATTCATTATCCCAAATTAAGCGCAAATGTCGTCTTTGTTTGACTTTCCTTTTCTAAAGAGACGCGGCATGGTGTTGTTTATGTTTTGATGCGTCCACGTTCTTTACTTTTGAATGATATGTGAGTGGGTGAAGATTTCGGAGAACAAAGTTGGGCCTATCATTGGTCTCATAGTGCGTGAACAACCCTAGTATACCAGGGGCTTTAAACCATAAGAACTTCAGGTAGAATTTGTTCATTTTATTTAAATTGAATGGCGTATAGGACGATTTATTAAGTTTAAAAGGCTTTAGCCAGCTAAACATGAAACTTTATTATGATTCAATTATTATGTTTTAGTAATTTTTATGTGCCCTTATTTTTGCATTTAACAATGATTTATTAAACCAAATAATTTTCCTTTAAAGCCAAAGTAACCAAAGATTCTTAACCGTAGAAAAAAAAGATTTTAAAAAGCAAATAAGATTACGTGGTTATAAAAACTGGAATTTTGTATTAATTGATTTTGTAATTTCAGGACTTTGAAATAGTTTGCCTCAATAAATCTATAATCAAACCTGCTGTTGAAACTTGATGGTTCCTGGTATTGGGGGTTTGTGTGTACGTCAAACAAGATCTCTAGAACTTCCCGCTAATTCGGAAGTCACACTCAACCAAAGTGTCATGGTTGAGACACAGATGAATAAGATAATTATAACATACAAAATTTTTTTATTACAGGAATTATCTTGCAATGTTGAAATCGATGTGACAATTATAATATGTCTAAATAAACTACAAGAACTAAACGTTCAGGACGGACCGACCCTAAACATAGAAAAGCTTCGCCTTTAAAATTTATAAAATGCACAGAAAGTACAATTTTTATTCTTTATTCAACTAATTTTTTCTCACTAAAATTATACCTATATCTTTAATATTAATAAATTTGGATGTTTGTTACTTTAAAAATGACTGAACCTTTTTAGGCCATTTCTTTAGGATGTACTTTACTTTTATAGTTTTATAATTAAATTATGATTGTTACTTGTTGTAACCTCTTTCAAAATTATTTCTCTATTCTCAGAAAAACGAGAACAAATATATGCATGAAAGAAGATTAAGGAATACCTAATCTATTTTTTGAAATAAGCACAAGAGCTTTTTATTTTTTTTGTTTTGATTGGAAACTTTATTTTCTACTACCTAAGCTGCGGTGCCTTACCACTGCGGAATACCCTGTACCTAATATAACATAACCTTAAGTAGAAATCTAACACGAAAAACATACCACCCCTTTATTTTCAATTAAATTCATAACGTAGGGAGGAAGGGGACTCTGTGCCCGACTAAGTACATTGATGGAAACTGCTTAATTTTTAGGTAACTATTTCATAAATGTTTGTTTGTATTTAAAAATAAAATAATACAATAAAAAAAAAGACCATTGGTCTCATAATGCAAGTATTTTTAATCTACATAAATTATTATAAACAAACCAACTTATTGAGTAGCTACGCTACAGAAAATAAAGTGAACTCTTATGTACAATAAATCATGGATTTTTATAACCTTAACTGTAGAAGAATATACATTTTTTACCAACAATTTATGAGTTATCTGGAAGCAGTTATAATCTTAGATATGCAGTTATCAAAAATATTCAAATTACATACCTATGCAATTTAAAATGTTTTAGATTTTTCTTTAAAATAAAGTTTTTGAGTTGCTATATTGTTGATTTATAATAGGTTCCTTTAATTAACTGTACAAATCATTCTAAAAAGAGGGTCGTTTTTTGTGTAATTTCCAAAAAGTTGTGTCTTAGCATTTAGTCAAATGCACTTATTAGGTCTAACAGTTATTAATTATGAACATTTCATATATATACTTTTGGTCAAAATAAAAACAGTTTGACTTAATAAATGCATTTGACGAAACGCTAACACACAACTTTACGAAAAATACACAAAAAAATGATTATTCTAAACTTAGGGCCTGCACGTCCTTGCTAATTAAAGGCTTTTGAAATCTAACCTGATATTGATTTAGCACATTGTCCAAGCGTTCCAACTCTGCCAAAGCTTCGATGCTTCCCTGAAAAGAAGAATCAGACGTTATTATTTCCTTTTATGGAAACCATATTTCCTTCCATAGTGAAAAAAGCATTATTAAAATTAAAGGAATTTGTAGTATTGTCAAATAAAAACTATGTTGAGTAAGACAATTCTAGCAGGTCCCAACTCACTGACACACCAACAATAGCCGACAATCAACCCATCAATTCCACGACCTTTATCTGGAAGTTCCTAATCTTTATGGTAATAAGTTATGCATAATTATATTTAGCCAAAACATTTCTCTAACTGCAGCAATTAATAAACGCATCTTACATAGTAGTAAAAGATACATTTTTTAACGTCTTTAGGCATAAAAAAGTCTCGGGTTTTGTAAAAATAATCTTCCAATTTTAGAGAAAAAAAATCCTCTAACTCATAGGTATCTAGTAATATTGGTTATATTATATGTATGCTTGGATGTTAGGGTGAAGGGGGTAAAATGAGGTAATGGTTGCAAATTTCCAGGCTAAATTGATCTTTAGCTAACTTTATCATTAATATATTTATGTATGTGTGTCCCATAATTCATTTTAAGTTAATAGAATATTTATCAAACTTGTCCTAATATTTTTCAGCAAAACAAAGATACAAAAGGGAGGGAAATTGATTTTAAATTGTTACAGGGTTTTAAAGATACTTTTAGAAATCCTAAATGCCAAAAACTACTAGTACTTTTTGCAATTCAAAGACAACAAAAAATCTTTCAGTTTGGATAAACCTAAGGTATTATCCAAATTGAATGATCACAAACATATATTTGTTGCTACAAACCTACAATTCTAATAATTATGGAGATAGTGTCTTAAATTCTCTGGAAGACAAAGGATATTGGGATTGTAGATTACACTGGTATGGTATCCAAATTTTTCTATATTTGGTGGTTATAATAATCTTATTGTACTATATCCATGACTTTTGAATGCCTTGCAACTTATCCATATATCTTATATCTAATGGTAAGCCCTTACTGTCCAAATATGCAGAGCACAATAGTGAGGCTACTAGCTGCTCCAGGTAGAGAGGTTGCAGTAGTATCATAACTTATCCATATATCTTATATCTAATGGTAAGCCTTTACTGTCCAGATATGCAGAGCACAGTAGTGAGGCTACTAGCTGCTCCAGTTAGAGAGGTTGCAGTAGTATCATAACTTATCCATATATCTTATATCTAATGGTAAGCCTTTACTGTCCATATATGCAGAGCACAGTAGTGAGTCTACTAGGTGCTCCAGGTAGAGAGGTTGCAGTAGTATCATAACTTATCCATGTATTTTATATCTAATGGTAAGCCTTTACTGTCCAGATATGCAGAGCACAGTAGTGAGGCTACTAGCTGCTCCAGTTAGAGAGGTTGCAGTAGTATCATAACTTATCCATGTATTTTATATCTAATGGTAAGCCTTTACTGTCCAGATATGCAGAGCACAGTAGTGAGGCTACTAGCTGCTCCAGTTAGAGAGGTTGCAGTAGTATCATAACTTATCCATATATCTTATATCTAATGGTAAGCCTTTACTGTCCATATATGCAGAGCACAGTAGTGAGGCTACTAGGTGCTCCAGGTAGAGAGGTTGCAGTAGTATCATAACTTATCCATGTATCTTATATCTAATGGTAAGCCTTTACTGTCCAGATATGCAGAGCACAGTAGAGAGGCTACTAGGTGCTCCAGGTAGAGAGGTTGCAGTAGTATCATAACTTATCCATGTATCTTATATCTAATGGTAAGCCTTTACTGTCCAGATATGCAGAGCACAGTAGAGAGGCTACTAGGTGCTCCAGGTAGAGAGGTTGCAGTGGCCTCATAACTTTTAGGCTGGTCATTTCGGGATGTTATCACATTTAGCTTCAAATTACCCAGCTTTGTTGATATTAATGCAGAAATGTATTACAAATTCAGCAACAATTATATATCATTTGAAAAGCATTTTAGACAATGGAATTAGTGCGTCCGTCTCTAAAAAATTGTTAAAAATATAATAATACCATCTATTTTTTTGCAAATAATCCCAAGCACATAAAACTACATTTTGTTTATAATGTTCAAGTTCAGCTTATTTTGTTGATTACCCTTAAAATAAATCCATACCCCCATTAGCTTCTTAAAAACTTAAAATAAGGGGTAGGTTTTTTTCTGCGGGACCCCTGTAGAATCATTCTGTACTTCTAAGGGAAGAAAAACAAATGGCCAAAATTTTTCAACCCCCCCCCCCCCGCCCTTGTTTACAAGTTATTATAATTTGAGGGGTTTTTGTGCTCAACTAGAGACTTTTGAGGGGAACTATAAATAATAAATTCAAAATGTTGTTTTTGATGTGTACTTTTACCAGGGGTCTTAAGGAATAAGACAATAGCCGACAAATTGATATACATCCCCAATGATGATACACAAAATTATCAGTTCTTTAGATTACAGTTATTGGTTGAAACGCTTGTACACTCGACTTAATTAACCGTGAATCAAGATTTAATGAAAGTCCCCAAAGTTGTTATTTCAACGAATAAAAAAACGTTATTATACAACTTTTGGGACTATTGTAATAAACAGCCCAATGACCTCTCCCTCCCTGACTTTTACACAGATTTTGAGAATAGTGCAAATTCTAAATATAAAACTCATATTTGATATTTTGAAAATTTTCATAAAATATATAGTACATTTTTTAAAATTGCTTAAAAATCTTGTTTTTTTAAATAAAAATTCTGAACATTTTAAATTTTGTAAGTTTACAAGTTTAGGGACTTGAATTTTGATTGGTTGGTTCATTTAGATAAGTGTCCAAACGTTTTAACCTCTAATTTTAATTTACAGAATGGTTAATGTTGTGTATCATTATTTATGAACATCAATATATCGGCCAGTGTCTTATCCTTTTAGATAGCTGACACCTACCAGATTGAAATGAATATTAATTTGACTAACCTGATCAATATATTTCCCCTCGGAACTCTCCTTTCTCCTGTTCAATGAATTATCAGATGCGTCCTGTCTTTCCCTAAAAATAAAACATTTTAATCAAATAATGATAATTCAATATCAATATTTATTTCCTTCACCTTTTTACTTTTTATGAGCGTAATATGTAGAGAGGAAGGGGACATTGGAAGGAAGATTGTACTTATGGATATATGATTACTTAGATTTTTCAGTACATTTTCATGTTCTCTAATAAAGTGAAACACGCAGTGGACTAATTTTTTTCTTCTTCACAATCAACTCCCCTCTTACTGGATAAACGAACTGACCAATAAACGAGTTCGAAGTTAGCAAGCTAAATTGACGACAATTTTTCCACTGTCATAATATCCACGTATATTCTACATCCATTATTATACTAATTGGTCAATACTAATGTTTGATAGACATCATATGCTTTCTCATTTGTTGAGATAAAAACTTTGGGTACTTTTATTAAATCTCGATTTGTTCGTTCAATTTAAAGTGTCTTTTAAATTAAACAGACATACCAACAAACAAGAATTGCAGAGTAGCTTTTCTACTGAATAATAATTGTTTAAAAGCATAATATAATAGGATGTTGTCTCATCCGTATTATTTTTCTTTTTATCTCCCAACAATAGGTTTATATGAATATTGTGTTATAGCATTGATTGTTTTATACATACGTATAGAAATAAGCTTTCAATAAAAATCTGGACATAAAAGGTATGCATACAGCTTCCTGTATTGTTTAGAGTGATCCCACAAACATGCTAAACTTTTCTATATTCTTTGGACTAAAATAACAGGATGTCCATCTGACTAAATATTTATAGTAAGATCTCGTAAACAATTTATCCACAATTCTCAGAGAACTTTTGTATTAGTCAAGTTCAGGATTAGGCTTTTAAAGTGATTTTTTTCATCCAATTAAATCTTCCAATATAAGAGTTTTTTAGATTTTATAAAGACATTTCGCTGTTTTCTTAAGTTTGGAAGTGCCAAAAATAGCATTTTGTTGGTTTAAATAGAAACCTAATTTGTAATTGCTCTGAATGGAATAACAAAGGAGATTATTACAATACAACATCAGAGCTGTATATGGCAAAGTGTTTCTATAATGTAAAAAAATTGCTTTCTGATAAAAATAGAAATTAATAGTTTAATAAAGATACCCTTAAAAGTTATAGGTATTGCATCTATAAACCATGAGAATAAAAATAAACTTTTTTATACCTACAATGTCCATAAGACCTTTTAAGGACAACTTATGAAAATCCTCCAGATACAAGCTTTTAAAAACTAACGGCTATACCCCTAGAGGCCTCTAGTTATAAACCTTCCCAGTACTTATAAGAAGCTACACTGTAAAGGAGAATTATATCGGTTCAGCGTGGTAGCGAAATCCTTCAATACAAACAGACACACATATATAATACAAAGCCTTTTACTTTTATATATGGATGAAGAAACATTTTCTATTAAAGAAGCATTTATTGGCTTTATTGTACGACGACCATATGTTATATTGAGTAAGCAAGTGTTGTGCATTAACAAAAATACCCATTATCCTTATTTGTTTGGGTTAGGATTGGTTTTAGAATATTTACTAAATATCTGCTTTATAACTCACTTTTTCCGTTTGACCCTTCATGACCGTTTTTGTGCTTCGTTACTTATGGATGTTGTAATCCTTGATGTTACCAAGACAGTAAAAAAAACGTGACAGCGATTCTACCCACAAATTCGTACCTGTCCGCATCCTTGCTGTGCCTACGTCCACGCACAGTATCCACCAACTTTTCTTTGACAGTATCAGCAATGTGGCCCCATGGAATACGACTTTCACGGCTACCGGACTTGCTAACGCCTCCGGATACCTAAACAAATAAATATTTGAGTATAACTGTATGACCAAGGCAACTACCTGGCCCAAGTGGCGGAGACCTTTTTCGTCTGCTAGCAAATTGCTTTCTGCTCTTTTGTAGAGACTTGGGTGTGTTGATACATCCGACGCTATTCAAAGACCAAATTGTAGGTCAGCACAGGGTTCCCAAACTGTGAACGTACAGCTATATAACCCATTCCCCCCACCGCAAATTAAAATGATATACTTCTATTTGTAATACAATTAACTTCACCCCAAACTAGTAAAGGCATCCCAATCCCCCTAACTAAAGCCGCTAGACACTCGGAAGTAACTCCACGCGTACAGAATGCCCCTAATTAACCTAACCTTGAATCTAATGTGGAAAAAGAACATTATATCTAGATAAAAAGAAAATAATCCCCCAATCCATCTCTGAGAATAAGATTAACAATATGATTATACACATAATGTGGTAATATTTCTTTACATTAGTTTAAACCATACATGACTGTCTATTATATGATCATTTGTGGGTTTAAAACATTTTTTGGAGCAAAGTTACTCTTATATCTGTCCATAACCAGAAAGGTAGGGGATATTGGGCTGTTTATTACGCTAGTCCCAAAGTGTTAAAATAACATTTTCTTATTCATTGACTTAAAAAACAACCTTAAAAACTTTTCTTGAATTTTGATTGGTTGGTTCCATTAGTTGAGTGTCTAAACGTTTCAACCACTAATTGTAATCTACAGAAGGGTTAATTTATTGAATAAATATTGGGGAATACATTGGCCATTGTCTTATTCCTTTAGATCACTAGTTCATAACGCTAAAAAATAAACATAAAGACTAAAAAGATAGAAATTTGCTTCTATTCTTTAAATACCTTTGTCTGTCAATCCGCCCATAACCCATTATAAAGAAGATTTATTCAAATTTTCTTAATAGATTTATAAAATTCCTTGAAGAATTTTGACACATGACAGTATTTTATTCTGTCTTTATGTTTCTATGATACTTAATTTTTTTTGTTTTCATTTTGACTGACTAGATGTTTTGGGTTCTTTTTTGAACATAGAAAATCAAACAAAATATAAATATTAATAATGAGAGGTGGAAAATTGTAATATTTTCCTTTATATTGGAAAATAAGCATAATGTGTAGATATTAGACAAGTAATTATGCGGTCATTCATCTAATTTTATTCCTAATATGCAAGGATTTATGGATAGGAAAATGGATGATAAATTAATATTTCCTCTTTAAATATATTTATGTTGCATTAAGCTATGAGTAAGCTTGTAATACAAAAGGGATTGGAGAATAGTTATTTCTCGTATTCATTCGAATCCGGTGGATAGGAACCGGTTCTCATCCATACGAAAAAACTATGTCTAGCATCGTATTATATCCAGCTTTCCACGAATATAGAAATGTACAATCATAAGATTAAAACCAGTTTTTTTAGCCGGTGACTACGGCACTTCAGGGCTAAAAAAAACTAGTTTTAATCTCATAATTGTACTTTCTATATCCGCGGAAAGCCGTTTATAATACGATGCGAGAAATAACTATTAACGCATTGTATTATAGACAGATTTCTGCGAAAATTTAAAAAAAATTATAATATTAAAACTAGTTTTGAGCAAAGAGGTGCCCAAGGTCCCGGCCAAGAAAACCGGTATTAATTTTATGATCTTTATTATATTATCCGTAGAAAACTGTGTGTAGTACGATGCTATATATGTTTTTCCAATATGGCTGAGAAGTGTTATGATCCAGAAGATATTTATCGGTTTGAACGCCATACTGAAAAATGTTAGATGATTAGTAATTGTTCTATTCCTCTCTGAATTTCTCTACCAACACATTTCTAATTACAAATATTATGTAATAATATTTTTTTTTGTAATCTATGATTTACAATATAAGGTCCTAAGTTCTTTTGAATTATTCTTTATAGTAAATATAAGCGTTAATGCTAAATATCTACTAATGGATAAAGAATACGTGGATATTGTGAGAGATTCTCGTATAATACTGTTATAAAATGTTTCTCCTAGCTGGCCAATATAAAGATACCCCTAACCTTCCCAATCGAATTAAAAGTCTTACCAATATCTGAGGACTATAATATTAACCTAAACTGACGACAAAAATTTCCCTGTCGCATTATTCACGTATTCTATATCATTATCCATTTTATTATAAATCTTACCCTTTCACTTGGACTATTATAAATCTTACCCTTTCACTGGGACTATTATAAATCTTACCCTTTCACTGGGACTGCTACTGCTGCTGATATACTTGTCAGTTTGAGCATCTCTGGAAACCAATTTCTTTGCCAGCTCTCGTGAGCCATACCTTAGGTTTTCCTAAAAGAATGAGAAGTAAATGTTGAGGTGGCCAGAAGATATCTAATATTTATTGCAGAGTTGTGGATCCGCATTGATTGTATGCGGATCCGGATCCTCCAAATTTAGTCAGTGCGGATCCGGATCCTACCGGATCCGACTCCGGATCCTTGACAATAAAAATAAAATCACCAAATTTTTCAAAAAATATTTGTTCCCTAATCTCGAAGTCAAAAATACTTTTAATTTTTAAGTCTGAACCTAAACCTTAAAGATTGGCTCTCATCACGAGAATGTCTTTGTAAGTGACTATTTTATATAAATTTAGGTAGATTTTTCCATTTTTTCCGCATTTTTTTGAGTCCAAGGATCCGGATCCGCATTTTTTTGCGGATCCGGATCCACAACTCTGATTTGTTGAAAAGGAGGGCTGGAACAGTGGTTAGCGAGATCTCAAGCTTAATCCGAATATATGGACAGACAAATTACAGACATCGTTTTACTTTTCTATTATAAATAGGAAAAGAAAAATATATACCATACATATATTAGTTACAGAGTTACAAATAGCTGGATGTATAGAGAAATGTTAATTAATAGGCTAGAATTAGATATTGATAATAATATGATAGAAAACAGACTACACACAAAGATTTGAGATTAAAAATATAAAAAAATAGATTTTAAATATCATAGCGTTGCCTATTTAATTTTCCCAATTATACTAAAATAACTTGTTTATTTGTATGAATATACAAAACAAACAAGTTTTCAATAAAATGCAAAGGACTAATAAAAAAAAGTGAATAACATTGAAATAAATGTATCTACTTCAAGTAAAAGAACAAAAACTGGAGAAGTGCAACAAATGTAAGTAAAGTTTTTACATTTCATCAAAAATATAAAACTCATAAAATAGAGAACCATTTTGTATAAAAAAGTAAGTATAGTTGAAGGCAAACTTTATTTCAAAATTTTCAAAACAGGCAGAGATAGGACAATTAAGATTAATTTAACCTACAAACCTTCCCCCCCCCCCCATTATTTACAAGTCCCATTTAAAATTTAAGGGATGAGTTTTTCAACCCTATTATAATGAGTAGGTATTAGGTTTAAACCTTCAATTTCACCAAGTTAAAATTTGGATCATGGAAAGAAAACAAAGTAGCGGGTTTCGTCAATTTTACACAGTAGTTTTCATAGGTTAGGTTAGGTAAATGTGTATGATTATCCCGCAGGGTTAGACTTAGCATGGGCTAGAAATAGGAAAACTGCTACTGTGAAAATACGACGAACCCCACTTCGTTATCTCTCCATGATCCTAAAATTCTTTTATGTATCTTTATATGATTCTATCCTATTTATTTATGGAATATTATCTGAAATGCAAGGTAACCAAACAAATAAAATAAAATGCATAATTTCTCTTTGGGACTTTTTACATAACAAAAATTCGTACTTATAACTTCAATATTCGATGAGAAATAAATAAGAGACAACTAGATGCAAATGAAAATACATTTTGTCTCAATAATGTTGGTGCTTTCACTCAAAGTGTAATCCTGCGGGGCTTTTCGGCTATAGTCCCTATCGTAACATCGCACCTTATGGGGCGATTCTTCGTATTTTTCACAGTAATTTTTCACCTATTTCTAAGCCTCTGCGGGGGGCTCTAACCCTGCGGGGCCAATTACCTAACCCTGTGGGGAAATCACCTAACCTAATATAAACTATCATAACCTAGAATAACCTATAAAAAGCCATTTTAAAAATGGGACTATTTCCAGCTTTTCTTTACCCAATATAACCTTAATCAACCTGACCTAAAGTTCAAAACACGAAAAAGCTCCAACCCCTGTAATATTTTCATTCTATTTTCAAAATAACGAGGTAAGCACAAGGCACTTTGAAAGTCAATTGGACTATCTCTACATAAAAATTAAGAAAAAGTTTTACCTTGATAGGACTTGTGGCAGTGCTTTGAGTCTTTGGACTGTTCAACTTGTCCTCCCAAACTATATGACCTAAACACAAGAAAAATAAGTTATTTTCAATTATTAACTATCACTTTATTTTACTTATCAAATACTACAAAATTAGTAAATTGTAAAAAATTAAGTTAGTTAGGTACTAAGTTCCGTATACAAAGCAATTTATTGGCGCCAAACTTCATTAATCAGCTGAATTTCCCGCCAAACTGTTCAATATTTTCCCAGATATTCCCGCCAAAATTGTCAACGCACATGTTTTTCCCGCCAAAATTATAATGCACATGATTTTTCCGCAATAACTCGTAAAATGGCTGACTTTTTCTGTCTCTAAAAATATTGGCTGATACTCACGTTATAACTAAAAGATCATTGATTTCCCGACAATAATAAAAACTAGCTATACCTGAGGAAGAGCTAGACAGAGGACCACATGAAGGGCTAGACATGCTTTTCTGCAGGGTCAGGGTCACCATATCCCCGCAGCTGTTCAACATTGCCATAGCAGCCTAAAATAAGAAAAGTGTCAGGAAAAAGTTATTAATATCTAAGTTAAGGGTTCAAATATCTTCCACCAAAATAGGTAAATATAATGATACTAAATGAGATACGTTAGGTATGCTATAAGTAGGATTATATAGAATGCCTCGGCCCATAAACAGGCACAATTTATTACAATGAGCAGACTTTCAAACAAAGGTTATTAAAATCAATCAGTATGATGTCTGTTATACTAGGTTGAATAGTTATGGATTTATTATTACTTGGATCTTAATAATCATATTCTTTATTAGAGAAAAACTTAAAGCGGGCTAAAATAACAAGCCCCTTTACCCCATCCCCTCCCCTACTACTGGATAAACGAACTAAACTAAACAAATATCCAGGTATATTTTACATCGATTTGAATAGTGCATAGAATACAGAATACAGATTAGAACTGACGAACATCCACTGTAATATATCAATCGGTTTACCTAGTATTTAACTAAAAATCAAATAACAATTCCTAGAACAAAATCATATATCCGCTTTTCAAGTTAATAAGGAAATAGTTTGATAAAATATTAAAGAGGAGTAGAGTGTATATGTAGATGAAATGAAAAATTATTAACATTTTCTGAAAAATATCAAACTGGGACACAGTGTTTGAACATTACAGAAAATTTTAGGATACAGATTTATATATGTGGTCAAAATTGTCCCAGGCATCTAAGCTTAATGGACGATAATTGAAGCAAACACCAATTGAGATAAACAAAATTAGGGTAAAATTGTTTGTGGAAAAAATTGTACAGTTTCAATATAGTTTAGCTAATTTGAAAGAGCAAAAATTTGTCTGTTTTAACAGACAACCTTTTCCTCAAATTCATTTGCAAATTAAAATCAGTCTGTGCAAACATTTGAAGCGAGAAAGATTGCTCTTTTTAAAAACAGCAAAATATACAAACTAACAAAATTAAAATATAATCAGACAGAAGTTATAATTTTCCTTTTAAGATTAAGTTATGATTCCATGAGTGGGATTTAAAGAACTTTTTTATATAAAAGTGACAGGATGTCTATCTGTCTTTAGCAAATTATCTCGATAACCGCTGTACAAAAATAAATTTCAAAGGACATCCCCCCATCCCCCCTACTACCCTATTTTTTAAATACCTAACTGATTAGATAGTAGAAAATTATTCCTCTAATAATCCTTAATATCTGCCTTGTATGAAAGAATAAACACATAATGTAATATAATATACATTAGATAAATCGATATACAAAAACTTAGATGTTTCACCTGATTTTCATAGACTCTAATAAAGTGATATTTACAGCTAAAATAACGTTAACCCCCATCATCCTTTACCCCCTCCCCTCTCCTCCTACTTTATGAACAATCTGACTAACCTAGATTGATGACTAATTTTCCCCTGTCAATATATCCACGTATTCTATATCCATTATTAGATAGATATTACATACGGTGTAATAGAATTAAAATCAGTTGGCTTCAAAGCCTGCTTTTAATTCCAATTTAAACAAAGTTCCTGCTATTTCAAATATATGAATTTAAGAACATCAGGACACGTATTCTTAACAAAGATCTAAGTAAAACAATTTGGCAAGACAATTTTTTTTCAAAAATGAAACAAAACTTTGTTAATATTTTTAAGTGCATCATTACTTGGATCTTACAACAGATTATCATGTTCTCTAAAAAAGGGAAACACGCAGCGGGCTACAATAAAGTTAACCCCATCCCTTCCTCTCCAACTGGATGAACAGACTGAACAATAAGCGAGTTCCATGTTAGCAATAAAATTTACGACAACTTTTTACCTTTTCATAATATCTAGGTACATATACCTCCATTTATTTGCATTATTCCAGTACTTGAAATAAAATCTAACCTGCGCTGATTTAACATTATCCAGAGTAGAATCATTGATAGCCAGCACTCTATCTCCAACAGCAACCATACTTTCCCTAAAAAAGATAAAAATTGGTAATGGATATAATATTACTTTGATCTTACACCAGAGTTCATATCCTTATAATAAAGTAACAGGATGTGTGTTTGTCTGTCTGTGTATCTGCACCGAAGGATCTCGCTAACCGCTGAACCGATCGGGTTCTCTTTAACAGGGTAGCATCTCATAGGTCTCGGGAAAAATAAAAAATCCGCTCCCCCAATTTTTTTTTACTTATAAAAAATCTGGGTAATATGCTCTTAGAATTTTTTTTTCAATTTTGAAAATTTAAGTCGACTCTCAATTGGATCTTTGAAAATCAACCAATGGTGTCGGCAATACTAACACAGCCAAGTAGCAGAAAACAATATGTTAGCAGACGAAAAAGGTCATTGGAAAAGGGGCGAGGTAGTTAACTGTATATACATCTATATTATAGATCTGTTGTTAATACTTAACCCATAAAAGAAGTGCATAAACTCTATTGGCCTATCCCTAGTTCCCTGATAGTTCCTACATGTTGTAAAAATTATACTGCTAATTTTTGTTCAACAAAGATGGATGGCTTGATAGTAAAAGGCAGGGGAGTGTAAAATGTAAGATTCAACAAAAGTTGCCAAACAATTTTATTTTTATTAAGTGTGTAAACTCTTTTTTTGTGCATTTCAGAACAAAAATCTTTAATTTTCAAGTGTAAACGCCAAATATTGAAAGATTGATTTTTTTACAGCCTAATAAAAAGAAGAAAGACAAAAAAGCAAAACATGTAGTCAACCAAAAAAACGGAATTTAATATGTTTGATACGTGTATTTTAGACGTAAGTAAGGTGTTTAACAAAAATAAGTAGAATTAGACTACCCCCCCCCCCCCAAGCGAAATACAAGTTGTGAGTAATTAAAAAAATATCTAAACAATACAAAGAAAGGTGACTAGAACAATGACTAGATTGAATAAGATAGCTTTATATAAAGATATACAGAACAGAAACAAAGATAGATAGACAGAGTAATAGGTAGAAAAAACAGCTAGATAGAAAGAGAACGAGTAAAAAATGGTTTGATGGAAAAAAAGATAGCTAAAGAGAAAGAATGAAAGATAGCTAGCTAGAAAGAAAGATAACTAGATTTTAAAAAGCTAGTTATATTTAAAGAAAATTACCTAGCTAGACAGAAAGATTACTAGACAAAAGTAAATATCAAAATAATATATAAGATAGAAAGATAGCTCTATATAGAAGGAAAGAAAGATATCCAAATATGTTACCTAGCTGCAATACTTCCAGGTATTATCCTAGAAATATAAACTCCAGTGTCCAGGCTGAGTCCATGGTCTCCTCGTCGAGTCAGCTGGAAACTGGCCTGATACCGCCGTCCGGTTTTCCGTCTTCTAAAATATTAACAAATTAAAATCTCAATCGCAATTTTTCTCAAGTTGTCTTGTTTAGGACAAATACCCCCCTCCAAACATGGGTTAAGCATAGAGAAAAAAATATCCTTCACTTATTTCTAACTAGTTTGAGAAAATAAACAGAGAGTTGGGGGGGAAGAGTTCACTAAAATTGAAAATGGGAGGAAGTCGACTTAACTCCTCCCTCTCACTTAAGTGCCCCTAGAGGCATCTATTGGCATTGTCACTAAATATAAATATGGTGATGTTGATATTCAAATATGTGTATGTGTATTGCTTCTTACTCTCTATGTACTATATGTATCACAAAGTCACTTATTTCAATCAAGATAATCCAACATATCAACAAACAAACTAAACCTGAAGATTCAAGTAATTTCTTATTCTTAATCCAGAGTTTTAAATTGTCAGTTTTGTACAATTTTCATTGTTATCAATTTTGAAATAATACCTATTTTAGAAGGCTTACCTACTTTAAGAAAGTATATGATAATTTTTCAAAAAAATTCTACGACTTGTCTTGATTGTATTAAAGAAGTGTGTGATATAATAGGACAAACAGAGAGAAATCAAAGCTGGAAAGATAAACAAGGCTCTGATGATATTAGATATGTCAATTAGATGTGTAAATAAATCTATATTGTGTATGTGTGTCCACTTTTCTTCAAACATTTTATCTGAACATCCATATAAATATTGGTCGAATGGCAACAATATCTAGGGGTTCATTTTGTAAAAGGAAAAAAAACTGGCGTTTGAATTATTTCATGTAATTAAATCCAACTTTTGAGGTGCTGAGGACAGAGTGGATCTATATATCTATCTTTGAAGTATACCTGACCACCAGTGAAACAGCGATGCCAGCCTGACACACGGTGCAAAGGACAAAGTGGATCTATCTATCTATGAAGTATACCTGACAACCAGTGAAACAGTGCTGCCAGCCTGGCGCAGGGTGCTGAGGACAGTGGATCTATCTATCTATGAAGTATACCTGACAACCAGTGAAACAGTGCTGCTAGCCTAACACACGGTGCTAAGGACAGAGTGGATCTATCTATCTATGAAGTATACCTGACAACCAGTGAAACAGTGCTGCCATCCTGGCGCAGGGTGCTGAGGACAGAGTGGATCTTTCTATCTATGAAGTATACCTGACAACCAGTGAAACAGTGCTGCCAGTCTGACACAGGTTGCTAAGGACAAAGTGGATCTATCTTTCTATCTATCTATGAAGTATACCTGACAACCAGAGAAACAGTGCTGCCAGCCTGACGCAGGGTGCTGAGGACAGTGGATCTATTTGCGTCCCTGCAATCCAGATTGTTGACAAACAAGATATGGTCATTTATCTTTAGCTTTCCCTCTGCCACAGAACCCTAAAAAGAGAAAAAATGTATAAGAATTCTTCTAAAATTTCACTTGACTTAAGTACTTGACTTAAGTACAGAATATGGACAATGGACAATATAAATAAGTCTAAAGTTTTTTTTGGGTGATTGATTTGTCTCTGAGATAAAACATCTTAAACATACACTAACCATTTTTTTATTTAGTTATTTGTACACTTACAAAAATCATTAGGGTTCTTGAAAAAGTTTATAAGTATTTAGCTAAAATGTAATAAATAAGTAAACTAATAATAAATCCTAATTTAGTAAACAATACAATAAATATTTCTAGGGGCGATTTCTCTTAGAAGGGTGGAGGTATACTCCCCAAAAAAACTTATTAAACTTCACTGGACATGGAGAAGCTTCACTTTAAAGGAGAACTATATTGTTCAAGAGGTTAGCGAGATCCTTCGCTACATACATACAGACAAACATCCTATTACTTTAATGTAAGGATAAAATGCATGTTACTGTAAATAACTTACAAGAAGTATAACTAAAAACAAATATACTATTTTGATGTATGTATTATTTACATTAGCATGCAAGGATTACCATATCCTAATTAACTTCCATTACATCTAAGACTAGAAACGGTTAACTTATTTCTAGTTGAGAAGCTGCTCTACAACTTACTACATAGGTACATAATCAATCATAAGATTATCGTTGTAGAAGAATAACCACAAAAACTAAACCAACATAGTTCCATAATTAACAATCAACAAGTTAAATTAACCTATCAAACATTATAAAAGAGCACCCCTTATTATGAAATAAGGGGGGCTGATTTTTAGTTTGTTTGTTTATTTTAGTTAGGTCAGTTTAGGTTAGGTTATTTTGAGAAATAATATTAGGGCTAGGACACTGCAGGTATAGGCCCCATCGGGTTAAAGCCCTCCACAAGTATTAGCCATTCAAAAAAACTAACTCCCCCCTTATTTCCCATTATTAAAAAAAGGGGGGTGATTAGTGCTCGATAGGCACTTTGATGGAAAGCACCTAGTTCTCCTATAAAAAATGTACTTTGCTGCGCTGCAACTGCATATAACATCCTTGTTTGTATGTTGTAGTTAACTGCAATATCTATATATGCATGCACTGGCCCTAGTTAATCATTAGCAAAGATGTTCTGGAAATAAGTTACATGAAGTGTCCCCTAAAAACAACAAAAATACTAAATTCTGCGGTATAATTTTTATATCATGGGAAATGAGTGAGTAAGCTAAGCATTATACTAGTTCTTATGCTATTTTTCAATTGATTAGGTAAATGCTTATTAGTAAACTATTTCGGTAAATCAGTTAAAATCGTGTTTATCGAATTTTCATTAAATAATACCCATTACACTATATAAGAAAGGAGTAGATTAAAGTATTAGTCATAATATTAGCGAATCTTTTTTATATATATTCTAACTACTTTTCAATATATGATATTGATAAATAGAATATATTATACAATTATACAAACATTTAGCATCAGCTGAGATGTGCATACAATAACGAAATAAATATACGCAATATCAGGATAGTTACTTATCGCATCGTATCATAAACAGCGTTCCATGGATATAAAATGTACAATTATAAGATTACAACCAGTTTTTTTTGCCCAGAGATGACGTTGGCACGGGCTAAAAACCTAGTTTTAAACTTATGATTGTACATTTTTATACTAGTAGAAAACTGGATATAATACGATGCAATACACAATTTTTCAGTATGTTCTAATCCACCGGTTTCGTGGAAAATGCAGTTTCCCTTATACTACATCACAACAACAAACTTAATTTTGGTTCTTGTGTTAGGTTGGGTTAGGTAAGGTTATAAGAGCCCCAATGGAATAGTACACACATTAAATAACAGCTTAATGTTACAAATGCTAGATAAAGGGGGTTATCTTCCGTCCTTACAAAGTTGGGTTTAACAACTTCTCATTAGGGTCGGGTCAAAAAATAAAGCTACTGCCGAAGCCAAAAAATATGAAAATATATAATTGTAAGGTCATAGGTTAATATTTACTGAGTTTTTAAAGAATACGTATTTAGTTGCTATTTTCGTAATAAAAAAATTCCGCTGTTTTGGTGGATATATTGAATGGTATTTACTGATAAATAAATGCAATTTTCTGATGGAGAGAAAAACAACAAATACTTTACATTACTAACATAGGTTAGGTATTTAGTATGTTGGATAATTTTAGTAGTAGGATGTTTGTCTTCAGTATAGAATAACTGTATTGGACCTACTTGAGTTTGCTTCAGTGGAAAGCACTGGTATGGTTTTATGCTATTGCATATTAACATTTTTTTATCCTCTTAAATGAAGTAGTTATGTTATTTGTTTGAGGCTTAAGATCTCAATAACTACTAAAATAATTGCACTTTCTTCTTTGAGGAAGCTTCAAGTAGATCCTTTGATAGTTTTATTCTTTTTATTTTCATGTCTTGGGATGGTTCTAAGATAATTTTTTCTAGCCCTTTTTTGCCTTTTTCATTACAGAGCCTCCAGTTAGTACCTAATCTAAGTGTTTTATGTTTGATTAAATAATAGTTATTTCTTTCATCGTATTATAAACGGCTTTCCGCGGATATAGAATGTACAATAATAAGATTAAAAACAACTGATTTTAATCTTATGATTGTACATTTTTATATTCGTAGAAAGCTGGATATAATACGGTGCTAGACATAGTTTATTCGTATGGATGAGAACCGGTTCCTATCCACCGGATTCGAATGAATACGAGAAATTCAATTCTTTTATTTCATCAAACTAATAATATTTCTGCTGTAAGCATCTACTCAGGACATTTCAAAATATTACTAAACATAAAACCAAGGAAAATACATAATTAATTCAAATTAAGAATTTACAATACTAGGATAGATATGCTTATTTTCAATTTTAAAAGCGAAGCTTTTCTATAATTAGTAGGGTTGGTCCGTAACGGATAGCTCTTTTCGTTAATCTAGGCATGTTTGAATTGTCCTATCGATTTCAAACTTTATATGTATATTTTGATTATTTAGTTCTGACACTCTACAAGTGTTAATGTTCGTTTGTCCTTCCGTTTCAGAGCTTCGCTTTTACGGACGTTGTCATCCTTGTTAATAATATGAAATATAAAAGTATGTAAGTATGTAGAATTGTGTTTTGGAAAGGTAGGCATACTTATACATTCTATCATCAGGGACACAGTGACAGTGCAATAAATATAACTGTTATTTTTTGAAAACCAGTAGAACCGCTAGATATTTATTTTTCTAGCAGGCCAGACTTAATCAAAATAATCAGCAGGTAAAAAGATAAATTATTGTACAAGTTTTAAAGATATATTCTTATTCAATTAATTGCTGATCAATATCAATTTATTTCTAATGCACTTGATAAATTCTGATTGATGAAATTTTACTAAATTGTCTTTTCAAACTTTTGTAAGTCAGATTTTAAAACTATTGAGCGTGTAAATTAGTTTATCGCCCATTGTCAAATCCCTTTATCCCTACATTGTACCTACCAAGTATCCACATTCTAAAATGTACCTTTTCAATGTTCTAACAAGTTAACCAACATTTTAATGTTTAATATTGAAGCTACTCTAAAACAAATAATTGTGTTGGTTTGTCTGTATGATGGCATGCATGCCTGTCGAGTTCCTTAAAATTGTATCATATTTTTTTTATTTATTTCAAAGTGCAGCTATTTTATAAGCGAGAATCCAACAAAGCAAAATGGTTTCATGCCTATTACCCCCCTAAATCATCTTATATTAAGAAGCAAAATTTTTTTTGTCATTAGATTTCGATAACTGCTGAACCGAATGAGTTTTAGATTTAAGAGAAGATTTATAATGGCCCTTGACAGGTTTCATGATGTTTTTGTTTTTGGATTTTAATCTTGGAATGGTTTTAGGCCATATTTCTGTCCCTTTGAATACGGAGCCCCTATATGCTAGGTGCACAGCCACTAGTATCTAATAAATCAATTTGAAGAAAACGCCATGTTAAAAGATTTTTTTACAATATCTGCCATTCTTTTCGCCAACATGTTACCGCTTGTTATTACTTCGCTTTTTTAATTGATTTTTTGTTGTTGAAATATTGCACTTAACCTTAATATCCTGTATTTATCAATTAATGGACTTCCAACTATATTATTTCTGTTATTTTTTTTTAACAATTTTGTAAGAATATCGTTCATTTAACATACACTTTGAAGTTAGGAAACGAGGCATGATGGTCAGGGGGACGGGATATGGAACTTTGAAGAAAAACAAGTAGCAACTGATTTATTTAGACAAAATGTATTATTCTATAGGATACCTACTCTTTAAATTACAAATGAAATAAAACAATCATTTTAAGAAATGTTATCTGGGATAAATATTTAGACATAAAATGTTTTTCTTGAGATTCTATATCCCTGTCCCTGGGCATTAGGAAAATAGAGGTGGGGGGGGGGGGGGGGGTTATGACGTCATTGTTAATAGATTCTAAAACGTATTCAGTCATGGCTGGTAACACAGCTTCATCATTAATACAATTTATATATGTCTGTGTATTTATGAATTCATAAAAATATTTATGTATTGGGGAACTTATTAGATTCTATTAGTGAACCAAACCACGTTTTTAAAAAGTAATTTAATTACTTCTGCCACATAATGCCTTGGCTCACAAACAGAGGCAACTTTTAATCAATCAATGTAAGAAGGGTTAGAACTATGCAAGTAAGGGTCCCGCAGTGGTATTTCAAGAAAAGAAAAAATACTCCACTTATTTTTTTTTATTTTGCAAAAAAGAAGAGAGGAGTATTTCTGTGCTCGCTTCGCACTATAAGAGAAATCAAAGAATTGGTACCCAATAATTAAAGATATGATCATGACTTCTAGAACAAGATCCATAATAAGTACATAGGTAACGTTATCATAAGCAGTAATTGACTTTTTTGTGTAAAAACTCAAAAATGAACCTTAAAATGTATGATCAACTATTATTATTCGAAGATTATTGAAAAAAGAAAAACTGTAAACCTTATTATGAAATAAAAGTGTGTATAAAGAAGGAAAGATATGGTTTTATAATAAGTTTTTGTTGAAGGCCACCAAATATGGTGTTCATATGGTATTGACAATTTGTCTACCTATTCAAAATTTAAAGGGGTTCATTTTATTCGCGTATTTTTTCTTAAAGTTGTGTGTATTCGTTTACTTTACAGAAAACACAAAAAATTCACCCATTTATTTGCCAGTTAATGTTTATTCGACTTTACCAACGTGTTTAATTGGATGTACTGATATTAATTAAATTAAAGAATAGATATTTTTCGAATCGTATGAAAAACAACTTTCCGCGGATAAAAAATAGTTTTAATCTAATGATTGTACATTTTTATATTCGTAGAAAACTGGATATAATACAATGCTATACATAATTTTTCAGTATGGCTTAGAGCTGGTTCTCATCCAACGGATATTACTCGGTTTCGAAGCTATACTGGAAAAGATTATCATCCTAACAAGACTAAGACATAAAATTCTGTCTGATAACTTGAAATATTGAAAAAGAAAATAGAAGGATGACTAATTCTTTGTGCTGTTTTATAATAATGGTTAAAAATAACAGGGTAAATATTGTATTTATCCTTAGTCTAAGTTTTTACCTTTAAATCAATTCAGAGCCATCCCAAACGCCTTTGACTACAAGAGCCTTATTTAATGTAACAGAGTAATTTTTTTTGCGTCATTCCGTAAAGTTGGGTGTTGGGTTGTTCTCAAACAGACAACTTTACAGTATTACGCAAAAAAATACCCTCTTTTTAAAGTTATTGTTTATTTTGTGTTGTTTTGTAATACATAACCAAATTCTCCATAACTATAATCAACCCATTTTCATAGGATTAAAAAGTTTTCAAAGTTTCACTGTTTATCTTTTCTCTTGGATAAAATTCCCCAAGGGGTAAAGAAAAGATATATTTTTACGTGGACATGTTAAAGTATTCTGCAAATCGACAGAAAAGAAAAAAAATATTCTTAATATGATTCATATACAGTTGTCCCCGGAAACGGAAATTGTTCCATTTTTCTAAGCCGTTTCTACGGTTCCAAACCAGTTTGTATCAAGTAGAAATAAATCCGATTAGAATCCGCCATGGAGCCACATTTATTGAAATAATTTCACACAAAATGATTTTTATTATATGAATTCATGCAACTAACAACTATTATACATTGTAATCTCCCATTTTGAAATTAATATTAGACCAAATTTTTACATTTACTAAAATTATATATTTCTATGTACTTCTTTAACTCTTAGTCTTTCTGTCAACTTTTTTTTGTAGAAAACTTTGCTATGTTCCTCAAAGTCCATACAATGTAACAAATCAAATTTTAAAAATCTTTTAAAGTATGTATATAATCCTCCTATGTTTTAAAACTAGTTATTAAACTATAACTAATAAAGAAACTATTGAGAAAGAAGAGTAAATGGGAGCTAAAAAGTAATATAAAGCTTCCAAGAATTGCTATTACAAAACAAATTTTTATTCGCAGTTTTGCTTCAACACTAAAACAGACCTTGGCAAAGATACAAAGATAAAACCTAAACTTATTTGGATTTATTTCAAGGACTCAACAAAACACACACTTCAATGACATTTTACTTTAAACTTTTCCTCTCCTATGGGACGGAAAAAACCATTGCTTATTTTGTATATTTAAAACTTAAAATGTCTTTAATTTATAAACCAACTGATATACACAAACAAACATTGTATGGAGAGCTCTAGTCTAATAATATATATAGTTTTTTTTTATAGCTTAAGACTTCAAAAACTACTAAACAGATTGAGCTCTTATTTAGAGGGAAGCTTCACATTGGTACGGAGTGGTTTTAGGCTATTTTTTGCTCTACATCACCCTTTTTAATTAAGCATAAAAATTACCATATCCATAACACGATCAAAGTTGAAATGTTTTTTTTGTTCTAATGTTTTTACAGTTGGAGTTATGGAAAGTGTCAAACTTGTCAATTTGTCTAATTGAAAGCTAGAAATAGACCAATTAGCCCTGTGGTATTTGATTTCAAACATTTGGCATCAACATTTACCAATCTTATAATTCTATTTAGGTAATTTCAATTTACAATTCACAGAAATATCAGAACGTAAATGGGATAGGATGTCAATAAATTTTTTAAGTAACAGGATCTATGTTTGTGTTTGTGTGCCAATATTATAAAGTGCCGCTAGACTTACTGGACTTCCCTTCGGCTGCCGAAGCTTTTTCTTTATAATACTACAATTGAAAGTGTGGGGTCTTACCTTATTGATGCTGGCAATGTAGATGGGTCCCTCTCCCTGGCAAATAGGATCATCCCGGCCGCCCGCAAGGTCCAGCCCGAGATCGTCATCGCTGCTCAGCCGCCGTCGGCCGAAATCAATGTCTAACGTCTCCGTTTCCCATTCCTAAACACCATCAAAGTGAAATTCAATTAAAATAATTAGGTAAGTAAGTCTAGTTGTTCTGTTAGAGAAAGACACTTTTTTGTAAATGAAATCCTACTCCAGAAAAAGAACTAAGTTTTTAATGGTTAGCGAGATCTTAAAAGATAAAAGAAAACCTTACTACTTTATATTATAAATACAGTTACATTTAGTTACTAATTTTTATAATATGAACATAAATTGCTGACATTAAATTGCATTCCTAGTAATTTATTGGCAAAATCAGACAAAAATTACTTTGAAAAGTCGTTAAGTAGTTTATTGTTACTTAAATATTTAGTAAAATGAATTATAATCGACTAAAACGTAGCTACTCTACATACAAAACAAAAAATCTAACCTGTAGGTCTGTATCAATGGCCGAGTCTCGGCTATGATTTTGGCCGATTGACCGCTGCAGCAGCCGTATCCGTCCCTCCTTCTCCAATGTGTCCACCCGTTCTCGTAGCTCTTTGTTCTCTTTCTTTATCTAAAAATAAGATAGATAGATAAATTGAACAGTAAAAATACACAGTCTTTAACTAAAGATAGATACCTACATAGTCAGATGAATACATACTTAAATAACAAAGTGACTTATAGACCATATGTTCAGTGGTCATAAAAAAATACACAAAAAGGCAAGGAAAATAAAAGTTGACAAAAAAAATATTTTCCAACTTCCTCAAAGATAATCCAATTAGAAAGAAAATTAAAAGAAATGAAATGTCAATAAGTAGAAAATATTATTAAAGTAAAAACATTACATCACACTTCTATATTTAGAAATGGACGATTACAGAGATTTCATAATGCTTTGCTAATTAAGAAATTAACAATTTTAAATAAAAATATTGTCAATGACTACAAACTTAGTAGATTGATAGCACATAATGCAACAATACCCAAAATTGCTGCTATCATTTGACAATTTAAGGTTACATATATTTAATACAAAATAAATTGACATCTTTACAATATTGATAGTTACTTACCCACCCCTCTTATAACTAACTTTTTAATATTTTGACTAAAAGTAAACAAAGATGTGCTAAATAAAATTACCTCATTCCTTGATTTTTTAGATTCATCTAAATCTCTAAGAGCTTCAGCTAACTCTGACACTGCCCTGTATCAAAATCATATTATTCTTTTTTATCAACTTCAATTTTGTGAAGTTTAGTTTTAATAGGTTGTTATTTTTAAATTATTTAGATACAACTCCATCTCTAAAAAAAAAAGATTTTAACTTCCATTGATTAGTAGAATTTAAAAAAAGCTATTAAATTGTTTTAATAAAAATAATAGCGCCTAAAAAGCAGTCAGGAAAAATATATGACCGCCAATGTTATTGTGCATAAATGCTTAAATTAAAATATGCACTATACTTAGTGTAATCTACACAAAAAATCATGAACCATTATCTTAAATAGCTGCCAAGAAAACTATTAAAGAAGTTCGTAATTACAGACGAATGACCCTAGTTGTAGAGTAGCTGAGTTAACAAAACTCTATCTATTATAGCTGCTCAGAAAAATATCAAAGAAGAGTCATAACGGACAATTAGACCCTAGATGTAGAGTAGCTGTGCTAACACAATAATATGATGTTTTCCTGTCTCTTTCACGTCGTAATTTATCACAGAGGGTTCGGATTGATTCCCGCTCAAGTACCACCTTCACAAAAACAACCATTCATGAAATATTTTTCATTTTAGAAATTGAGTCAAATGCTTTGGTAATATCAAACTATCATTAATTTTAACAATAAAGGGAAAAGTAGGTTGCGGGTAAAATCCGTAAAGGTTGTGTGTTTTAAGTTAAAAACAGTAGCAGAATGATAAAAAATTATGTTAATTTTTTTTTTAAATTTTGTCTATAGTTCTTTTCGATAACAAATACACATATTTAGTGAATATTATCGTTCTACTACTATTTTAAAGCCTTAAAACACACACCTTTACGGATTTTACCCGCAACCTACCTTTTCCTTTAAAAAAACAAGACTAATATCCCCAATGGGCCGTCATATAAAAATATAAGATTTAACCCCCCCTCGCCCTCCTAATTAAAAAAAAATAACAAGTAAATGGTTGATTTCCTTATCGCGCTCAGAGAAGGCCCAGTCCCTTCGTCCTTTGGCAACATCTGCTTCTAATCCAGCGTCTAAACATAATAATACAAACATAATCAAGATTAAATATTGTTTTATTCAAAGAGTAATATCCTCGTACGGGAAGGGCCATTTTCCGCCATTATGTCTGGTTCTTCTAGGGACCTTAAGGGATAAGACAATGGACGATGAATAAAATTACTTCTTTTGTAGTTTTAATCAATTGGTTGAAACGGCTAGACACTTAACTTAATGATCCAACTGATCAAAGTTTATAGTACCTAAATTTCCAATGTCAAGCGAATAAAAAGACTTGACTATACTGGTGTAATTACAGCCCAATTTTCACTCGTTAAAAGGCTTATTCTTAAAGTCTTAAGTTATGACGTAGTTTACAAAACAATACCGTTGTTTAGAACTCTCATTTTTTTATTACACAATCGAACTGCAAAGAAAGTATAAAATGGGATTAACTGCTATCTTAATTTTAATACCTTACGTAACAATTTAACCTTAATTGTATAAATACAAAGTTAGTATGGTATGTATTCACATCCGCATGTGTATATAAGAAACTTTTGAGCGGTTTCCCCTAACACTGCATTGTCGAGCACAAAAAACCTCCCCCTATTTTTAAATAAATTGAAAATAAGAAAGGGATAGTTCTTAATTTGTTTGTTTATTACTTCACGTTAAGTTAGGTTAGGTATTATTGAGTACTTGTACTGGATAGCCCGGCATGGTTAAATCAGCTTAGGTATAGGCTCCAAAAGGGAAGGGCACCCCGCAGGTGTTATGCATAGAAAACAACAACTCCCTGATTTTCGATTATTTTATTTCAAAAGGGAGGGATGTTTCAGTGCTCGATTTGGACTTTCAGAGGAAGTACCAAATGTACCTTAACCTTTGCTCACTTTTAGTAATAAACATTCACTCTAATTATTTTTTTGCCTTTTAGCGAACAGCAACACTATGTATGCATGATATGCGTGAGTGAATGCACACCAGTTTGGATAAGTTAAATTAAATGTTTGATAACTGACCACTTTATCAGGTTGGGAGGGAATATTGGACTGTAAATTACACTGGTACCTAAAGTTTCATAATCCCGTTTTCTTGTATGTTGGCCAAAAAACTTTGAGTATTTTCATGAAACCAGTTAGTTCTAAACTAAGTGCCCAAACTTTTCATCCAATAAATTTAATTTACAGAAAGGATAATTTTGTATATAATCCTTGGGTATGTACATCAATTTATCCTCCATTGTCTTATCCCTTATTATCCCTGCATCTCAAGGGAGAATGGTCTGTGTGTGTGTGTGTGTGTGTGTACTTTTAAACCTTTAATTCTATATCCATCAATCAACCTTTCATTATAATCAAATCAAAATATCAATAAAGTTAAATGTAGATGATATAAGTTATTTTCTAAATTAAACCAGGGCAAAAATACCACATTCGTAGATTATAATTATTGGTGAAAAAGTTTGACAGTGCCAGTTTGTACTATAAAGATCTAATAAAAGTCCCCAAGATGTAAAAACCAACGAATGAGCGAACGTGTTTGTAACAATTGTGAGTAAAATTGACAAAGACTATAATACTGTTTATTAAATGCAGTTTCTAATAGGTACATTATGTAGTTATTATTAAAGATATGCAAACAAAAACAAACGACATTGTAGAGTAGCTTTGCACATTCATATATAAAAGTAACAGGATCTTTTTCTGTTTGTATTAAAGGATCTTGCTGACCACTGAACCGATATGGTTCTTTTTTTACAATGTCAAAGGTCCTGGGAAGGTTTGTATATGAATATTTAATTTGTGGGAAGTTACAACCTACAACCCAAAAAAAGTCGCAAAAATAAAAAAAATTTCCCCCTAAATACTTTTTTGCTTTTTCTTTTTAAAACTAAATTTCAAAGTAGGGGAGGGGACGACTTCCTCCCCCACCACCTTTAATGCCCCTAAAGGCCTCCAGGGGGGGGGGGGAGCCACTAGAAAAGCATAAGACAAAATAAGAAGGAAGGAAAGAACAATTTGTTTATGAAAGCGACACAAGAAGATTTAAAGATAATTGAAATAAATCATAGGGGAACAGCCCAGGGATTTAAAGGGATAAGACAATGGTCAATAAATAGATGTACTTGGCCAATTGATGATACACAAATACCTATTCTGTAAATTACAATAAGTGGTTGAAACGTTAGGACACTCGACTTAATAAACCAACCAATCCAAACGCAACAAGTCGAAAAAATTGTTAATCCAGCGAATAAGAAAACGTTTGGTATTATAAAACTTTGGGGACAAGTGTAATAAACAACCTAATGTCCTCTCCCTCCCTGGGAAAAGGCAGCTAGGGAATAAATGAATGCTGGACAGATAAACCATTCATTTCGGTCCAATTATGAGATGGATTATTTTGATTAAACTAAAAATTAAATGTCCAAAACATTTTTATAGATCCATTTAAACTGAACTACTAGTTTATATTTCAAAATAAGATAAGCTAACATGATTGAATCTTCCTTGAATATTAAAACAATAAAAGAATATTTTACTTTCTATTTTGTCATAAAACTTTTCATAAGTACCTAGTGTAGTTTCTGTCGTATAGACTAGCGGCTACTCCTCTAGAGACCTCTAGTTCGACCCCCCCCCCTTTATTTTTATTTTATAAAGTTAAAAAAATATAGGAAGGTGGGTCGGATTTTTAAATTTTATTTTTAAAAGAGAAGAAATTGGAGGGATTTTCTTTTAGGGGCGATTTCTCGAGGGCGAGGGAGGTTGTACCGCACCCCCCTGAAATAGTTTAAAAACCTTCCCATGACCTATGAGAAGTGGTTAGTGATATCCTTTGGTACAGACAGACACACACAGATCCTGATACTTTTATATAAGGATTGACCTTTTACGGGCATAATTGTATTGTATTTTTTCTACTTTAGGTTAAACTGGTACTTAAAATAATATAATATAGCCCAACACAACATAGACAGTTATAATTGAAATTTGCTTATTATTCATTACAAAGCAAGCAAATTTACAGACTGGCCAGCCAATTTTGAAAATAAAAAACGTACATAACGTACACAAAAAAATACGTTACGTACATAAAAAAAGTAAAAAACGTACAAAAACGTACATTCCTAATAAAAAAAAGTTAAATAATTTCCTAGTTACCTATTATCAATACATTTAAGTCTACTAGCAGCTACCTGTAAAGGAGAACCATAGCGAACTGACAGACACAAGATATCCTATTACTCTATTCAAAAGAACTAGCGTCTACGCTCCTAAAGGCCTCTAGGGGCACTTGAGGAGGGGAGAGTTGAATTTAATAAAAAAAAACATGGATGACAACATACATAAGTAGCGAAGCTCAAAAGTTATTTATAGACATCTGGAAAAAAATTAACTTAAAATCGCAATTAAAATTCATTTTTGGGGGGAGGAGGTAGTTTTTTTTCTAAAGTCAATTTCTCTTGGGAGGGTGGATGGTGATACTCTTCCCCAAAATAGTTATAAAACTTCCAAAAACCTATGAGAAGCTATCCTGTTAAGGAGAACCATATCGGTTCCGTGGTTAGCGAGATTCTTTGATTCAAACAAACAGACATTCTGTTATTATGTACAAAGTATATCCTATTATAAGGACCAGCGACTACGCCATTAGAGGCCTCTAGAGGAACTTGATTAGGGGGGTGGGGAGTTGAATTCAAAAACCCATTTTTTTATTTAAAAATAAAAAGTAAAAAACAAGGATGACAACATCCTTAAGTAGCGAAGCTCAAAAGTTATGGATGGAAATCTGGGAACTATATAAACTATAGAGTAGTGTCGTAAAAAATAAGCATTTAACTTATTTAAATAAATCACAAAACCTTTTCAAAATATATAATAACGTGAAAATCTAGGAATAAATTTAGCCCCCCAACCAATAAGCAAATCTCAATGAAATTTAGTGGAAGTATTAAGAATGAAAACTAATACAATCCCTGAAAATTACTCCCGTCTATCAGGAATATGAGTTGTGAAAATCACAAAAACCTATACATCTAGGAATCGATCTAGCACTGCAACAAATAGACAAACCTTAAAGAAACTTTTTGAAAATATGTAGAATGTGAATTTATTTATTCCCTGAAAATTTCAGCCGTCTATCTTGAATAGAAGTCGAGAAAACCATGAAAAAAAGAAAATCTAGGAATAGATCTAGCACCCAACCAAAAGGCAAATCTCAATGAAAATATGTAGAATGTGAACTTATTCAATCAAAAAACAGGAGCCGAGAAAATCACGTTTCTCCGATAGCATAACGGACTGACAAAGTGATTATAGAGTAGCTTCGCTAATAATTTTTTTAGTGAGGGAAGGGGGAGTAGACCACCCCCATTTCTGATTTCAATTTTAAAAAGAAAGAAAAAATAGGGGAAGGGTTGTGATTTTTTTCTAAGAGTAGTTTCTCTTGGGAGGGTGGTTGTACCCTCTCCCAGGACCTATGAGAAGCTACCCTGTAAAAGAGAACCATATCGGTTTAGCGGTTAGCGAGAACCTTCGGTACAAATAAACTGACAGAGAGACATACATCCTGTTATTACGTACTAAGTATATTCTATTAAATAAAGTAGTAAGTTTTTTGTCTGATGCTTAAGATTTTCATAACTACTTCACACAGTTACCGAGATGGTTTTAGGCTATTTTTCTACCATTTTGAATACAGGTTCTTGAAGGGATATGGAAGGACAGAGAAAATAGCCTACAACCTCACAAAGATCATGTCGGTTCAGCAGTTAGCGAGATTCTTTGTTACAGGAAAAAAGGATTTATAGGATAAACATATAATAGGATATAGGGTTATTTTGTCTATTGCTAAAGATCTCAGAAAATACTAGTCTTTAATACAAAGTAAATCAATGCCTGTCTGTCTAAAGCTTAAGATCTTGGTAACCGCTGAACAGATTGGGTTCTAAATTCTAATCTTCAGGGAATATATCTACTATTCCTGTGGTAGTTTTAGGCTATTTTCTTAGAGTGTGAGAAACCCACCACCCCCCCCCCCAAAAAAAAAAATCAACCACCCCTCAATTTATTTTTGTAAACTAATGCAAATCAGCGGGGTGGGGGAACCCCCACCGCACCCTGGGGCGAAGCCTAAATGAAAAAAATAATCACAATCTTTTTTTATATTTTTTTTGGACAAATTTCCAACTAACGATTCTATAAAAGAGGGATACGAAGCCTCTAATCATAGTAGAAAGTAAAAAGCTTTAAGTGTCCCTCCCCCAAAGAAAATAGCAAAAACCATCACAGGACTATTAGGTATATTCCATGAAGAGTAGAGCACAATAGGTTCAGTGGTTACTGAGATATTAAGCTTCTGATATACAGACGGACAAGCAGACGGACAGACATCATTCTACTTTGCATTATAGATAATATACTATTTTTGTAATACTTTTTGTACAAATACAAATAAATATACAAATACTTTTATACTTATATTTGATTCTTATTCTTTAAAAACTGAAGATACCAAAAAATAAGACTTCTTAATCCTACACTGTGCACCATATGATATCTCGGAAAATTTACCCAAGTATATAAAGAATTTGAAAAAAAATTATTGTAAAATCTATTAAAGGGGTAGTAGCATGAAATGCATTTAAACTTGAATTTAGTCAACTGCATATCTCTTTCTGTTCAATAGTTTAAACTATATCTATAGGACATATATTTCAAATCCATAAATTTAAACTGTAAGTTCTAATAACATATATGCATAATTTACATACATATTTTTGTTCTATGAAAATTGAAGATATTACCTATTGAATTTATTTAAATAATACACCTAAAATTTTCGTACAAAACATACAAATTACTTTTCTGCTAATATTTGATTCTTATTATTTTTAAAAAAACGTAAAACGTACAAAAATACAAATTTCAAAATACGTTACGTACACATATCAAAATAACGTCCAGAACGTACACAGATTCTATGCGTAACGTACAAAACGTACAAAACGTACACTCTGGCCAGTCTGAATTTAATTAGAATAGAGAACACGAGGGGATGCGAGCTTTCATATTAGAGTCATTATACCTAGACTGTGTGTTTTATTTTAAGATTTTAACTAATGCACATGGGGTCAAAGACAGGATTAAGGCTTAGTTTCGCAGGCCGCAGCGGGCTAGGAAATTGATATTTGGTTCAATATAGTTACAAGTATAGATGTATAATCCAAACCACTACTTGGCCCAAGTAATGGAGACCCTTTTCGTTTGCTAGCAAAGCTAATTGTTTGTTGTTCTTTTGTATCGTCTGTGTTAATATTTCCCACGCTAATAGCTGATTTCAAAGACCCAATACAAAATCGGGACAGGGTTACATCTACCTCATGCCCCCTCTATTATTACTTTAATTTTTTTTTTATATAATACAAAGCCAGATCAGGTTTTGTTTCTTGACATACTGCTGCAATACAATTTTCAGAGAAAAAACCTATATTTGATGGGTCTAACTACCCATAAGTCTCATGGGTGGGCAATGATGGAATTTGAGAGCAATCTAAGCATATATAATTTAATTCTAAGGCAAATTGAAGCGGAGAAAGGGAAGTAGTTGAAATATACACAACTAGCGGTTTCGCCCCTAGACCCTCTTCATTTCATTTGAGATTTAAAAGTGAAACAGTTTTTTTGGAGGTGGGGGAGAAATTTTTTGCAGGATCGACTTCTCTTTGGGGTGGGAAGTTATCTCTCCAAAAATTAAGATTAATTCCAGTTTTATTATATTTATCTATTTTTTCGTGAATTATTGTCTTTAATAAAAACACGATACATGATTTTTCAGTATGACTCAGAACCGGATCTAATCCAGCAGATATTAATCGGTTTCGATGCTATTCTGGAATACGATTTAAGTTTTTAGAGTGTTGTATAATTCTGACAAGCCGTTTGTAACAATGAAAATCTGAATTGAAAGCGAGTTAAGTTGTTTCCCATTCAGTATTTAGCTTTCATTTATGCAAACTATTTGGTTAGTCTGGGATGGACTAGGATATGAACATTTATTATGTAATAGAGTTGTTTAAATTAAGTGTCATTAAGAGATAGCATTAAATTCATTCCAAGTCTAGGATAGGCTTTTATATGATAAGGGTATTTATTCTGTAATAGAGTTTTTTAAATTAAGTGTCATTAAGAGATGAAATTCATTAAACTATTTAAAAATCTAGAAAGAACAGTAATACACTGCTACCCAAAGTTTTATACCCACGGTATCTCATTGAATTCAAAATCTTTAGGTTTTAGACTATTTTTGGGGAGAGCATCTGCACCCCCCAATAAAAGATACTCCCCACCTAAAATTCCCCTAGCGGCTTCTAGGGGGCGTAGCCGCTAGTTTATATAAATACTAATGTTAAATAATATTCTTATGAGATGAGCCAAAATCCTTTCTTTCTGAACAAATTTTGAGTGATACTTAATTAGCTAACGTTTTTCTGGGCACTATATTTCATTAACTTCTTAATAATCTAAGATAAAAGAATGAAAATTACTTACTTCGATCGGGTCCTGGATGCATTAAAAAAGGAAAAAATGTTAATTATATTTAAAAAGATTGTAAACCATTAACTTTAGTGTCAATTGATAGGTATTTCAGCATTCATAACAAAATCTAGGATAAAGAGTGGATCATAAACATGCATTGTTCAGGTACTGAGTAACTCAGTCAGATAAACGTACGAATTTTACTTTATTATAGACAGCTTTCCTCGGATATTAAAAAATTGAATAATTAAAACCAGTTTTGATAGCAGATTCGAGGGGCCAAATGTCCGTGCTAACAAATTTGGAACCTATTAATTTATAATTTTTATTTTGATATTCGTGGATCATTTACTGTAATACGATGCTATACATGATTTTTCAGTATGGCTGAGAACCGGTTTTAATCTAGCGGATATTAATCGGTTTCAAAGCTATACTGAAATAAGATTTCCATGCAATTAAAAAACTGACCTTGAAGATCACTGTTGAGTTTTTCTATGTGTTTCTCGAGTCTGTCAATTTCCAGCAAGGCTTGCTCCAAACTTTCAATCTAAAATAAATAAATCACATAAGAAATTAACATAGAACTCAGTCATATCATATTTATTCTGTATATTTATGATACCTAAAAGTGAATTTTTTGTAATATACAACATGCGCCTTTCATAGGACTTTTACCAGCAGCTGTGCTTTAGGGATACAAACCTCTCCTATACCTATTTATTAGAGTTACTCAAGAGACACATTGTCTGATTCCACCAATAGGAGAATACTAATACGTTAGGGCTTAATTTTTTTCATTTCGTTCGTATTTTAAGTCAGCTATAAATTGTCGCATATTTTAGGATTAGGCTTATCTGGGTAAATAATTTGTTTAAAAATTCTTCCCTTGTATAATGTGAAGCATATGACAAACACATATTAAGTCAGTAATGAAATTCTTTTATTAAAGTTAGCTTTCTTAAAATAATATCGTCGAATAAATTCTATAAAAATTTCGTCGTCCGTATCTAGTAGGTATGTAACAAAATGTGAAAAAAAAGTTTCTGTCTGCAAAAATTTCCTTTTTTTTATTTTGACGATAAATGGGGTCAGTTGGACTATCTAGATATACTATATCTTTTACCTATTTGAATCTTTCCTGCTTTGCAGGGTGTCGGAGCCGTATAATTTTGATGCGGCTCCGGCTCCTACCTTAATATTAATATATCAATTTTTTTTCATTATTGAATTTGATAAAATAAAATAAATAATATAAAATATTTTGCTTTTATTTGATTAAAGCTATATAAAAGTAGAAGGATGTGTGTCTATTTGTTAAGTAACAATAGTTTTTCAGTTTATTATATGGAAATAGACCGTTGCCAAATTATAATATTACTTTAAAAAATCATTTTTAGCTAATTCGGAGCCGGAGCCGTTTTTAACGAAAAATACGGCTCCGGATCCGGCTCCGGCTCCACCAAAAATGTTGCTGCTCCCGGCTCCGGAACACTGCTGCTTTGGAAAACGTTTTAGCGGCATTTAAACGAACAAACGAATACCTAGATACATAATCTTTTACAAAAAAAAAATTACGTTATAAAAAAAAAGGTTATTTGTAGGTATTTATTTTGTATTTGTCTTAATCTTGAAATATCATTAAAAAATACTAAAGATGATTGGTCTAACACATAGACTGTAAAATTGAAAATATTACTTTCTCCATAATAATGTTCAATACATAACTACAACAGGTACTAACACAAATGAACTATACTGTATAGGAACAGTTTACCAACAATTATTCATAGATTTTTTTGTTTGAATTTAATACATGTGATTAATGTTCTTCCAGAAAAAGACCTAAACCCCAAGTAGATATGATTTTTAAAAATTAAATCAAAATTTATCATTCCAAAAGTGCGCTATTACTAAGAGTTTTTCAAATATTTAAGATTTCGAACTACAAAATAGAAAATTGCTGCGATTTTAAGAATAAAATCCAAATATAGCATCTCAAATATTATTAATAAGAGTATAAGGATTCGATGGTAAAATACATCTTACAAAATACAATAGTCTATCCATTTATCTAGCGAGGCAACTCAGTGAGCCATATTCAATTTGCGTGTCTACTACTTTGTTATTATTGTTGGTGGGTATTCATTTCCGCATATGTCTTCAATGGATAAAGGATTTACGTGGATATATTGACAAGGGAAATTTGTTGTCAATTTAGCTTGCTGATATGAACCTCATTTATTGGTCAGTTCGTTTGTCCTGTAGGCGGGAAGGGGATGGGGTAAAGGGGGTGGATGGGAGTTATCGTTATTTTAGCCAGCTGCAAGCATCACTTTATCAGAGTACACGAAAATATGGTGCAACATCCAAGCAATAATATATCGATTATACCCAATATTATTAAATCAGAGCTGCATATTATTACAACAGCTTTTTCATTATCCCCATAATTAAAAACAGTTTGTTATTTGTATCTACAAGTAGCTGTGATTCTATCATCCAGGGAATGGAGGTCAGAAAAAAAAAGACTAGCATCATCAAAGTTAAAAATAAAATAGCCTGAAACTATCCCGGGATCTTTGAGAAGCTATTCCAAATAAAGAGCTGAAGCGGTTCATGAGTTCTTAACTTAGAAGCAAAAAAAATACAATACTTAATACAATAAGCATTTTGTAAATATAAAACAAAATGCTGATGAGATAAAATGCGTAAGTGGAGGTACACCAATTTTTGTATTTTTAGAAAATAACATATTGCAGTAAATTCTAAAATACTTTTGGGAATATGAAATATATAGATGCTACTGTTATTCATTTAATATACAGATTTATTTCTTTATATTTGCACATTAATTTCAATTTTATGATTTATATTCTTACTCCTATGCAGAAAAAATTAAAGAAAGGGTTTCTTTTAAGGGAGGAACATTAGACTGTAAATATGTAGTAAGTCCCCAAAGTTTTACAAAATCTCATACTATAAAAAGGTAGTAAATTTTTCACGTAGTTACAGTAAAGTTGTAAGTAACGGTTTAGTCAAATGCTCTTATTAAGTCAAATTGTATTTAATTATTTTCTAATTTTTTGAAAATAATAGGTACAAACTTCAGAAGGGGTTATTTTGTTTATCATGCATGATTTGGGGATTCAGACTGAACATATTTATGATACCTTTTTATATACATTATTACAAAGCTTCCCTGAATATTAAGTAAAACCAATTCGTCGTACCATCATTTTCCAAGATCTTTAGGTGCAAAGATTGGATTATAAATTGGCATAAATCAAGATTTATTTTTCTCTATTAACATTCAAGTAAAAAAATGCATACAAAATGACTTAAATAAACAATTAAAAGACAATAATGTAAATTCTTTAGATATTCTTATACAATTTCTACCCAGGAATCTAAAGGGACAAGATAATGGCCGATAAATTGATGCGCATCCCCAATAATGATACACTAAATTACCCGTTTTGTAAATTATAATTAGTGGTTGAAACACTAGAACACTCAACTTAATGAACCAACCTAATCAAATTCAATAAAAGTCCCCAAAGTTGTTAAGCAAACAAACAACAAAAACTTTATTATGAAACTTTGGGAACTAGTTTTATGAACAGACCAATGTCCCTTCCTTCCTGATTTCTCCTCCTTTTACCTGACTAAATAATAAAATAGTACGCCAATTTAAAAAGAGAATGTAGACAGGGAGGGAGGGGACAATGGGCTGTTTATCCCACATGTCCCCAAAGTTTTATTATACAGTTTTCCTATTCGTAGGCTAAACAACTTTGGGAACTTTAATTGAAATTTGATTTGTTGTTTCATTAACTTGAGTGTCCAAACGTATAAACCTACAATTGTAATCTAAGAGTAATTTTTTATTTCATTATTGGGGAATGGGATATACATAAATTTATCAGCTATTGTCTTATCCCTTTAGATCCCTGGAATGTAGAGGTATTTTGTTTCTATATCGATAATAGATACACACATGTGATAGACAATATTACAAACATATATTTATCCAAATACTCTACTACATAACAGGGATCTTAAGGGATAAGAAAATGGTTGATAAATTGATTATCCAATGATTATATACAGAGTTACCCATTTTGTAGGTTCTAATTAATGGTTGAAGTGTTGACAATACAAGTTTGGCATCAACCAATCAAAATTCAATAAAAGTACCCAAAGTTTTTGAACCAACGAATAAGATCAAGCGGTCATAATACATTTTGTTGGCACCAGTTTAATTTACAGCCCAATGTCCTTTCAATCCCTCCATAGCTAATAAAATTAAAAAGGTACTAATGGAGCACTAGGTTCAATCTCCAAAAAACTAACAAAATTTTAAAAATCCTTCTAATTTATTTTCTATTCTTAAAATTAGGAATTATACCTCGAGCAAAATCTTTTGCTTCGACTAGGTAAACAAGGCAATAACAATTGATGAAAAATCTTAAACTTTAAATGGCCATTTTATTTTTGTTTCTGAAAATACCTTATGCTAAAAAAACACTAGACAAGCCCTGAATGGCATAAAGCTACAAATCGTAGTCTGTTTTCTTTACTCCAACATGACTAAATCCCTTGGTACCATAATATAAATGTAGTTGTCAATAAAAGACTAGGAAGGAATTAATTTACAGAAAGGGAAATAAATAATGCTTGTCATTTATGCGTACTAGGTATTCTTTTTAGGAATAGTACAAAACAATATTCTATTTCAAGCTAGAATGGCAAGAGGTAGAAGAAAACACTTTTCAAAGATCTTGTTTGGTACGTATATTTAGAAAAATTCTAGAAAACTAAAAATGATATATATTATAGCGTCCTACTGAAACTAATATACAAGTTTTGTTAGACTGGTTTTAATCTTTTAATTTTTCATTTTAATATCCGTGGGTAGCTGTCTATAATACGAAGCGATACATAACTATTATCCATTTATTTACATCAAACGCCATGGATAAATTAATCATTTAGGACAAACATCGATGGAAAATTTTTAGTGTTAATTTAAAAATGGCCTGAACATTTTGTTTTATAGTTGTTTTGCGAATAAAATGACGATATGTGGCAAGTATAACACACCATAAATTACAAAATCCCATTAAAATTGTTAGAAACCAAAAAAATTGCGTTGTAAGGATATTTTAGTTTCCACAAATGCAAATTCTTTTCTGTTTAAAGCAGGATGTGCGATCACATCTGCCGTTTCATATTCGCTGAAAAGAAACTATAGGAAATAAATAAAGACTAGAGTCGACCAAAAATTAAAGTAAAAGAATAGAGGGGGCTTGAGCTATATTTAACTCTGCCCACAGGGCGATGACCCTGTCACGACTTTCTATTCGAACTTTGAAATCAGCTAATAGCGTCGGAAATATAAACAGCCGAGTCCCTGCAAAAGAACAGAAAGCAGACGAATAGGGTCTCCACCACTTGAGTCAGATAAATGTCTGAATTATACATCTATACTTTTACATTTATTAAGCAAATATTAAGTGTCAGAAATGCTGTAATAATATTTGATAATTTGATACAAGTGCAAAAGTGAAAGTACACCCCAGCAGACACATTTTCATCTTAATGGCCGTATATTTTCAACAGTTAGTGTCCCTCCAAACCATACATTCATTTGAAGATTTTTTTCAACAACAAAAAAAAATATTACTGCCAGACAAACAGAAGGACTGACAGACAGATACAAAAACTTATAGAATAGATTTTGTAATAAACATTATAAAAAAGAAATAAGTAATATATTCACATTAGTAGCGCGGCAATAACATGCCAAGAAAGAGATGTTTTTACAGTAAAACAAATAGTTGACAGTCATCTACATCCATCATCTTATAATCAGACAATAAACAAGATTGAACTTTAATTATCTTGAAGGATATTTTTGTAATACTCTTTACATTAATAGTTTTATTATTTTTTTTTCTATTCGTTGGCTTAAAACTGTTGGTACTTTTATTTAATTTTGATTGGTTGGTTGAGTTTTAGACAATCTTTCTAATCTAAAGCAGGGGTAATTTTGTATATTATAATTTGGATCTCTGAAAAATCCAGACTGAGATTATTTTATTCTGTTTCATATGAACACTATCTCTAAAAAAAATTTATGTAGTACTACAAAAGAATAGTTATTTGAATTTCTGTTTTTGAGGTCAGTAATGACATTTTTTCCTTTCACAGCTTTTTGTTAAAATAAAGATGGCTTAAACAATTCTAGTTAAATTTTAGATTCCACTAACGACATAACTGATTAGTTTTCATTTTAAAGGTAGTTTCTCATAGGTCTCTGGAGGGTTTTCTACTTTTCCTACCTCTTCGAATACAAAGCATATAAATGCTAGGGGCGCACTCGCTAGTATAAAGTAAAGTAAAGGTGTAAAAATACCAGAACCATTAGATGTTGCATTAAGCCTAGCAAAATATTGCAAATAGAGATAGTTGATATTTTTGTATCATTAAAAATTATACCTAAGTTAAAAAAATATCAAAGTTTCTAGAAATTTAGGAAAGCAATCCTTTCCCTCTCTATGTTGTTTTCTATTAACACCAAATAGTCAATAGGCCTACGGCTAAAGAGAAAAAATGAAGAATTATTTAGGTATAACAATTAATAACTAATGTTTTATTTTTTTATTGGTAACTATAGTTCTTTATATAAAGAACCATCGCTAACATAAATATTTAGGTGTCAATTTTTAACCGATTGATATTCCTATTTTATTAGGTATGAAATTATTTATTAAAATAAAACTAACTAAATTGAATTTAAGTGAAACACAAAATAACTTTGTGTTTTTTTGCTCTTTAGGTGACCTAAACCTATCAAAATCAATTACGAAGACATCCATACAAGGATAGAGCATTGATTGAAAATTTCTTCCTACATTGCTACACCTTTTCTCCTTGCTACACCTCTCTTCCTTGCTAATATGAGGATGTACAGTCTCCTGTGAGGCACTGTCTCTCATAATTCCTTACCTTGCTACACCTCTCCTCCTTGCTAATATGAGGATGTACAGTCTCCTGTGATGCACTGTCTCTCATAATTCCTTACCTTGCTACACCTCTCCTCCTTGCTAATATTAGGATGTACAGTCTCCTGTGAGGCACTGTCTCTCATAATTCCTTACCTTGCTACACCTCTCCTCCTTGCTAATATGAGGATGTACAGTCTCCTGTGAGGCACTGTCTCTCATAATTCCTTACCTTGCTACACCTCTCCTCCTTGCTAATATGAGGATGTACAGTCTCCTTTGAGGCACTGTCTCTCATTATTCCTTACCTTGCTACACCTCTCCTCCTTGCTAATATGAGGATGTAATTGTACAGTCTCCTGTGAGGCACTGTCTCTCATAATTCCTTACCTTGCTACACCTCTCCTCCTTGCTAATATGAGGATGTACAGTCTCCTGTGAGGCACTGTCTCTCATAATTCCTTACCTTGCTACACCTCTCCTCCTTGCTAATATTAGGATGTACAGTCTCCTGTGAGGCACTGTCTCTCATAATTCCTTACCTTGCTACACCTCTCCTCCTTGCTAATATGAGGATGTACAGTCTCCTGTGATGCACTGTCTCTCATAATTCCTTACCTTGCTACACCTCTCCTCCTTGCTAATATTAGGATGTACAGTCTCCTGTGAGGCACTGTCTCTCATAATTCCTTACCTTGCTACACCTCTCCTCCTTGCTAATATGAGGATGTACAGTCTCCTGTGAGGCACTGTCTCTCATAATTCCTTACCTTGCTACACCTCTCCTCCTTGCTAATATGAGGATGTACAGTCTCCTTTGAGGCACTGTCTCTCATTATTCCTTACCTTGCTACACCTCTCCTCCTTGCTAATATGAGGATGTAATTGTACAGTCTCCTGTGAGGCACTGTCTCTCATAATTCCTTACCTTGCTACACCTCTCCTCCTTGCTAATATGAGGATGTACAGTCTCCTGTGAGGCACTGTCTCTCATAATTCCTTACCTTGCTACACCTCTCCTCCTTGCTAATATGAGGATGTACAGTCTTCTGTGAGGCACTATCTCTCATAATTCCTTACCTTGCTACACCTCTCCTCCTTGCTAATATGGGGATGTACATTCTCCTGTGAGGCACTATCTATCATAATTCCTTACCTTGCTACACCTTTCCTCCTTGCTAATATGAGGATGCACAGTCTCCTGTGAGGCGCTGTCTCTCATCATTTTCTTATCCAGCTCAAGTCGGGACATATACTCCCTCCTGAAATAATACAAGTTGTAAGATTTTCAAATGTGCAATTGTTGGGTGCATGAATCGTTATATTTCACGTACTCTAATAAAGTGATACTTGCAGCTTGATATAATAACGATTCTCCCTATCCACCCCCTTTATCCTTAGTTATCGCCCCCTACTGGATGAACGAGGTGACCTATAATTAATATCCATGTTTGCAAGGTAAAGTGACGACAATTTTACCCCCTTTAATATATTCACGTATATCTTATCATTGAGCTATTAAGTCTGGAAATTGGGCAAATATGAACACTATAAAGACGTTGGGAGGGAGACTTTGGGCTGCGTATCACACAAGTACTCAGACTTTTATAATAAAGTTTATTATTCGTTGGCTTAACAACATTGGGGACATTTATTGAATTCTGATTGGCTGGTTCTTTAAATTGAATGTCAAAATATTTCAACCAGTATTTGTAATCTATAGGAGTAATTTTGAAGGTCATCATTGGGGAAGTACTGTACACCAATTTATTCCTGATAATACTATGTGATAAATATGTAACAATATGCAGAAATGAATACACACCGACATCATCTATTATTAGAAGTTGAAAAAGTTAATATTTTGCGCAAATAATACTATTATATAATTGAAAAATTGGTCATTTGCACATTAACGCACGCAAAATATCATTTATTTTAAATTTATGTACAAAACGTTTCGGGTATAGTCCTTTCCATGACATCGCTCCATATGGGGCGATGATTTTCTATAGCTCCTTCAAGGAGCTATAGCATAGCCTCTTATCATATGGAGCGATGTGATAGCCCCTTTTAAGGAGCGTTCATATCGCCTCTTATGATAAGAGGCTATGCTATAGCTCCTTCATGGCCTCTTAATAGCTCCTTTGAAGGGGCGTTAATATCGCCTCTTATGATAAGAGGCTATACTATAGCCCCATGATGGCTCCTTCATAGCCTCTCCATCGCCCCTCCATAGTCCTTTACCTCCAGTGCCCCTTCATCGCTCCTTCATCGCCCCTACATCGCTCCTTCATCTCTCCTTCTTGAAATTTATATTAAATTGTACTTTGATGGCCCCTACATCGCCCCTACATCGCCCCTACATCGCTCCTTCATCTCTAATTCTTGAATTTTATATTACATTGTACTTTGATGGCCCCTACATCGCTCCTCCATCGCCCCTACATCGCTCATACATCGCCCCTACATCGCTCCTTCATCTCTCCTTCTTGAAATTTATATTACATTGTACTTTGATGGCCCCTACATCGCTCCTCCATCGCCCCTTCATCGCTCCTCCATCGCCCCTACATCGCTCCTTCATCTCTCCTTCTTGAAATTTATATTACATTGTACTTTGATGGCCCCTACATCGCTCCTCCATGGCCCCTTCATCGCTCCTACATCGCCCCTACATCGCTCCTTCATCTCTCCTTCTTGAAATTTATATTACATTGTACTTTGATGGCCCCTACATCGCTCCTCCATCGCCCCTTCATCGCTCCTACATCGCCCCTACATCGCTCCTTCATCTCTCCTTCTTGATATTTATATTACATTGTACTTTGATGGCCCCTACATCGCTCCTCCATCGCCCCTACATCGCTCCTCCATGGCCCCTACATCGCTCCTTCATCTCTCCTTCTTGAAATTTATATTACATTGTACTTACTTTGATGGCCCTTACATCGCTCCTCCATCGCCCCTGCATCGCTCCTCCATCGCCCCTACATCGCTCCTCCATCGCCCCTACATCGCTCCTCCATGGCCCCTACATCGCTCCTCCATCCCCTTACATCGCTCCTTCATCTCTCCTTCTTGATATTTATATTACATTGTACTTTGATGGCCCCTACATCGCTCCTCCATCGCCCCTACATCGCTCCTCCATGGCCCCTACATCGCTCCTTCATCTCTCCTTCTTGAAATTTATATTACATTGTACTTACTTTGATGGCCCTTACATCGCTCCTCCATCGCCCCTTCATCGCTCCTCCATCGCCCCTACATCGCTCCTCCATCGCCCCTACATCGCTCCTCCATGGCCCCTACATCGCTCCTCCATCCCCTTACATCGCTCCTCCATCGCCCCTACATCGCTCCTATATCGCTCCTACATCGCCCCTACATCGCTCCTTCATCTCTCCTTCTTGAAATTTATATTACATTGTACTTACTTTGATGGCCCCTACATCGCTCCTCCATTGCCCCTATATCGCTCCTACATCGCTCCTTCATCTTTCCTTCTTGAAATTTATATTACATTGTACTTACTTTGATGGCCCCTACATCGCTCCTCCATCGCCCCTTCATTGCTCCTCCATCGCCCCTACATCGCTCCTCCATCGCTCCTCCATCGCCCCTACATCGCTCCTTCATCTCTCCTTCTTGAAATTTATATTACATTGTACTTTGATGGCCCCTACATCGCTCCTCCATCGCCCCTTCATCGCTCCTACAACGCCCCTACATCGCCCCTATATCGCTCCTATATCGCCCCTACATCGCTCCTTCATCTCTCCTTCTTGAAATTTATATTACATTGTACTTACTTTGATGGCCCCTACATCGCTCCTCCATCGCCCCTACATCGCTCCTCCATTGCCCCTACATCGCTCCTCCATTGCCCCTACATCGCTCCTCCATCGCCCCTATATCGCTCCTACATCGCCCCTACATCGCTCCTTCATCTCTCCTTCTTGAAATTTATATTACATTGTACTTACTTTGATGGCCCCTACATCGCTCCTCCATCGCCCCTACATCGCTCCTTCATCTCTCCTTCTTGAAATTTATATTACATTGTACTTACTTTGATGGCCCCTACATCGCTCCTCCATCGCCCCTACATCGCTCCTCCATCGCCCCTACATCGCTCCTCCATCGCCCCTACATCGCTCCTCCATCGCCCCTATATCGCTCCTACATCGCCCCTACATCGCTCCTTCATCTCTCCTTCTTGAAATTTATATTACATTGTACTTACTTTGATGGCCCCTACATCGCTCCTCCATCGCTCCTTCATCTCTCCTTCTTGAAATTTATATTACATTGTACTTACTTTGATGGCCCCTACATCGCTCCTCCATCGCCCCTACATCGCTCCTACATCGCTCCTTCATCTCTCCTTCTTGAAATTTATATTACATTGTACTTTGATGGCCCCTACATCGCTCCTCCATCGCTCCTTCATCTCTCCTTCTTGAAATTTATATTACATTGTACATACTTTGATGGCCCCTACATCGCTCCTCCATCGCCCCTACATCGCTCCTTCATCTCTCCTTCTTGAAATTTATATTACATTGTACTTTGATGGCCCCTACATCGCTCCTCCATCGCCCCTTCATCGCTCCTACATTTTTCCTTCATCTCTCCTTCTTGAAATTTATATTACATTGTACTTTGATGGCCCCTACATCGCTCCTTCATCGCCCCTAAATCTCTCCTTCTTGAAATTTATATTACATTGTACTTACTTTGCTGGCCCATACATCGCTCCTTTTCCAAATTTATATTACATTCTACTTTGATGGCTCCTACATCGATCCTTTTCCAAATTTATATTACTTTGTACTTTGATGGCCCCTACATCGCTCCTTCTCCAAATTAGTATTACATTGTAGGGGCGATGGAGGAGCGATGTAGGGGCGATGGAGGAGCGATGTAGGGGCGATGTAGGAGCGATGAAGGGGCGATGGAGGAGCGATGTAGGGGCGATGTAGGAGCGATGAAGGGGCGATGGAGGAGCGATGTAGGGGCCATCAAAGTAAGTACAATGTAATATAAATTTCAAGAAGGAGAGATGAAGGAGCGATGTAGGGGCGATGTAGGAGCGATGAAGGGGCGATGGAGGAGCGATGTAGGGGCCATCAAAGTACAATGTAATATAAATTTCAAGAAGGAGAGATGAAGGAGCGATGTAGGGGCGATGTAGGGGCGATGTAGGAGCGATGTAGGGGCGATGGAGGAGCGATGTAGGGGCCATCAAAGTAAGTACAATGTAATATAAATTTCAAGAAGGAGAGATGAAGGAGCGATGTAGGGGCGATGTAGGAGCGATGAAGGGGCGATGTAGGAGCGATGAAGGGGCGATGGAGGAGCAATGAAGGGGTGATGGAGGAGCGATGTAGGGGATGTAGGGGCCATAAAAGTACAATGTAATATAAATTTGGAGAAGGAGCGATGAAGGGGCGATGGAGGAGCGATGTAGGAGCGATGTAGGGGCGATGGAGGAGCGATGTAGGGGTCATCAAAGTACAATGTAATATAAATTTCAAGAAGGAGAGATGAAGGAGCGATGTAGGGGCGATGGAGGAGCGATGAAGGGGCGATGGAGGAGCGATGTAGGGGCCATCAAAGTACAATGTAATATAAATTTCAAGAAGGAGAGATGAAGGAGCGATGTAGGGGCGATGTAGGAGCGATGAAGGGGCGATGGAGGAGCGATGTAGGGGCCATCAAAGTACAATGTAATATAAATTTCAAGAAGGAGAGATGAAGGAGCGATGTAGGGGCGATGTAGGAGCGATGTAGGGGCGATGGAGGAGCGATGTAGGGGCCATCAAAGTAAGTACAATGTAATATAAATTTCAAGAAGGAGAGATGAAGGAGCGATGTAGGGGCGATGTAGGAGCGATGAAGGGGCGATGGAGGAGCGATGTAGGGGCGATGTAGGAGCGATGAAGGGGCGATGGAGGAGCGATGTAGGGGCGATGTAGGAGCGATGAAGGGGCGATGGAGGAGCGATGTAGGGGCCATCAAAGTAAGTACAATGTAATATAAATTTCAAGAAGGAGAGATGAAGGAGCGATGTAGGGGCGATGTAGGAGCGATGTAGGGGCGATGGAGGAGCGATGTAGGGGTCATCAAAGTACAATGTAATATAAATTTCAAGAAGGAGAGATGAAGGAGCGATGTAGGGGCGATGTAGGAGCGATGAAGGGGCGATGGAGGGGCGTATATAATAAATACTGAAAAGGTCTCTAGGGACTCTTCATAAAAGTGCCTGTCGAGCACTTAAACCCACCTCCCCTTAAATTTTAAAATGAATTTAAAATGATGAGGAGTTTGGTTCATTTTGTTTACAATGACTAACCATTTATCCCTACAGGGAAACATACCCCTGCGTGGCTACCCAATGTAATGTCAAGCTCCTAATTAAACAGTTGGGGTCACTTCTTCTTTTAATGTCATGAGCATTACACGATTGGGCATTAGATTTAACGCTTCAGTTATTTGATTGAAGTATTTTTATACGAGTTGTTGTATATGCTTTGATGTTATATAAAGTAGTAAAGGCTTTTGTCCGAAGCTTAAGATCTTAATAACTAATGATCCGATTAGGTATTCTCTTTTAGGTAAGCTTCACATTGATATATCCTGTGATCTTTAAATTTTCTTGTTATAATTTAAGTCTATGGTTGGTTTCAAGCCATTTTTCTAATCACAATCTGCCCCTTCAAAAACAGAGTCGCTAGATGGCACGGGCGTAGCTGCTAGTTTTTCAAAAAAAAAACATAACCAATGTTTAGTTAACACAGCAACCCATAATAATATGACCTATAAATATGCGGTTATTAGCACTTAATTCTTTGTATTGCAAAACATAGTTGCAAAATTACGAATAAATCAACTTTGTGCAAAAAAAAAGCTTTGAATATTTGGCGCTTCATATTGTAAACATACTGTTTATGTTTCTACCAACCAGCAATTATGTTATTCTGCTCAAAATAGAGATGTATAAATTATAACAAAGTAACAGGATCTCTGTCTGTTTGTCATTTTACGTATCCAATGAAGGCCTCTAGGGGCATAGCCCATAGTGTAAGATAAATTGATAATTTTTAGTCTACAGGGAAGATAAAATAGAAAACTTTGAAAAAAAAATTTAAGCAGAATCTTGCAGACTTAATTAAAAGTAAATTTTGCCTAATTTGGTCAAAAAAAATTCTTGCAAATTCTTTTTGTAATCAGCCTAATAAGTAACACAGGGATGTTTTATAATACAAAGAAAAACTAATGAGGTTTTTAAAGATTTTAAATATGGAAAAAAATATTTTTTTCTTCCATTGACTAATCAATACATTCTTAGGTAAGCCTTTATAATGGATATAGAATATAATTGGATATATTGACGGGGGAAAATTTGTCGTAATTAGCTTGCTAATATTGACCACATTTATTGGTCAGTTAGTTCATATAGTATAAGGTATGGGGATGAGATAAAGTGGATGGAAGGGGGGTATAGTTATTTAACCAGCTACGAGCATATTTTTATCAAAGTATATAAAAATCTGGTGCAACATCCAAGTAATAAATATATCGATTGCCTTTACAAATACAATTTATATCAAGCTCCTAATTAGTAGACCAATATTTAGTAGATTAATATTTTTCTTCTCATATCACTTCCCTTAATCCCTGGGATCTGAGCTCTAGCTTATGCATTTCTATTTGTAAACTTGGAATCTATTTTCAATAATAGTTTCCAACCAACAACCAGGGGGGGGGGGGGGACCAACCAAAATATTCAAGAATTGGGTATCCAGCAAATTACACAAAAAATATAAATAACCCCTTTCTCTATAGAGAAGATATTATTTAAATTTTAAAAAGAAAACAGATGAAAATTATAGTTTTTAATCGTTTTAAACATATGACTATGTGGATTGAGATAAAGCATTTAGCATTTAGTTTAGTTAATAAGCGTATTTAATTGCAAGGCGATAAATGACTAAATAATTGAATAATCCACTTAATTCCGAGTTCTTTTTTATTCTCTTTTAACTAGACAAATAAATAATAATTTTATTTAATAATCCCTTTATCCGCAAAGTATAAAATCCTCGATTTGAAGAGGAGGCAGCAAAAGCTTCAATTTCAAGAAGGTTCATATTTTCATATTTACAAATATTTTCAAATTTTGTTTTTATCAAGTTCTTTAACTTATATTAAAAAGATATGTTAACAACTATGATGATTTATTGGCAAATTAAAAAAGGCAAATGTGATAGTTATGGTTTTTCATCTTAAAAAAAGTTTTTATTAACTTTTAGGCGCAACTTTTCATTCTACTCATATTTTTCTTTGGTTATTAGAATTAAATGTATTATTGCACTCTAATTTATTTTCTACTAGATGTTTTTTTGCAATTTCTCTTGGGAGGGTGGAGGTCCCCTCACCCAAAATAGCTATCAACCTTCCCAAGAAATTTAAGAAGCTACACTGTAAAGGAGAACCATATCGGTTTGGCGGTTAGCGAGATCCTTCGGTACAGACAGACAGAGACATTCATCCTGTAAATTTATCATCAGGATTGTGTATTGTTATATGCGTTAGTGAATACACACCATCAAACATAAAAGGAAAACTGGAGTAAAATATTAAAATATTTTATCATCTTAGAATATAATTTGCATATCACAAAAATAAAATGTCAAGCACTGATGAAACTACAAACAATAAGCATGATATTAAGTTCTCAAAAATAATCTTTGTTTGTAGATGGTTGTAGAAATATTTTGAAGATGAGAGGGGTAATTGTTTAAGATTTCTTAAGTATTAAGTGATAATGTTTATAATTATTAAATTTGCATATCCCATTACTTAAAGTAGTTTTTATCGATACATTATAGGAAAGCATCCCATAGATCGCCGGATGGTTCTAGGCTATATTTCTTTCCCTATCTCAAACACAGAGCCACTAGTTCCTAAGGGAGTTGCCCCTAGTAAGCAAAAAAGGTACCATAGAACATACGGACATTGGTTATAGTGAAGCTATGACACAAAAAAAGAACTGTACATTGAAAATGGATGTAGAATATACGTGCTAATTATGACAGAAGGAAAAGATATTATGAGGGGAGGGAAATTGTCGTCAGTTAAGATTGCTATTTCCCTTGTCATTTATTGTTCAGTTTTATTGCATTAGATTATCATTACATGATAGTGTAAAATCCATTACCTTGAATCAAAGTCGAGTGTAAACTTGCCACCACCCGACTTATCCCTCTCGCCCAGCTTCTCCCTGAGCTCGTGGCCCTCCTTCAGGGCGACGTCCCTGTCTGTCATGGCCGCGTCTATCTCCCTGCGGAGCAGCTCTATCTGGCACACCAGCTTCCGCCGGTCCTCCTCCTGACCCTTGCACTTGTTCTCGGAGGTTTTCAAACGGGTGTTGGCGTTTTGTACCTAAATGAAAATGTTTTTTGTTTATTATACTAAATAAATAATAATGGTAAAGACTTAGGTAAATAAGTAAGCAGTAGCAAAAATTTTATAAAAAAAACGCAGTTGATTTTGATTTTTAAACTTCCAACAGGAAGTTACATGTATTATGCTCTATCAAATGAACGCATACACATTCTAGTTATAAAGTAGCTGCGCTACTGTAGAACAATTGTGGCAACTAAATTGGGCAATTAATTCATGTTGTTGCTTTCTTCATGTTATATACCTATTATGTATCAAATCAGTGCAGTGCCTTATTTGAAGTATCATTTGTTTTAATGAAATCAAAGGCTTTGTTAAAGTCAAACCTACATCAATTAACAAACTTACCTCTTCTTGCAGCTTTTCTATCTCTTTATGTACACTGTCCCGTTCTGACATTATCATCGTGTATTCCTAGGCAAAAATAGTTCATTTATATTCTTTTGTATGGTAGGTAAAGGGTTCGAATCTTAGTCATATTTTTATGAAATATTGGTTTAGCTTTCATCTTTAAAAAGCAAAAAGGCTAGGTGAAAATACTCTGCATTATAAGACTCAATATTTTATTTCATTAGTTTTAGTTTCAAATCAGCTTACAACAACATATAAATATACATAATTTTAAAAATAAAAAGAAACCTATTACGTGTTTTAAGCTGTCGTTGGGGGGGCAACACATTGTAGAATTGACGACCTTTTTATCTGCCCCCCAAACATTATTTTGGATTTATTTCGCTTTTTGGTTACACCATGTATCTGATTCCAATTCATTAATGATAATCATTTAAGAAAGGCTAAAATATGCATTGATGCAATTTTTTAAATTGGGGGCAATTACGCTTATTCCAAACCAAATTTGTATTCTATGACTGTTTTTAATCCTAATCTACAAACTAAGACAGTTGCATAACTATGAAGTAAATAAAGTCTACGGAGAATAGTAGAATATTTTTTTGTAAAAATTTTCTAACTTCATCTAAAAAATCTGAAATTTTGTGATATAGGTACTTTATTATTTTTTTTAAAGGAATTTACTTAAAAGTAAAGCTAGATAGAAGGAGGGAAGGAGATAGAAGTAAGAGAGAGAGAGATAGGGGAGTGAGAGAGTTATAGATAGGGGGGAGAGAGAGAGAGAGAAAATAGAAAGGTGCAAAACAAATTATGCCAAAAATTTACATAATCTTATTCTGCTAGATAAAGGGATAAAACCACATGCAGTCTATATCAATACAGGGATATAGCAATGAAAGATAAAGAAATTTCTTCCTAGAAGGCTAATTAATTTTTAAGGATTTTTTAATCAGCATGACCATTGATTTTTTTCGAGAATCTCTTGGAAACATATAAATATATCTATAGAAAACTAAAAAAATATTTTGCACAGAAAATATTTTGGTTGAATTATCTCACATTAAAATATCCCTGTATCCCTAGGCAAACTAGTCTTTCCTAACCAAAAAGAGCATAAAGATGGTTAAAAAGAGAGTTTGAGCATATAAGATTGAAAGAGAATGAATTGGCACAGTGGCTTTCAAGATGATTTAGTAATAAATTTGAAAGCTTTTCTCTATATCATTTGATTTTCTTTGTGAAAAAGATAGAGGGCCATAAAAATGAATATAGAAAAAGTGGAGGGGGGGGGGGGGGTGTTGAACGTCCCCCAACCCCGACTGGTTAGCGACTGGAAGGGAGCCCGACTGTTAAGGGTTAGACAGTAGCGTGCAGAAGTTATTAGGAAGGATTGCCTCCCGCTTTTCCCACCTGTAAAGTAAAAAGAAAAGTAGCTCCAAAAAAGAATTAAAAAATTGTTTCCGCTTTCCATTTAAATCCAATTGTGATTTAAAGAGAGACAGAAAGGTAAAGCCTATCAATCTAGAAAGTGCATTTAAAGGAGGTATCATTTGATTCACTAAATCCATCAAAATGTCCCACTTCAGGTATAAAAAATTACACAAACTTGATCCAACTTTATCTTTAACCTAACCACACCAGAAAAAGGTTATAAGTACATTTCCAGTGAAAGAGACATGTATTTTAAAGAACTAAAAAAATTTTAGGTCTAATTTGGTAAAAAGTTTAAGTAAATATTGTAATATGTCTAATACCTCTTTTTGTCAAAATTATCTTTTTAAGATAAAATATACTGTTATTCTTAATTTTAATGTTTAATAGAAGATTGAAGATGTTATCAAAAAGAAAATACGAACATTAAACTTTAGAAAATGATGGAAGGCAAATTTTTTTCTACTTTTTCATATCTCTGTCTTTTAAAAACCATTGTCCATAATATTAACCTTTGTTATTATATATTTGTTCAATTTTGTGTACATTTATACAGGGTCTTCACATCAAATTGGCGTGACTTTGGAATTTAAATTGCACTAAATAATAAAAAAAAACATTACTTAGAAGAATTAGAAGTTTTGGGGTGTTTTGAGTCTTTGACACCACTTAAAAAACATTGTATAGGAAAATTTGTAAGGCTATCTTGTCTCTTAGAACACACAACATCTTAAATTTTAAACAAAATTAAGATACTTAATCCAAGAGAGAAAGCATTAGTAGTCTAGAAATCTAGATGATTTTTTGTATTGGCTTGAAAAAAAATAGGCGCCAATATAATATGACAACCCCGTATGTCCTTGGCTTCTCTTGTTAATTTTTGACACAATAAATTTTGAATCAGTTACATAAGTTTTCTATTTAAAAATCATTAATTTTTGCAAAATCATTTTGTTTTTTAATTAAAATGGGATTAACATTTTGCAGAAAATTCGATTATATTATGAAATTGAGGGAATAGAATTATTTGTCAAACTTATGATATGAATTTTTAAGCTAAGTTTTAAGCCATTATAAATAAGTTTTACAATATATAGGAACAAAAAGAGGATCTGATTAAATCTATGTTGTTATAAATTTGCATGGCTTCCTGCAAATATTCTAGTTTTAGAAGCAAAGCTACTACTATAAATGTAGACTAGGTCTGTCTGTCAGTCCACTCTTTGTCCAACATATTTAGTCCAAATAATGAACATGTGTATTTGGGGACCTCTAAAGGTATTTCGACAAGTTATCATATAAATAGTTTACATACATAACTAGTGGTTAAATAAACGTATGTCCCCAATTTCATGCCGACTTTCAATTAGGTCTTTGAATATAAGCCTATAGCATACGAAATATTTATACACCAAAGTCGCTACAAAAGAGCAGAGAGCAATTTGTTAGCAGACGAAAAATATCCCCAACACTGGATCCAGGTAGTATCTGGATTATACATCAATACTTAAAACATGTATTGACAGCATAGTACAACGTACGTATAAATTAAGTGATTAATGATCAGTTTTTTCTTTATGTAAGAAAAAGTTTCACTGAATGATTATGTCCTTGTTATGTTATACATGTTAGAAGAAAGCAACAAAGTTAAAACAAAAAATGGGCCGTTACTTTTGCTTTTTGTAAACTCTTATCTATAAAATATAACGGTTTTAAATGTAGGGGGCCGATTCTAACACATTCTTTTTTGAGGCCTAAATTTTTGTCTAATTGTTAGATGGATGGATAGCTGAGCTTTTACAGTGCATTTGTTTTTCTTAATCTGTCTGTAAGTTTACATATTTTAGGAACTAGCTTAAAAATTTAATAGCCTCAAACCACCCAGGCATGTGAAGCATCCCTAAAATGCAGAACTCAATAGATTCAGGTGGTTAGGGAGATCTTAACAGACAAACATAAACATGATAAGGCTAAATCTCATATATAAACTAAATGTTTAACTTTAGAAGATTTTTTAATGCAAAATTGCACCAACATCCCCCACACAAAATTATTATTACACTGAAAATACAATTTTCTGCACTAAATTGCAGATTATATTCTCTACAAATGAAATTAAATCAATTCTTTGCGAAATTTGTTCTGTGTTTTGGCTTAGCAAATTTAACTGTGATCATATTTATGACCAAGTCCATTTGAGATTAAAATCAAATTAAAATCAATTTCTGGGCTTAAAAACTTTTACTGAACAGATGGATTACCATATTCGAAAGAAGTTTAGACATTCAGCTCAAAGGATACTTTTTCATACGCATCCAAAATTTTCCGTGGGTATTAAAATGAAAAAAAATATAAGATATAACTTAATTTATATAACAAATCTGCTTTTAATTATATGATTTTTATTTTAATATTCGTGGAAATTTGTCTGTAATGCAATGCTATACATTAATTTTCAGTATGGCTGATAACAGTTTCTCATCCAGCGGATATAAATCGGTTTTGAGGCCCTACTGGAAAATGTTTTACCTGCATCGCCGCATTTCTTTCCTCTGTCAGCCGCTTTATATCCTTTGTAGCCTGAAAAAAAAGTATGTTTAACAAATAAATATAAAAGAGTTCAAGAACAATCTGACCTCATTATTAGATAGAAAGTGTACATATTTTTGTACTAAAGTGCAGTTTTTTTTTAATTTATCGTCGCTTTATTATTGTATTGAATCATGCGTGGATAAATATTTTCAAAAATTTGAATGCTGTATTAGTGACATCTTAACATTTTACTATTATTTTTCATTAAAAAATGTTGGAAGTTTGTTTGTACTGCGCGCTTATTAGATGATTGTCCTTGTATTTTGTATTAACAATACTCCAAACATTTCTATTTCCCTATGCACGAAGATCACAAGGTTTTTAGATAAGTTTGTTTCTATGAAAAGAAATCAGTTTTGATCCATTGAGAAGTGTGGTTTACAAAACAGCTAACAATAAATCTGTAATCTTAGCAATATTTTTACTTTAAGCTGAAGAACACAAAAATGTGTGAAACCAACCAATTTTTTTGTCCCGCTCTAGGTTAGGGGCCAAATATTTCTTATTGCAAAACCGAATTATTAACTTCCATACAAATTCTAGCCTTAAATCATACCAACACCTGAAGATGCAAAAATATCTTAAGAATATTGGCACATTGGTGTCAACAAAGCATTCGATTAATCCTTTAAAAATACAATTTTTAAAGAAGTTTTTAAAACAGTATATGGTAAGAATAAATTTCTTTTTATGACTTAATATTTTGCCAGTATCAGTATTTAGTTTGATTTTATTAGTAAAAAAGTATTCATCTTTATTGATTCAAATAATATCATATAATAGCTATTTATCCAGAAGTTGAATGTATCTATTTTGTATGAATTACATGTAGAAAATTCTGTGTAATCTGTATTCATCCATAATGGAGGGAAGCTGTGCCCATTCAAAATAACCAAATTGCGAACGATTTGGTTGAGCATAAATCCTCGAAATTTATAAAAATAATCAAGTTAAAAAAAAGCTCGTTGGATGAGTACCTAATGATTCGAAGCTTATTTCTAAAAACAGCCATACATAAAGTTATCAAAACTATACCTAGTTTTTTTGGAGTCATGTAAATTATATTAAAAAGGCTACAACGCCTAACCTTGAGAAACTTTAAAAGTAAAACCAACAAAGGTCGACCAATAAAAAATTGCTAGGTAATAAACTAAAAGTAGCATCATTACTTTAAAAATATATCAAGACGGTACCCTAAACCTGATTGCTAATAAGACTTTCAATTTTAGTTGTTAAAAAGAAAAAAAATTGAGAGGTAGGGAAGGTTTGTGGCAATTTACAAAATGGTTATAAATATTTACAGAAACTCTGAGTAGCTTCACTGTGAAGGAGAACCAAATCGGTCCAGTGGTTAGCGAGATCCTTCGGTACAAACAGACACACAGAAAGATATTATGTTACTCTTATATAAGATTTACAAAATATTGAAATTCTATAATTTTTAGTTTAATATAGAAACACCAATAAGAAGCAGGAACTGAAATATAGATTCCGCTTTCATCAATTCTTCAATAATATATTTCCAATCTCTTTTTAAAATTCCTGCCCAGTGCCCGTCTCTCACAGATACAGGGATAGGACAATCAACAATAAATTAATCTTTCCCAAAAAAAAAATTGGGAATAGCCTTTTTATGTTCTTTTGTCCTTTTATAACATTTCCTCCTGCAATTTTGAGCTACCAAAGGCCGAAACTAGTTTATGAAGTTTAGATTTATAGTAAACAAATTGAAATGTGTTCTAAAATGCTTTTCGAATTTTAGTAGCGTATTTACTCTATGATTAGGGTACGAAGTTAAACATTCTATAGAAAAACAGCTATTTGTACTCTAAAATGATTGCAGATTCTAGAATCATTCTACAGTTTTTGCGCAATCTTAAATTTTTAAGTATTTTCTAACTTTAATAATATTACTACATTCCTTTAGATGAGGAGCTAGAAGATAAAGAACACAAGTATACCCAAGTAAGTAAGTATACTGTTACTAAATATTGCTGCGCTAATAATGGAGAAAATTGTTCTATTATTTTATTCATTGAGTCAAAAATAATAGAAAAAATTACAAGGCTGTTGTATCTTATTTTGTTTGCATAACCTACAAGTTATATGATACAACAAAGAACTAAGAAAAACTATAATCATAAAATACTGGTGATAATTGGTTGTTTCTTAAATGGAAGCTTTATAAATTTCTTGGCGTGGTTTTAGACCTTTTAAACCATCCCCTAGTGGTAAGGGGCGAAGCAACTAGTGTTATCTATAATACAAAGTAGTACGTTGTCTGTTTGTATGTCCGGCTGAAACTTTTTCATTAGTGATTCTTTTAAGAAATTCTTATTCAAAATAAAAATATACAGGGGGAATTCTTCTTCATCTATAGCGGCGAAGCCACTTGTTACCTATAAAACTGTAAAATTTAAGTTTTTGTTGCTATAATATCATGCTAATTGCTTTTCCTAACACCCATTCTAGTCCACTTATGAAATGTAGATATGTAAAATATATTCTATTTGAAGAGAGCGTCATTTCAATACCCAAAGGCAATTTCATATCCTAGATTCATTTCCCAGCTGTATGTATGAAGTGGTGTGCCATTACCTTCGCCGAATGCATCATAGTATCAACAGAATCATATATTATTACAACAAGAACAAACTTCAAATTCCTCGACCCGAAAGTGCCTAGTCGAGCACATAAAAAACAACTCCCTCTTTATTAAAAAAATAAATTGAAAATATAGAGGGGAGATAAGAATTTGGTTGTTGTTTTATTACTTTAGGTTAGGTTAAATTGGGTACTTGGTAGCCAAGCAGTAAATCACCGCTGGTAAAGGTTAGGTGCCTCGCAGAGGTTAAGAATAGGAAAAATAAATAAATAAACCTCCTTATTTACAATTTCTTTCAAAACTTACAGGGTGGGTCAGTACCCTTTAAGGGAAAACACCATCAACCCACTATTCAGTAATTTATCTTCTGGAAGGTATTTATACGCATATGATTTGAGATTCTCAATGCATTAGTTGGGTTTTCGCAACCTAAGTGAAACCTAACTTTTGTCCTCCATATGAAATGCAATCCTATAAAAAGGAAGGGCCATCCTCCTCACAAGAAGGGGCCAGCCCCTAAAAAGGAGGAGAGGGGCCACCTATTGCAACTTAAGGGCTAAATAGTACTGAATGTATGTTTGAGAATATGACAATATGCGAAAGTAATGACACACCGTAGGTATCTAGTTTGTATGAGCATTCAGGGATTTTAAGGGATAAAACAATTGACGATAACCGATGAACACTCCCAATTATGATAAGCAAAATTAACCTTTATAGAGAATTTAATTATTATTCGTATAAAATTATCTACATTACTTTTGTGTACCAATCAAAATTTGCTTCAAGTTTTAAGCCAACATATGAGAGAATGTGTTTACAAAACTTATGGTGCAAGTATAATTTTCAGTCCAAATCCCCTCCCTTACTGGTGACCATTAGACAAAGAAATATTAGAATTATCAAAAATGTTTTTTATTTAGGTACTATCCAAGATTATTTTCGATCAGTATAAAATAAATTTCCTGCAAAAAAAAGACATAATTTTTTTTGTATCAATTTCAGCATTATATAACGAAACCAATGCATTTGTGATATTTTTTTCACTGGCTGAAAAGTAAGAGGGCAAATAGTAAAATTGAAGATATATCATTTTTCTTATTAAGTCACCTGACATTAAGTATTTCATTGAAACATAATGACTACTCTGTTTGAATTTGGTTTTACAGTGCAAAGTTTCTACAAGTAAATAAAACTAATTATCAGTATATGAGAAAAATACAGAATAGTTATTTACTGCATCGTATTATAGACTGCTTATTATTTTATGATAAAAAAGTTTTGTTAAACCCGAGGGGACAAAGGACCGGGCTAAAATATTTATATTAATTTTAAAATTTTTTATTTTATTATCTGTGGAAAATTAACAAAATTAAATGCTATACATGATTTTTCTGTGTTGCTATAAACCGGTTATGATCTAGCGGATATCAATCAATTTCGAAGCCATGATGGAAAAATAATTCAAATTATATGAAAATGGCCATTAATTGTACCTATTCAATGAATAAATAAGATATCTTTATTCCTCCTAACTAATCATTTACCAGTCCTGCCAAAAAATGGAGACTTTTAATGTCATTAGCGATAGGAAAAAAAGATTCTATGCCTTTAATTATTGATAGTCATCATACATACTACGTATTCTACTCAGTATAGAATCTTTAAAAATATTTAGGTTTTTTTTTAATAATTTCCTTATATTATTGAGTAGGTAATACAAATTAAATAAATCGAAATAAAAATATAAGACTATAAAAAATCTTTTTTGTCTTTTATGACTTTAATCTAACTGAAAATTAAACTTAAAGTCAACCAATACTTTTTCTATACGGGAATAAAAAGTACCTAAGTCCTTTTAATCGTCAGGAAAATCAATGTCTCGAATATTGTTTTAAATTGTCCAATAAAATGCAAAAAAAAGACCAATAAGAGTCTAAAACAAAGAAATCCACAATTGTTGAAACTAACGATAATAAAATGTGAAAAATCTAGAATTTGTATTCCTGAAAAAAATGCCTTTATCTACTCCCTCCCCTGATACTGTAATAGTTATTTCTCGTATCATATAATAAACAGCTTTCCGCGGATATAAAGTGTACACTAAGATATATAAGTTTTCCGGAATTTTAATGTTAGGGGGAGATTTGAAATCTGCTTCAAATTTTAAGGATTTTTTATATAATTCGTTTTTTGTATAATTCTTTATCTAAAAGCGGAAATACATTTTAAGTTATTTAATTTTGACTAATAGGATAGTTGGATTTTAAACTACCTGCGCTCTAATTGGTTGAATGATGTACGACACTTAAGCATCTCCAATCAGAGCGCAGATAGTTTTCAATCCACCAATCACAGATGTCAAAATTAATTAACATAAATTTCATTTCTGCTTTTAGATATTGAATTATACAAAAAACGAATTTTATAAAAAATCCTTAAAATTTGATGCAGATTTCAAATCTCCCCCTAAGTTTAAAATTCCGGAAAACTTATATATTTTAGTGTACACTCATACAATCATAAGATTAAAACCATTTTTTAGCCTCGAGATGCTGAAGGCACGGGCTAAAATAAACTGGTTTTAATCATATGATTGTTCATTCTTATATTTGCACAAAACTGGATGTAATACGATGATAGACATAATTTTTCAGTATATCTGAGAACCGGGTCTAATCACCGGATATTAATCGGTTTCGAAGCGCTACGGGAAAAATTATTTTGATCTGACCTTGATTCTGATGGCCATGGCCTGGTTGATCTCCTTGACCGCCTCTTCATGTTGCCGTTGCACCTTGGTAAGCGCGTCCTTGTACTCGTTCCTCTCACGCAGTGCTTGGTCCCACTGACGGATAGCCTAAAGGATATCAAAAGGTTATAGGTTGTCTTTTATCTGTTGTAGCTCATTTTCCTACATAGTAAGTATAACGATGTTTATTCGTCTGTATGTCTAAATCTTAAAATCTAAGCATTTTTCTTACTTATAATACAATGAATTACCACTATACCTTCGGATGTATTCTTCTGTTAATGTAAAATGGACATATATAGTTAGAAAAACTTTACTTATACTTTAAGATATATAAGTTTTCCGGAATTTTAAAGTTAGGGGGAGATTTGAAATCTGCATCAAATTTTGAGGATTTTTTATAAAATTCGTTTTTTCTATAATTCTTTATCTAAAAGCGGAAATGCAATTTAAGTTAATTAATTTTGGCATCTGTGATTGGTGGATTTAAAAAATCTGCGCTCTGATTGGATGGCGTACATCATTCAACCAATTAGTGCGCAAGTAGTTTAAAATCCACTTATCCTATTGGTCAAAATTAATTAACTTAAAATGCATTTCCGCTTTTAAATAAAGAATTATACAAAAAACGAATTTTATAAAAAAAATCCTTAAAATTTGATGCAGATTTCAAATCTACCCCTAACATTAAAATTCCGGAAAACTTATATATCTTATTATACATTTTTACAACAATATCAACCCTTTAGCTGATAAAACTGTGCTGTAGGTATAAACTTAAAGCTAGCCCCCCCCCCCCCCTGTTTCTGCATAATTACAGTTTCAAACTCAAAGCTGAAAAAAATTACACTCTCATTAGGTGTGCATTCATGTCCGTATTATATTTCATTTGCATGATATATCATATTTGCAAAAAGATTAATTAGCAAATGTATAAAAGGGATTTGTTTTGATAAGAGGAAGTAATGAGACGGGACAGTTTCTGCCGTTGTAATAAGTTGCGGTTCTGATGATTTGATATTTAAGTATAAGAATGAAGGGGGCATGAGCTATTTGCAACTTTACCCATAGTGAGGAGACCCTATACCGATTTTGTATTGGGTCTTTAAAATTAGCTAATAGGGGCGAATACATAAACACAGTCAAGTCCCTACAAAAGATCAGAAACCAATTTATTAGCAGTCGAAAATGGTCTCCGCCACTTTGGAAAGGTAGTTGTCTAGATTATACATCTATACTTTACATTTGTTAATTTGATAATGAGATACATGTGCGTTAGTGAATTCATAACCTCACATTAAACTGGGATATATTATATATAGGCCAAGGCTTTGAATGTTTTAGGCCTGTGTTGTAATACATACTCGAATAATAATTTAACTTTGGATAAAAGATAATTTACAAAGAAGAGTAAATTAAAACTAGTATAGTGGTGTTGCCCCCCGTCTCTTTCCAAGAAAACTGAATTTTAGTTTTTTAGTTTTGATAATAGGAAAAAAATGTAGGGGTGGAGGAAGAAAAAGAAAGTGAGCTATTTTATACCAAAAAGTTGAATAACACCTAACCAAAAAAAAACATAAAAAGTGTCCTTGGCAGGGAAGCTTTTTTCTCATATTTCTTATAGTAGGGATAAGGGGAAGGGGAGTTACATTACCTGAGTACATTGTTGTTTAAATTTGTTTCTCTCTGTGAGAACATCTTCGTACTGCTTCTTATATCTCACAACCTCCTCCTAAAAAAAATTAATAAATTAAAAATTAAAATTAATTTTGGGGTATTTTAAGTATCTTTTAAAAATCTGAGGGATATTCAATAATTTCCGTCCTATTTTGATTTTAAATTTGGATTCTGATAATTGGTCAAAAATTTAGGATCAATCCAAAACGGATTAGGATTACAATCATTACTTCACATTCTAATTCTATTTTAAATTTGTGTTGTTTAGACTTAATAAAGGAGTTTGATGATAATAAACCTTATTTCAAGAATATAATGACCATTCTATTATATGAAGAAGTAAGGCTTTTATGCCCGAAGATCTCGCATACGGCTTGTCTGATAAAGTTTTTATTTTTTCTACGTATTACAACAAATGCCTTGGGGTAGTTTTGGGCTATTTTCTGACAATTTTCTATAGGTACGAGGGGTAAAGTAGCTAGTTTATTGTAAGTAAAATAACCTTGAGCTGAAAAAAAATAATATCTTTACTAAATAGTATTATGACATTATCACATATGTACCATTGTATCTTTTGACTTAACATGACATTATTCATTGTGTAAGTGAGTACAATATGACCCAAAATTAGATATTGTATGTGAAAGTGATAATGGATGATCAATGTCAAGTCCATAAAACCACAAAAATAATGGATATAATAATCATGGATAAGGACACTCCTAATCAAGGATGGCATTCCAATGTACTTTTTACAATATCGGAGGTGAAAGATAATCTCAAAACTTGTGAAATTTTCAACAACAAAAAATAATAATTTACAAGGATTTTGAAATCGAATTTTAAATTTTAGTCCGTAATTTGATCAAAATTATGAATTTGCATCAAATATTGAGCTGTAATTTTTAATCACAATGTAAAATATCATAATGGTCAGGACCTTGGTTTTCGACTGACAGAAAAGGCTTTAAAACACTTTAAAAAATAATATCCATGTTAAAAGTACGTCTAGACCGGAATATTTCTATTCTATTATCTTCTACTGATAGGCATTGTCACAATATCCCCACACTCAGGTGTCTATTCACTACCGCATATGAAATCATCAAAACTGTATCCTCATAATAAAGTAACAAGATGTCTGTTTGTTTGTAGAGAAGGATCTTACTATCCGCTGAACAGATATAATTCTCCTTTACAGAGTAACTTCGCATAAATCCTGGAAAGATTTTTAATTATTTTGGTAGAGAATAACACCACCCTTCCAAAAATAAAATTCTCCCTAGAGGCCTCTAGGGGCTAATGTTATTACAACATTACAAACTAACCTCCTCTTCCCCTTGAATCAATTACATCATTCTAAATCCCGTTTATTCATTTGTTGTAATATATTGAACTAGAAGATACGCCCCCAGCATCTAGAGACTCGACTCTGTAATCGAAGAGACTAGAAAAAAAGCTTAAAACCATCCAATGACTTAACTTCAAAATAGATTAGACTAAAACCATTACAGGATCTATGTGAAGCTTACCTAGAAAGCTCGATCGGTTCAGTAGTTATTTAAATCTTAAGATGTAGACAAAGAAATCCTTACTACTTTATCAAATAAGATGGAAACAACTCATTATTAGTACTCTCATACAAATGTCATTCAATCAAAAGGATTAGTTGTCTGGTGAAAAAGTAAAAAGAAAATGAAGAATATGAATAAGTTCAGTCAAAATAGTTTCTTAAGTTAATTTTAGAGAATTTCTTCAAATAAAATTAGCGGATTTTAAAGAATATTTTATGTTTTATTAGAACGTCATGGTCCATTCATCCAATCAACACATTGTAACAATTTATCTTTTCAAAATATTCTTTCCATATCCTATATATCTTTTTAGAAGAAGGACACATCGTACATAAGAAATAAGAAAATAGAATAAATACAAGGATGACAAAATCCATAACAGCGAAGCTTATATATCTCGACTTAGATCGAAGAAAAGCGATATTTCTAATTCAAGTATGATTTACATAAAAATACTTACATTTAAAGAAATGATTAAAGAGTTGCTCCGCTTATTATATTGTGTCTAATTGTCTTATTAATCAATATTTAAAAGTAGTATCAAAAACATAATCTTTATAAATGAATGTTCGCATTAGTAACTAAAATGTACTGTCACTTTAATCTCAACACATCGTATGCAATTGATTGAACATTCTGACAAGCATAAAATTAGAATTAGAGCTATCCGCAATGAACGTGTGGACAAACCCTAAATTTAGAATAGTTTAGCTTTAAAAACTGCAACAATATTCAATCGCTCTGTTATACTCTTATCATATTAATTTTACCTCCATCTTGTTATTAATAATTGTTAGTCTGCGAGCCTTTAACCAGAATCAATTTGTATGTAAATCATTTTCATATCTGAGATTCAAATACATTTTAATAATCACTTGATAAAAAAAGGCTAAAATTAGCGCAACAACAATTAGTAATGTAACTAAAATGAAAACAGTAATTCAATAATAATTTTTAGGAAAATACTGAAGAATGTAGTGACATTGTATTCAAATTTACCTGATTTAAAAAAATGTGTAGTTTTGAGAAATAATGATCTGATTTAATTTTGCTATTCATAGAATATGTAGGTTAATGAACAAAAGATATAATTTCTGTTTTAAAATGTTATACAATGATGATTTTAAAATCCAGGAAAATTTTATTAATCATAATTCTGAGAAAATTTTATATTTAAAATATAAAAAGATTTATTTTGCAAAGCAGATTATGTTTCTTTAAAACAGTCAGTTATTTTTCTTTTAATTTAAGGTTTGAATTATATAACATGTTTGAATGTTTCATTATGTTTCTTCCTTTAAAAACACAGCAATATATAAACCAAAAACGTTAAATGAGCTGAAATGGAAATTTTGTTTTATTTGGTTGGCACTGCAAATAGGTAAAGCAAAGTCCAAAGGAACTTTACTAAGTTTAGCAATTAGTGTTTATAGAAAAATGCTAAAAATTCTATTCAAAACTATTGGCTGCTCTCATAACAACAAGTATTTAAATAGTTTATATAAATACCAAGATCTAATTAAATATTACTAAAATCATCCCAGGATCTATGAAATCTTTCCTAAAATAAATACCTTAATTGGATGAATAGTTAGCAAGATCTTAAAAAACAATACTACTTTATATCATTTGATAAATATACACGACAACAATTAAATAGGTATGGCAATTTTATTTAGCAGTAATGTATGTGAACCTATGAAATTGCATTATCAATTAAAGCCTCTGGTTGGTATTCCTTTGTTAATACCTCACCAAAACTTTTACAAAAGAGTACTTCGCCCAATTTTCCCTATACATACATTTTACAGTACAGAAAGTGTTTTTGGGGATATTTAAATGTCATTTCAAGTTACCTGGCTTAGCATTTAGTACTTTTTAAATTAAATATAACAAGGATGAAAACATCCATAAAAGCGAAGCAAACATTAACCCACCGATAGGACAATTCTAACATGACCCTGACGGATATATGGTTAGACGAACAGACAACCTAATTGTTGAAAAGCTTTGCTTTATAACGAATAAAAAATGACAGCATTATGAGTCAGTAAAAAAATATTGTGACCCATCAAAAAGGTCAGAAAATTAGATGTAAAAACAGAAGCTATCCTAAGAAACTTATGGAATTTTTTCTTTACATTAAACATATCCATTGTAGCAAAATTGACATATTTTGTTAAGGTTGACCTATCCATGATTAGCTCTCTGAGCCCTATCTATATAGTGAACTATGTGTTTATGAAATGATGTATTGGATCTGAACCCACTACTGAATGTCTAAATTATTAAGTTTGTTCAGAGATAAAGTAATATGCAAATGAATTGATTTCGAGATTCTATAAAACTAGCAAGGGAGGGGACAATGGACTATTTATTAGACTGGCACCAAAAGTTTATAAATGAGTTATCTTATTCGTTGGCTTAATATAATTACATTTTTTGGTTATAAAATTGAAGTGTTCAAACATTTAAATTAAAAAATCTAATCTATACAAAAGAAAATTTTGTTTTTCATCATTGTGGTTGTTTATTAATTAATCGTACATTGTCTTATCCCTCAAGATCCCTACGTAAACCCAGCATTTCTACATTATAGAAACACCCTAGAAAGATAAAAATTCATATAAAGCTTCCTATACAGTTTTTGAAGCTCATTTGAAAAGGATAAAATACAGCTATTTGTCGCAATTTGTTAACTGACTTTATAATGTTGCTCTAATTGTTGATGTAATTCATTTTGCCATAGGCTAATGTAAAGGGTGTTAAAAAAATAACCGATCGCTCACAATTTAAACCACCAAAAGTACTTCAAATCTTGGAGATAGACCCCATAATGTTTAGAGTTTTTAATGGGCATGTAAAGACCTTTCTTTAGACACCTTAACAAGGTTTCTAACTCAATCTATGCCAATTTGACGTAAAAAAAAGACATTCTTATCCAACTTTGAGGCATGGCGGATTTGTCTATTCCCAGTTCTTTATGATTGCCAGGTCTTTCTTTTTGATGCCAAATTGGCTAAGATTGTGTTAGAAACCTTGTTAAGGAGTCTAAAGAAAGGTCGTTACATGCCCCATCAAAAACTCCAAACTTTATGGGGTCTATCTAAGATTTTAAGTACTTATGGTGGTTCAAATTGTGAGCGATTGCTTTTAAAAAGACAAATTTGTAATAAAATATGCACTTTCGGCGTAGGACAAATTTCTCTGCAAGGGCTAGGTCTTAAACTCTAGGGAGCTGTAAGGGTGAGTAGATTCAAAATTCAATATTGTTTTCTCATTGGCATTGCTTGGGCATGAATTGTATTATTTTTTTTATTAGTTTTGGATTAAATCTGTAAGGTTTATATTGAAAAAAGTGAAGCGATTGGTCTTTTTTTTAACACCCTTTAATAAGTAGTTTTTTTTTGTCTGAAGCTAAAGGTCTCGGAAAATACTGCTCCGAATTAGTTGTAATTTTCAAGAAAGCTTTATAGATCTTGGGGTGATTTAAGGCTATTTTCCTGACCCTCCCCGCCACTATACTCCCTAGAGGCAAGGGTCCAATTAACTAATTTTAAATATAAGAAAAAATACTTTAAAATGTGTAGAAAATGCTTTTATTACAAATTGACCTGTTCCTGTATCCATATCTATATTGGGTTTATGTTGCGGAATCAATATATCTGGGTAGAAAAAATATAGAAAATATTGACTGTTTTCAGTCTAGATGACAAAATACAATATCAGGGTGGTTGCACAATTCAGCAAACTAGGAAAATCGTTCATAAAAGCATATTTCTATTTTCAAAAGGAAAGTAGCAAGATTTTTTTGTCTCAAGCTTAAGATTTCTCTAACTACTGAACCGATTGAGTTCTCCATTCTAGGTGATCTACATGTAGGTCCCGGGATTTCATATTTAAGTCTTACTCTCGGGATAGTTTTTCTGCCCTTCCCTTCAAATATATAGCAGCTAGTTGCTAGAGGTGCAGCTAGTTGTAGATAATGTAAATAAAGGTATGATGGGTATCACAAAAAAGTATAAATAATAGAAAATGGTAATAGATAACGATGTTGTCAGTCAAGAATTTGATAAAGTACTCTTTCCAAAGGGTTTAAGTAATTCTCCAGCTTCTAGGATGGTACATAGTGTATTTATGTTTCTGTTTTGTGTAAAGACCTAATATAATACAATTTCAGCCAACACGCTATAGACAAGTGAGAGAGAGGGGGGGGGGGTATAAACAATATTTCACAATTTTATCCTCCCAACAAATAAATATAAGGGACATAAAAAAAAAAATTTTTTTGATTACTTTATCTATTATCAAAAAAAAACCATATCCTTGTACTCTATATATTTGCACACCAAAAAATAACAGCATTTATGAAAAGAATGAAGAAACGAGAGTCACAAATCATATAACACTTTTTTGGTGGCCATACAAAAAAAATTTCTTGGAGGGGGGGTGTTCAACAAGACACCCCCTATCGAACGCCACTGGGTTATCATTGGAATCTTGTTGATATAAACTAGGAAAACAATTACAAAAATGTTCTACCAAATACTTTTAAAATCAATTTAATATTTAGTAAAGTGATTTAGATTTTTAAAGTAAAATCATTATTTTCGGCGAAAAGTCCTAAATAAATTCATCCCTTAAGCGAAACTTAATTAAACTTCTTTTTAATTACCTAGTCTAAACAGAAAACAAACTAATAGAAACATTTTAAGTTCACTTTAACAAAACAAATTAGATCATAAGCACTAAAAAAATTAGTCATTAAGTCTGAATAAGCAAACTTAATTCAATTGTGAATTAATACAAACAACGAATCCTATAATATAAATGTCTAAGGTTTTAGTCTAAAGATAAAGATCTCAAAAATTCCTAATACAAATGATTTTTACTTTCCAGTGAAGCTTTATGCATGTCTTAGAGTTGTTTTAGGCTATTTTCCTGACATCCAAACCACCCCTAGAAACTAGGGGCGAAGCAACTAGTATGTTTGGTATTAAAATTGTAATCTTGCATTTCTCATTAAAATATGAATTTTATTTATGTTGGTTTTTACCACTTTAAGAAAAGTGACTTCAAAGTTTCAATTTCTAATTTAAAAACTAAAGTTATTATGCAATTCTCAAGGGGCTGCTGTATCTGTATTACATTTCATTATGATGAAGAAATTCTGAATAAAAAGAAAGCCAACAAATAATCTGGAATAATCATTATTCAATAATGCACAGTTATCTCGCACTGCACAAAAAAGCGCGAAAAAAATACCTATTTACCGATATTTTCCTTAAGTGAAGCTTTCCCTGTGCATTATTTGATCTTGGTTATTCCAGATCTATAGGCCTTCTTATACTGCTTGACACGGTGTACGGGCATGACATATAAGTTCAGCCGTTTGGCAGTTAGCAGCCTTTAAAGTTTATAGATTTTGGGAGGTAATCGTTACCAGGAACATTTTACACGTGAATTGTAATAGATCCGAAATTGTGAATGAATGAATGAAGAAAATGAAAAAACGAGTGGAGGGAATAAAATGTCTGAAGGAAAAAGAAAGGGACAGATCTTTAGAAAATACGATATTAATCAAGGTAACCATATTTGGTACATGCTTTAAAAAATATAATAAAATTTAAGTTAGCAAGGATGACAACATCCATATAAGTTGATGTCAAAAAAGTTAAATATATGTTTTCATTTGACATACCGACTTTCTGGTATTTATTATAGGGTTGCTACGCTTTCTCAATATTACCTAACTGTTATATGAATCATCATGCAAAGTTTGAAATCAATAGGACAATTCTTACATGTCTCAATTAACGAAAAGAGCTAACCGTTACGGACGGACGCACGGGCCGACCATAATTAAAGAAAAGCTTCGCTTGTAAAACACATACAGACTTTACATAAAACTCATGAATGATTATGATATCTGGATATCTGACCCTATCTCAGGCCTACAATAATTCCCAGGGTTATTAAGGGATAAGACAACGGATGATAAATTTATATACATCCCCAATAATGATAGACAAAATTGTCCTTTCTGTAGATTAAATTATTTGTTTAAAAGTTCAAACACTACTACTTTGGAACAAACAAATCAAAATTCAAGTATTCAAAGTTGTTTAGCCAAAGTAGTTAAAGTTATAAACTTTGGGTACCAGTGTAATTTACAATTTAATGTCCGCTCCCTTCCTGATTAAAACTACTTCTATATTTTATTACAAACACACTCAAACAAACAAACACACAAATAAACACACACACACGGCAACACACAGTGAGATGTACACAAGTTAGAAATAAATATAAACATAAAGCTTTTTATGACTTTTTCTGCTTGCTGTGATTTGGAACAACAATTTTTTACCAAAGTGTATCTATCTAGGCAAGTATGACTATATATTCTGTTTTTCTCTTGGTGCAAAATAAAATGTTTGTTGCTATAGGATTTATAGAGGAAGAACAAGAATAACAACATCCATAAAAGAAACGCCTTACAAAATGATATTTTAATATTAAAGAAACAGAAATCTAAAAATAATTTTATTTCTTGTGATATTGCTTAAAATCCAGGATGCTTTATGTATCCTATTATATAAAGTACTAGCGGCTACGCCCCTAGAGGACTCTAGGGGCACTTGAGGAGGAGAAAGTCGAATTTAATAATTAAATTTTTTATTTTAGATTTAACAGAAAAAAATTAATTTTTGGGGGGGAGCAAAATTTTTTTGGGAGGGTTGGGGGTGTCCCACCCCCCAAGAAAAGTTATAAACCTTCCCGGGACCTGAGAAGCTACCCTGTTAAGGAGAACCCTATCGGTTCAGCAGTTAGCGAGATCCTTCGGTACAAACATACAAACACACACACAAACACTAAGACAAACACATAAACATCCTGTTACTTTATTATAAGGACTAGCGGCAGCGCCCCTAGCATCTAGGGGGCCCTATATTCGAAGGGACATAAAAGTGCAGAAAAATAGCCTGGAACCATACCCAGACATTTTTTTATCAAAATAAAATAGCCTAAAACCATCCAAGGATACATAAGAAGTTTCACTGAAAAGAAGAACCATATCGAGTCAGCGGTTAGCAAGATACTTTGCTACAGACAAAAAAGCTTAATACTTTATATAATAGGATTAAGATTTTGTGTCTGAAGCTTAAGATCTTTGAAATTAGTTGTACTTTTCAGGGAAGCTTTATAAATGCCTTAAGTTGGTTTTAGACTCTTTTCCTGACTTCCCCGCTCTTCCCCAGAGGCTAGAGGGGCGAAACAACTATTATGTTCATAAAGAATTACTTACAATTTATGATGTTATTTTGACAATGTGCCTAATAATGCTACACATCAAGAATGATTCTAATATTGAAAAAATATATTAAAAATGTAATGCTTGTTTTAATTACAAAAGTAAATGCTAAAAATTCTTTCCTTCTAACTTTAATAATTTTAAACCTCAAAATCTTTTGTAAAATTAATGTAATTATATGTACAAAAATAGTTTAATTTATACTGTCAACAACAAGATGATAAAAAAAAACAAGATGAGAAACAAAAAAGTTGCATAATATTTAAATATCCATCTATTTACATGCCCCAAGTGTGCAGTAACTTCTGCATATAATCATTTACAAAATGATTATAAACAAAATTAACCCTTCTATGCATTATGATTAGTGGTTTTGATTTTGGACACTATTAATTTGGAACCATCCAATCAAAATTCTGCCAAAGTTTTTGAGCTAATTAAAAAGATTACTTGGTCCTAAAACTTTGGGTTCCAGTGTATTTTACAGTCCAATATCCCCTGCCTTCCTGGCAAAAAAAAGCATAATAGCTAATAAATAAAAAAGGATGTTTGAATGAATGAAGATAAAAGGAAGGGGCAGTTTGTGCTGTTGTAGCCATTTGGAGTTCTGTGATATGATATTGTTATACAAGTGGGGAAGTGAATGCACACTATCCAGGTTACTTAGCAATATTGACAGGGGCATGATAACTGAAGAAAAACTACGCTATCTTACAAACAATCCAGAAAGAGAGGGGACAATGGACTGTTTATTACACTAGTCCCCAAAGTCCTATAAAACGGTTTCTTATTCGTTGGCTTAACAACTTTGGGGACTAAGTAAATTTTTAAGTGGTTGGTGGTACTTGCTTACATGTGGTAGACTGGAGCACCGAAAACCCCCCCCCCCGCTTAGTTTTGACAAAAATCAAAAATAAGGGGGGTGTAGTTTTTTAATGTCTGGAAAACGGCAAGGAGGAAAAAAGCTCAGCAAGGCAAAGACTTAACCCCCCCCCCCCTTAATTTTGAAGAAAATCAAAAATAAGGGGGGGGTAGTTTTTTAATGTCTGGAAAACGGCAAGGAGGAAAAAAGCTCAGCAAGGCAAAGACTTAACCCCCCCCCCCTTAATTTTGAAGAAAATCAAAAATAAGGGGGGGGTAGTTTTTTCACTGTACAACACGCCAGAAAGTTGAGTGAGGTAAATCAAGTAAATCCAGTATACCAGAGGGGAAACCTTATTACAGGGATATTCATGTTTTGTGGCATAATTTCCTTATTTATTGACTTTGGCCAGTAAAAGGTTTTAATTTTGCGCAAAATTAAAACCTTTTACTGGCCAAAGTCAATAAATAAGGAAATTATGCCACAAAACATGAATATCCCTGTAATAAGGTTTCCCCTCTGGTATACTGGATTTACTTGATTTACCTCACTCAACTTTCTGGCGTGTTGTACAGTGAAAAAACTACCCCCCCCTTATTTTTGATTTTTCTTCAAAATTAAGGGGGGGGGGTTAAAAACTACCCCCCCCTTATTTTTGATTTTTGTCAAAACTAAGCGGGGGGTTAAAAAACTACCCCCCCCCTTATTTTTGATTTTTGTCAAAACTAAGCGGGGGGGGGGGGGTTTTCGGTGCTCCGGTCTTCACATGTAAGCAAGCACCTGGTTGGTTTGTTTCAACCAATAATTCATCATTGGGGATGTACATTATTTTATCAGCAATTGTCTTATCCCTTTAGATCCCTGCAAACAATCCCATTTATCAATTAACAAAAAAATGTTATGAATAAAATCCGTCTGCACTTTAATTTCCAACTGGCTCAAAGGCTAAAATAGAATTATCTTTTAGTACCTCTCCCTGCACTGAATACTTGGCAGACCCTGCAAGGCTAGTGGGTAATAATTCACCACTTTAGAGTGACATCAACATTCACCTTGTCAAATCATCAAATATAATGAGTATAGTAGGCAGGGACTTTTATCAGCAGGGATCTAAAGGGATAAGACAATGGCAGATAAATTGATGTACATCCCCAATAATGATTCAAAAAATTAGCCCTCTACCCCTTCTGTAGGTTACAATTAGTCGTTGAAACGTTTGGACACTCAACTCATTGAACAAACCAATTAGTATTAAAAAAAGTCCACAAAGTTGTTAAACCAACGAATAATAAAACATCATTCTAAAACTTGGGGTCTAGTATAATAAACAGTCCAATGTCCCCCAACTACCTGGAAATCAGGGAAATGGATAGCTGATGAAATGGAAACCATTATTTAAATGATGAAAAGAACAATGGATAAAATATAAAATCTTAAATTTAAATTCAATTATCTGTTAATATATAGCGGTATGATTTTTTCGTCTGAAGATAGAGATCTCGAATATTGCTGTTCTTGTTGTACTTTTCAGGGTGGCTTTTTAAATATCTTAGCATGGTTTTAAGCTATTATCCAGACCTCACCTAGAGGCTATGGGCGAAGCAAGGTAGAAATAGTTTGAAAGTTTCTCCTTTAAAAAATGTAATTTATGTCATCATTAAAATTGTATATTTTGTAAAAAGGGAAATTAATCAATATCTTATTTTATTTCTCAATTCAATGCTCCCTTGTCCCTAAAGTAATCTACACTGGAAGGACCTGGAGAGAAATATTTGATATTAATAGTGAATATCTAATTGGAGTTAGGCCAAAAGCCAGTTCAGTAATCTGATAAACTGTCTAGAGCATCAACCAAGATTCATAACTTGTAAAAGGTGCCAGAATCTGACCTTGGAATTAGGTAGATACAGACAGGCAAGAGATAAACAGACATAAACAAATGAAACACTCACTTTTTAAATTCTTTGACTGCAACAAATAATTTGATGGTAAAAATGGTTAGTAAATGGAGATTTATTTAATGTTCTTATGAAAATACTCTTTATTACTTAAAAGAAAACAGTGTGTCTCTAATATTTCTAGCTGCTCTCTAGGATATTTGATTAAATCATAATCATCTCCGCAGTTGAAGCCTAATTTATCAGTAATGTTTAAAAATGATTGTCTTAATATTCATTAAGATTAGAAATGTACATTCTAGACTTCAATAAGGTATTTAATAGATTAAATAAAAATGATTGTCTTAATATTTATGAAGATTAGAAATGTACATTCTAGACTTCAATAGGGTATTTAATAGATTAAATAAAAATGATTGTCTTAATATTTATGAAGATTATAAATATACATTCTAGACTTCAATAAGGTATCCAATAGATTAAAAGTGCCATCATCTAGAAAGAAAATCAATATATTAAACCCATAAAAAATAAATCAGTCAAACATTGTATTAGTAAAAATTTGCAATCAATGACACTTGAGCAAAAATAAATTGGAATCCAGCTAATACAAAGAAACACACATTTGTTCTAAATTATTTTTTGAACGACTTTCAACAAGTTTCAATAGATAGCTAAGTAAACCTTCCAAGTGTTCTGCCACAAGTTACACGGAAAATAGAAATACTTTACAAAGTTAATTTTCTTGATTAATTCTAAGAAGTTCTATGTATTAGACAACTTTTGTGAGTGTGTGTGTGTCTGTGTGTGTTTAGTGTGCATAGTGCTTGTGTGTGTAGAACACTTTAGTCCAAAAGTAAAGATAAAGGCTAAATAAAAGTTTTAAGTATATGCAACTTTGCTTTAAAAAGAGGATTTTAGAATGAAGCCTTCCATACTTCCTAGGTAATATCTAACTTATTATGTACTCTACCAGCAATATTTTACCGTGAACTGCAGTAGATCCGAACAATCAACTGTAATTAAGTAACACCTACAATAATTTATGCATGCTTTTAGAAATATTTCTTAGGAAAGCTCCTATAAAATTTATCTTTTTTTCCTTTTTTGTGCGCCCCTAGCATCCAGGAGCTCTATAGTAGGAATAAGGAAATAGCCTAAAGCCACACCAGGACCTAAATCGATTCGGTAGTTATTAAAATCTTAACTAGAGACAAATAATAGGATAAAGTTATGATAAATAACAGTTATTAGGACGGATATCCTTAGTTATAGAGTAGCTGTGATACTACAAATATTGAATTATACAAGCTCAACATAGAGTCACTAAAGTAAAAATTGAAGAATAAAAGAATTGTAAGTAGATTGCAGTATCTATAATTTGAAGCAAATTTTAGGTTGCAATAAATCAGTGTAATTGATATAGGTAAATTATCCGACATTCAATTATTTTCTGACAAACTACTTGTAACAAAATGATAGTTTGATCATCATTTTTCTAATAAGCAAAGAAATCTTTAAAAATATTACCTACATGTAAGTAGATAAATTTAGGATTAATATTATTATTTACTTTTTAAAAGCATTTCACAAAAAAAGCAAAGCATAAATAAGAAGAAAAAATTCCATTCCTACTAGGGAGCTAAAAGGATAAGACAATGGCCGATAAATTCATTTACATCCCCAGATAATACACAATATTACCTCTCCTGTAGATTGAAATTAGTAATTGAAACAGTTTGACATTCAATTTAATGAACAAATCAAAATTCAATAAAAGACCTCAAAGTTGTTAAGCTAACAGATAAGAAAGCATTATTTTAAAACTTTGGGGCCTAGAGTAATAAACAGCCCAATGTCCCCTTCCTCCCTGCATACATACACAAGATACAAGTATCCAGAGATAAGAACATCCATAGATCCGAATATAATCTGGTAATGCTTGTTATCTGTCAATTAACACAAATAGATGTTTCCTTGTTTTGATCAGAGAACAAAATATTATTTTCACATAAAGTTGTTAGGTAGATACAAATCTTGATATACAAGTTACTTAATGGAATTTATTCCATAAATGTAAGTAAAACTAAGGTATCTAAAGGGATAAGACAATGGAGATAAATATTTACAATTATTCCAAAATTTAGATCAAACTTATGGGTGAAAAAGTTTAGACACCAAGTTTGCAAGCAACCAATCAACATTCAATAAAAGCATCCCAAGTTTTTTGTGCAAACGAATAAATCTTTGGGTGCCAACTTAATTTACAGTCCAATGTTCCCTCCCTCTATGGTAAAACTTTATGTGTATCATAACTGCTCTATAATTGAAATGTTCGTTTATTTTTCTTCCAAAGCTTCCAATTACAAACTTTGTCTATAACAGCATGGTATCTATAAACTAAAACAAATTGTGATGTTAAACTGATTTAAAGATAGATGTATGAAACTTTGTGTCCAAATTTTTAGACTAAAAAGCATTTACTCATTTTTTGTGAATGTGTCTGATGGGTTACTTGGGTAAATTCTTTAATTTTCATTAACTTATGGATGTTGTCATCCTTGATTGTTTAAAAATCAATATTAATAAAATTGATAATAAAATATAACGTTAACTTATATCACTTTAAAATTTGCATTATGTTAACATAAGTAAATTAATGTTGCTATTAAATGAAAGGAAACGGATGGGCACTGCTTAACTAAGATTTTGTAAATTATGAAAAAGAAGAAAAAACTTAGTATAAAAACATAAAAAGATTATTTAGATAAAGTATAGTATGTTTTTTTTAATAACATTTTCTAATATTTTAAATTAGTTGAAAGAGTATGAAAGCATACAATTCAAATCAGATTAAATTAAATAATTCAAAGCTACGAAATTTATAAAAATCAGGTGAAATTTAACTTTTACTTCAACTACGCTGTCATGACAAGCATTGCTTTAGTATTATCCTCTTTCAGTTGGTTAATGATACAACATATAAGGAAGGATAATTAATATCAATGTAAATATATGTAGCACGCAATAAGGCCTAGAAATAGCCTCTCTCAAGAGTGTATGGCTCATATGTATGAACCATCTGAATCTCCAGAGATAAACTGTTGTAAATGGTGTGCACAGTGTATCTGTAAAAGGGGAAGGGGGGTGGGGGAAGGAGCTCATCCCACACCCCACAATGTATGGAGGAAGTGAAAAGGGGGTAACCCTCCATCTAATATCTGTGAAGAGGGGGGAGATATTATGGGTAAGGGAGGTTCCCAGTTACCAGCCTCTCAGAAATGCAGAGACCACCCTCTGATGAGTGAGAGTGACTACCCTCTTATAAGAGGAACCAGATATAACCCTCTGACAGAGAAGCAGAAGACCAGAGACCATCTGAAGAGAACACCCCCCAGGCATTCACATTACAAGGGAGACGGGCACAGTGAAATATATTCAGAATTTGTATAAAATAAAAAATATTTTGATTCAATATTATAAATATTTAGTTTTTAACTAAGAAATTTAAAAACAAATGTTTCATAATTTGTATTTTTTCATTTGCCAAAAGCTTTAACAAAATGTCCATAAAATATGGTTTATATTTGTCATATTTTAAACTTGAAGGCCAAAAACAAGACACTTCTTTAAGACTATTTTTTAATATATAATGATTAGACACATTGCATATTGCTTAATAAATCATGTGGATTGAGGTGCAAAACTTTTTTCAAAAGATCTAGTTTAATAATCTGTATCTCACTGTGCGAGGAGAGGTGCTATGCCCACACCTGGGGTCATCTAATAACTCTGTCAAAAGAAGGGAGGAACAACACAAAATATGTTCACACAGTGTAACCAAACATATAATAACCTTGTCAAAAGGTAAGAACATCACACAACAGATGTTCCTACAATGTAATAAACATCTAATAAAATTGATAAAAGATGTGAGAAAAAACCTAACAGGTTTACTACACTAGAGCCAACAGCTTATAACCAACTTAAAACTTAAATAATACAAATAAAGGCATAAAAACAACAAAATTAACAGGTTTAAGAAGTGAACTGCAAAATGGCATGTAATATATACAACAAAGATATTCAATCTCAAGGAAAATTAATTTGTTATAGACTTTATTGCTTACAGACCAAAATCATTATTGAATTGAGTCACAACAAACACTATAAAATCAAAGAAAAAATATTATTTTATAATAAGAAAATCTTATCACCATCAAGAAATGTTGTCAGGTAAATCTACAGTAATGTTACTATTCATAATTGGGAAAATTTTTTGTAGTTTTGTGAGAGCAACAACAACACATATATTTTGAGGTAAAACTTGGGAGGGTAGGTGAGACAAGAGGAAAACATTGGACAAGAGAAAATGGAGACACAAGAATCTAGATTAGAGACACAGAGTAGGCCTTGTCATTTTTGCCAAGCAGGAGACAGTCACAATATGAAAGGCATACACTACTTCAATTTTTAAAAATAAATCACAAATATCATCAACTTGATTCAGAAGATTTGGATGTATCAAAATTGTTAATATAAGATGGTATCCTCTTCTGAAGGAGGTTGACAGAAAATATAATAAATATGACACTCACATACAAACAAATACATACATGACATCACACTCACAACCAAACACAAGATTGTGAATATGAAAAGAAGGAAAGATGAAAGGGGAAGGGAGTTAGAATTGTTACAACCAGGAAGAAGTATAGGTTGGATATATTTTAACTAGCCTGTTGTCAAATAATTGAGTCAGCTGGATACAATTATAATTTTGGATAGATTGTTGGAGTGAAATTTATTTTAAAATCAAATAAAAGGCTCTCAAATATTATTAGAAAAAAATGTTTTTGCAACATATCTACACACCTCTAAAGCTTGTTAGAGAGAAAAGGTATGAAACCTTGGTTTGGTTAAACTACAATAAAGCAAAGCTTTTAATTAAAGAAGAATTTAATATAAAAACCTTTAAAAAGTAGGAGCAATAACTAAATTTAATCAAATAATACCTATAACAATCAACTTTTTATATCATATCAAAAATATTATTTCAAAGCTGAAAAGATTTTTAAGTTCATGTGTAAAAACAGCTGAAACCTTGCAAGCAATATAAGATCCAAAGGGTTTGCACTTCCTAACAAAGTGTTCACATAAAACAGCTATCAAATACCCTACAGCAAAAATTGTCATATAAAAAGTACATATGTTTTATATCCAAAAATCTAGCAAATATCTAACCAAGAAAAAAAAAATTCATCAATAGGTACTAAAAAGGTGTAATGTTTTGAATGAATAACTCTTACAATTGATACTCTCCTCTTTCAATCTTAATCCTATGCTACCTAATTTCTCTCCCAGTAAGCTTCTCCAATATACCTATAATACCTTTCCTTACCCCTAGTAGAATATTGTATCTCAATTTCTTTGTTGGTTTAAAGATAGATAGATAGAAAGACATATGATGACAAATTGTAATAATCATATGATGATATTTATGCTATTGCTCAGACAGTATCTTTAATAATCAAAAATAAACTGAAACATTTATTTACTTATTAAAATGTTTTTGACAGTCTTCTATTCTTTTGCCTTTCAAATAAAAATAAAATGCTTGTAGAGGCAAAGGCTGTAGATTTAAAAAAAAAAGGATTGGTCATAAAATTGGTAAGCAAAGAGAACTATGTTTGTTTTACCACTGGCATAGGATAAAAATTACACCATCATAGTTTAAATTATGCATTAATTAATACTGTGGTACACCCCAAATTATAAGAAGACCAAGATAAGTATATTGTTTAATTTTATAGAGCATCTTTACTATCGGACACCCTGTGTTGTCTACAGCCATCAAAATGAAAAAAATAAGAATAGTGCAATTACACAGTTGGACACCCTGTATTGTGAGTAGCCAACAGAATAATGAATTTATAAATAGTGCATCTATACTGGTATACACCCATTATTATGATTAGTTGATAACTAGTGAACACCCTGTATAATTATGTGTAGCCACCAGAATAATGAAATTGTTAATGTAATCAGTAGGTGCATTATGTATGTAGATTAGAGTGTTTCAATCTTGTGGAATTTTAGAAATAAGGGGGGAGGCGGAAGTGACACTTTTTGAAACCAAAACTAAAAGTCAAAGGTACTCAACTAAATAGAGAGTTACAGCTCTGAGATTTGACGTGGCAGTTGCTTTTAAGAGGTATAATATGGAACTGTGAAGAAACGGCGGCGGAACCGCTACTCCTGCCGAAAACCGCTGTTTTCGTCGATTTTTTTTCGCCTTTTCTCTCCAAATATAAGGAACGACAGGAAAGTGGAAGGCTGAAAATGCAGTAAAAGAGAAGTGTGGTTTACTAGAAGTATGATGCCGTTCAATATATTTGCACTTGACACTTTTTATATGAAAAAATAAGGGAAATTTTTATTAAAAAATTATCTAATATAGCGAGAAAAGATAAAAATAAATTTCGGTGGGAGCGGCGGTTCCACTGCCGTTTCTTAACAGTTCCATATTGTACCTCTATATAGCAACTACCATGTGAAATCTCAAAGCTGTAACTCTTTATTTAGTTGAGTTCCTTTGACTTTCAGTTTTGGTTTCAAAAAGTGTCACTTCCGCCCCCTCCCTTTATTATTGTATAAAATACATCAAATTGATTAGATCAAGTAACTAAAAATTAATATCCTTTAATATAAAGTAATAAGCTTTTTTTGTCTGTAGCGAAGGATCTCGCTAACTGCTAAACCCACATGGTTCTTCTTTACAGTGAAGCCTCTTATAGGCTCTGAGAGGGTTTTAGGCTATTTAATTTTTTTTCAAATAAGTCTGGGTATGGTTTTAAGCTATTTTTGTGCCCTCCGAATATAAGCCCCTAGATGCTAGGGGCACTGCCGCTAGTGTTTCAAAAGTTATTTTATAGTAGTTAAAAAAATTCACAACTTGTAGTCACTTAGCAAAAATTTATAAAATAAATTTTGTTCAGCTGAGAATTCAATTTCAATAAGTCTCCTACAAACATTTACAAATCTAACATTTCATATAACATTAATTCATAAGGTCATATTAAGGTGCTTTAACTCTAAACTATTTTATTTATTGACTACTGGACCCCCGTCATCTATTAAACATATTTCTGCTGGGATCTATTAACCATTACTTAACCTAACCTGACCCACCCTAACTTTAAAGCATCAAATATGTTTTATTTATAGGTTTCTGATCCAGATGCCATATCATAAGAGTGAAACCATTCATATTTGTATCTACTGCACATTTAAGTATAATAATACGAATTTTGACTCGCTCTAAAGTATATGATTTATTTTTTGTCTCATTACTGCCACATATCTTGGCACCAAGGGGGAAACAAACACTTAGTTTTATATTATATGCCAAATTACTTTTACTTTTTTTCCAGAAAAAAAACTTACTTAGGTGTTATTATTTATGTTTTTATTGGGGTAAAAATGTACGAAAAATGGGATGTATCACTGTTTTAATGGTGAATCATGTAGTTTAATAAATGAAAATTATTAGCAAAACAATTTGTACCTAGGTATATTTATTAAAGACTTTGACAAAAATGGAAAAATAATAATATATGTCATCTAATGAAAATTAAATTTTAAAAAAAGTTTCGAGTGAAAGAAGTTTGGTAATCCTTTAACCCATCTCTATTTTCTTACTTAGCGGCCAAGCCCAGTAAGTAAATCAGTAGCGATCTCTAGCAGAACTATTTTGGTATTTCTTTTCTAGGGGCGATTTCTTTTGGAAGGGTGGTGGTACTATCCCCCAAAATAGGACCTATGAGTAGCTACATTGTAAAGGAGAACAAATCGGTTCAGACAGACAGACACACATACACAGATCTCTTGCTTTGTTTTAAGAATAAAAATTTAGTTTTTTTTTCTAATCTCTTTAGGCCTACAATCTAATGCATTATTACTAAAGTGTATGCTCATATCAGTAGTTTATTTATTTTAAAGGTCTATTGGTAGAAATTACTAAATTAACTATTCTTTGTTCCAATTCCTAGGTGTAATGTAAAGGAAATTTTGCCCTAATGTCTACCTATCTATATACATATTACATACAGCTAAATTCAAGATGCAATATTGCTTATGTGCTATGTCAAAAATACTTTAAAAATCAAAAGTATCAAAACTTATATTTCTTTTTTGGCAGCCTTTACTAAGAAACAAGGTGTTTAATTTTTGAAGCATGGAAGATTCAATGAGTTAAATTATATCTACTTACAATAGTTTTACAAAACGAGGGTTTTACATTGAAAAGAATGGTTTTAGTGAGTGTGTGTGTTGTGTAGCCATTGTTTCCTAGTTTTTGGACCTAAGTAGTCATGGAGTAGGCGGAGACATTTTTATATACCCAGAAATATAGAAAAAGAATGGTACATGATGAAAATATGCTTTAGTGGCTCTAACTGTAAATATCCATCTTTCTATCCCCTGTTTCATACTTAGCAAGGATTTCAAGGTGAGAAGAGAATATTCAATTCAGAATTAAGCAATTTCCAACATGGGTAATTTGTACAACAAGGATTACAACATCTATAAAAGTGTAGCTTAATAACCAGAAAGTCTGACTAATGAACTTTGATAAAAAACAACGCATCTAATATCTAACATTTTTAGAAGCTTCAACTACATAATAAAATTATCTTAAAACTACTGAAATACAGGCGGCATAATATTTATATTTTGTTAAATGACAAAACTCTCATGTAGTTTTTCTGAATATAAAATGGCTACGCTTTCTAAATTGTACAGGAATCATCCCAACACCGGTGTCCTGGATAGAAAACAGGTTTTTTTTGACATACGTCTCACAAGACCTATGTAGTCATGACCGGGAGACAATGACGGTTCAGTACATGACTTTCGTTAAATCACAGCTGATCATTTTTGTAGATTTTTTTGAAAATTACTTTTTTATCCAAATTTTCATAGTTTTTCCCAAAAAAATCTCAATTTTCTCACATTTGCTGCTTAGTTAGCCTAAATTTACGCAAGAAAAGTATAATAAGTAACAGCTGTACTGAAGATTGTGCTATCACCTATAACAAGATCTTTCAGAATCAATGAAATAAGATTTGTAGTCTAGAAATTGAGTAAGAGTTAATTATTTTGAATTAATGTTCAACAATAAATTTGCACGTCAGAACTGCTTCTAGCCTCCATAGGCTTTCACCTGGCTTTAACATGATTCAATCTATCTGACTTTGCCTTTGACTCCACAACATAAAGTTATTGCCCTCAAATTTCACTAAAACATTATCTCCTATCAATCCACATGTTAAACTTCTTGTTTAAAGATGTTAAAGTTACCGTCCCTGTCCTTCAACTTTAACAAGTATGCCTCATAATACTTTCCACTAAACAGGGTACCTCTCTCCACCCTGGTATAGCCAGACCTCTATTCTAGCCGGCTGACATGTTTCACCCAGCCTATAAATCTTGATGGAAGTCAGTTTAGAATTCTGACCTTGTTTGTTAATCAAAATTCCACACACTTTTGACTCTTTCTTTATGGCACTTGTTTGCTATTGAACTTGTGGCTTGACTTTTGCCATATAAAGGGATAACCTCAAGATTTAGAATAAACTTTCAAGTATTCTTTCTTTTTACTTCCTTTGGTTTCCTATGAACCAACTACTGTCATGAGAGATCTTTCCATGAATGAAAGCCAAGACATCTAGCCATGCATCTAGCTACATGGTCATTAAGACTCCCTTGCCTTAGTTACTTCAGCTAAGAGCTCATATCCTCTCATTCTCTATTACTCAGAAATTCACCATGGTTTCCGCCTACTCTGCTGATTGAAAGTCAGGTGGGTCTATGATTCCAAATTTAACACCACTTGATAGACAAACTGCCCTTTATTTTTGCTTTGCTAATCCTACATGTTGGTCTTCCTGTTCAACGCCTTCCTAGGTCCCTTTACTACTGATAGCTTTTAGAAAGGGTAGTATTGATCTGCTTAGGACAAAGAACTTGCCTGTGTTTATTTTCAAATTGGATTTTAAAGTCGCCATTGGAAATCACACTTGAATAAAATCCAGTTATGATCATGTAACCAGCATTCACATTCACTCTAGTAATAAGCTACTATTATTTTCTTCAAGCTATGAGCCAAGTGTTTTCCTGTCAGTTAGCTGCTCTTACACTATCTTGAATACACTATCTTGCAAATTATTCATCCAGCTTAGAATCCAATATGTATCTAATTTAGGGATGGGAATCCGTCGAATTTTTGGGCCGGATTCGGATTCCGGATTCTGAAGGAATCCGTCAAAAAAAGTGACGGATTCTTGCGGATTCCGGATTCTTATTTTTGGCGGATTCCGGATTCGGATTCCGGATTCTAGCAGTATTTTAAAAGGCCGTCCGTCACAGAGGGATAGCTTTTTTCGTTAATTTATCACTATGTTACTTGGTTGAAGCCTTGATTTGTTTAAAGTGTTGACTTCCAGCATAACTAAAACATTTACATCACATTAGTAATTATTAAAATTTGTTATGTAGAAATTTTTTTTTTTGATCTTTGCCTTCAAACAGAGAAAGTTGTAAGAAAAAAGACGGTAATTTTAGCCTACCAATTTAGAATCCGGAATCCGCTATAAAAAACGGATTCCGGGGATCCGGATTCGGATTCCAAAATTGGCCGAAAATTGGGCGGATTCCGGATTCGGATTCCGGATTTGGATTCCCATCACTAGTATCTATAATCATTCTGTAGGTTCACCTATGTAAAACCTTCCATGGTTCTCACTATGACATTTAATCAGTAGTAAAGACAAGCAGTGTGTACAAAAGGCAGAGACTCAATCAAGACCAGCTATAGACTGGTCTTTACACGGATTCCAAGTTCATGTCAAACACTTACAAGTGATAATCCCACTTGTTAAAAATATTAACCTTCTACTAAGCTCTTTTGAACCAAGGACTGGTTGTATATTTAATTGTAGCCTGGTAAATATGGTAATATAGGACTTTAAACATGGCAACTGTGGTTGTGGATATATATGTTATACTCCAAGCAGATATTGTTTTGATGTTGAGACATCAAATCAGCCAGGAACCAATATTGAGCATGATAACTTGTTAATATTTCAAAGAAACTTGTTTTAAAAATATAATGTCATGAGGCATGCAACAGGGACATGAAATATTTTTTTAAATATTAATTACAAGAGTTGTTTAGACATCAATTCAAATATTTACTTCAAATAACTCTTATTTCATTTCTAGACTACAAATCTTAGATTATTCAAGATTCTTAAAGATTTTGTTATTAATGATAACACAGTCCTTAGTTCAGCTGTATTTATTATACTTTTCTTGTGTAAATTTAAGTTAACTAAGCTGCAAATGTGAGAAAATTGTGATTTTTGAAGGAAAACTATGAAAATTTGGGTATAAAAGTAATTTTCAAAAAAAGCCACAAAAATGATCAGCTGTGATTTAACGAAAGTCATGAACTGAACCGTCATTGTCTCCTGGTCATGACTATATAGGTCTTGTGAGACGTATGTCAAAAAAACCTGTTTACTTTCCAGGACACCGGTGCCAAGTTTGATAGGATAATACTACCATGCCTAAATTAATGTAAGAGCTATCCTCTATGGATCATTTATTTTATGGAGAGTGGTTATTTGAAATTTTAGCGAGAATTGTATAAAATTATTCCTTGTTCAACTTTATCAACTCAACGACAGCATTCAATAGAATTTCAAACATTCAACTTTTGGGGATTTTCAACTTTTAATATTAGCGCAGCTACTCCTTAATCGTAATTTACTAATTGCGTCGCCCCTAGCCTCTAGAGGAAAAGAGGAGGTCAGGAAGATAGCCTAAAACCATTCAAGATATAAATAAAGCTTCATTAAAAAATTTACCTAACTAATTCTTAAATAAAGGGGGGGGTTTTTAATGCAACCATCTCGTAATCAATGTATAAATGGCACTTAGAATTCGAATTTCGACCTCAAATTTTGCATGAGTAATCCTTGGTAGGTCTATTTTCCCTAAATCGAACAAAAAGTTGGAAAAGTAACGGCTGGCAGCTGGCGGCTCAGCCGTTTAGCCGTTTTTTGCCTAATTTCAGGGCAAATTCATCATTAATTACGTAGGAATCAATTTTTTAAAACATATTTTTGGTTTAATTCATGTTAAATGATAGCAATAACCATTTTTAAAATTTCTTGTACCAGCTGCTAAACGGCTAGAACCGGCTGAAAACGGCTGGGAGCTGCCAAGAGTATGAATAGTTGATAGGGCATATGACATGTCTAGGGGTAGGTTTTTATGGTTGCTGAGCTCAAAAATACTACCAAAAATAGTGGCAGCTAAATCATATGGCAGCTGGGTAACGGCCGCTGCTGAGCTGGGAGCTGCCAAAAGTTGAATGTGTAGATAGGGCTTGTGACATGTCTAGGGGTAGGTTTTTATGGTTGCTGAGCTCAAAAATGCTACCAAAAATAGTGGCAGCCCATCAATATGGCAGCTGGGTAACAGCTGCAGCTCAGCTGGTAGCGGCCAAGAGTAGAATGGGTAGATAGGGCTTGTGACATGTCTAGGGGTAGGTTTTTATGGGTGCTGAGCTCAAAAATGCTATCAAAAATAGTGGCAGCTCATCCATATGGCAGCTGGGTAACGGCCGCTGCTCAGCTGGGAGCAGCCAAGAGTAGAATGAGTAGATAGGGCTTTTGACGTGTCTAGGGGTAGGTTTTTAGGGGTGCTGAGCTCATAAATACTATCAAAAATAGTGGCGGCCCATCCACATGGCAGCTGGGTAAAAGCTACAGCTCAGCTGGGAGCGGCCAAGAGTAGAATGAGTACATAGCGCCTGTGAGGTGTCTAGGGATAGGTTTTATTGGGTGCTGAGCTCAAAAATACTACCAAAAATAGTGGCCGCCTATCAATATGGCAGCTGGGTAACAGCTGCAGCTCAGCTGGTAGCGGCCAAGAGTAGAATGGGTAGATAGGGCTTGTGACATGTCTAGGGGTAGGTTTTTATGGGTGCTGAGCTCAAAAATGCTATCAAAAATAGTGGCGGCCCATTCACATGGCAGCTGGGTAAAAGCTACAGCTCAGCTGGGAGCGGCCAAGAGTAGAATGAGTTCATAGGGCTTGTGACGTGTTTAGGGGTAGGTTTTCATGGGTGCTGAGCTCAAAAATACTACTAAAAAAAGTGGCCGCCCATCCATATTGCAGCTGGGTAACAGCTAAGCTTAGCAGTAAGCCGTTATTTAAGACTCATTGACTATTGGGACTATTGAAGGATAACCAAATATTGAATATTTCAGTATAAATACACTATTGTCATTTTATATTATTAATAACAACACCTTATCAATATTGATTTAGTTGTAAAACGGCTGAAATTGGCTGAGAACAGTTACCAACAGATAAAAGTAAACAAGTAAAGACATAGCTTGTGATGTGTCAAAGAGGTGTAAGTTTTTATAGGTGCCAAGCTCATTAATACTCCCAAAAATAAAAAAGCCCATCCAAATGGCAGCATGGTAAGGGCTGCTGCTCAGCTGTAGCTGTTACCCAGCTGCCATATGGACAGGCCCGAACTTTTATTGGTAGTATTTTAGAGCTCAACACCCATAAAAACCTACCCCTAGACACGTCACATGCTATGTACTTTTGGCTATTGTTAGCTTTTCTCAGCCGTTTTTTGGTAGTTTTCAGCTCTTGAAACAGTGAAATCTAGTAATTAAAAAGAGTTATTAGTAATATATCCATGAAAAAAGGTAGGGTAGTGCGGGGTTAATGCAGTCATCGGGTCAATTCCGGTCAAACGACCAACTTTTTTAAAACCGTTTTTTAACGGTGTTCTAAACGTTTGCGAGAGATCTTCAGAAAAGCAAAGTTGCAGTTTATTGCCTATACTTTCATTTCTTACTTTAGCAAATTTTTGTCAGATCACTCCTATGATTTTTTTGCCCTCAAAAAGTTGCAAAAAATTTGCAAAAAAATTTTTTCAAAATAGGCCATGTTCAATCTAAAATTGTGAAAAAAATGGTAAGTCCTATCGACCCCCGTGTTTTTGTAAAATGAAAGATATGACATTCATTTATCGTTTGCAATTGGAGGCGTTGTTCTAACTTGATTTTTTCATAATTTTTTTTCGTCTAAAAAAAATGGTCTATTCCGGTCACTTTTTTAACTTTTTTTTATTACTGTATTTATAACTGTATAATACCTTAATGTTTTATTTAGGTGATCTGGAAGCATAAACAACCTAAATGCATGACCTAAGCTTTAATCATTGCCTTGCCTGTTGTGTGATGTAAATTACTAGTCATTTTACTGCTTGTATTATGTCATGTTTTGTTGCCTAAGCTTTTCAATTTGTAAAGACATTAAAATTTTTTCAGACACATTTTTATAGTAATAGGAAGAGTATATCACCCAAAGGAACGCCTTAAATATTTTCCTGAAGATGTATCAGCTGCATTGGCTCATGTAAGAAGGGGTATGTCTATTAGAAAGACTGCTAGAAGATTTAAAATTCCATATGAAACCCTTGCATCTTTTTCGTATAAGAAGGTGTTCGAGATTTTTGCGCGGTTTGGATTTTTTATGTCAAATCGGCTAGGATTAAGCTAGAAAGGTGTTTAAGTTGTCTATAGAAAGACCTTTGCATGTCCTAACAAAAACTCCCCAGGATATGGGTTCTATCTCCAAGATTTAGAGTACATATTCAAGATTTTGCATTTTCAAAATTCCTGTTGCATAAAATGTGTTGAAATATTAGAGTTAGACCCCATATCATTTCAAGTTAATTGTCAGGCATGTAATTTTGCATCTTTAGACACCTTAACCACCCTTGTAGGTCAATCCTAGCCAATTTGAGACAAGATAAAATGTATCAAAAACTGCTGTCAAAACTGGCAGGATTTTTAAAATTAAAAATTTTTTGAGAAAAAATCACTTTTTTCAAGAAATTCCAAGACATGCGAATCAGAAATTGCCTCTAATTTATGTATAAAGCTTAAAAAAACCTAATCATAAAATAAAAAGTATGATTTTTTTTTAAAAGTTTGCATGAAAAAAATTGATGTTTTTTTTGCGATTTTACCGACTTTTTTATAATGGGGAAAATGTGGTCAAAAAATTGTCTGATCTGCATGCGACTAGTACTGTTAGAAAGCTAATGACCTCAGCTTTCTACTCATAGTTTAAAATGTTAAAAAAAAATATTTTAAGGGGGTGTTCTACCCCCCCAAAGTCAACTGACCGAAATAGCCCCACCGGTGGGGTTATTCCGGTATAGGCCAACCGCCGCCCTTTAAACCGATTTTTGACCGACTTCTAGTTGCGAGATCTTAATGGGACCAAGACAGGCTTCTTCGTTATTGCCATATCGTTCATTTGCACTCTTAAAAACCGGGAAAAGTTTTTGGGAAGTATGTTTTTTTTAAGTTGAAGCAAAAAATTGACCGGAATTACCCCGCACTACCCTAAAATGTTAATAGGGAGAAGTTTAATTCCACTGAAATAATAAATTTTTTAAGCCTCAAAAAACAGATGAGCTGTGGCCATTACCCAGCTGCCATATAGAAGGAACGGCACTAATTTATGTGCTCAGCGTCCATTAAAACCTACCCCTAGACACATCAGAAGCCCTATCTACTCATCTACTTTTGGCCGCTCCCAGCTGAGCTGCAGCTGTTACCCAGCTGCCATATGGATGGGCGGCCACTATTTTTGGTAGTATTTTTGAGCTAAGCAACCATACAAACCTACCCCTTGACACGTCACAAGCCTTATCAACTTATTCTACTCTTGGCCGCTCCAAGGTGAGCTGCGGCCATTACCCAGCTGCCATATGGATGGGTGGCCACTATTTTTGGTAGTAGTATTGAGCTCAGCACCCATAAAAACCTACCCCTTGACACGTCACAAGCCCTATCTACTCATTCTAATCTTGTCCGCTCCCAGCTGAGCTGCAGCTGTTACACAGCTGCCATATGGATGGGCTGCCACTACTTTTGGTAGCATTTTTGAGTTTAGCACCCCTAAAAACCTACCCCTAGACATGTCACAAGCCCTATGTACTCATTCTACTCTTGGCCGCTCCAAGGTGAGCTGCAGCTGTTACCCAGCTGCCATATGGATGGTCGGCCACTATTTTTGGTAGTATTTTTGAGCTTAGCACCCCTAAAAACCTACCCCTAGACACGTCACAAGCCCTATCTACACATTCAACTCTTGGCAGCTCCCAGCTCAGCAGCGGCCGTTACCCAGCTGCCATATGATTGAGCTGCCACTATTTTTGGTAGTGTTTTTGAGCTCAGCACCCATAAAAACCTACCATTAGACACGTTACAAGCCCTATCTACTCATTCTACTCTTGGCCGCTACCAGCTGAGCTGCAGCTGTTACCCAGCTGCCATATGGATGGGCTGTCACTATTTTTGTTAGCATTTTTGAGCTCAGCAACCATAAAAACCTACCCCTAGACATGTCACATGCCCTATAAACTCTTCATACTCTTGGCGGCTCCCAGCCGTTTTCAGCCGGTTCTAGCCGTTTAGCAGCTGGTACTAGAAATTTTAAAAATGGTTATTGCTATCATTTAACATGAATTAAACCAAAAATCTGTTTTTAAAAGTTGATTCCTACGTAATTAATGATGAATTTGCCCTGAAAATAAGCAAAAAACGGCTAAACGGCTGAGCCGCCAGCTGCCAGCCGTTACTTTTCCAACTTTTTGTTCGATTTAGGGAAAATAGACCTACCAAGGATTACTCATGCAAAATTTGAGATCGAAATTCGAATTCTAAGTGCCATTTATACATTGATTACGAGATGGTTGCATTAAAAACCCCCCCCTTTTTTGAGATATTTAGCTCCAGACAAAAAAACCCTTAATACTTATATTATATGAAACTAGTTGCTTGATTAAGTAATACAGGATTAAAATACCGAGTTGATTATATTTTAGTTTTACAAAATATTCTTTTTTAATAACTGCACTGTTAATGGATAAATTTATCCTTGTTTTAAATCAACCTGGTTAGCATACTAAATCAAATGTTCTGCCAAAGTCAAACTAACATTAAGTCATATACTAATTTATGGTCATCGTAACTTTTCCATTATGTAAAGTGATAATATTACATCCAAAGCAAAAATTTGATGAAGGGGATATGGAACACGAAGAAAATATTACTTTGTCCCCTAATATTGTCAGTATATATATCTAATTTATTTACATTTTGTAATTTTGCATGTCAAAGTACGAAACATCAAAAAAAAATACAACACATCATAGCTTACAATCTTTAATAGAATAAAAATAAAAGAATTAAATTTCTCAAAAGTGTTACAAACTGACTGACTGGCGGACGGTTGGATGGACAGACAAGGCGAATAATAGAGTATCATAGACAGACAAGGAGAATAATATAGTAGCTTCGGTAGAAAAAAGAACCTTATTTAAAATTAAACAAGAAAAAAAGAGAGTAATTTTTTATAAATATCATAATTCATAACTCAATACAAATTAATGGTACCCAAATTTAATAAATAGCACCCAAAGTTAATGAAGAATCCTACCTGGCAATGTTCCAGTTTTCCAAGGGCAGCTGAGTGGGATCCCATTAATTCATCATACCTTAATATTTCAAATATTTAGTTTCAACATTTTACTTTGATACTTATAACAACTTTGTTTTAGGCAATGCTTATGGATGTAATAGGATCTTGGACAAAATAGCCTCGGACAAATAGCCTTAGAACATAATAGCCACAGGACATTTACTCAAGAAAAATAGCCTCAACTGTTAATACTTAAATGGTTTAGTAGAATTTCGTGGATTTTACAAAAAGTGTTTGGTAGATTTTTACAATTTTTAGGTAACATGGAACTTATCAATTGGTCAGTTCGTTCATCCAGTAAGTGGAGGTGATGGGGTTAAGGGGGTGGAAGGGGGAAATCGATATTTTAGCCCGCTGCGTGTTTCACTTTTTAGAGAACAAGAAAATCTGGCGAAAGATCCAAGTAATAATATTTTCATTGCAATACTTCTCTTTTAATTAAATACAAAAAAATAGTTTTATGAGAAAAGAAAGAATTCGAAATAAGACAAGCATTTAAATATCTACGAACTAGATAGTATTAAGAGAAAGAAAAAAAATTAAAGTTAATTAAGACAATGAAAGAAAGATTTTATTTTATCACGCATTGTATAATATTTCAATAATTTCTTTGCCTATTTATCTGTGCATTGTTTAGCATCGTTATACAGATAGGAGTAGTTATAAATTAACTTCGCTACCTAGTAAAAATCCTTATTAGAAAGATGAACAAAAACTTATTTGTGAAATTTTACCTTCTGTTAACCATAGCATATTCCTCTTTAACAGACTCATACTTGCGCAGTAGAGTACTGTACATTATAGACAAGCTTTCCCCTGGTCCTGAGTCACGTGATAGTAGTTCTTGTTGTTCCCGTCGCAGCTCTGACATCTCTTTTCTATCCTCTTCAAGATATCTAAAATAGAAAAAAATTTAGATACTAGAATAAAATAAAATAAATCTTCCATCTACAATTGAAAAATTACTGAAAACCTATTTCTTATGGTATTTTTTTGAGGGTTTTTTAATGTCAAACTTTGGGTAAGATGTAAAAAGACATATTTCAGAAAATCTGATTTTCTCCTAAAACTTTTCATTTATCAGCTTATACCAACAACGAAATCAATTCGGGGGAAAATCACGAAACCTATACATAAATTTCAGCTGTCGTTTGGGGGCTGCACTTAATAGAATTGACGATTTTTTTGTCTCTCCCCAAATATCATTTTAGGTTTAATTTGCTTGTTGGCTATACCTAATTTCTACTTTTAAGTATTAAAATTAAAAAAATTATATCAAATATTACCTTCTAAGGCTTTTGACTTCTTGGTCCAATCTTTGATTTTCTAGAACTCCTTCATTGTAACGTGTTCTTAAGGTTTCAGCTTCCTAAAATATTACAACTTCGTGATCTTGTTGTTATTATTATAGTAATGAATTATCTTATGAAAAAACTTCACTTTACCATATAATAATAGCCGATAAAACCAGGGATCCAGAGGGATAAGCTATATCCGATAAATTGATGTACATCCACAATGATAAATATAAACAAAATTAGCCCTTCTGTAGATTATAATTAGTGGTTGAAACGTTTGGACACTCAAATTAATGAATCACCCCTTCAAAATTCAGTATCTAGAGTTGTTAGTCCAACGAATAAGAAAATATTATAATAGAAAATAGTTAACTTACCTTTCTGTAATATTCTACATCTTTTAAGGCTTGGTCCACTTTCTTAAGGCTATCATTCTGTTGCCTAAAGTAGTTTTAAAAATATATGAAAGGTGAAAAAATATTAGTTAATAATGTTTTTCATTTTCTCTACCAGCAAACGTAGCCATACATGTAGCGCATCCGCTCGTCGTCAGGAAGGCAGGGGTGTATATTCTACATGGGATCCCCGGCTCAGGGGGGGGAAAAAAAATAAAAAATAAGTGGTTGGAGGGGAAAAAAATGTAAAAATTAAGAAAACTGAAAACATTTTTTCCATTTCCTCCCCCTCCTTGGTGAAAAAAACTAAAAAAATGTGTGGTAGGAGGGATAAAATAAATAAAATATAGAGTTGTTAAACTACTTTTCCATTTTCCCCCCTTCTTGGTGAGAAAAAACTAGGGGGGGAAAAAAAATTAAAAAATTTTTAGCCGGGGAAAAAAAAAAATCTTGTGCAGAATATACACCCCTGCAGGAAGGTGATAAGTTCAAACCTCATAACTAACGACGTAAAAATCTTTGCTTCTGCTTTAGTTAGGCAGAAAGTGGTGATTGGCTCCCTTTGGTTATTCTGGGTAGTTTGACCTGACTTTAAAATGTCATGTTATTGTTTGTAGCCCAAATTCTCTAAAGTTAGGCTTTAGATGCATAAGGAAATTGGGTCATAGACAGCAACCTCGCTCGTATCAGGTAATTGACGAAGTTATCATAGTAAAATGAAAAACTTACTTTCTGGCCATTTGTAGCTGTTGTATTAACTTCTCTGGACTTTTATCTATATCTCCAGACCTTAAAAAATTCAATTATAAACAATGAACTAAAAAAACGTTTTAAGATTAAGTTTAGATTATTCTAATAAACAACTCAAACTGCTTCTGTCGTGGGGGTTATTTGGTAAGAGATTAAAAAAAGGAAGGTGTTATATTTATAACAGTGACACTTAGAAATAAAGAGTTACAAGAGTTAGTGCTATTTTTTTGGTAAATAAAGTAAGATTTGTTCCTGTTAAGTTATATGTAACTTTCAAAAATGTCTAATTCTAACACCCACCCACTAACAACCAGCCCCAACCCCCTCTAGGGTGTAAAACTTGTTACCTATTTGAAGAAGAGGTAGAGAGGACCAATGTTTTATCACCAGAAGCAGCTATACTGTGACTGCGGGACAAGGTTGAACTGGCACCTGCAGTAGTTTAAGGGGTTAATAATAACAGAAAATAATACTGAAATTACTTTATAATATAAGCTTTATATGTTTCATTGGAGGCAAAGAGAAGAAAAATAATCATGTCCTTTCACAAAACAAAAACATTTTTTTGTTTGGTACAAAAATTAAATTAATGCTTTTGACCTATCATTCTTGATTATGACATTCTTTTGCGTTGAAATAAAATAATATAAGGTATAGCTTAACATGTGCATTAAATTCCGTATATCATCACATCTGCGTGGTGGTACATATTCACAAAAAATCACACTAGCAAAAAATTTTGAAGGGAAGTTTATTAATGATGAAAGTTAAGCACAGTTGAGAGAGCAGTTTGTGCTATTATATTATGCACTTGTAATAATTCAATCATATGACTTGTGCAGAAATGAATGGACACCAAAGCTAAAATCTGAGGGACTTATAATAATGGATATAAAACATACATTGATATTATGACAATTTAGTCAATTTAGGTTGCTAACATGGACATTACTTATTGGTTAGTTCAATCATCCAGTAGGAAAGTAGGGGATGGGGTAAGTGGGGTGGATTAGAGGGGTCGTAATTTTGGCCAGATCCAAATAATAATAAATCAATTTCTATAATAACTTTCATTTACTTCCAATCTTTAAAAAAAATACTAAAATTAATCTAAGACATTAGCTTTGCAATTAATAGTAATTAAGGCTGACAAATGCAAAATAATTTGGAGATTTAGATTAATGGCTTTTAATCCTTCACTGCTTTAGATACTAAATCTACTAATTCATCTACAGTTATATACTTATGAGAATATGTTAGCAAACCAAAAAAAAACAAGGATGAAAACATCCATAGACAATCAAACGCATGAACTATATTAAGTCTCTTACTTCTACAGCGTCCTGGAAGAACAGAAAAACTAATCTTCACAAGAAATCTTTAAATCCTATCTCACATAGCCATGAAAATTCAATTTCTCCCACAAAAACTCCCTCCCCCCTCCCATCTCTTTCACGGCGTTATAAGAGGATAGATAGAGATTATGAGTTAAAGAGAAGATTCTTAATAGTCAGTAAAATATTTTATCTCTGATAGCAGAAACACTGACAAATTGTCAGTGGCCTAAGCTCCCCCTGTGGAGTGAAAACGGCTTGTTACTGTTACTGTTTACATTTCTATTTCTAATTCTACTTTATGTAGGTATGTGTGTTGTGTTTAAAATAAAATTAGCAGTAAATTTATATGCTTAAAAAACTATGTTTAACAAAAATATTGTTATTTCAAACTTAAAATTATAAAAGTTTATTCTGTAAATACACTTAATTAATACTTTTAAATGATTGAAAGCTAATGTTTAATTTGTCTTAAGATTTCTATTCAATGGTTTATAGTAATAAGTGTTATATGTTCTTTTTCCATCAATTTATTTTATTTCCTGAAAAAAAAGAGATTAAGGACTGTCTTAATTGTCCAAGTCTCTATAGTTATATAAATACATTATCTAAATATATCATTATGTAAAATAAGGGATAGGAATAAGGATTGCAAAAGAAAATATCAGCTCATAATCTAATAAAACCCGCAAGAAAAAATCAGTATATTCTCAAATATAAAGAATCAAGAATGAAAGGGAACCAAAGGGGGTGGGGTGGGGGTTTAATGCAACCATCTCGTAATTATTGAGCAAATGGCACTTAGAATGCGAATTTCCATCTGAAATCTTACATGAGTAATCCTTGGTAGGTCTATTATCCCTAAATCGAACAAAAAGTTGGAAAAGTTACGGCCAACGGCTGGCGGCTCAGCCGTTTTGCTCACTGATTACGAGATAGTTGCATTAACCCCCCCCCCCCTTTTCTTTCATTGTCTTCTATCAATATTCTTTACTGTGTAGGTAATCCTTATTCCTATCTAATATACAACTCGACAAGAGACAGAAAACAGTATACACAGCAATTGTTTATAATCTACATGTTTATATTTATACTTTATTATTGTATTAGAAACCTTTTTTCCTCCTAGGTCGACATTTTCCGTCAGATACTGTACGCTTTACAGTTACAACTAAATTTGGCAACTTTTGACATGTCATAATTAGAAACGGGTGCGGGTATTCTCATCAACTGTAAATGTTTGTCCGTCCATTCATCCGTCAGTGTATTAGCCTACTAACCCTACTATCTAAGTATCAAAATATCGTCTTTAAAAAAAACAATGTGTCCGCTCGTCCGTCGGTCGAACGTGCCTGTCCGTCCGGATGAAGCTCCCTAACTATAGAACCGATTTGGCTCTGCACTCATTTTTACGGCGAAGTTCCTAGGGGCTAGAACGAAGCCAAAATATCCCTAACAAATAAAAAAAAGCTAGAAAAAAGAAAAGCGAGGTCAGTCCGTCCATCCGTATAGATCTTTATATCTCGCTAAAACATGAACCAATTAGGCGTCCAAGTGGCGCTGGCTGATCATCATATTATATTATATAATATTATGGTCTTAATATCCGTAAGTCAATCAATAATAATTTTATAAAATAATTTCTATTATGGCTTCGAAACCGGTTATATCCGCTGGTTTAGAGCCGGTTTTCTGCCACACTGAAAAATCATGTATAACATCATATGACAGACAACTTTCTACAAATATTTAAACAAAACTTATAAAATTAATAGCAGTGTTGTTGGCTTAGGCCGTCGGCCTCTCGGGGTAACATAACTGGTTTTAATTTTATTACTTTTCATTTTAATATCCGCGGAAAGCTGGATAAAATAGGATAAATATCTATTCCTACCTGTTTTAGCCAAAACAGGGACAGTGTCCGAATTAGTTCTATGATGAGATGAGGTATCTATGGAGGCTTGAGGAGAGGCGGACAAAGTCAAGTGACGATATGCTCCGTCTCTTTCCTAAACAAATTATTTATCAATTAATATCATATGGGACACCATGAAATCAGGGGGGAGAAAATGGGGGATATATTAATGTATATTGTACAATGTAATCCCTAAAATTTCCCCTCTGTAAAAGGGACTATGCACGAACGAGAGCAAGAGATTCTAAGCATCTTCAAGCAGTGATTCTAAATATTTTTTTGTGAATATACTAGGGTTATGTTTGATAAATAACCAAAAAAATTGGGTTTCATCATGGTTTTCATGAAAAAAAACTTTGAAAGGGGGAGGTCATTTTCTAGTAAATTCCGTAAAGGTGTGTGTGTTATAAGGCCTAAAAATAGTAGTAGAACGATAAGGTGCTCTATATATTTGTATTCCCTATTGAATAGAACAATAGGGAGCACCTTATCGTTCTACTACTATTTTTAGGCCTTATAACACACACACCTTTACACACTTTTACGGAATTTACTAGAAAATGACCTCCCCCTTTTTTTATGAAATATCAACAAATGTTTTGTTGAGTTCAACGGTTCAAAAAAATAACACGCAAAAACATAAAAATTAGCTGTAAATTACGAAAATACACTAATAAACTGTTTACAATAATATAAGTTACCGTCCCTTTTCTAAAATAACATTTTTCATAGAAAAAGTTTACTTTTATGTCACAGCATGTTGAACTCAACAAAACAGTTGATGATATATAGCGAGGAAATGCCTAACATTTCAAGGTTTTCTTTTATAAAGTTGAAAGTATTTTTTTAAAATTTATATAACGATATTAAACATAAAATCATAGTATATTCACCAAAAAACATTTAGAATCACTGCTGGAAGGTGCTTGGAATCACTTGCTCTTCTTCGTGCATACTCCTCTTTAGAAGTTTAGATAATAGGTTGAACAAAAAAAATCAGGGTTTCATTAGTAAGCCAACAAATGAGAGAACGTTATAATAAATCTTTGGGTTAAGTCTAATACCTTCCCTCCCCCCCTATATATGCTGCTGCAAGTACACAAGTTATTTTGTAGAAGGTTTGTTGGTAAAGCATTTGTTGTGTGATTAGAGTCTTTATCATGCACACAAAGACATAAAGCATTCAAATACGATTTTAAGTTATCATTTCAATTATTAGAAACAGACTATGATGGTATTGAAATTTCCTTCCTTTTACCTGTGATATTCGTCGCATATCCTTCTTCAGCATATCTCGTTCGTGGGTTACAAGCTAAAAATAGAGTTTATATTACATCTCTTAAATTGTTACCTACCTAGTTATTTATCGCATCGTATTATAGACAGTTTTCTGCAAATTATAAAAAAAAACGTTGGGCTAATTTGTGTTTCGTGGCTAAGAGCGATGAATTCTATTGCATCTATTTTATTGACACGAGTTTTAATGATAAAATTTGATCTATTAGGTATATATAAGAGGTAGGTTTCTGGTAGAATCCGTTAAGGTGTTTGTTTTAAGGCTTAAATATAGTAGTAGAACAATAATATTCACTAAATATATCATATGTATTTCTTATTGAAAAGAACTATACCTAGACAAATTTTTTTTTTAAAGTTAACATTTTATATCGTTCTACTACTGTTTTTTAACTTAAAATACATAACCTTTACGGATTTTACCAGAAACCTACCCCTCTCTTTAATTAAAAACATTCTTAAGAATTAAAATGCAACACTAATGCAATATACCTATAAGATATTTCTTTCTTAATATAAACATTTTTTATATCAATGAATAAATAGATACCTTTAGTTGAGCCTTTAAAAGAGTCAGGTTGCTCTGTTGATAGTCAAACTCGTCACTTCTATACAAATAAGATACATGAAAACATAAAACTTACACTCATTTTTCCATCCCTATAACCGTTACTAGAAACCACGCACCTAGAGGCTTTTAATGAACTTGTGGTTGTAGAGTGGGGGTTTAAGGGGAAGGTTACCATGATACCATCACTCTTTTAAAAGAAATTGTCCCTGGAAAAAAATACTCCCCGTCCAACTTTTTTTCTTTTTCTTTTAAAAGTAAAATTGAAAAATAGGTGGGGGTCGACTTCCCTCCCCTACCTCAAGTGCACCTAGAGGCCTCCTAAGGGCATAGCTGCTATTATCTAATTAAGCGATATTATTACAGTTTTAAAGAAATTTTATATTGGCTATTTGGCTGCCACCTAAAGAAATAGTCCACGAAAAAAAAACTTGAGCGCTCTACATTAATTCTAATATTAACATATTTTGAGATACTGAAATCAGTCTTTATATTCTTCAACGTGTATTTTTATTGAAAAGTGAGAAAACACAACATATAGAGTGTTGTAAAATAACAATTTAATCTCATCTAACAGCTCATAAAAATGCTTCTGTCTGAGTAAAAAAAAAACATGTTACTCTTTTGGAAAGGGAAATACATTTAATTTAGTGAAACAAACACAATTTTAAAATGAATAAAAAATTTTAAAATTGATGATCCAGCTACGTTATAATCACTGTATATCCGTATGTACGGTGTATTTTACAATGTACACTCAGCGTAGTGAGTATATTCAATATCTCCTATAAAGGACTTATTTGATTGTAGTTCTGCAGTTTGAATCTTTTCTACAACAACCAACTCTTTGAATACACGACCTTTGTCTGGAAGTTATCACTATACAGGGTAGTGAGTTGTGCCTGTTTTAGGCCAAGGTATTTCCCCCACCTACTACTATTTATGTCGAGCATCTAAGTAGAAACCCTTTTTAGCATCTCTAATTAAGACCAGGGTGTTGGTCCATGAATCGAACCCATCACCTTCAATTAAATTTGACAGTCGCTCGTTAAAATAACGAAATACCGGATGTGCCAGTTACAATGAATGTAATATTAGCATCTAAATACAGGGTGGTAACAAAAAATATTAAAACTAACCTCATAGGAGACATGGGAGCAGAAGAGTAGACGGCATCTTGATTATCTGACAGCATTATCTCTCTATCACTCCACTCCCCACCACCTCTTCCTCCTCCCCGATCTCTATCACCACTATCCCAGTCACCTCCGCCCCTACCTCCTCTATCCCTATCCCCACCATCCCACTCCCCTCCACCACGTTGGTCAGCCCATTCTGCCCGCTCGGCACGCGCATTTTCCCAGTCAGAGCGGTCAGATTGTACCGGCCCACGGTCACCCCACTCTCCGCGGTCGGGAGGACCTCGGCCTCCTTGTTCCCAGTCTCTTGAGTTACCTAAAAGTCAGATAAATCAACAAAGAATCTAAATTTATTTTTATATTATGAGTAGGGTTAGATACCATTTAACCAAACGAAGATATCTTTAGACAATAAACAATTGATATAGTGTATATTGTATCTTCTATGTACATACCCAATGATAAATAAAATTATTGGTTAAAAAGTTAGGACACTACAAGTTTAAAACTCACCATTTAAATTCAAAAGAAATTAATTTTTTTTTCTTTAGGTTCAATGTATAAAAAACCGAGGTCGTCATAAAACTTTTGTTACCAGTGGTGTAATATATTTTGGTCTAATATCCCCTACACCAGCATAAACGTGAATTTTAAAAGAAAAAAAAGCACACTATATTCAAAACACCTACTAGTTATACTTTCTCGTGCTTGACGATAAAACAGCCTTATAAAATTGTGTAAAATTCTGCCAATGATCCCTAGCTTGTTTATATTTAGGAAGAAATATTTTGATCAACGCACCACTGTGTTCTCATTTTTGTTTTAAAAACTTATAACTGAAGCTTGTTTTCATATAAAATAAAAGCCAGATATTATCAACTTAACTTAAATAATGATTTGGTCAAATTTTGATATATTTAACATACGAAGCAGACTGAAAAACTGATATCAATACTTAGATATGTGTATTATACTATGATGGATGTTGTGATAAATAATTTAATGATTATTTATAGGTTTTGATAACAAGCAAGATCTCTAACAAACCAGTCTGTAGGCAAGAGGACGACGTGACTATGAGGACTCTTTCCTACCAAGCATAGTTGATAATGATAACAAGTTAATTATGTTGCTTGAATTAAATATATTCTCATGTTATGTTTCATGTAAATAAGATTCTATTAATTTGGCTTTTGTTCATTGCAGATTACTAAAATTTAAATATTTTGTATATGTGGGTATCCAAATTGATTAAATCCTGTTACATGTTTTAGACTAATGTAAACATGTCATTTTATGTGCTAGTGTTTAGTGCCTCCATAGCTGCGCTTCTACTTAAGGTAAATTTAACAGTGGAGACATTCCAATTATTCTGGTCCCGAAAGCTAAATAAATACATTCTATTAATTTGGCTTTTGTTCATTGCAGATTACTAAAATTTAAATATTTTGTATATGTGGGTATCCAAATTGATTAAATCCTGTTACATGTTTTAGACTAATGTAAACATGTCATTTTATGTGCTAGTGTTTAGTGCCTCCATAGCTGCGCTTCTACTTAAGGTAAATTTAACAGTGGAGACATTCCAATTATTCTGGTCCCGAAAGCTAAATAAATACATTCTATCATTTGTTTGCTTAAAATCTGTTTGCTGGGGAAGGCATTCCCTCATACTCTTACTTTTGTCATCCCACGCCTGATATAGCAGCAATAGGTATTATTCTTAACATATCTAGTTTAATGCGGCGGCGTCGAACCCGAAACTTCTCCGAAAGCCTATCTTAAAATACGCCAATGTCGCGGGTTAAACTTTACTTACCTGCATCCCATTCTCTGCCACTGCCACCACTAGTATCTCCCATTTTAATAAACAGTTTTAAAACTTTTCATCTGCAATAACGAAACATAAAAATAAGATAAAATCAAAAATAAAATAGATAACAGACTTAATATCATATGAGGTTTAATTCCTTGAACCGACTAGCTGACAACTGACTCCCCCTCTCCCCCTTGATTCTAACCCCTCGGAGCACTAAAAGTAACTGTGGGGCTCTTCTAATATAGCTTTAGTTAAGCTTTATAAAACGTCTTTGAAAATCTAATTTTGGCTAAAGTTATATATCCTTCTAACGTTAAAGTATCTTCAAATATGTTACTACTTTCTGATTTTTTAAAACAAATTTAAATACATAGGTAGGTACATAAAACTAAAATAGAATTTGAAAAATATAAATGAATCTCTGTAACTTAAAATCTAGTAAAAAATTATTAAATGAAACTAAAATAATACCATAAATAAGTAAAAATAACTTAATAATAAGGCAGAATAATTTAAGTACAACATTGGCAATTATTTTTTTTAATGGCACAAGCAAATAATAGAAAAATAAATTGTCTTTTACAATTTCTATCTATTATAATCTTATTACTACAAATACAATATCTAGACTAAACTCCACTTTAACGGGATGCTATAAGGGAAACAGGGATAGTTCAATGAAAGATAAATCTATTAATTCGAACTTATTATAATTCTTTATAAATTGGAAGGAAGATTAATCGATCTCCAAGTGAGCTATCATAATTTCCCTAATTGCGTGTAAGGCCAAGCAAAATTGGTGCTAACCCATCCTCTGATTTGGGAGTCCTTTATTTTTTAGTTATTATAGAAATCATTTTGTACTTCAGTATTGGGAAGTATTGTAACATAAAGCCAGAGTGGCTTTTAAAAAGACTAAATTCAGAAATTGGATTATTTGTTTGCTAACTACCACTAGTCTACTAAATTTTGGGATGAGGTGTAGTTAAAGGTAAAATGTTCCTGGAATCAATTATCTTCAAAAATCTATGAACTGTAGAAGTTGCTAGGGGCCAAACGGCTGATTGTATACCTACATTAAATTCGCACATAATTCTAAATGACAAAGGAAGGCCTACAAATAGTCTGGAATAACTATTACTCAATAATGCATAGTTATCTCGCAGTTATCATAAATGTGCAAAAAATACTTCCCTGTGCATCATTAATGGATTTAGGCTACTCCAGATTATTTATAAGCCTTCTTATTCAGCTCTTAACGATGTGCGGGCATAACCAGCTTTTTAAGTCGCTTGGTAGCTAGCAGCATTAAAACTTAAAAGATTTTTTGTAGATATTCGATTCTAAGAAGAACATTTAACCGTGAACTGCACCAGATACAAAGAGAGGGGTAGGTTTCTGGTAAAATCCGTAAAGGTTATGTGTCATAAGTTAAAAACAGTAGTAAAACGATAAAAATTTATGTTGACTTTATAACAAGAAATTCTTGTCTATAGTTCTTTTCAATAAGAAATACACATATTTAGTGAATATTATCGTTCTACTACTATTTTTAAGCCTTAAAACACTCACCTTCACGGATTCTACCAGAAACCTACCCCTCTCTTTTTATGTAACAACATGATATTAAAGGGGATCAATCTTTTGGAGGAATCTCGTTATCATGTAGCCAATGACGCTGAAAATTCAAAATATCATTAAAGCTTTAATCAAGTGTGTTCTTTGCTCTCAGATTACGAGATTTATAACATTTACCCTCCCCTATACCATTATCATATAGAAAATACATTATTACTAACTTCTAGTTACAACATTAAACAAGGATGATAACATTGTTACTGATCAAAAGCGCAGCATCTTAAATACCCAAACTTTCCAAATAAACTTCAATTGCACTTAAATTTAATAAATTTTATTCTTGAAGAAAGTATACCTAGAACTTCTTTGTTATTAAAAACACACTATGTATAAATTGTATAGATAAAAAGCAATTACAATTAAACTTTTTCTTTTAGCTATTGACAAATAATATTTTGTAATTAATTTATACCTTCATCTTTCAAGATATCACAGTGAATTTTGTAATTTGATCTAGTAGTTGTGTTGCCTTGAAATCAAAGTGAAAATAGTCCAGGGAGTAGATGGTTCTACCCAGTGAATGCCCACTGACTTATTTCCCTGGAGAATTAAAGAAGGACACATGCCAAACTTAAGACAAGGTTACATGATAATGAGTAAGTAAGGTTCATTAAAAGACTATTTCTAACATCCTATTCAGTGTAATGCTTTCAAGGAGACTGATTTTTCTCGTACCGATGTCACTTTTGCCCCTCTGGTGAGAGCTGAGTGAGAGATGGTCACTGAGTTCTGAGTTTTTTCTTTGTTATGCCAATCTAGACACCTTCACATCAAAGATTGGTCTAATGCAGCTCCCCTTGTGACTCGGCAAAGTCAAAGCCTGGCTTTAGCGTTCGGTCACCCTGAAAGCATCCCACTGCACTGCACATAGGTAAGATATATTCAATACAACAACATCATATTAACTGATAAACACAATGCATGAATTACGTTTGATGCTGAAAATGTCAACTTTTGAGGTAAAACTCGGAAATAAACGAGGTAGCAGAAATAACTATTGCATTTAACCTCTGAACTAAACGAGGAAATACTATTCTAGTGGAAGATTTATATTAACTGGGCATCGAAATAGGCAAAGTACTAATCTAAGGCCAAAATCTAATGACATTTTAATACATATTTTATATTATAAATAGGTAATCACAATATTTTAAACAGGGATTACTGACTAATTAATACACTAGGTCATTTATTTACGTATAAATATGGAAGATAAGTCTTTCAGATAATAGACAATAAGTATTAATAAAGATAAAGAGAACCCTACTCAAAATACAATTTTAACAAATAAAAATTTTGGGCCCAAAAAATGCTATTGGAATGTTTTAATTTTTGAACAAAATCTTTTGAAGGATACTTACATGAGTATTTTGAAATATCAAATATTACTAGGTACAGTAATAAAAAGTAACTAGGTATATAATAAATATAGAATATTCATGGCAAATCTAAGTAGGTAATATTCTAAAAATTAATATTATCTAAGATTGTGAACTTATGATTTATAAAAATTTAAATAGCTAAGGTATTTCTAACAGTAAATATTAGCACCTTTACATTAAAAATTCAAATATCTGCTAATTCAATACAGCAAACAGGTTTCAAATAATTAGCTTTGCTTCATCTAAAGCTCTAATCCATGGTTTGAAGGCCGCCCAAATTTTCTTTGGAAGTAGTCCTCCCTGTTGAGATTAGGCTTTTCAGTTCTTGTATGCCATACTAAGATTCTAAAATAAAAATAAATAAATCAGCAATAACCAGGTATCTTAAAGGATAGGCAAGGCACCGTACATTTATTAGGTACATCCTCTAATGCTATAAACAAAATTACCCCTTCTGTCAGATTAGAAAACATGTGGAAAATTTTAAAGTTTTACAAATAAGAAAAGATAATCATAAAACTTTGGTAACCATAATTATTTGCAGTCCAATCTATTTTGTGAAACACATTATATACAGCTTTTCGCAGATATTATAATGAAAAATATAAGATTAAATCTAGTTTTGGGAGCCCGAGTGGCCGAAGGCTCGGGCTTAAAAAACTAGCATTAATATTATATTTTCATTTTAGTATTCGTGGAAAATTTTCTGTAAAACGATGTCATACATGATTTTTCAGTATGGCTGATAACCAGTTTCAATCGAATTCAAAGCCATACTGGAAATTATTATTCTTTACCTTCCCATCGAGACAGGTTCAAGATCCTCAACTTCAATAAGGCCACTCAGAAAATCAGACTCCAACCATCCAATTCGTACTTTCAATGGAAATTGAACTTCTAAAATCAGAAAATTACATTGTCACTATAGATACTGATAGCAGTTGCGCCCCTATATAGTCCTCAATAGATTAAATAATATTTTACCATCCCCAATAAAATATGAAAGCATTGGTGAGACCTACATTAAGAAAAACATTTATTTAAGTAGAATCAAATCGGTCAAACCGATTGTGAGATCTTTACAGACAGACAGAGTTCCGGAATATTCAAATAAGGAAGGAGTATTAAGTTACTAACCCAAAATTTAGTTGTAATACGTCATAGAATACATTTATACCTTTATGATCTTTAAAATAATCAAGATTGACAGCAAATCCTGCCATGTCTGTGGCAAACTTTCTGTCTGCACCCCAGCCTACCTCAAACCCAACAACTCGTCCATCTAAATTAAATAATATTTGTAATAGTCAAATATTTACAGATTTTTTACAATTTTATTTGGCAGATTTTTAAAGAAGTATTTGTAATGCATCAGTGTGGTTGAATTCTGCAAAAAAATAATATTTTTCCCAAAGGCCTAAAAATATTTCATTTATCCCCCGTAGTTTCTACCCTAAGGAGGGTGAAAAAAAATTAGTTCCTTTTATTTTATCATTTTTTTTACACCTCCCACATATTTTTCGAGTTTTTTCCCAGAAAGAGAAAATAATACACGGATAAATAATGTTTTTAGAACCCTTTACGTTTTCATTTACCCCCTCCCAAATATTCCCCCTTAGAAACTGATCCCATGCAAAATAATACAACCCGTAAACATTTGTAATGAAGGAAATTAGATCCATATCAAAGTGAAGTAGCAAATACTGAATTACTACGCTTGTTACACAGTGTGTAATGGCAGAAAAAATACAATTTTACTGACCTTTAATTTGAGGTTTCTCCGCTAAAACTCCACCAACTAACCCAACTGGAAGAATTGAAACTTGTTTGGTAGGTCGAATTTCCTCAAATAGATCAACTAGAAGTAAAAAAAAATGGCGGTTAGGATGGCTTTCAACAAATCTAAATTATCGTATTAGGAGGTTTTTACACCAATCCATCCACCATTATCCCTTAAGATTCCTTCATAAAAATGATATTTAACCTGTATATGTATTATCATCATCGGCAAAATAGAACACTCCTTTCGTACCATCTGTATTTTCTCGTAACCAGCTAAAATAAATACAAAATTAAGTACCTACTAAAAAACAATCAATCAAATCTCATATAAAAACATTTAAGGTACCGTGTTTTTTATGAAAATTTTGTCCAATTTATCACTACAAACACCCAGGTATTCAGCGATGTAATTTAGACCCAACCTCGTCGCCAAGAAAACAAGCCGAGACGTTACTAACTTAACATTACTTTAATACCCCGCATGTTAAGGTTATTTAAATTAGTAAGGATTTTTAAGATTAATATCTATACAAAAGTAATATAATGGTCAAAAAAAATAACCTACCTAAGAGCTAAATTACGCTGATAAACACCACGAGGCTTTTTCCACCACGTTTCCTTAGAAAAAAAATCTATCAATGTTTGGTTTAAACTTAATAGCTAACAATAAAGCTCCCAGGTTCCTTAAGATGCAGATAAATAAGTCAGGCAGTTATAATAATGAATTTAAGCCTTCACTTGAAACCTGTTTATTAATATCATTAAAAAATGTTTTAAGTGTAGGATCAATTCATTATTTATAACTGTCCGAAATTACCCTTGACGTGTTCGAAATGTCCTAATTTTTTCCCCGAATAACCATATACTTATTTTCTCATATTTTTATTAAAATATCAAACTTTGAAAATCATATAAACTACATGATTTTCTTGTAATTTATGAAAACATTTTTTATATCTTAAAGAGCCAGAACTCAACGATCACAATTTTAATTAGGTACATATATTATCACTTTAAAATATTTTAAGTACCTTTGATTTTTATATGCATTTAAAGATACAATCCCATTTATCAAGAAATTGAAATGTTAATAAGATAAACTTACTTTAGGTTGAATTTTCATGTGATCAGGTGTGAGAACATTGAGATGGGTTGAGTTCTGATGGAAATCTTGTAATATTGATGTAACTAACTTGGTTTTATTACTAAACACGATCAATTATCATTATTTCAAGATTACTGCTATATATTTTCCGTTTTTGCCTTATTAATGTAAATAGGTTGGAGGTAGGTAATTGGAGTTATAATTGTAAAGCGGCTTCGCTCGGTGAATAAAATAGGAAATTGTTCAAATATTCAACAAGGTTTGACTTTACATTAAATATGCACTTTATTTGTGCAAAACAAAATCCAATGTAGCTCTTGGCAAAAAGGGAATACAGCAATATACTTTATTACTTTGTATCCTGATTAAGCTTTTGTAATGTAACTGAAGAGAAGTGGGTATAAAGTGGACCAAAAAAGAAAGTGGAATGGAATAATTATAAAACTGGTAATCCTGGTAACTTATCTCTGGTGTCCATAGTAATAAATAAATCTTCTTTAGATAAAACACGAAAACTATGTCACTAATCGTCGTAAGATAATAATAATAATTGCCTAGAATCTTCTACAATGATCCAGTGTAAATTTGGAACCTGGCGGAACACATTTAATAATCTCACCAATTCAGCTGAAATAAAAACGGTTAGGTAGAAATAATCATTGTGAGATGTTACTAAAAAAATGCTTATCGAAGTTACTGTTCTGGAAATTCATATTTACCTTTATTGGCCCTTTCTTTTAAAATAATCATTTGCAAACTTAAATATCTGACCCATAAATTTACTTTTATCTTTTAGGTATCTATTTATTTATGAACCATGTGAGTATTTGGGATAAAATGCCATACATTCCGAACAGACCAAACAACAGATGTGATTAATAGCTTTGCTAAAAATATTTTTTTTAGAAAGCAAACGAGCTGTGACGTGATCAGGGTTTTGTCAGAATGTTAAAAAATGTAATTTAAAGAGCATAAGCAATTTTTATATTTTTAATAGTTGTTGGCTTACAACCCCCCCCCCCCCCTCACACACTAAGCCAATAAATTCAGAACACACTTTAGTTTATTAATCCTTAAATATAAAAGTAACAGGATCTGTGTGTACCAAAGGATCTCACTAATCACTAAAACTTCTTACTTTTATAGAAAAACGAAGCTTTTCTATAATTAGGGTTGGTCCGTCCGTACGTCCGTCCGTCCGTCCGAGATAGATAGCTTTTATTCGTTAATTTAGGCATGTTAGAATTGTCCTATCGATTTCAAACTTTGCATGATGATTCCTGTAGTAGTTAGGTACGATTTAGAAAGCGTAGCAACTCTATAATCATTACCAGAATGTCCGTACGTCCATTTTAAACATGTTGATTTTTCAAATTTTTTAACAGTAAATTTTTATGTGATCTAATTATCCGTTTGATCTGATTTTTGGTATATTGATTCCTGGGACAACAAAGAACAATATCTTAAGCGAAGCAACTCTATAATCAAATCAAAAAAATGTAAGTATGTCCATGAACTCAATAAACATTATCCTGTATCAAGAAGTTTTTCAACAAATTTACTTACAATTTTGCTTCGACTCTTATACTTTTATATTCTGATAATTCAGTTTAGACACTATACAGGTGTTAATGTCCGTTTCTCCTACCGTTTCAGTGCTTCGCTTTTATGGATGTTGTCATCCTTGTTTAATCTAAAATGTAAAGTAATAGAAGGGAGGGGGCCTGGTTGGGTGGTTTTCCCTCGAGTGCCCCTACAGGCCTTTAAGGGCGTCATCGCTATCATAATGTAAAAGTAGCTTACCTCTCTGAACCGGGCGAGTATAGGTTGGTGTAATTACAAATATTTGTGGTATATCTGATTGGGGAGTTGTATACTAAACGCATTAATATATATTACTTTGCCTGTTTTCGTAGGGATGGTTTACGTGTCTAAGTTTTAAGATAGATAGGTTTTGACAAAACTATGTCAAAATGAAATCTACTGCTCTTAGATTTGTTAACAATTTCAGACTTATCCCACTTCTGTCACTGTTTAAGGGTCAAGATTTTTCTATTCAAATATAGGATTCTTAATGGTCGAGCTTTTCTATTTTAAAATAGAATTCTTAAGGGTCCAGATTTCCATTTTTAAGTTAGAAGTGTCACATCAATAACCTAATCCATTAATAACTTTATATAAGGTAGTATATATTGTTAAAAATCTCTAAAACTACAATAAACTGATCTTAAAATAGAAGCATTAGGTAGAAAGGAGCTTTAAATACTAATGCCTTCCCTTCCCCCCCATAAAATCAAAATAAAACTATAGCTCTAGAAACTAACTATAACCGTAAAAAAAGATGATTTAATATGTAATATATATCCCTGAACTCTGTTTAATTTTTCTCTGAGTGAATATATTTCTGCATCTCGCATTGTTATCACTTGTTTACTAAATGAAAATAATTTATTAGTTACCTAGTTAACCTAGTTATTGAATTCAATAAAAAAACAATGTACATTATATACTTAATATTTTATGAAAATATCGCGTAGAAAAACACACTATTTATAGTGTTGCTTCGCTAGTACCTAACAGGAATAGTTATTCGATAAGTAGTAAAACAATAATAAGTTAAATGTATTTCATAAAATTATAAAATCGGGGCTAACAAAACTGGTTTTTATCTTATAATTTTTCATTTAAATAATATAATATAATTCGATGCGAAGAACAACAATTATGTACATTTGGGTATTGAAAAAAACCGGACAAATACGTAAAAAGAATTCATTTTTTACTTTTGGGAGCGAAGCTACTCTATAATTTGAAATATCCGTCTGTTTGTATGAATGTCTGAAACGTTTTGGGGAAAACGTGATTTTCTCAGCTCCTATAAAAGATAGAAGGCTGAAACTTTTTGTCAACATTCCCATCAATATGGAGCATGATTAAGTATAAAACATAGTGGTCGGACTGCTTTTAAGCAGCTTTTATTTTTCACAACTGATTTTCTCAACTCCTGTAAAAGATAGAAAGCTGAAACTTCTTAGCTGATTCTTTAAATCATTTTAGTGGTGAGCCAGCTCTTGTCAACATTCCCATCAATATGGAGCATAATTTAATTGAGCATAAAACATCTATAGCATTCGCACTGCTTTCAAGCAGCTTTTTAGCTGCTTTCCTTTTTACAACTTTCCCAGGCATAAACTATTTTTGTAAGGTTTTGTGATATTAAGTTTCTGCATATTCTCTCTCTTTTCTTTGTTATGATTACACATAATCTGCTTTTTAACTCACTTTGACCGTTTCTCTATTTCATAATAGATTTTGCGCTTCGCTACTTATGGATGTTGTTATCCTTTTTAATTTCTTATTCACTTGTACTACATACGGACATACCTCAATGTTAAAGGAGCAATATCATTAAATAAATAAAAATTAGACAATAAACAAGAAAAAAGAAATTACCTTGCTTCAATATCTAGATTAAGTTTATGAACGATGAGACCAAAACAGGTGAGGGCGATAACACCCAGTATCAATGTCACGTGCTTCATTTTCATTTCCCTACAAAACACAAATTGTTATTGTGTTTAAGATAGTTTTTAAAAGCGAAGCTTTTCTATAATTAGGGTCGGTCCGTCCGTCCGTTCGAGATAGTTAGCTTATATTCTTTAATTTAGGCATGTTAGAATTGTCCTATCGATTTCAAACTTTGCATGGTGATTCCTGTAGTAGTTAGGTACGATTTAGAAAGCGTAGCAACTCTATAATCGTTACCAGAATGTCCGTACGTCCATTTTAACGTACGTTGATTTTCCTATTCCTATTACAATAAGGTACAATATTATGAGCGAAGCATCTCTATAATCAAGTATTAAAATGTCAGTATGTCCTTAAACAGAATTCTGTATTTAAGAAGTTTTGCAACAAATTTACGTATAATTTTGTCAAACCTTATATTTTCATATTTTGTATATTCAGTTCTGACACTCAACAAAAGTTAATGTTCGTCTGTTATATCGTTTCAGAGCTTCGCTTTTATGGATGTTGTCATCCTTGTTTGGATAAGAACCTGTTCTCAACCACACTGAAAATCATGTATTTATATAGTATCGTGTATCCACTTTTTTACGAATATAAAAATGTACAATCATAATATTAAAATCATTTTGGTTAGCCCGTGACTTCGAGATTTCGGGGTTAACAAAACTGGTTTTAATCTTATAATTGTACATTTTTATATTGACAGAAAGCTGTCTATAATACGATGCGATAAATAACTATTCCCTTATCGCTTTGAAGCTGATTAATATCCGGTGGATTTGAACCGGTTCTCAGTCATACTGAAAACTTATGTCTAGCATCGATTTATATCCAGTTTACTGTGAAAATAAAAAATTCTATTTTAACTTAGGGTGGGGCGGGGCATTACCGGTAATTTTTTCGGTTTTTAAAAAAAAAAATAGGGTAAATATTAATATTTTTAAATGGGACCAAGACCATTAGAAAGCTTACGGAAAGGACTATCAGGTCCTATTAGGACGTTATCCTAGGACTTTTAGAAGTTTGTCATAATTGGACTCAAAGAAATTACCGATAAATGCCCCACGGTGGGGCATTGTGGGTAACGTCTTTTCAACCTAAAAAAAATCGATGAAAAACGGCCAAACGGCCAGTCAAACATAAATAATCATAATTAGTATAGGTTATAGGGATTATCCACAAAAATTTTCCTAAAGATCGGACTATTCCTTCTATGTCAAAAATCATTTTTTTTAAAAGACGAGAAATTTTGATTTTTTTTCACAGAAATTTTCTTAAAAAATAAATTTTAAATTTTTTTATATAAAAAAATCCTGTTCTATTCACTTTTTGGCCTAATTCTTAAAAAGCCCATATTGAATTTTAGATTTTACCAAAGAAAACCTGAAAGTTGATCATAAAAATCGAATTTGAATTTTTTTTCGACGTTACCGAAAAATACCCCGCGCGAACTTTGGTCATTTTTGAAAAAAATATTAACTCTACATTTAAGCTCTCAACGGATTTGGAAAGAGCGGGCAATTCTTAGTTCAAAAGGTTTTTACCGATCAGTTCTAGGTCTTACCAATTTTTGTGTAGGTCGATCTTTATACACCTAGGTGAAAAAATTTTTGGACAAAAAAAATTTTCGTCCGACTTTGACACCCAAAAAGTACCCTTAAAATTCATCTCACAAAAATTTAATTTTATACTTTTTTGTAGGCAATTTAATAAGGAACAAATTTGGTTTAATGTTTTTTTCTGTCAGTCGATTAAAACATGGAGAAAAATGTCATTTTCTGAAGGTGGGTAAAAAATTACCGGTAATGCCCCTTACCGGTTAATGCCCCGCTTGACCCTATAACATTTTAACATTTGATGTATAACCAAGAAACGACAGTTTTACCTTGATTATAAACAAGCATTGCTTGTTACAAAGTGACTAATTGTCATGAGAATCATATGTTAAAATTAGGGTTTATAATATGATTACATCACTTTACTTTATACTAAAGAAATTCATTTAAGCTTGAGGTTTTTTTTTATTTTTCAATTTAAAGATAATACTATTCTAACTATTTTCACTAATATACCCTTTGATGTATAACCAAGAAATTTGGATAACTCCCCATGAAATCTTAAATCATACCAAGGGGGTTAAAAATACTGTTTTGTTTTCTGAGGTGTCCCTAATTTGTAATATTATTTTTTAAAATCTATATATGTTTTTATTGTTGGTTATATTATATTAAACTAAAAAAGACACTAAAAATTGGAAATGTACAAAAATGTACTCCACCCCTGTTACCCCCCCCCCTCTCTTCAAAAAAACCCCATCCACGAACATATTTATATCTATCTATCTATTCTTCCTTCGCACATAAAGTGGATTTTTACGAGCGAAGCTTTTACAATAATAGGATCGGTTCGTCTGTACATAGTATATATATAGTCATGCGTAATTTAGTAAGCGCAGCATCTCAATTAGAAGTTTTAAAAAGTATGGACGCATATTTTAGGGCAATAATGATTGTTTATGTTATTTTGAGTTTGGGGACTTCCGGGAAGATTAGGCACTAACATACAAAAGAAAGCATTTTCATTATAAAGTCTATACATGATTTCAAATATCAAGTTTTAATCGCGTATGCAATGGTTTGACATGCATTTTTTTCTAATTTCCAATTGTAACTTTCTAAATTAAATTTGTTTCCTCTGAATATTTCAGCTTTGTTTTTATGCATAACGTAATCCTTGTTGTTTCTGTAAACAAGGATGGCAACAAACATAGAAGCAAGGCTCTGAAACTGTAGGACAAACGAACATTAACACTTTTAGAGTGTCAGAACTGAATAGGAATAAGAATATAAAGGTATGAAGGTCGAAACAAAATTGTAAGTAAATTTGTTGTAAAACTGCTTAAATACAGAATAATGATTTTAGACTTACTTACATATTTAGGACTTGATTATAGAGATGCTTCGCTTATAACATTGTACCTAGTTGTCCTAGGAATCAATATACAAAAAATAGGATAATTATATAACTTAAAAATTTGTTGTTAAAAAGCTAAAAAATCAACACATGTTTAAAATGGACATACGAACATTCTGAAACGATTATAGAGTTGCAACGCTTTCTAAATCGTACCTAACTATTACAGGAATCACCAAGCAAAGTTTGAAATCGATAGGTCAATTCTAACATGCCTAAATTAACGAAAAGAGCTAACCGATGAATGACAGACCGACCCTAATAGTACAAAATCTACCAAACACGCTTTTCGTATTTTTCCTTCCCCTAGGCCTTTTTACGTCATTCCCCCTACTCACCCGTAGTAATCTCATCTTAGGGTACCTTGGGTACTACGCAAAAGCGTACTGTCCCTTTTTTCGTTCTCCTTAATTTGGGTTTACTGTTACAGACACTCAACTACGCTCCTCACGCTTTTAACGTTTTTTGAATAAAGTAAATAATTATAATAAATTTTGGAGGAGGGAGGGGCTTTCACCAAAAAAAGGGTTTGCAACCCCCACCAAACTCCCCCTACCCCCTTCAATATACAACGTTTATCCCAGCTCATATGTAACACTTCAAAGAAAGTTTTGAAATTATCTGCTGAGTTCATTCAGACTGACATACATTTAAAATTTATATTATTGTTTTTGCTATTAATACATTTTGGTTACATTGCGGGTTCTTATGTTAGATTAGCCCGACCCTGTGGGGCCTAGGGGTGACCTAATACGTCTGACCATGCCCTTGTAAATGAAGCAACATTGCAAACCCCAAGAATAAAAGGATATGTTTAGCAATGCTTTCTAAAAAATAGAGCCAAACGTATTAAAATGATTTGAATAGCGTAGTTTCTGTATAATTAGGTTCTGCTCGTTCGTCTGTCAGTACTTCATTTTATTTTGAAAGTTTTCTTTTGTGATTTTATGTCTGCATGCGACATAAGATCTTTCAAACGGCCGAATAATGCATAAATTGAAAACTTAAACGTGAATAATAATATAAAACTCAGGCCAAAACTACAAAATTTAAAAACCAATGATAAATTCAATCAAAATTTTGGGGCCTACTGACCAAATTATTTTGCTTCTCAGCCTTTTCCCTTTCTTTTATGTTCCACTGTTACCCCCACCCAATTTTTGTAAATACAGGTTTGGTCCGTATTTATAAGCTTTTTTCACCCTCCCCCTCCCCCCTATTTTTATCGGCACGTATGCATTCCGTTCTTTTATGATTGCCCAACCCCACGGGATAAAACCTTTCCAAAATTAGGAAGATGCATAGTACATAACAATGGATAGTTTATGGAATTTTTAAATTAATTTTTTGAGTAGGTACATTAAAACTCTACAAACCTAACCTTTTAGGGAATATAACGCGTTTTTTTCTAAGGTAACCTCAACCAATCTTACTTTAATATAAATATTGAAAATATTTAAAATTTTTCATGTTTTATCCTTCTACTAAAGTAACAGGATGTTTGTGTCTGTGTGTTTGTTTGTACTGAAGGTTCTCGCTAACCGCTGAACCGATCGGGTTCTCCTTAACAGGGTAGCTTCTCATAGGTCCCGAGAAGGTTTGTAACTATTTTGAGGTAGGGTACTACCACCCTCCCAAGAGAAATCGCCCCTAGAAAAAAATCCCCCCCCCCCAAAATTTTTTTTTTTTAACTTTTTCTTTTAAAATCTAAAATAATAACTTGGGTTATCAAATTCGACTTTCCTTCCTCAAATGCCCCTAGAGGCCTCTATTGGCGTAACCGCTTGTATTTTAAAAGCAGTAAACCGAAAGGGTTTAAGGTTATAATAAAAGTCTTGGGATAGTCCCCCCCACATCTCTTCAACTAATATAGAGTCCCTAGATGCTAAAGGTGAAGCTTCTAGTCAAACAAAAAAAGTATAATTTTCTTTAAAAAATCCACTGTGTTTTATAAATGAATTGCCCTAGGCATTTTCGTTTTGTGAATGAGCGCGTGTATTTTTTCAACTGTATTCAGTCATCTTAAGGGGTAGGAGAATCTACGATTGAAGTGCAAAGAATGAACACTACTAGCATGGAAACAACTCAAAATTCTGTTAAAATACCCAAAGGTTTTGGGCCAACAAATAATATAAATTAATTATAAAACTTTTGGTACAAGTGTAATTTATACTCCAATGTATCTTTCCTCCCTGACCTAATCCGATATAGCTTGACAACAACCACTAGTTATTTGTTTAATTGATACATAAGAAAAAATGTGCCAAAATTATTAAATAATCATTTTATTCTTTAAACAAATGTCGACACTTTTGTAAGGTTGCTATCTTTATGGTTTGAAACTAAAGTTAAACAATTTTGAAAGTTAATTGTGTTATTTGGAAGAATATTTTCAGAGGTTTTTTATGTGGATTACCTAAGATCTTTATTCTACTCCAGAAAATATTTATAAGAGTAACGGTTTATTTTTTCTTCAAAACTTGATTTTGATAAACACCTTTTTCTATATCTCCCCCGCGTATTGATGGTCTAGCTTTCCAGAAAAGAACAGTTGGGCCTGTTTCAGTATACACTAATTAGCGGCTACGCGCCTTTGAGGCCTCGGGGGGGGGGGGGGGGGGGGGTAGAACACCCTCCCCCAACTATTTTTAATTTTATTTTTTAAAAAAGGGGGGGGGGCGGATGTGCCACTTTTTTAAACCAAAAGTAAAACGCGCTTGATCTCAGCCCATAAAAGAGTTACAGCTCTAAAATCCGGCACAGCAATTGCTTTTGTGGAGAACAATATGGAACTGTGAAGAAACGGCGGCGGAACCGCTCCCACCAAATTATTTTTTTGCTTTTTTTTCACCAAATTAGACAGTTCTCCTGAAAAATTTTAGTTGAAAAAAAGAGAAGTTTTTGTAAAACCCAATCTTTCGCCTACCTTCAAAAAAAAATTGAAAAAATATTTTTTTTGGTCCGACTTAATAATACCTAAGTACTAAGAGATATAAGTTTTCCGGAATTGTAATGTAGGGAGTAGATTTGAAATCTGCATCAAATTTTAAGGATTTTTTATAAAATTAATTTTTTGTACAATTCTTTATCTAAAAGCGGAAATACAAATTAAGTTAATTAATTTTGGCATCTGTGATTGGTGGATTTAAAAAATCTGCGCTCTGATTGGATGTCGTACATCATTCAACCAATTAGAGCGCAGGTAGTTTAAAATCCACCTATCCTATTGGTCAAAATTAATTAACTTAAAATGTATTTCCGCTTTTAGATAAAGAATTTTACAAAAAACGAATTTTATAAAAAATCCTTAAAATTTGATGCAGATTTCAAATCTACTCCCTACATTAAAATTCCGGAAAACTTATATCTCTTACTAAGTACCCTAAAAATTCATCTCAAAAAAATTTCATTTTATACTTTTTGTAGGCAATTTAATAACAAACAACTTGTTTTATGATTTGAATGTCATTTAATGAAAGTGTATTGAAAATTACCGACTTCGCCTCGACAAAAAGTTTGCCCCGCTTTACCCTATTATGGCGAGAAAAGGCAAAAAAAAATTTAGCGGGGAATGGCGGTTTTCGGCGAAAGCGGCGGTTCCACCGCCGTTTCTTCACAGTTCCATATTGTTCTCCACATAAACAACTGCTGTGCCGAATTTTAAAGCTGTAACTCTTTTATGGGCTAAGTTCATGCGCGTTTTACTTTTGGTTACAACAAGTGTCCCAGCCCCCCCCCCCCTTTATATTTTTGTGCTACTTTTTTTTTTGGGGGGGGGGGGGGGTTCTAGGTGCGATTTCTCTTGGAAGGGTGGTGATAAAAAAAAATCTAAACTTTTCAAGGACCTATGAGAAGCTACCCTGTAAAGAAGAACCACATCGGTTTTGCGGATATCGAAATACTACGGTATAGTAGGTACATAAATTTTTTTTTTCTCACCTAGGTTGCGTGAATATTTTATTTTTCTTCTCAAAATATATATCTACCTACCGGATATTGAAATTGTTTTGCTTTATTTATTTGTAAATTAGTTATATATCACAGTATACTTAATCAGACAAATCAGGAAGGGCTTTCATAGAAATCTTTGACAGATTAATATTACCGAATAGTTAACATGGCAAATAACTATTAGTTGAATCCAAAACAAATCTATTAAACTAAAATAAATGTATTGTTTGTTTTTACCAACTGTTTTTTCTTTGTTAATAACAAGTGTTGCTTTTCAGTATGAGTTAATTTCATAAGAAATGAGTAGTCAAGGTAAGGGAGTGAGGAGAAATGTGGCTAATTACACTAGTCTCTTAAGTTTTATAAGTTATTTAAGCCAGCTACAAGTTTCACTTTTAAGAGTACATGATAATCTAATGTAAGATCAAAGTAATAATAAATTGATTCCTAAAATATTAACATTTATGAAATGAAATGATTTGATTCACTGCATACTTACTAATTTTATAATTCAACAAGGATGACAACATCCATAAAAGCGAAGCTCTGAAACGGTATGACAGACTAACATTACCTCTTATAGAGTGTCAGAACTGAATATACAAAATATGAATATATAAGTTTTGACAAAATTATACGGAAATTTGTTGCAAAACTTCTTAAATAAAGAATTATGTTTAAGTATATACTGACATTTTTAGGACTTGATTTTAGAGATGCTTTGCTCAAAATATTGTATCTTATTGTAATAGGAATCAGTCATCTAAAAATCAGATCAATTGGATGATTTTATCACATAAAAAATTGTTGTTAAAAAAGTAAAAAAAATCAACATGTTTAAAATGGAGGTACTGACATTCTTGTAACGATTTTGAAGTTGCTACGCTTTCTAAATCGTACCCAACTACTACAGGAATCATCATGCAAAATTTTAAATCGATAAGATAATTATAACATGCCTAAATTAACGAAAAAAGCTATCCGTTGCGGACGGACTGACGTCCGACCCTAATTATAGAAAAGCTTCGTTAACTTTAGGGTTGGCAATCCGGAATCCGAATCCGGAATCCACCCAATTTTTGGGCGAAGTTTGGAATCTGAATCCGGAATCCGTTTTTTAATAGCGGATTCCAGATTCTTAATTGGTAGGCTAAAATTAGCGTCTTGAGTTTTTTCTTTCAACTTCCCCTTTTTGAGGGCAAAGATTATCATCATTATATATAATAACTTTTAAAATCTGGTTCAATTCTCGGAAGTGAATTATGGGGAAAAAAACCATTAATTTTTCGGACATATGTCACCGGTGTCCTGGATAGGAAACAGGTTTTTTTGACATACGTCTCACAAGACCTATGTAGTCATGACCGGGAAACAATGACGGTTCAGTACATGACTTTCGTTAAATCACAGCTGATCTTTTTGTGGTTTTTTTTGAAAATTACTTTTATACCTAAATTTTCATAGTTTTTCCTTCAAAAATCACAATTTTCTCACATTTGCAGCTTAGTTAACTTAAATTTACACAAGAAAAGTATAATAAATACAGCTGAACTAAAAAACTGCGTTATCATTAATAACAAAATCTTTAAGAATCTTGAATAATCTAAGAGACCAAAATGTAGGATTAGCAAAGCAAAAATAAAGAGCAGTTTGTCTATCAAGTGGTGTTAAATTTGGAATCATAGACCCACCTGACTTTCAATCAGCAGAGTAGGCAGAAACCATGGTGAATTTCTGAGTAATAGAGAATGAGAGGATATGAGCTCTTAGCTGAAGTAACTAAGGCAAGGGAATCTTAAAGACCATGTAGCTTGATGCATGGCAGTCTTGGCTTTCATTCATGGAAAGATCTCTCATGACAGTTGTTGGTTCATAGGAAACCAAAGGAAGTAAAAAGTAAGAATACTTGAAAGTTTATTCTGAATCTTGAGGTTATCCCTTTATATGGCAAAAGTCAAGCCATAAGTTCAATAGCAAACAAGTGCCATAAAGAAAGAGTCAAAAGTGTGTGAAATTGTTGATTAACAAACAAGGTCAGAATTCTAAACTGACTTCCATCAAGATTTATAGGCTGGGTGAAACATGTCAGCCGGCTAGAATAGAGGTCTGGCTATACCAAGGTGGAGAGAGGTACCCTGTTTAGTGGAAAGTATTATGAGGCATACTTGTTAAAGTTGAAGGACAGGGACGGTAACTTTAACGTCTTTAAACAAGAAGTTTAACATGTGGATTGATAGGAGATAATGTTTTAGTGAAAGAAATTTGAGGGCATTAACTTTATGTTGTGGAGTCAAAGGCAAAGTCAGATAGATTGAATCATGTTAAAGCCAGGTGAAAGCCTATGGAGGCTAGAAGCAGTTCTGACGTGCAAATTTATTGTTGAACATTAATTCAAAATAAGGGGGGGGGGAAGTTTTGACACATTTGCGTAAACAGGGAGCATAGGCTTTATCTTTGGACTGAGAGGATAGGTTATTAGGGATAAAATCATTCTTATATGATGAATTTTCCCAAGTTTTAAGATTTTTTGGATAGGCCTCCAGGTTCCGGAGCTCCAGGCCTCCAGGTCCTCTCTGTACAGGTAGGTAAAAATGAAAAAAAAAATTTTTTTTTGAAGAGTTAGAAGTCAACTTATGAAACAAAATTTGCATTTTTTTCTTTAAATATGTGAATAACATTCAAAAATAGGCATATTTTGTTTCATAGGTTGACTTCTAACTCTTAAAAAAAAATTTATTTTTTTAATTTTTACCTGTACAGAGAGGACCTGGAGGCCTGGAGCTCCGGAACCTGGAGGCCTATCCAAAAAATCTTAAAACTTGGGAAAATTCATCATATAAGAATGATTTTATCCCTAATAACCTATTCTCTCAGTCCAAAGATAAAGCCTATGCTCCCTGTTTACGCAAATGTGTCAAATCTTCCCCCCCCCCCCTTAATTCTTACTCAATTTCTAGACTACAAATCTTATTCCATTGATTCTGAAAGATCTTGTTATAGGTGATAGCACAATCTTCAGTACAGCTGTTACTTATTATACTTTTCTTGCGTAAATTTAGGCTAACTAAGCAGCAAATGTGAGAAAATTGAGATTTTTTGGGGAAAAACTATGAAATTTTGGATAAAAAAGTAATTTTCAAAAAAATCCACAAAAATGATCAGCTGTGATTTAACGAAAGTCATGTACTGAACCGTCATTGTCTCCCGGTCGTGACTACATAGGTCTTGTGAGACGTATGTCAAAAAAAACCTGTTTTCTATCCAGGACACCGGTGATGTAGCACTTAATTTTTTTAATTTAAAAGTCTTTTAAAATATTGCTAGAATCCGGAATCCGAATCCGCCAAAAATAAGAATCCGGAATCCGCAAGGAATCCGTCACTTTTTTGACGGATTCTTTTAAGAATCCGGAATCCGAATCCGGCCCAAAAATTCGACGGATTGCCATCACTAGTTAATTTACATTGTTGTAATCGATGTCGAACCAAATATCCATGTACTACTCTAATAAAGTGCAGCTGGCTAAAAGAACAATACCACTCATCAATCCCCTCCCCTCCTACTGAAAGAACGAACTGGCCAATAAATCAACTGAGGTACATATTGGAAACTTATATTGATGACAAATTTTCCCGTCAATATATCAACGTTTACTATATCCATTACGCTAATTTACATTGTTATCTTATCACAAAATAACGTAAAACTTTACACGTATTCACTATTAAAAAGAAATGAAATGACTACCTCTCACATTTTTCTTTTATTTGGAAGAGATAAGCATAATTGGCGTACGTTTGTCGGGGATAAGACAATGTATTAATTCATGATTTGTTTTGTGGGGGGGGGGGGGGTGTATGTAAACATTCTTAAAAATACTTGTCAGCTATCACTGTTTAATTTTTTGTTATATAAATGATCCTTATACGTCTAATCTAATGAAATACAAGCATGATCTGAGATGACTACCTAGGTAAATCATTCATTATATGATAAAATGGCTCTGGAAATACCTCTGGCTTTAACTTTAGAAACGGGTTTAAAAAATTTAAACTACACAATTTACAATGCACATGCAGTGAGAAAACAAAAAAAAACAGGGAGGGAGGGGACAATGTCAATTAAATTCAATTAAAACTCTTCATTCCTCCAAAAAAAATATAATAAGTAGCTATCAAAAACAGAATTTCACACACAAAATGTTAGATGGAAGATTAAATTAATCTCCATTGTCTTATCCCTCATCTCTGGAAAAAAATGGTTGAAAAAACAAATAAAATGTCCCTTGCTAAAAGTTTGATGCTCAACACAAAACTGAGGCCTTACTGCATATCATCCTTCTTAGTAGCGTGAATAATCTATAACTCACTTTGTCCGTCGGTCTGTATCTCCATCCATCTATAGAGGAATGGGATTTATTTGACTAGTACAAGAGTTACTGTACAATAACTTAACAACCATTTATCTCATAACTTACTATGTCTGCCCGTCTGTTTTAGTTCATAAATAGAGCAACATGTTAATAATGCAGGAATTTTAAGGTATAAGACAATGAGCGATAACTTTATTTACATCCCCACCAATGAAAATAAACAATATTACCCTTCTAGTCTGTATATCAAAATTCTTGGTTGAAAGGTTTGAACACTAATGGTTTATAACCAAACAATCAAAATTCAATAAAAGTAGGTAAAAATAGGTAAAGTTAGTAAACCTTTTAGAGTGTAATTTAAATTCAATTGACCTCTCCTTCCCTTTTCAAATGGGCCACACACCTCGGCTGCTTTGTAAAATATAGGTTTTTTAATTTATAAGGATTCGCTAATCATGGACCTTTTTCTCATGTTTTACTTCTTGTTATTCAAACAAAGAAAATGTGCAAAATCACTTGTCGTATTAAGCGTATTTGATTATATTTACTTTGTAAAGAAAAAATAATGAACACTATCGTGCTTGCACTCTTCATAACTTACTAGTAGCTTCGCCCCTATATGCCTATAGGTGGACATTTCTAATATAGGTTTTAAAAAAATTGTTTATCTATTTAGTTTTCTTTTTTAAGGAAGCATAAAATAAGTCCCGTTGTGCTTTAATGCTATTTCAATTTGATTTTAAGTCTTTGGCAGGTTAAAGGCTATTTTTCTTCTTTCCCTATTATTCACTTATAGAGCTATTAGATGCTAGGGGCACAGAGGCAAAATAATTTTTTAAAGAAATATTGTTTTGTTAACTTACTTTAATAATTTAACTGGCGATCTCCGATCACATATCATTCTATCATTGTCATCTTTTTATTAGCATTTCTGAAAAAATATAAAAAATAAATTTGAATACCCACGATCCCTACCATTTAAATAATATGACTAGGCTGTAGTACAGTATTCGTCTTTATACTTTTCTTTTCTTTCCTCCTTTGGCATCCTTCCATATTTGGGTTTACTTTCAGTTTCATCAGTGCCATTTTCAGTGATAGATTCACTTTCTTTAATCTTATCCTTTTTCTTTTTCTTTTTGGATTTACTTACAGTGTCATCACTACCATTTTCAGTGATAGATTCACTTGCTGTAACATTATTTTTATCTCTTTTTATTTTCCTTTCTGGATTCTTTAGTTTAAGCTCCTTTAAGTGAATTCAATATTATAGACATGTATAAGACAATGGATGAAATATCAACCCTAGTGTAGAATAAATTTAATGGTTGAAAAGTTTGGACATTAATTTTTATAAGACTAATCAAATAGGAACCTAGTTTTTAATCCCTCAAATAAGAGAAGTGTTTACAAATTTTGGATTCAGTATAATTTACTGTCCAATATTTCCAGCATCTCAAATAAAAAAGGCAACGATTAAACTTGTGGACGAAGGTGCCAAAAAATTCCTATAAATAAAGCATTGTACTCTAGTTGTTGCGCAATTTTTAGACAACTTTAGTGTTTTCTTAAAAGGATTTTATCTAATAATATTGATTTCATTCCTCATCGCTACAGCGTTCAAGAACCGACACAAAAAATCCGTTACAGAGATCTTGTTGGGGATCTGTTCTCACACAGTTAGAGTAGTCCTCTCCTATACCTCGGCCTTCCCAACTAAAATAAAAAATTATAATACAACACAGGACAAATCTACAATCAAACTAATTTTTATTATTTTCCTGTTTTTTAAGCTTTTCTATAATTAGGGTTGGTCCGTCCGTAACGGATAGCTTTTTTCGTTAATTTTGGCATGTTAGAATTGTCCTATCGATTTCAAATTTTGCATGGTGATTCCTTTAGTAGTTAGGTACGATTTAGAAAGCGTAGCAACTCTATAATCATCACCAAAATGTCCGTACGTCCATTTTAAACATGTTGATTTTTTTACTTTTTTAACAACAAAAAGGGAAGTCATTTTCTAGTAAATCCCGTAAAGGTGTGTGTTATAAGGCCTAAAAATAGTAGTAGAACGATAAGGTGCTCTATATATTTGTATTCCCTATTGAATTGAACAATAGGGAAATTTTTTTTTTTTTTTTGATAACCATACCTGGAATATCTTTAAAAAATAAGAAATTTCTAGCAAACGCTTTGTTTGGCTCAAACTGACTAAAATTAAAAAAAAATATAATTATAATAATAATGTTTTCTTTAGGTACAAGGTAAAGGTTAAGAACAATCTATACCATTAAACAAAGGAAGAAGCCATTCTTTACAGGTTGATTTATCCAAGGTGACAAAAATTAGTTTTATGTTTGTGGAATTTCATGTTTGTTTGCTTTGAAGTAGAAGGTTTCAATGTGCATTGTTTCATTTCAATTTCACTACAGCGAACAACTACATTTTAGAACATTTTTTTCTGTAAATTAAACGTTCATTATCAAAAAACTAACTTGTTTTTCAACTATATTTTGGTCAATCTTCATAATAAAAAAAAATATTCTGGCTTTAAAATAGGATTTGAAACTAAAAATGACATACTACACAACAAGCAAAGAAAGAATATGACATGCAACCTCCACTTTGAATCTCTTACCTTCTTATATAGATTGTATATCTGAATGTTTTCAAAATTGTCTGTATGTAACTTGTTGTGTTGGTTTGTTTCACTAAGTCATTGTATTAATGATTTGTTAAAGTTTCATTTAAATGTTCACTGCTCGTACAACCTGTAAAGAATGGCTTCTTCCTTTATTTAATGGTATAGATTGTTCTTAACCTTTACCTTGTACCTATAGAAAACATTATTATTATAATTATATATTTTTTTAATTTTGTCAGTTTGAGCCAAACAAAGCGTTTGATAGAAATTTCTTATGATAGATATTCCAGGTACGGTTATCAAAAAAAAAAAAAATTTCCCTATTGTTCTATTCAATAGGGAATACCACTATATAGAGCACCTTATCGTTCTACTACTATTTTTAGGCCTTATAACACACACCTTTACGGGATTTACTAGAAAATGACTTCCCTCTTTTTATGTGATCTAATCATCCGATTGATCTGATTTTTGGTATATTAATTTCTGGGACAACAAAGTATAGTTTAATAAGCGAAGCAACTCTATAATCAAGTCCTAAAAATGTAAGTATGTCCATAAACATTATCCTGAATCAAGCAGTTTTTCAACAAATTTACTTACAATTTTGCTTTGACTCTTATACATTTATATTATGATTATTCAGTTATGACACTATACATGTGTTAATGTCCGTTTGTCCTACCGTTTCAGTGCTTTACTTTTATGGATGTTGTCATCTTTGTTTATTTGTACATTTTATTATATTTCTAAATTTATTGGTTTTGATACATGATAAATGATACTGAGACAAATATGAAATTAAATAAAATTGACCTGTCTAGAGCTCTGGTTAGTTTCCAATGATAATTATTCGCCAAAACATCTTCTATAACACCTTCATCTTCTTCTCTATAAAAAAACAAGGACAATTACGTACAGTTGAAACAAAGTTAACAATAAAATATTGAAGTGCCTCCATTAGTTTTATACCCTCTTATAAACTTGTGTGTATGGGACTATCAGTTTGTAACTCATCTGTTATGAACGTATTGCCTTTATATCATCACTTTACTTTTTCTTATTACACTTTCACACTACAAGAGCATTACGGACAGACCTATATAAAAAAATAACTAGCGAAGCATGTGAAAATGTATCTTAATAAGGGTTGGCAATCCGTATCCGAATTCGGGATCCGGAATCCGCCCAATTTTTGGCCAATTTTGGAATCCGAATCCAGAATCCGTTTTTTAATAGCGGATTAGGATTCTTAATTGGTAGGCTAAAGTTAGCGTCTTGAGTTTTTTCTTTCAACTCCCCCTTTTTGAAGGCAAAGATTATCATCATTATATATAGGTAATATCTTTTAAAATCTGGTTCGATTCACCAAGAACATTAATTTTTAGAACATATGTAGCACTACATTTTTTTAATTTTTTAAAACAGCCTTTTAAAATATTGCTAGAATCCAAAATCCGAAACCGGAATCCGCCAAAAAAAAAAAGAATCCGGAATCCGCGAGAAGCCGCCATTATTTGGACGGATTCTTGTAAGAATCCGAATCTGAATCCGGTCCAAAAAATTGACGGATTGCCATCCCAAATCTAAATTGTAACAATAAAAAATAAAAATCCTTACTGTGTTAGAGTACAGGTAGAATAAACAACTTTCTTCGCACTCGGGAAGGTCAGGGCATGACTCAATATCTTTTTCTAAAAAAAAAACATTATTGATTCATAATGCCCCAATGTGCAATTTTTTAACCGTAGTATCTCTATAATCAAGGCATAATAATGAAGTATTTCCATTTATACACAATTTTGTCTATACTTTTGAATCAATATTCTGCTTGTTATGTTTTGGCACAATTCAAGTATTAATGTTTATTTGGCTTGAAGTTGTTGTCATCATCCTTGTTTTATCATAAAAATAAATCTACCTGAAAGAATACAAGTTGTTGCAATTTTTCTTCAGATACTGGGCCAACCATTGAATTTCTAAAAAAAAATAATGCTATAACTTACGTTTAAAGATAGTTAGTTTTCATAAAAAAATTATGCTATTTCATTTGGGGATTAATTCTTTTTTTTTTTTGGGGGGGGGGTCGTTCCAACCACCAAAAACAATTCAAAACCACCGCACGACCAGTTGCTATATTCCCTGCAAACAATACCCCAATCAGTTCCGCGGTTACTGAGATCTTAAGCTTCAAACGGAAAGACAGACATTTTTTATCTACCTACTTAGTAGGTACTATAAATTAAAATAAAAATAAAATCTAACTTTTGCTTACCCCAACCTAACCTAGTTGTACAAAAAAAATTTTGAATTGGTGAAAGAAGTAAAAATTATGTCTATTTTTCAAAAAGTTTCGAAATTACGTATTTCTTTTAAAAAGAAGTAAATTTAAGGCTAATGTGTATGAAGAAAACCACTGTATTGGCTTACCTGTTAACCATACCATCACCGCTACAGGACGGGTCCACAATTACATACTCAACATCACTAGAAATAAAAAAAAACATAAAAGCATAAAGCATTGACACGCAAAGCTAAACAATAAAATCAATTGTTTAGTTTTAAAATGTAAAAGAAATTTCGCGAAAAAAGACGGTAGTTCCAAAATGTCCCTCATCAAAGCAACTGTCAAATTTTGATTTCAGTGCTATTTTTTTTGGATTGAGTTTTTCAGTGTTGTAGGTTTGGTTAAAAAAACGTGTCTCATCCACTTCCCCGCAATTTTTTTTTTCATAGATCTAGTATATAGTATAGTAGGTATAGTATATAGTATTATACGATCCTGTAAAAACGAGGGGATGGGGTAAAGTGGGTGGATGTTGGTTATCGGTAGTATAGCCCGCTGCAAGTTTCACTTCATTAGAGTATGAAAATCCAGGAAATAATGAATGCATAGATCTACCTGTACTCCTCTGGGTTAATATCCAGGAAGTTTTGGTTTATAACAGTCGTTACTTTGTCAGCTTTACTTCTAAATACAAAAACATAACTTTTTAATTATTAGTTTCTAAAAAACGTAAATGTTTAAATGCTTTATAACTAATCAATAACATGCTCCATAAGATTGGAAACGTCAATAGGAAATATCAGCCTATCTTGAATTGGAGCCTAGAAAATGACATTTGCCTAATTTGAATAAGAAATAAGCGTATCAAACGGAGTAGCGGAAATTTCGAATTATATAGTAGCTTCGATTCTTAATGATAACTGTCCTTTCGCTGGAAGATAAATAACCCCCATATAACGCCCATAAACTATTTATAATACTTTATGCTTACTTTACAAGAATATCATTAAGGATTTGACATCTTCTTGTATTTCTTTCTACTGCATACACCTGAAAAAAAAATTCATATATTTTTATTTAGAGGTATCCTAACTTCCTAAGGGCAGAATTTCACTTAATAGCTTTAGCATGGAATTCTCACAAAGAGTCAATCTCTAACATTTAATTACCCTAACCTAGACGAAAATGAACTTAAAAATGCGTTTTTTTTCTGTGAACAATTAAAGTACGCTTTCTAAGCGGCTATTACTAAAATAAGTTTACCTTAGCGCCTGGAGGAGGATTTCCTCCAAGAACAGCAACCCAGTTACCACACACCATACTTGCCAACTAGAAAAATGTACAATAAATATCAAATACCTACCTACCTAGTGGGAAAAAAATCTTTTTTTAATAGCAAATATCTATAGGAAAATAACAACGATGAACAAAAAGCATAATTACAAGAATAAAGAGTGATTTATGTGCTGTTTAGTAATTTTTGCAGGTAGGTAGAATGGATATTGGATATACGTGGATATTATGACAGGGGAAAAATCATCGTCTTAAAAATATGGACCTCATTTATTGGTCGGTAAGTTAGTTAATCTAGTAGAAGGAGAATGATTGAGGTGTATTGTTATTTTAGCCTGATGCGAGCATCACTTATCAATAATTTATCGATTGGAGTGAGATTACTGGAGAACCGGTAGTTTCAGGGAGCTAACTTTAAACATAAGTTAGAAAACCAAAGGAAAAAATCTTAATGATCTTTCAGTGTCAAGACAGGCAGACGTTTGTATGTCAGACGTAACCCTTGGAGTTTAATATTTTCACCTGACTAGTTTTCATTCCAGGGGCCGCGCAGGCATCCATTACACAACTTCCTATAAATCATCCATAGGTTAAAAATCCTGATATAAAAGTAACAGAATGTCTGTCGGTCTATCTTTACCAAAGGATCTTGCTAAACGGTAGTGTTCTCCTTTATAAGATTTTTATAGGTCCTAAGAAGGTTTTTAACTACTTTGGGGGATGGTGCCCCCAAAAATAAAATTACCTACCCATTTTTTTAAAAAAGTAAGTTAAAAACAGGATTTCTTATGTAAAGAGAAAAATTGCAACTAACTTTAATCTAAATTAAGGTACGTTATCCTGATTATAAAGTACCATAGTAGAGATATGTTTAAATTAGAAACCTGGAGGTGGAGAAAGAGCTGTGATTGGCATACAACTTGCTTTATCTTGCATTAACAAAGATCCATCCTAAATATGGTTTATTGTTAAGTGTCTAAGCAACTCTATAATACGTTTTGTCTGTTAGTCCATTAGAAATTTAAAGTAACTACCCTCTCGTACCAAAATATGTGCACTCCTTTAGAGAAGTCCAATCTTTATTTTAAGGAGGTGTAAATTGAGCGAATTGAAAGATTTAATTGGGGTGTAATGTATTTTTTATGTATATTTAAATCTTGAAGGGTAAAATAAGGGGTTTAAATGTTTGAGGGGGATAAATACCCCTTTATCCCCAACCTTTGACGTCTGTCTATGCACTATGATTGTTTCTACGCTGTGTTCCTATTGGTCCAATTAAGTAATCTAGTTAAACCCGCGATATTGCTGTTGGGGAGTTTTCGGGTTCGAGTCTGGTCCACATCGCGTCATACTAGAGACGTTTAAAATAATACCTACTGCTCCTATGTCAGGCGCTTGACACCAATATTAAGAGTAGGGGGAAATTCCGATCCTGGCCTTGGCCCATAAACAGTCGCAACTCATTAACGTGCACAGTTAGGAACTTCCAGACAAAGGTTGTGCAATCAAAGGGTTGGTTGTCTCTCGGGCGAATGGACGCTTTACAGTTACACTGCAATTATAAAACGCTGAGTATATTACAAGGTGCGTACGTGGTGAGATCTAGAACATGAAGCGATATATCACCAAGCCGCCCCCCCCCCCCATATCCCCCTAAAGGTCATAAATTAGTGATCTAGTCTTTCAAAATTTATTCCTGACCTGAATTAAATGATGATCATAGAGTTGTGCTTTTGGTGGGAAAACAATTAGATTTGGAATATGATAATCAACCAGAAACTCGTTCTCTTTCAAATTCTTTATCATTGTCAGAAACCTATAAAAAAGAGATACATAAAATTTTTCTTTTAATACCTATTTAGCTAACGCATTTTATCTGATTTTAACTCATTCATTTTCAAAAAATTTGGGGGATAAGTAGGTACAAATTGCAGTAAAGATAATTTTCTTTTATTCAAAGTCAATGTTTACTTAGATAATACTTTGCTTTCCTAGGAATCTTCCTGGGGATAGGTTTTACAAAGGTTTTGGGCTATATTATTTGGGTTTGAACCCCCCCCCCCCCCAACACACACACATTTGAATGATATAAAAAGCCCTAATAGGGGAAGCAACTGCATTATTATTCAGGTTATTCATTTTTCTTTAGTTCTATAAAAGAAATACCTAAAACTTACTCTTTATAAGACACAGTCTCCTTGTCATACATAACTTCAAGCCAACCATCTTCACGCAAGGCACGGGACACCCTAAACATATTAAAAAGTGCCTTTGCTTAGCTTAAACTAACCTAAATTATTAATATAAAGTTGTCCATATGCGATTTGAGGGTTACCACATAAAAACAAAAAATGAATGGTTTCAAATAGGGTTGGGCCGGATACTTTTTTAACCGGATATCTGGATCCGGATAGTTTAAATATCCGGGCGGGTATTAAAAATGACCGGATATCCCAACCCTAGTTTCAAAGTTTCAGAGGGGTAAACACCCCCTTTACCCCCACCGTACCATTGAACGTCTATGCAGTATGCATCTTATCAAATGTTTTAACATAATCCTTAGTCATGAAAATCGATTTATAAAAACACATAAATCAGACTGAGAAAATATCATTTTTGTTTAATTGGCTAGTACGAATGGACAGATCATAGGTATAAAGTATAAGTGCTACTAAAATGAATATAGAATAGGTAATAGGTATACCTTCATATTATAACAGGGGGAAAATTGTCGTCAATTTAGGTTGATATCATTTATTGGTCAGTTCGTTCATCCAGTAGGAGTGGAGGAGGGGGTAAATTGGGTGGGTTGAGGTATTGTTATTTTAGCCCACTACGAGTTTCACTTTTTTAGAGAACATGGAAATCTTGTGTAACATCCAAGTAATAATAAATCATTGCCACTATTATATCAGGAATAAGTATAACCAACAAGCGAAAAAAATCTAAAATAATATTTGGGGGGCAAATGGAGAGGTCGTCAATTTTACGATATGTTGCCCCCCAACGACAGCTGAAAAACACGTATAGGTTTCGTGATTTTTTCCCGAATTAATTTCGTTATTGGTAGAGGCTGCTATATACTAACCTTACGAGGCTGTTACAAAGAGTGTTAACTCTGGTGTATTTGGGATACTTATAATTATCTCTCTCTTTATCTAAATTCACTTCCCCTAAAAAAAATGTTTAAGATATTTAAAAAAAAAAAAAAAATTAAGAGTTAGAATTAAACTTAAAAAAACAAAATATGCATATTTTATCTTATATATTAGGGCGGGTTCATATCGGAATTAGACAAAGAGGGGATATGCAACAGATAAAATTAACCTTTAAAACATTTCTGACCGAAAAAGAATTTTTAAAAATTGAGTTTTAGAACGCGACCACTAAAAAATATATTTGATTACTTATTAATATGCAAAGACGACATTAAAAAATTTTTTGAATCAGAACTATGGCTTCATGGTGCTCCCTGGAAAGGCTTTGATGAGCTGAATCAGGAACTTTTGTCCGTTTCAAAATATCTCGTTCCTAGCCTTAGAAATAACTAAAAACATATTTTTTAAAGGTTTATTGAGAATTGTCCAATTTGTAGAGTTTTTTTTTAGATTTTCTCAGGCTAGGAACGAGATTTTTTGAAACAGTCAAAAGTTCCTGATTCTACTCCTCAATGCCTTTCCTGGGAGCACCATGAAGCCATAGTTCTGATTCAATAAATTTTTGACTCCCATTTACAAATAGCTATACAATTGAATGTCTGGTCGTCAGCGGTTTTAAGACTTAGGATAAATTTTAAATCATACAGAGGTGTATTATACTGATACAAATCAATTGCAGATCCCCGCTTTGGCCTTAGAAAAAAAATGTCCAAAATCGACCCACCCTATTATATATGTTAATAACATTCAAAAAGATGCACCGCAATAAAATAAAATTACCTTCTAAATGCTTTTTAATTTTATTCTGATACAAGAGGGCTGTATTGATAGGAACACTATCGCCAGGTAGGATTTTCTTCCCAAAGAATAATTCTAAAAAAAAAAATTAGGTAGGTAGTTTTATTAAGTTTAACCTGATACAAATAGATCAACATCCTCAGATAAGATATTCAAAACTATCTTTTTAAAAGAAAAAGTAAAAAAATGCTCCCAGTAGTTAAAAACCCTCTCAGGACCTATGCCAAACTTCATTATAAAGGAGACCCATATCGGTACACTCAGACAGTCAGTAGACACAGATCCTATCACTTTTGTATAAGGAGTGTATACATAAACATGATTTTGATGTAATGAAGTTACCTGTAAAAAGAATATATGCCAAATCTTTCTGAAACCTTGGCTCTTTTGTGAAGAATTCAGTCTAAAAATTAAAAATAAGAATGAGATTTTTAAGAAGTTGCTTCTTTGTCTAGTGCCCTGTCACATATCTTCATATGGACGTATAACACCAATCGAACAAATTAAACCAAACAATCATCAGAAGGGGAAGTGGGGAGGGATTCAACTTCTAATATAAAGCATTACCTTTTCAAGGGCTGCATCAAGAAGAATTTTGTGGTTTAAAGTTTCAAGAACTAGAGCATTAATTGCTTTGATATTTGGATGCTTCTTCCTACACAAAATATGAGGTTAGTACATTTGTTTCAGCTTTAACCCACATATGTGCTATTCTGTAATTCTAAATGTCCGTCTGTATGCCTGTATGAATAAAACTGATATCATAAGCTCTTATTATTAGAGATAGATGGCTGATTCTTTTAAGTGAAAATTCCCTAAACCATTGAGGTTCTTATATATAATTTACTTGGTCCGTTTGTCTGTTAGTACTAATTCATAGACGATTATATCATTGTTATGTTTTGCTTAGCTAATTGTGGATGTTGTCATCCTAGTTTCTGATAAAATACAAAAACAATGACAAACCAAGTTGAACCTACCTTGCTTCATACACTAGATTCTTGACACTGTCTTTTCCTTCATTAAATTCCTAAATTAATATTAGAATGATTATATATATATCGTATTATGGACAGCTTTCAAAGGATATATAAACAAAAAATATTAGATTTAAATCAGTTTTGTTAGCCCAGAGGTACCTTAATTGAATTTTTCCCCTTTTGGACTGTAATGTTCATCAAAAATGCATTATTATCAAAAAGTTTTTATGAGGTCTGGATAAAAATGAGAGAAATATGGAAATATTTCACTTACCCTGTAAACATTTGCAGCTACTTTATACAACCTCGGTACTGGCACTGACCGCGGCCGTTTGTCACTCATATTTGAAGTCTGAAATTAATTTATCAAGAAAACGTCAAACATCAAACAATTTAAAAATCAAACAGTTAAAATATTAAATAATAAAATATGCCAAAAAAATAAATAGTCAATCATTAAAAAAATGCCCTTTGGTCAGTATTATGAAATATCACAGAAAATTTTGTTAGTACCATTAATTCTAAAAATTGCTAATAAATAAGTGCCTTGAGAAATGGATTTATAACACATGGATAAGTATTCTATAAAAGATTTTAGAATAAAATAAAAAACTGATGAATAAAAACTTTTGGAACCAGTAAATTTCTAGTCCAATGTCTCCTCCCTCCCTGCAATCACAGATTTTGTAACTTTTTAGCTACTGCAGCTTTTCTTTTTGCTCCTGGTGAAAGGTCTCGTTTCAATGCCTAAAAATAAATAATAGTTATTTAAAGCATCGTATTATAGACAACTTTCCGTGAATATTAAAATGAAAAATATAAGAGAAAAATATCTTAGCTATGCATGCATAGCTATCTCGGACACTTTGAACAAATTCATATTAGGATTTCGATCATATCGACTGGTTATTTTGATACTAAGTTTCGCGGATTTAAGGATGGAATTGCCAACTTTTGTCAGAAATTTGTCTTTATTGTCTTTAACTTTACTTTGTATTACCTTTTTGTTTTGGTGACTAGGATCAACAACCGTGCTAGGGGCAATAAGGTTGGCTTGAATTGCCCTTCTTTGCTCATAATGTCTAGCTTTCTTGCTTTTTACGGCATTAGTTTGTCCAGCTTTCATGTTGTTTGAGTTTGAATCTTGTTTTTGTACCTACATAAAAAGATTTTATAATTAACAAGTTTAAATATTATGATTCTAATAATCTTTCAGACTCTATGAGGGGAAAAATCACCTTTGTTTTCTCAACTACACTAACAAAATTCTGGACATCACTTCTCATGAGCATTTCTTGTGGACTCCTAAAGCTTGGTGCGTAATTGATCTTGTGTTTATCTGGGACAAACTCATTTGTAGCCAGGTCTCTACGGCTTAATTTAAGGCCACTCTTCTTATACTCAGCTAATTCTAGGTCCTGTATAAGTAAATATGCATCAATATTGATAAACAACAATAATTAAATAAATTAAAAGGTCATTATAGAAATTATATAATATACATCTTACATGTATATAAATATTGCATGCGCCAAATAAAAACCAAAGATTCTATGCAGCACGATATAGAATGCTTTTAAAAAGCAGTTTCCAAAAACCCGCAATCATTAAATCATTATATATATGATTATTGGATTGGTTTTTTTTTCTTGTTAATAAATTAAAAAATTCTGTTACCTTGTCGTGAATGATTTTAATATGTGCTTTTTCTCTTTGCATTAAAAGTTCTAAACAAATATTAATTTCAATATTAATAAAAAAATTTGTAAAGACTCCTCTACAAACTATATTAAGGAAGTGTATATTAGAAGATTTCTGAATGCAATCTTACCTATCACATTTAACAATGGAGATGTCACATATCTACAAAATTCTCTAGGCGTTCCTTTCCTATAATTTTGTTCATTATTTTTAATGACATTTCTAACTTATATAACAACAAACCTTTAAAAATAGTTTGATTGAGCAAATGCAAAAAATAATGAACATTCCTTAGTTTGAATTTGTACGCCAAAGGTATTCCTTCAGTTTTAAAATTAAATTTGAAAATAAATTCTTCATCTGAAACATAAAAACAAAGAATATAAACTAATGAAAACAAAAATAAATATAGCAAAAAAACAAGTAAAATCTAGAAATTCATCGCCAAAATATTATCATGATTCAACAAAGACTGGCTAAAATTATGACAATTTGATAAAAAAACATCAAAGATATGGCTTAGATATGTCAATAATAAATCTACTTGCTCTTTCTTCTATACAAGCAAAAACCCCTTAGAACTAAAATTAATGTAAAAAATGATACCTACCTGATCTATTTTCTATGTTTATTTTCGAGTCAATAGATCCACAAAATGTTTTGCTGACTTCTTCAAGAAAGCTTTCTAAAAACATAAAGAAAACTCTTTTTTAACTCTTATTATTATATTAAGTATTAAGCTTTTTGTCTGTAGTGAAGCATCTCGCTAAACAATGAATCAATTTGTTTCTCCTTTACAGAAGATCTTCAATTGCCCACTAGAGGCCTCTAGAGGCAAAACCGCTTTTTACAATTTGTATCATCTAACCTGAATCAATATCCTCAATTTCTGTGTTGTATTCAACAATTTTATTTTGGAATTCATCACTTGTCAACGTTTCTATGAACAATAGTTCAGCGTTGTGCAACGCAAATTCAACTTTCGTTTCGTCTTTGGTAATAATAAAATAATATTTAGATTCATCTATGACGATTTCTTTCTTGGTTTCTATCATTATAATCCTAAGGCACTTATCTTACTTTATCTGAAACAAATAAATTTTATCTTTGGTTCAATCTTTAAATTTTTGAAGATTAACATGATAAATGTGTAGAGAGCTAGTGTTTATTCACAAAAGGGGTGTGTACACACGTACTGTGTATAGTGATTGGCAATTTACTATTTACCATGTAATTTGCCATATTACCATCATTTTCAAGGATAACACACAACAAATCACATATTACCAGTGCAACATCAATTACACGAAGATAAATTTCAAGTCTTGATATATTCAGTTTTAGAACTAAGGAATAAATTAGGTAATTTGTTTTACTTTAAAACTTGAAATTAACATGTACTAAAGTAAAATAAATTACATTTATACCCACAAGATATACAATTAATAAATAACCCTCATTCTATATATAGTTCACAATTAATAATTAATGGAAATGTGTGCAGTGCAGACACTACTGATATATATTGTACAACCCCAATCGAAATCGAATTAAATCAAATGTAGTAAAATTCCCCAATTTTTTTGTGTTGAACGAATGAGAAATGTATTCTAATACTCTAGGTGCAAGTATACTTGACAGTCAATTTTCTCAATGTGAAGACAAAATTATACAAATGACAACAAAACACAATTAAACATTTGACTAGAATATATAATAGATTAAAAACCTGAACGAAAAATTTAAATCTTTAACAATGCAAATCACGTATCACCATCAATAACTTGGCCATTGATTGATATATAACCTTATTAATGTCAAAAAAACATTTTAGAGAGCTTAACTTAATGCAATTCAAGCCCTAAAAGTTACTGCCTTATTTCTTGACCTGAAGGTCAATATAAAAGTTGCGGCATTCTGCGCATAAAAAGTCGTCTTACGGTTTTTGGCGTAATGGCTAAAAATATACAAGCTATTGCGCCACAAGCATCTAGTGGCTCTGCAGGGACAGATAATACGAAAATAAAGTCTTAAAAATCCAAGGATCTAAGCGATAATTCCACTAGATTAACAACTCAATCGGTTCATTATACTTAGCGAAAAAATAGATTTTTTGAATCATGGAAAGAAAACGAAGTTTAGGGTTTCGTCGCATTTTTACAGTACCTTTTCTCCTATTTCTAGCTCCTTCGGGGGGCTCTAACCCTGCGGATCAATCATTAACACTTACCTAACCTAAAATAACCTTTCAAAAGCTACTTCTTTTTCTTTAGTTTTTTAGTAATATTTCTTGGTCTTGAGGAAAACAAACCTTCTTGTGATCTATTGGAGCAAGCCTAAAGTCTAGAGGTGAAGCCCTAAGCAACAAATTAAAAGTTTAGTAATTTTTGATTTAATTAGTACGATATACTTGCTATATTAAACGGGAAATTTTATTCAGAAAAAACTATGTTTCTGTGTATGTAAGACTTTTTTACGTTAATATTACTTTTTTGGTAATCAAAAGGATTAATTAAAATTAAATGTGATTATTAGTTATGAGAATATAGACATATTTTAGGCAAAGATTTTTGTGATCAATAAAAAAATATTGACTTCCATGGGGATATAGTTAGTTGCAAGTATTTGTCCAAATTTTTATACCTTTTTTAATACTAGAGAAAAAAATTTGTAACAATAACAACAAAGTATCAAATAAATGAGCTTCTAAAATATGTTGTAATTACCATAAAATAATATCTAAAGAAACCACCTAAAAATCTTGTAACGGCATTCAGCGCTTTGTTATTAAAATTCCGCTCTCTCCCAAACTTTCTTCACTTTCATTAGTTACAAAAATTTCACTTTGAAGCATTTAATGATCATATTCTATCATATTAATGTAAAGTCTTTTTGTCCATTAAGATCTTATTAACTACTAAATCTATTGAGTTCTCTGATTTAGCAAAGCTTAAGATAGGTTCTGGTTTGGGCTATTTTGATATAATAAAATAAATTTTCTTTATATATAAGGTCCTTCCTTTCCTAGATGTTAGGGGCACAACTGCTGTTTATTAAAATAGTGCTTAGTAATATGATTAATTAAAGTTAAGGTGCATGTCCTTATTTTACGAGAAATCTACACAATTAATAGACATTTCTGTAAATTTTGGGGGCACAGTGGCCCATGGAGTATCTTTTAGTTGGAATTCAATTAAATCTTGACCCTATCAGTGTTGAAACTGTCAAAACTTTTTTATTTTTAGGAGTTTTGACTTAATTTTTACCTGGGATTACATGTATTTTAATTAGAAAGTTTTAAAAAATTATTTATTTTATCAACTTACTGTTATTTTACCAAAATACTCAAAATTTTGACTAAAAATCTTGTTTTTACTCAACGCAGGGCCGGTTGCAGAAGAGATATTGCTTAAAAATTTGAGGTACATGAAATCTTAAATATTTCCTGGAAAGGTCTTAAAAATGTCTAAAAGTAATACATTTTTTTTAAATTAGGAAATATTGCCCACCCCCAAGTCGCAAGAGAGGAAAAACCGCAACGGTGAGAAAAAAAGTATGCCTCTTACTTCAAAAAATAACATCCCCTATTCATATAATTTGCCAGTCTTGTTTGTAGGAGAAAAAACATACTTATTGTGATTTTATTTCAGAGCTTATAACAAAACAAAATCTTGTAATATTTAAGAATGAAAACATTTGAAATTGCATTTTTCCAAAAAGAATAAACGATAGTCTAATAAAATGGACAAATTAAGAAAAAGTTTTAGGTCAAGTTTTCGAAAGAAGTCGCATCAAGAAGATATTGATAATAGGTAAATTAATTAAAGGATATTTCCATAAAGTGTGTTTTACTAGTTTAGGTTATTTGAGTAGCGATCCTTTAAGTATTTTTTATTGAACATGATGATTATAGGTTTGCAATTTAGATACCTAATCGAAATAATAAGTGTTTATTTTGAGTTTTGCTTAGAAATGTCGAATTTGTTACAGACAACCCTTTAAGTGCACGACCATTGTCCTGAAGACCATACTGTGTATGATTGGTTGCCCCTATTCTCAAAATTGGTGTCACATACAAGACATAGCAGCAGTAGGTACCATTTTTAACGTCTCTAGTATGACGCGTTGTATACCAGACCCGACACCTACCCGATATCAAGCAGACACGTTACCAGTACGGTTATGCCGCGGGTCTTATTTTGTATGTTTATGTTTAGAACTGTGACTTGGCCTAAAGATGAAGCGGCTGTTAAAACAAATACTTGTTCTTTTGATGTCAAATACCTTGGCTCAGTCGAGGTAGTTATTTTATTAATAGAGCAGCTCTACTCTATAAGTATCTGTTTGGAGCATTTTACTTCATTAAAGCATCAGCGCATTGTTTAAACTCTCTTTGGTTGAGTTCCTGTGTGTTTAAGATTGGGTTTCAAAATTTATATGGCAAATTACCCCCTCCCTCCCCTCACTTAATCTCTTAATATACTAATTAGGTATTTAAAGTTTTTCTTTAATTTTCACCGTATAAACGTTTTATAGCTGTATTCTGTAGTTTCAATCAAAATTTAAGTTTTCATAAGGAATAAATCCTTAATGGTTTAAAATACTTAAATGTTTAAAAACCTCTCTTTTATACCCCCAAAATACATTTTTCTTACTGTTTAAATTGTAGAACATATTTTTATGAAGGTGTTTGAATCTCGTGGAATGCAAGTATGTGAAGAAGCGTTGAAACTATTAAAAAACTCAAAACGAAGATATATCAGGCAATCCAAAACTATATAAACACACATTGAATTTGAAAATGTTTTTTTATCACATCGTATAATTTACGGGTAGCTTTTCGCTGATAGTAAAATGATTAATTCCAGTAATTGGTGCTCCCAAGGGTCCGAAAGCCCGGTTCAACAAAACTGGTTTTAATTTTGTTTAGTAAATTAATTGTATTACTAATTATTATCCTTGAAAGCTTACAATACATTTATAACATTTTATAATCAGACTTTAATATGTTCAGTTAGAATAGAAATGGAATTTTATTACCGCAGTTTATCGCTATTGTAATAAAATGTTCCTCTTACGCTTATATTTTTAATGTTTGGATTAAAATCAGAGGAACGCTGCATGTTAGTGGTGACGGACTTAGGGTTGTTGATAAGGACACCAAAGGCCTTGTTCTTGATCAAACTATTGAAAAGGTAAACTTTTTTTTTCTTAATTGAAAATTTCAGTCGTATAGTTTTATAAAGAAAAGGTTAGAAATATTTGACAGGGTGGATATTTTTTCCGGGGAGGCGATTTCAGTTGGAAGGGTTGCGGTACCCTACCCCAAATAGATATGAACCTTCCCTGAACTTATGAAAAGCTTCCCTGTAAGATAGAACCATATCGGTTCAGCGGTTAGCGAGATCCTTCAGTACTGACATACAGGATAACTTAGATTTGTATTTTAAAGGATTACTATAATTCTAATAAAATTTTTACAACATGAAATTTTTAGGTTTCCTTTTGTGCCCCTGATCGAAGTTATGAGAAAGGATTCAGTTATATTTGTAGAGACGGTACAACGAGAAGGTAAATTGATTGTTACATGAAAAGCGTGTTCTATAAATCATAGGATCCCTCCCCTGTCTGTCTTTCTGTATGTATGCAAAGATCTACAATATGTATCGTGTTGCTTATTGGCGGAATACTGTGTAGTTTCATCAATAAGTTATCTAAAAATCAATTACAAAAAAATTTTATCTATACGTTAATGATTTGAAATCTTGCAAAATATATAACACATCTATGTATGATTATCATTCTATACCTAGATTGAGGATTATTCATAGGTATTTGTCGTTTGCTTTCTTTATTTACTTTTCATAGTGTTTTTTTTATTTTTATGGCCTAATTTTATTCTTGTTTTTTAAGTTCAATAATCATAAAAAGATTAGTCATGATAGTTTTATGTTTTCATAAAATATTATTTAAGTTTCAAAATTATTAGGATGTCTTTTACGTGTATTTAATCTGCCATAGATATAGCCATAAGTTAAAAAAAGTACCTAGATAAAGGTTTTTTTCTATTTTGTTGATTTAACCACCTTTTTTTTGCAGATGGATGTGTCATGGATTTCTAGCCGTGGGTGATTCTGGAGAAAGGTTGAGTCATGCTGTTGGCTGCGCCTTTGCTATTTGCCTTGAAAGAAAACAAATGCGGGAAAAGGTAGAAAATCTTCCAATTTATCTTTATAGGTATAAAAGTAACAGGATGTTTATCTTCTGTCTGAATGCGAGTTTAACAAAGGATCTCACTAACTATAACCGCTTAACCGATATGGTTCTCCATTTTAGTAACACTACTTAGAGGCCCAGTAAGAATTACATAGCTGTTTATGGGGAGGGTATATCCACTTTCCCAAGAAAAAAAATCGCCTAAAAATTGACCTTCCCCCACATTTTTCTTTTTCTGTTAAAAATGAAATTAAAAATGTGAAGTTTTAAACAACCTACATACCTACTATTCTTTAAAGAAATTATATAAGATTTTAAGATACTAATGAAACTTTCATTTTTGTAGGAGTCAGTTCAATACCATTACAACAAAAAAGACAATGTTTTCACTAGGCAATTATCAATTTTTATCAAAGTCCGTTCTATTTTCCGATGTCTATTACATTTTTTTTTTGGGGGGGGGGGGGGATCTAAAAGACTTTCTTTAAAAGGGGATTGGAAAGCCCTTTTAAAGTTTTAAGAATGACAAACCAATGCCGCGTGTTTTAAGTGAAAATTATTTGAATCATGTTTTCCTTCTGTGTAAAATTGAGTTGTATAAAAATTGCAAAAAAATTGTAATATTGAACATGAACATTCTTAAGTCATCTCATGATAAGGTGACAAAGTATAAAATATTCAAATTTATTCTCAAATACTTTGCATGTTGTTTATCATTAACACAGTGCAAAACAATAAGACAATTACATTTCAGACTGATATTAAACATGTAAAGAACAAAATTTTGTTGTTCCCGGATTTTTTTTATACTCCTTCGCCTTTAATATATCTATAGATCTCTTGAAAATGTTAATCAAAGACCAAAAGTTTAGTGAAATAGAGGACAATCTACAACACTTTCTTTCCCAAATATTTAACAGTTACCAAAGACATAATTTCACCATTAAGAATTAGATATATAATGATGTTGGTAACTCTAATGTAGTGATAACAGAGACGAAATGAATTTATTATTTCATTCCTTTTTTTGTTATTCAAGGGCCTGAACAAAAATGTTGTAAAAGGGTCTTCTATTAATAAAATAAGGCATGCTACGTTTTTAAGATTTTTATTGTTTTAGGAATCCACTTTGGAAGATATAAAGTTTAAAACCTTTAAGAAAATTCTAACATGTCTATTATAGCCACTCTTAACAGTGAGACGGACAATATGTTATGGTGGAAAACGTTGGCCTCTAATAATAAATTAAATATCTATATAAAATAAAAGGATCTACTAGTACATCATAATCCAAATATGTAATGTTTATATTTATTATTTTTCCCAAAACCATTAAACCCAGATAAAGTAAATGCAAAGCTGTGTGTTTATGCATTTCAGCTAATATTGGGTAAAATTATTACAGGATTAATCCATGTTCAATTACCTTCAGTACTTTTTTTTATAGTTTTATTGTATGTTAATCTATTACCTACGTATCGCTGCTCTACATATAGAAAAAAATTACTCTTTTTTAGCGGATTTTAAAATCGTAAATTATGTAAACTTTTGTGTGAATAATTATCAGTAAAGTTGGAACACCCTAACTTTTAGCTTTGAAGTCACGTTTCTACCTTTACTAAACTTTTACCAAGTATTTGTTATTAAGTTTTATTATCCCATGAAGTCATAATGAATCCTAATTTCGCAAACCTACAAAAATATTAAAGGGTTGGAAAGAAAGAATATAATATTTAAACATTGCATCCTAAATTAAATATTTATACTTCAATTATTGGCCCTCCACTAAAGAGTTGTTGGTGGAAAAGTTTGAACACTGTTGTTTGTACCAACCAATTAAGATTTGATGAAACTAATAAGAGAACTTTCCTAAAACGTTGGGTACCATCATGATTTATAGTCTAATATCCCCTCCCTTCCTGATAATATAGATTTTATTTTTTTAGAGGTGGATTAAAAAGGGCAAAAATATTCTAACTGGGATATTGAACAACTTTTGAAAAGTTTGTAAATCCGAGTATAATTAGAAATGCCAAAGTGTAATAAAAGATTACATAAGCAGCGATGCATGCAAGGGTCAAATTGTTCATGAGAATATTTTTCAATTTTACCATAAAAAATATTACAAGGACACTTATATTCATAGACAAGTAGCACAGGAATATATGAAGAAGAAAAACGTTATTATGTTACTTTTATTAAATGCATTGTTTAGGGACAATTTTTGAATCTTAGATAAAGAATAGTACCATGATAATCCTTATGTATAAAGAAATAAGATTTTTATGTACGTCCGTTAAGATTTTGCTTACCACTGATAAGCTTCAGATAGCTGCTGGGATGGTTTTACGCTATTTTACTGCCCTCCCCACCCTAGATGCTATAGAAGAATCAAACCAACTACTACATGATTTTAGAATGTCGGTGAAATATTGTTTTTTATCGTTAATAGAATAGCTGCTTTTCTTATAATAATGGATATAGAATATACACGGATATATGGGAAATTTTTTCGTCAAATTAGCTTACTAATATGGAACTCATTTATTGGTTAGTTCGAACCCCACAAGGAGGGGATAAGGATGGAGTAAAGGAGATTGATGGTGGGTATCCTCATTTTTTAAAGCTGCTAGCATCACTTTATCAAAGTACATGAAAATCTAGTGCAAGTAAAAATATATCGATTCTTATAATCAAAATAAGCCTTTGACTATGACGCGTTGTCAGATGAAAATTGATTGTTGCCTGGTGCCTAGATTTGGATCATTTCAACAGGGTTCTATTCATGACAGACTGAAGGATCCGCAGGAATTTAAGCCGGGACTAGAACCACCCAAACCTGTTGTAAGTATTATACTTTAATATTTATTCTTGTTCGGTTATACAGACATTTTGTCTATAGATACTTGGATCCTATAATATACAGTGGAATGTTATTTTGTCTGAAGCTTAATATCTCACATAAGGCTGGGTCGAATTGGTTATACTTTTCCTGAAAGCTTTATAAATGTCTTTGGGTGCTGGATGAATGTATGAAAGTAGTAGAATTTATTTTCTAACGGCATGATATTTTGTGTAGTTATCTTTGTTGTTTTTTTATTCATAAAAATATTTTTTATTAATTTTTTTATTTGTTTAAAACTTTATATAATACCTAATAAGAATATATTTAGGAACCTGTAGATAATCCTAATGCCGTTCCAAGGCCCAGGCCTTCAGACATGTACCTGAGACAGGTAAGATAATTTCCAGTATAGCTTAATAATAATACTAGTTTTGTTAGATCGAGTAATCCGCGGAAAGCTGTCTCTAATACTTTGCGATAAATTACTATCATTTAATCCAAGGGCTTCAGATTTTTAGGGATACTACTGACTTATTATATCGATGACACAAAAGCATCAGAGAAAAATCTAAACCTAATAATAAAATTTTTTTAGGCTTCAATGAGAGGTGGAAGAATACCGGGTGCTGCTAATTCGCTTTTCAAACGTCAATACTCTTTAAGGTAAGCAAAGCAAACATTTTAGAAATTCTGTTTCAAAACATGGAAAAAAAGTAGTATTTAAAAAAAATATAGAAATTAGTGAATGTTAAAAAATTCTTGAAACTCAATTAACAAACAGTTAATTAAGGACTTAAACTAAATAAATGCACGACTGCTCTCGTAATACCTATTGTGACATTTTACAAAATCCTAAAATTAGAATTAGATCACGTTTAAACTAATAAAATTTTGTTTGTTAATTGAGAACTAAAAATAATTTAGATTAGAAGAGTTGCCTTCAACGCTGAGCAGACAAAAATCTGTTTATAACAATGAAACAGAGACATCTGGTGGAAACACTTGTACTACAATTCAGGTATTGAACATTTTAATGGTTCAAATACATTAAGTAAAAAAACTAGGGATGGCAATCCGTCAAATTTTTGGATTGGATACGGATTCTTACAAGAATCCGTCCAAAAAATGGATTCCGGATTCGGATACCGGAATCTAGCAATATTTCCTCAAAATTAATGTTCTTGGTGTTCTCTATAATTCACTTCCGAGAATAGAACCAGATTTTAAAAGATTTTAAATATAATGATGATAATCTTTGCCTTCAAAAAGGTGGAGTTGAAAGAAAAAAATCAAGACGCTAATTTTAGCCTACCAATTAAGAATCCGAATCCGCTATTAAAAAAACGGATTCCGGATTCGGATTCCAAAATTGAACAAAAATTGGGCGGATTCGGATACGGATTGCCAACCCTAAAAAAAACGTTGTTGCACTATAAAACGAATAGGAAATGCTTAATACATGCAAAAAATAAAGGCCTTAAATGTTACCTATTTGTTTTTACAATACCTAGTAGGTATAGGCAGGTATATACTTAATAGTTCTTTGATTTTCAGAAATCCCTCCCCCTTACTCAAGTTTAACTAGAAAACTCTAGGGAAGTAGCCGCAGTATTATAAAAATTACTCTTATTTGCAGGAAGACAGTTTGAGTCCAACCAAAGACTTTTCCTCGCTGCCACCCATATCCACAAATATGATCACTTCAACTCCAATGGTAAAAGGAGTAATGGTTGATGCTACACCAGCCACACCTAGTCTACAAATAGCTCCTTTGACAGCGCCTCCTGTCCTGGATGGTGATGTCAGGATTGGTCCTTTTCAGATACCCACAAGTGGAGCTGCTATTGTCAATAGGGATGTTTTAACATCATTATCCATTAATTAAACTAAACACCTGCATCACTAGCATTTATGGACAATTAATTAATGTTGAATTGGCAAACTAAAACTATATAACTTGAATTAAAAATTTAAAATAATTTGAAACCATCCATTGGAAGCTGAAATGCATTTTTTACAGACGATATGGATGGACGAATGGGATTTTTCTTTTAGTTTATTAGGATATATCATGCTAGGGACATTGTTTACGAAGCTAAGTGAGGGTGCATCAAAATAGTCTAAAACCATTCCAGGAACTTTATGAATCTTTTTTTACTGAAGAATTCCATTGTCTCTTCGGTTAACAAGATCTTAAATGCAGAGAAAAAATCTTACTATTTTATATAATTGGATGTTTATTTATTTAAGTTTTACTTTCTGTAGCTTTAAAAAATATTTTTCTGGAAGTGATTTTGATGTCTAAACTCGTCAAGGAATACCACTGCTGCTGAGACTAACCTGCTGTGTACAAGCTCTGGTCCTGTTTCTTTACCAGTCAACCTCTCAGGAATGCATGGTGTTATATTTAGTCGATTTTTCATAAAGAATAATCAACAAATATAATTCATTGTTAGTTAGAATAATGGCAGGGGTATAAAGTTATAAGATGATAAATTGATGTACTTCCATAATAATGATACTCTAAACTTCTCCTTTAGTATATTACAATTAGTGGTTGAAACGTTTGGACACTCAAACTAATAAACCTTCCCCTTCCTTCCTGATAATAGGAGAAGTACCTCAAACTGACATGTGGACCAAAAAAAACACTTTCCAACTTTTTTTTAAAAAAATTAATACTTTATAGGAAACTGTAGCCCAACATGGATCACCTTTCCTTACCAAAAATAAGCACTTTTAAGTTATTATGGTCTACCTACAATTAAAGTAAAATCTTCATGTTCTAAATTATCAACTTATGAAAGCTAAATATTGAAGATTCTTACATAATTTGCCCAATGTATTTAATACATAAAACCTTTTTTTTTAAAACATCAGCATTTATTATAGGAAGTACGGTTACTCCAATTTCAGTTTTAACAGATGATATACCAATGGAACTACCACCTCCTATACTATCCCCTACCCTAGGTAATAGTATTTATTTTTCTAATATCTATTGCTATTTTTGTTTACCTATCTTTCATTGCAGAATCTGAAGTACAGCATCTTGACATAAGCTTAAATAATTTTAACTAATTTTCCGCCAATTAAAAGTAGCCATAACTGTAAAAGAAATTTAATGTTTTGCTCCCTAAGTGGGCCTAAAATGCTTAGGTAATCGATATTAACATAGAAAATGTAATTTGCAGAGAAAAATGAATTTATATGTTTTTTTTCACTTGATAAAATCAGATAATAGTTACGCATTCCTAACAGAATGAACAAAAACTAATAACAACCTAAAAACATCCAAAAATTTAAATCTAGGAATTAAAAACCCTAAAACCATCCTGCGAAGCTTGCATAAAATGAAGAACTGATTCGGTTTAAAGGTTTAAAGAAAAAATAAGCTACAGACAATATAAACCTTACTTCATATAATAGGATGAAAATACCAAAAAAATAATAGATATTTGTTTATTCAGGTACCACTACCCTATCACCTCAGCAAAAAAGCAATAATTCTACAACTAGTAAAAATGTTTGGTCTAAACCTTCGACCTCTTCACAAAGTGATATCCTACCAGTATTTGATACTCTTAATCTAGGTACTTTAATTTTTATGCTCTAACTTTTTTGATTTTGTGGAAAATAAAACGTTTTAACCCCCTTGGACGTTCTTGATCCTTTCCAGCGATGAAAAAAGTAGTTTAAAAACTGGCCAATCTTGTTCATAATTTTTATCCTTAAATTATAATGTTAAAAAGCCATCATAAATAGTTGGCATTTAATTGCCTAGGTAGCTAGTTTTGAAAAATATAGGTATTTTGGGGGGGGAATGATCTACTTATGAAAAATATTGTTTTGAAAAGGATAGGTAATCAACGGACCATACCTATTAAAAAAAAACTTTAAATTATTTAGGTGGAAACGAATCCATATGTTTTAATTCTACAAATAACAACGAAGAAACAAAAGCATTCAACCCATTTACATCACCAGATCCTTTCACATCTCTACCAATAGGTAGATTTATTTTTTGTTATTGTTGTGTTGACTATAGTCTTCTCATTAATTGGTAGATATATATTAATAATTTGTTATTGCTGACTATAACGTTCTCATTAATAGAGATATCAAGCAAACTATGTAACGCTAGTAGGTGTTTTTTATTTGAATATCAAGTCCTACGGTTATATTGCTTAATGTTTAGTTATTAGACCTGTATTCCTTCTATCCGAAGCTTAACCCAGTTAAATGCTGTAGTTGCTTACGAAAATCATTTGCTTATTGATAAGATGATTCTAAAACATAGCTGGCTTTCTTTGTTTAACTTAAATTCTTTTTATATTACCAGACATAAATCGGATTGGATCTAGCAACTCCAATGGACCTGGGCCTGTCCCGCCCCTGCCTCCCAGAAGCTCGAACCCGCCACCCCTGCCTAACCGCCTTAGTAATCCTTCTACTTCATCGTGTATGTCGCCTTTGAGTGGAGGTATGATTTTTCCAGAACAATTTTAGAATATCTAAAATCTTCCAAACTACTTTTTTGAAAATCTACTAAATTAAAGTTTTAAACTTCCATCAGATTTGTTGATTTAATATTATTTGTATAGGAGGTGGAAGTTCAAGTCAGAAAAGTCTCGACTCCGTCAATGGCAGATGTTCTAAACAAGGCGAGTTTTAGATTTAATTCACTTTCGCCTTTTTAAGTGGAATTATTTTTGGCTGGACGAGTAATACTTTATTAGGGTGATTTCTCTTTGGAAAATAACCTTCTTAAGACATAAAAACCTTTACTTTAAAGGAGAACCATTTCAGTCCTGCAGCGGTTAGCAAAATCTTATGCTGTTAGACTGTTTGACATCCTATTACTTTAATATAAAAATATAGGCACGAAAAGTAAAAGTACAAAATGAAAGGGAGGGAGGAGGAGACATTGGGCTGTTTATTACACTAAACCCCATAGTCTTAAAATTAAGTTTTCATACTCGTTGGCATAACAACTTTGAGAATCTTTATTGAAATTTGATATTTGGTTTAGTGCCAAAACGTTTCAACCACTAATTGTAATCTAAAGAAGGGGTAATTTTGTGTATCATCGATTTATCGGCCATAGTCTTATCCCTGCACTAGATTCCTGACAAATTGTTAACTTATACTTTAGGTGGCGAAAGTGTAATACTGAGACAAAGCCAGAGTTTAGCTCCAGCCGTCCTGTCCTCTGGAGGCTCTCAGAGTCTAGCTCCAGCTGCCCTGTCCTCCGGAGGTTCTCAGGGTTCTGGACTTGTCATGGAGGGATTCAATCCCTGGGACAACGTTCCTGATCAACCTATTATTAGGTAATATTCATTCACAGGGATATAGGAAAGAGAATGTTAAATGTATTCAATAGCACCCCCTTTAATATTTATAAAGCTGAACTAAGTAAAGGATAATTTTAAATCTTTATTTGATATATTTATATTCCATCAACGACAACGTATATGTGCGGGAATGAAGCTATATCTCCCTTGAGGTGGTTAGGACATACAGACAGGATAGTTATAGAGCAGCTGTAGCAAAGATAATCTACCTGTTGCTGTATCAGATGGGTGGGATCAAGGTTTCCACAGATATCCAGAAGGCGGATGGCCGCCGTACAAGGAGTGTAGAATGGGTTTCCGAGGCTAGGGGCAGTCGGGCATTGGTTTAAGTCTGTAATGGATATCTTCTGGAAAATTTAATGTTGTTTACCTTAATAAGTAGATATTAACAATATTCATTAGGTTGAAACCTAAGCTACACCCAGCTTATCTAGGCCCTATTCTCCCCCCAATACATTAAGGGTTAGTTTGAAAAGGAGAGTTGTTAAATACAATATTACTAGAGAAGTAAGCTACCTGCTGATTAAATCTGGCCAGCTTAGTTCTCTAAAGAGCCGGCAGCGTCGTAGCTCAGTGGTAACGCACTGAGTTACGGTGATGAGAATTCGAGTTCTAGTCCCCATGTGGAAACTCGAATTTCTCAGTTGAATACATTCACGCAACTTCCCCTGGTTGTGTAAGAAGGGGATTATTGAGTAAGTTTGGATACTTAATAGTCAAGTACATAATATCAGTACTACCCTTATCCCAAGCTCCTCCGCGGAGAGCGTCATTCATTACGGTGACTTAATTTGGGACACCTGCTATACTCGGCGAGGGTGAGGTAATAATGAGTAGCTCTCATGAGATAGCGGGTCAAGTCATAATGTGCTTGAACGTGGAGCTTGATAGCCCTAGTGGCTATACAAAAGTGTCTCAGCCTACTCCATGACTACTTAGGTCCAAACCCTAAGAGACTATGGCTAATCAATCAATCAATCAACCGCGAAATTACAATGTCTGCTGCAGTGAGCCGCAGGCAACCCGTTGTTCTTCTCTGGTAACCTGAAAGTGTACATGCATTAGCGTACATGACCGTATACTTAACTCTACTAGTTGTTTAGATAATTGAAACATTATTTTTACTCTTTTTCTTCATAATTTACTTTTACATAATACAAAAAAAGTCATAATTAAGACTAAGCTTCTTAATTAAGATCTGTTTGACTCGAAGCTTTCACCCAACTTTACGGAATTACGGGGAAAAATTACCCTCTTTTTAAAATGAGACTACCTTCTACTTTGATAATATAATTTTAGAACTAGTGGGGGTATGACAGTGAAAAGTGGACGGCCTGTATCAATGATAGAACAAGAAAGTATGAGCAAAGCAGCGGGACAACCCACACCCACCATGGAAAGAGGATACAGCCTAGAAGCATCTATTGATACTACTAATCATTATAATGATGATCTGAGCTACAATAATCTCTTTACCATGCCAGGTAAAATAAGATGTGTCAAATATAGATATGAATCATCATACGGGATTTGAAGGGATAAGACAATGGCCGATAAATTGATGTCCATCCCCAAAGATGTGACATAAATTGATGTCCATCCCCAAAGATGTGACACAAATTACCTACTCCTTCTGTAGATTACAATTCAAGGTGTTTCCTCCGTTAATTTTCTTGCCTTAATTTGTCTGCTTGATAAGATTTCGCTAACTTCTGATAAACATATCACCTATTCCGTTCAATTTAGCTTATAATCGTGGCTAGATATTCACTGAAGTTGTTGATTGTTGAACCAGGTGAATCGGATTCAAGCAGTGGCTTTCTACGAGATCCTTTTGACTCAGACTGGGCAGACAGAGCTCTGAAAACCGGTTCTAATGCTGACTGGACTGCAGAGAAGGCTTTTAAAACTGGTTCCTGTGATGACTGGACTGTGAAAAGCTTCAATAATGCCGACTTTTCCAGCTCCAATCCTGATTGGACGGTTCAATCTGGTTCCAATGCTGATTGGACAAATCAGGGAAAATCTTCAGCCACCAATCAACTTCAGGAATGCAAAATTTACATTAAAAATTAATAAAATTATTTTCATGAAGATCATGAAGTTTAAAAATATCCGCCAAAATCATTTTTGTTAAAAAAATAGCAACTGATTATTTTCTTTTATTTGAATTTTGCATTATTATCAGGATAAAAATGACAACAACTTCAAATCGTTTGAGCTCCACCTCTAAGAAGAATCACAAAAAAAAGAGAGAAATTGAAGAAAATTGGCTTTAAAGTAATCTAGTATTTAAAAGGAAGTGTTATTGTTGATAATATTGTTAAGCTGGTAAGTATTTCACGATGCACATACTGAATGTTGTTTTCAGTGCAGCGTATTTTTAAAAAGTGAAATATGACAGCCAAGAATCTTTTTAAGACATCGGGAGACGTGATTCAGCCAATTAATTACATTTGAAAGTTTGAATATTTTTTTTTGTGTTATATTGGTGTAAAACTTGTTTTGTGCTGTAACTAAAAACAAGTAGGTAAGAAGGGGATGGGGAAAAAGGAAGTGGGTTGTGGAGAAATTTACTCAGAATTATTTGTCAGAATCCTGGTCCCTTACCCCTTAAAGATATGTAAACTTGTCATTTAATAATCTTTTTGAAGTTGAGTATTTCTACTAAAATTAATTGAATTATGATTGGGTTTGTATTGCTTCGCTACTTATGAATCATGTCATATTATGTAACACAAAAATTCTACAATTCAGGGTAAAACAAGTTGTAAACAAAATATACCTATTAATAATACTGTATGGAAATAATATGCTTTTTAAGCTGTGATTATAGTCTAACTAATACTATAAATTAACCAAAGAAGAATTGCTTATTTTAGACAGGGTTTCCTTTAATTCAAAGTATTTTTGAAACCCTTTTAGAAACTTTAAGCTTACTAGAGCTTTTATTACTAACCAAAGAACAGAGCTGAGCTAACATAAAATACAAAATAGATGAAAGCTAATTCAAGTTACAAAAATAAAACTATTATTTACAACAACAAAAAATGAAAATTATTAATTTTTGTCTGTTTTAACTAGTATTAAGTTTTTTTTTACATCCACTCTACCGTCTCACCACAGAAAATGAAGCTTATTTTAAAAATCCACGAAATCTAAAAGCTTACAATAATTAACACACTAGTCAATAAATACTCTTGCCGTGATCAATTTCTTGTCAGAATATTTAATTTTTAGAAAATAATAGGATTAGAAACAGATTTACAAAGAAGGGTATTTTTTCAGCAATTTTAAAGGCTGCTTGTCTTATTATGAGTGCATACGCCCCATGAGCTTTTATTAAGTTATTGCTATTCACAAGGCCTTTTAGAACAGTTTAGTTTATCTGCAAGATTTTGACTGGTCGGTCAGCTTTTTGGCCATAAGGAGCCATCAAAGTGCTGAAAAATTACACGTTTTCGTATATCTGACATGATTAAAAGAAATAGTTTAAACCCTTAGATACAATTAAAATTAGAATTTGTAAAATATAGTCCAATTTTTTTTTAATTACAACATCGACATTATTGTAGTAAGCACACGTAAAACTGTAGTACAATTAAAAAGTAGAAACAAGCAAAAATAAAACCATAATAAAGTAATGTCTTTTACAGAAGTCTTCTTTTTAAAAAGTGGTTTATTATTTATTTAATTGATAGATATTCTTTTGAAATAAAGGTTAATTTATCATTAAATGCGATAACAATTTTCTTATCAAAATACCTATGTATTGGTTATAAGTTAGTAGCATTTCATTGTTAGTTTTAAACTATAAACTGGTGATTGTTAATATAAGTCTTATTTCAATGTTAGGATATTTAGTAAATGTTTATTGTTCGAGGATAGGTATATGGCACTTTAAAAAAAATAATTTTTCCTCAATGTTTTCCAAGGAGTGAGGGGACATTGAACTGTTATTTGTTCTGGTACCCAAAGTTTTATGAACACATTTATCCTATTCGTAGTCTTAACAAATTTGGAACTTTTCTTAAATCTTGATTGGTTTTTGTAAACTAGCAGTGTCCAAACTTTTACACCAATAACTTTAAATTAATAAGTGGCAATTTTCTCAAATATCTTTTGGGGATTTAAGTAAAGTACCTCCATTTATCGAATATTGTCCTATCCCTTAAAATCCATAATTTTTCCAACAGGAATTGATGATAGATTTTATGAGAGAAATTTTATCTTTTGTCTAGCGGCAATGTTGGAGGCAAAATAGTTTTCTTTGAAGTTCCATATTCCTGTCTCTGTTAATGTTGGTGTCTTAGGAACGAATCTCAGTCTTAAAAATTGTTTAGTCACAAAAAAAGTAACACGATTTTACCTCTTTATGAAATATGGGTATTTTTGCCTTTCTTTAATTCTCTTAATCATTATCGAATCTTCAAAAAATCTCATTAAAGCCTAAAATATTGCCTATTGAAATAGTTTGATTTAGAAGTAAATATGGATTCATGAAAATTTTAATGAATTTGCTGAATTAGTAATTTGAATCTAATAACATAACATAATGATTCAGTATTATTTTTATCAAATTAGACAATACACATATTTTATTTGTTTTTAATATTTAAAGAAATGGATCTCTTTTTTATTTCAATTTATTGCATTTTATTTTGATTTTTCAGTATTTTCTTTCAACAACAAAAATATCCAACAAATTCATTATTTTAAATGCCACTTTTTACTTATTTAAAATAAGTGATGTTTTATTGGAAACATATGTAATATTTAAAATTGTTTTATGTTTAATATTGATTTTATATTTTGTCTTATTTTTTATGTATTATACTACGACTATGAAGCTTTTTGGTTGGTACATTTAATTTAGAAATATAAAAATACAATAAGCTGTAATAGTGAAACCGTAAGGAGGGAAGAGGGGAGGGGCGTCTAAAGAAGTGCAATTTAAACTTTAACTTTTCCAAGTTTTAGCTACTTTAAAATTAAACTAGCGGTTTCGCCCCTAGCCTCTAGGGGCTTTGCCCCAAGAGGTGATACAAAAAATTAAGGCAAAAATCGTAAAGGACCATGGAAATCTCCTTCAAAAAAAAGGACCAAGGAAATCTTCTACAAAAAAAAAAATAACGGACAAAGGAAATCTTCAGCAAAAAAAAAAAAAAAAAAATGGGGGGGTTTTTTTTTGGTATTTGGGGGGGTTGTGGGTGTCCCACCCTCCAAGAAAATAGCTTAAAACCACCACAGGACCAATAGGTAGATACCTTGAAGAGTAGAATCTGATCGGTTCAGTGGTTACCGAGATCTTAAGGGACAGACAGACGGACAGACAGACATCATTCTACTTTGTATTATAGATATTATATCAAGCTTTGATAACATGAATTACTGAACATTATAGTAAATTAACACAAAGAAAAACATAATATTTACAAACCCCTCAATTAATCCCCACTACCCCTCATAAAAACAGTGCTCCCATGATAAAGTTTTAGGTTAGAAAATTTTTTTGCCCCTTTCCACCAAAATGAATCTTTGAGGTCCTGGACAATGAGAATAGTTTCATAAGTTTTTACTATCATTATTTGGAGATAAAACTCGTAAAAAGAAAACAAAAATATTTTAGTTTCTGAATCAAAATAATAAAGCTTAGTACCAATCTAAATGGCTTCACCTAATATCTGTTAATGATGTATTGTATAGCGATAATTAACACAAATTAAACTAACTGGTGTACTCATTGTATTATCACTTCACATATACCATGTGGTGTTCTCTTTGTATCATCAGTACAAACTGATGTACTCTTTGTAACATCATAAACAAACTGATGTACTCTTTGTAACATCAGAAACAAACTGATGTACTCTTTGAAACATCAGAAACAAATTGATGTACTCTTTTTATCATCAGAAACAAACTGATGTACTCTTTGTATCATCAGAAACAAACTGTTGAACTCTTTGTATCACCACAACACATATTTTCTGTTGCATGATAAAACAACAATATTGTTATTTTCAGAAATTTACAATTTTTTTTAAACAATGACATTTTGTATTTAAATTGGACGTTACAGTATTATATTTTTGTAAATTAGTATTTTAAAATCTGTTAAAAATGCCGTTTTTCGGGAGTGGAGATGCCCAGATTCCTCGCCATATTCCTTTGCCTACTGGTCCACATGCTGTAGGATTCCAGGTAAAGTTCTTTTTCTGCCAGAAACTCTTATTTGGATTTGCTTCCTTTACTGACTGACTTCTTTCAACAGAAAAGTTGTATGTCGCTATATTTGCTATCAGGGTCCCATTAGAATAAATGCTATTAGAGTATTTCCATTTTATATTTACTTTTAAGAGGGAGTAGACAATGAAAATAAAATCTATATAACCACTTCATATCTTTTTGTCCCTCTCTCCATCTTTATAAATTATGTTATTCATTATATGATAAGTCATAAATACAACTACGCATCTATGATCGTTCTCAGTCTTGTAATTTTACTTGTAATGTATTAATTAGCAATATTTTAGGATGTAATGACACCTGGAGGTCCAGAGAAAGGAATTTTCACAAGAATTTACTATCCATCCATTTATCCCGTCAATGAAACAATTAATAAGGTAGATAAATTATTTATAATTTTACTTCAATTGGTATATGTATCTAATTTTTTGCGATTCTGTTTATAATATGTAGGTGGTATGTATCTTAAGATTTTTTTTGGTTAGGTTGATATAATTTATCTTCGTAGGTACTCAATGAGTGAGCTTAAAAACATAATAAATATTTTCCTATGAAAAGATAATAAGTCATTTTAACATTAGAAAAAATTGATCTTGATATACACCCCTAATGATGAATAACAAACAATGTTACCCCTTCTTTAGATTAAAATTTGTTGAAAAGTTTGAACATTTCTACATTTGAACAAAACAATGAAAGATTTAGACAACGAATAAGATAACGTGGTGAAAAATGTTTGGCTACCAGTTTAAATTACAGATCAATATCCCCTTTCTCCCTGGTGTTCTCAAATTCTTATCTTAATTCAGAAAGATATTTTTTATTTCTTTTAGACAGAGATGTGGCCTGTTTGGGCCGATGATGAATATCTTGTTGGATTTGTTAAGTTTATGCAGGTCAAATATTTTATTTTATATGTTATATTCATTCCTCTTATTTGTACTGCTTGCATTAACAAAAAGACTTCTAGTATTAACATTTTCAAGTGCTGAAGAAAGATATGGACGGTTTCCCTCACTAAAACCCCTCCCCTCTTAATTTGAAGATGTTGGATATGGGGAAATAGAGTTAGTGTTTTGCCTGACGTTATTTTACATTACTTGCAGTATTAGGATCTCACGTTGGGGTTATGCATGTAAAACATATTCCTACAAATCGACATGTGTCATTGATGATCATTTGATATCATGATCATTGCATATAAGTGTATAATGGCACCTTATTGTTATTACCTTCATATACATATGATATGTCTAGATATATATGATATTAATTAGGATATATTTCTAATTTAGGCTGCCTTGGCTAGATGGCCAAGCTGGGTGCCCCGGGGAGAATATATGTATATAGACCAGATCTCAGTTATAGCTCCGCTCCTACATATTGGTTGCACCCAGGTATTTAATTTTAACTGATAATTTTTATGGGGAAGGAAAGGTTGTGGATTAAATTAAGCGCATTTCATTGTCCTGTCTATAGATACAACAATATCCTATTATATAATGATGTAAGGTTTCCATGTTTGTCCGTTAAGATCCTGCTAATCACCTAACTTAAAAATTGTACTAGCTATCCCTAAACTATTAAAATAAAGTATTAATTATTTTACAGGTTTGGAAGTTCCTAAATGGTACAGTTTACTGTCCAATATTGAAAAATGCTCAGATTTCTAAAGAGAAAAAGTAAGTTTTAAATGCAGATGTACTTTTATTATTACAATTTTATAAAATAAAACAATAAAGATTCTTTTTGAAACATTAAAATTCCTGCTGCTTATCCTTTTTATAAAGTAATAAGCTTATTTTTTTCTGAAGCTTAAGATTTCAATAATTTCTGAACTTATTGAATTTTTTCTTTATAGGGAAGCTTTGCATATGTCCCATAATGGTTTGACAGTATTTTATTCTAAGATGTAAGCATCAGAATTGCTTCAGGCAATTTACTGCTCTTTCCTAATCTCCCTTTGAGTTATAATTTTTAATTATTTTTTTTTGTTTAGGTGGCCAGTGATAGTTTTCAGTCATGGTTTGGGATGTTCCAGGTAATTTAATTCTTTTAACTTTTGTCCATGTAATTATATTTTGATATATTTTTTTATTATAAAAAATGCTTTTAATTTTCATTCATTAGAAGCATTAACAATGATTTCCTAATTTATTTTCAGATGTTTAAGTAGATAATCCTTTCCTTACTTTGACAAATGTCTTTTTTTTAGATTTGCTTACAGTAGAATATGCACAGATCTAGCTAGTCATGGATTTATAGTCATTGCTCCAGAACACAGGTAGATATATATTATTGATAGATAGATAGATATTATATGTAGAATATGCACAGATCTAGCAATTCCTGGATTTATAGTCATTGATCCAGAACACAGGTAGATATATTGTTAGATAGATAGATATTATATGTAGAATATGCACAGAGTTAGCTAGTCATGGATTTAAAGTCATTGCTCCAGAACACAGGTAGATAGATAGATACATGGGTAGATAGATAGATAGATGGGTAGATAGATATTATATAGTAGAATATGCACAGATCTGGCTATTCGTGGGTTTAAAGTTATGATTCAAGAAAACAGGAAGATTTATAGTCATTACCAAGCATTTGTAGACAGACAATCTACATATATAGTCATGGTTTTACAGTACCTGGGTACATATAGAGACAGACGGACTGATTGAAAAAAATAGAGTATTTGATGATCTAGCTAATGTGTGTGTGGGTGTAGCCATGAACTCGAACTTTCACCACCGTAACTCAGTGCGTTACCACTGAGCTACGACGCCCCAGTCTTTGTCTAACTAGTCATGCTTCAATATTCATTGCCTTTGAGTACAAGTGGATAGATATATCAGACGAAAAGATAAAGGAAAAACAGACTTTAAGTCTGATAAAGGTAAGATAGACAGAGGGAAAAAATTTGTTCATTTATAAACATTTAATGCAAAAACCGTATTTGTTATCTGGTGTATATTTTTAGGGAAGGATCATCTTGTGTTAGTTATCACCACAACGAGGGAGGACAGAAACAATTCATTCATCATAGAAGATTGCAAGAATTTGAAAAGGTAGATTGTAATTACTATGCCACGAGGAGGGGGTGAGGGGGGATGTCGACCTTATACCTTGAATTTTAGGACTTAAAAGTAATAAGGGTTATAATTTGCTTTGAAAAAAACTTTCCGGGACCTAAAGAAAGCCTTACTGTTTATCAGTTTAGTGGATTTTTTAATACATACACAATAATACAGACACACAATCTGTTACTTTTTAAAACAAATAAGCAGTATCAAAGCTTTACAACCAATACTTTTAATCCATGGACGGGGTCATCTATAATACAAAGTAGAACGATGTCTGTCTGTCTGTCTGTCTGTCCGTCTGTCTGTCCGTCTGAAGCTTAAGATCTCAGTAACCACTGAACCGATTGGGCTTTACTCTTCAGGAAATATACCTATTGGTCCTGTGATGGTTTTAAGCTATTTTCTTGGGGGGTGGGACACCCCCAACCCCCCCAAAAAATGAACCCCCCCCCCCCAAAAAAAAAAAATATTTTTTTTTTACTTTTTCTTTTTAAATCTAAAATACGAAAAATTAGGTTGATCAAACCTCTTGGGACAAAGCCCCTAGAGGCTAGGGGCGAAGCCGCTAGTTAATTTATAATCTATCAACCAATACTTTTAATTTACAGACGACGTGGTCAGTTGTTTATAATCATTTGAAATGTATCGTCCACTGTATCATCCCTTTAAGATCTCTGACAAAAAAGTAACGGGCTTTTGTGCTCCTATACAAAAAATGTAATTCCTAAATTCCTTTATGATTTCAGGAATATGAGATTAGAAATGAACAAGTGAAGCACAGAGCACAAGAAATGTTGAGATGCCTAGAGCTCATCACAGATTTAAATGCTGGTAATTCTATTAATTTTTGATAGAGTAGCTACTCTATACCTAAGTAACCTTCTTGTCTGTCTATCTACCCCTCTCTCACACTATTTTGTAATTTCACAATATTCGATGTCTAAGGAGCTGTAAAACAAGTAATAATTAAGTTTTGATGCCTAAGATTTTTATTTTTATAGTTTTTATTTATTGTTTTTTTTTATATTCATTTGATTGTTGATATACCTATATATCGTTTTTTTCTAGGAAATAAAGTACAGAACGAGTTGGACTCCAACTGTGCAGAGAATCTGGCAATGTTTAAAGATCAAGCAGACATGACAAATCCTGTGGCCGCTGGTCACTCTTTCGGCGGTGCTACCACCCTGCTGGCCTTGCAACATGAGAAAAGGTACACTTATGAATTAGAACAATTTAAGAGATACTACGCCTAGAACCATCCTTACATAGAAAGCATATTTTTGTGTGTACAGAAGGAATAAAATCTAAAGAACTTTTAAGAGTTTGATACTTAATTCAATTCTTTTATACCAAAATTATTTTAGATTTAAAGTTGGATTGGTGTTGGATGCCTGGTTATATTCCCTTAAGGATGAAGCTTTAGAACCTGAGCAACCCATCATTTTTATCAATACAGGTTTATTATTTGAACTTTGCATTCAAATCCTTTTTTGGTTTATCAGGATCTTTTACGAATATTTGTTAAGCAAAGGGGAAATAGTATGCAGTTTAACATGTTTGAGGGAATCCGGGTATGTAAGTAGCTTTATCTGTGCACCTGTATTTTGCCTTATATCTCGCTAACCTCTGAACCGATGTGGAACTTCTTTGCAGTTCATCTTCTTGTAGGTCCTGGGAAGGTTAGGAACAAACCATTCCAAGAGTATTTACTTTTAGTGGAGGATCGTCTTCCTTCCCCGCTTCCCTTTTGCCTTATATCTCGCTAACCTCTGAACCGATGTGGAACTTCTTTGCAGTTCATCTTCTTGTAGGTCCTGGGAAGGTTAGGAACAAACCATTCCAAGAGTATTTACTTTTAGTGGAGGATCGTCTTCCTTCCCCGCTTCCCTCTAGGGGCGTAACTGTTATTATTTATAATAGATTAATATTATTTCTACATGTAATTGTGTTTTCAATGTTCAGAAAGTTTTCTGAACAGAAACAACATATCCAAGATGCGAGAGTTCCTAACACACCCGGAAAATAGAAGAATGGTCTTCATTAAGGTAAATAGATTTCATTTTTCAGTTGTAAGTTAAGATCACTTAATCCTCTGTTCTAAATTGTTATAAGTTTGTGTCCAATAATATCTCTCAAATATTCGCGCATTTCAGTCTAGAAAAGAGTATATCTTATGCATTGTAATAACGTAGGGTTAGTTTTGGGGATTTTAAGGGGGGTGGGCCATATCATAACCTCCACCTTACGAAAATTATCCACATAAAAAAGTTATATAATCCTCAACAAGATTTGATTTTCATTTTTTGCTTCAGGGTTCTGTACACCATAACCATTTGGACACGCCATTTATTTTTAAATCTGTCACCATCAAGAAAATTACAGGTATAGGAATTCATTTTCAGACATCTCAAAAATATCACAAAATAAAGCTTATTTAAAAACAATGCCTACTACATTTTTTCGACGTCTTCTTAAAGCTACTATTATAAGCGACAACTTCTGTCTACCTATCTAAAACAAAAAAAACTTTTGCTGTTTCGTTTTTACACTGTCTGTATCTTTAGATACATAATATGCCTTTATGTCTATCCTAACACTTCAAAAGCTTCTATTCTGTTGAATATCATTGTTCTTGTCATAAACTTAAGGTTATAACTAATCATTTTGCTTGGATTTGAACCATTAACGTCAGTTTACTATTAATAGGTTTATGTACTTATCAATATCATTTAAGAGATTTTTTGCCATACATGAAAAAAAAGTAAACAGTTCTAAAGACTCTTTCTTACTTCGCATCAATATAGAAAAACATGTCTAAAAATCTTGAAACTGGTATGAAACTATTTAGGAATGCATTCCGAAACTGACCATGCCACCGTGATGGAGCTCAACAACAAACTCATGATACATTTCATTAACAGGTTTGTTGAGAATTGTCTTGGCTACTTTATTATTTAAAGATGTTAGTCTGACTGACCTGTATGTCGAACATAATACTAAACGAACAAAGGATAAAATGTCTTATATATCAGGGAGGTAGATGACATTGGGATATTTATTACACTAGTCCCCAAGGTTTTATAACAACTTTAGGGACTTGTATTGAATTTTGATTGGTTGGTTCTTTAAGTTGAATGTCCAAACTTTTCAACAATTAATTGTAATCTAGAGAAGAGGTAAATTTGTTTATTCATTATTGGGATGTAAATCATTTTATTGACCATTGTCTAATCCCTTTAGATCCTTGGAGTGTTGGTGCTCTATAATTTGTTTTCATTTAGCAAACTGTCACAAGAAAGAGATTTGGACATGGAAACTTTTCTGGAACATCATGAATCTGTTATCATTGAGGTAAACAATGGATATACAATATATGTGGATATCGTCAATTAAGGTTGAAAATATAGACATCAATTATTGGTCAGTTCGTTCATCCTATAGAAAGGAATGGGATGTTGGGGGGGTCTTATTTTATCCAGCTTCAAGTTGCTCTTTATTGGACTTCACCATAATCTGGTGTAAGATCCAAGTAAAAATAAATCCATTAGGTAAACAAAACAACTGTATATTGTAGTGCGCCAATGGATATATAATACGTGGATATTGTTAGAGATTCTCGTATTATGTTAATTGTTGGTCAGATAAGTAAGGTATTCTCGTCGATTCGAAAGATTGGAAAATGTGTTTCTTTCAGATAAAAATAAAGTTTATTAAACATTAACAAGTTAAGAATAACAATCTAAAATCTGATCAATTTATTTTCTTCTATTTATAGGCAACAGATAAGAAAATCGAGGAAGAAGAAAATTAGAAAATCTACAAGAATCCTTTAGAGAGAAAAAAGAAAATATAAGATGCAAAAAAGAAAAATAATCTCTATACAGTATACATATATGATATTCCTATTAGTTGTTATTTAATACATTAAAGGACATAGATCATTTGTAAGTTGTATTTAAGTATTAATATGAATGATAATAATGACTTATTAAAAGTTAGAAATTATGGAGTATATACCCAAATTCAAGCTTCTTAAAATTCTAATCTTTTCCCAATTTTTACAAGTACAATAAGAAGAGATCTGCAAAGATAGAGTATTTTTTATGTAAATGGTAACAATATCAGCCATAAATAACTTGAATCATAAACAAAACTTACGTTTACTACCTATGCTGCTAAATATTTTTGACTTATTAATGCAATAAGACTCAACAAAATTCTGTAATCTCAGCTATTTTTTTTGTTACTCGTATGTAACTGTGCTTGAAAATAGAATAAGTTGAAGAATAGGAAAACACAAAATAAATTGGGTATTTAGTGTTGCTACTGCCATTAAAAATCAAATAATAATTCCTAACTTTTTTGGAGATAACAATGATAATTTTATAAAAATTTCTTAATTTTTTACAGTTTACCACAAAAATTGATTCAGAAATTTTACAAAGTTTAGATTTCTAGATATTAGAATTACTTTGGATTTTATAGACAGTGGACTATTATCTCAAAGTCTACAAGATAGTCCTTCAACTTATTTGTTTTCTAGTACAGTGTATCTATTATGATTTGATACAGTGGCGTGCATGCACAAATATTCCCCTGGGGGTGTTAGAAAACTCTATTGAATGGAAAAAAAAAGGGTAATACAGACCTTTCTAAGAGGGTGTTGACATTACACCCCCCTACTGCACGCCACTGGTTTAATATATTTTAATTGTTATTCAAAAACTCAATATGTGTTAATAAAAATTGACAGTTTTACATGTTTTTGTACTTATGCACCTATAGTTTTGTATTATTTTTGTATGTTTTGTATATGTATATTTAGGTAATTACTTGTATTTTTATAATAAGATAGTATTAATTTAAGACATTTTAATATTTAGAACACGACTCTTAACTTCTTTTTATATTTTTAAACAAAAAATATGATCTAATGTTTTTGATAATGAAACTTTTTGTCAGATTTGTTAATTGAATTTTGTATGACTTTTATAAAATTATAATGTTATTTTTAGTAATATTTGAATCAATTTATGTATAAGTATAGATCTATTATCCAGATAACTACCTGGCCCAAGTGGTGGAGACCCTTTTCATATGTTAGCAAACTGCTTTCTGTTCTTTTGTAGGGACTTTGCTTTGTTTATTAGCCGATTTCAATTACCCAATACAAAATTTGAACAGGGTCCACTCCCCATACTTTGGGGAGAGTTATGCCATCTCTTTTCTTTTACTTTAATTTTAAATAAATTTATGCTAACAAATGTAGCTTTTAACATGATTTAGTGTAGCTTACTAATATGCTTTAATTATTATTTCAGTATTTATATTTTTTGTACTTTTGTTTATTAGTTTTTTTACTGTTTGTATTTGTTATACTGTAATTAATATTTATATTATTTAGTATTGTTATAATATTCCATTGTATATTTTTTTTGTGTTTTGTAGTGTCTTATAATCTGTAGTCCTATTTGGTTTTTAATAAATTTTCATGGGTTAAATGAGCCTAAATTTTTTATAAAAATTTTAGCATTTTTATAAGCATAATAGTAAACTTTTTCATAAAGAAATTACAATTCAAATAAAAAGACAATTGCCGATAAATTGATGTTCATTCCAACAAATGATATCAAAATTCAATGAAGTCCCAAAAGTTGTAAAGCCAACGAATAAGAAAACGTTATTATAAAACTTTGGAAACTGGTGTAAGAAACAGCCCAATGTTCCCTGATTCAACTGCTTTTTATATTGAAGCTTCTTATCCAGTAAGGTTTTGTTAGTTTTTAGATCTCGCTTACGGAACTGATTTAGAAAGCTTCAGAAAAGTCCCAGATGGGTTTTAGGCTATTCTACTTTAAATGCAAGTCTTGGGATGGATTAAGGCTATTTTACTGCACTAATTGTTTGAATACAGTCTCTTTCGCAGCTGGGGGCTCAGTCAAAAGTATCAATTTGAAGTAATTAAAAATTGAATATTTCTCTGTAGAGGGCGACATTTCAAATAAAGTTCCGCAACGCGGCCTTTGTACTTTGTAAACAAGTTTTTTTGGCCAACCAGACTTCAATGGGAGAGATAAAAATAAAGCTAGGAACATAAAAATGTCAAAGAATCGAAGCTATTCTGCATTAAGGTTCGGTCTGTACGCCCGTAAGAAATATCTCTTAATATTAATTTCTGCATGTCATGAGCCTCTTATCGTTTTCAAACGTCACAGTAAAGTCTGTTTATTTTTAAGATGATGATATTTAAGCTTTTTTGAAGTTTTTTTCCTTCATATTTGTGAGGTATAAAGTATATTATTCTCCATAGACGAATGTGTTGTAAGTGAATATTTCTATAATCAATTCTTTAAATGTTAGTATGTCCATATTTGATCAACCTGTAATTAAATTTTGTTAAATGTTAAAGCTTGTTTTATTTATATGTCCATATTTGATCAACCTGTAATTAAATTTTGTTAAATGTTAAAGCTTGTTTTATTTATCTCTATATTTGTTGATGTTCTTTTTTCAGACTCTCTGATTTGTTGAGCTTTGATAATGGATGTAGAATATAAGTAGATATAATATTAATGACAGAGGAAGATTGTCGTAGATTTAGGTTGCAATTTCCAATGTCATATATTGGTCAATTCGTTATCCAATAGAAGCTGGGTGGATCGATATTTCATCCTGCTGGGTGTTTCACTTTATCAGAGAACATAAAAATCTGTAAGATCCTAGTAATCATACATCCATTGCCTTGCTTCGATGAATGTTGTCATCCTTGTTTATTATACAATTCAAATAAATAGGTCGATACATGTTTGCTTTGTATCAATTAAGAGATAAGATTAGCTAGAAATAGTGGAGCTAAATATATAATTAGAGTACGTACGTCAACCAATTATAACGTTACTTTCTACTACAGTTTCGACGCAGGATCTCTCAACATATGTCAATAGTAATAGTAATACTGACACAAAATCTTTATGCAGTTATTCACTTCAACATACTTCGCTAACTTTGAATGCTTGAAACATTTCTTGTTTTATACTACTTGTTTTATCTTCATTCTGTCTATTAAGAAGCAAAATTATACGAATTTAAAATATTTTTATAAATATAATCTATATACTCTTTATTTCAGATATGTATAGTATAGTAAAAATGATTTATTTTCAAGAGTTTCTACCATGACTAATCTATAATAGGTATTCTAAATCTTCAATAATTAATTTATATCCTTATAAAAAAGTAACTAGATGTCTGTCTGTCTGTCTGTCTGTGTACTAAGGGATCTCGTTAACTGCTAAACCGATATGGTTCTCCTTTACAATGTAGTATCTCATTGGTCCTTTTTTTGGGGAGGTTATCTCATTCCTTAAAAATAAATTGCCCCTAGGGTAAAGCGGGGCAAACTCGGTGTTTTTTTCGGTTTTTTGAACCTGCAAATCGTAAAAATTATTTTTTTTAAATGGGACCAAGACCAGTAGAAAGATCTCGGAAAAGTCGATCAGGTCCTAAAAGGACGTAAACCTAGGACTTTGGGAAGTTTGTCAAAATTGATCTCTAAAACGGCACCGACTTCGCCCCGCCTTGAGGCGAAGTCGGTAGGGCATTTTCAAGCTTCGAAAAATCGATGACGTATTGATTTTATTACAGCATGCCCAAAAGGTAAAAGTTGCTAAATGTAATAAAGAGTATGCACAAAGAATTTTATTAAGATAGGTCAATTTTTTCTACCAAAAAAAATAATTTTTCCGAAGTACGCGAAATTTGACTTTTTTTTCGAAAATTTTTTTGATAAAAAACATAAAAATACTACTAGAAAAAATAACTTTTTATTACTTTAAAGGCCTGATCCTTAAAATTCAGGCAATTTTGAATAGATTTGGCCAAAAAAAATTAGTTCTATTAGCAAAATTTCCTAAAAAAATCAAGTTGAAAATAAGAGAAAAGTTTGGCAAATCTGTGGTCGATTTTCCAGCTTCAAAAAACCTATGACATATTGATTTAATTACAGCATGCCCTAAAGGTTAAAGTTGCTAAATGTAATAAAGAGCATTCACAAAAAAAATTATGAAGATCGGACAATTTTTTCTACAAAAAAAAAAAAAATTTTCAAAGTACGAGAAATTTGACTTTTTTTCTCGAAAATTTCACTTTTTTATATAAAATTGAAAAAGTTAGTATAAAAAGTGAAAAAACCGAATTCGCCCCGCTTCACTTTTAGTCGATTTAAGAAAAAACTATACAAGCTTTTTTAAAGTTTTAAACGGAAATGGATAGCCTATTAGATTCTTAATAAGTCCCCTGAAGACGTCTAAGCTCTAGCTCTTACCAGTTTTTGTCCAACTTACCGTTTTTCCGACCGAAGCAAAAAAATCGAAAAAAAATTTTTTGTCGTCCGACTTTAAGACCCAATAAGTACCCTAAAAATTCATCTCACAAAAATTTCATTTTATACTTTTTTGTAGGCAATTTAATAAGGAACAAATTTGATTTTATGTTTTTTTCCTGTCAGTCGATTAGAACATGGAGAAAAATGTCATTTAATGAAGGTGGTCAAAAAAATACCGACTTCACCTCAAAACCGAGATCGCCCCGCTTTACCCTAGGCAAAAAAATGTATTTTTTTTTAAATTCTGTTGGAAATAGCAAATTTTGTCGGTTAAATTGAGCCGCCGAGTCCCCTTATGTTTTCTAGAATGTCAAAATGTTTAGGTATGCTCTTACAGATTTTCCTATATTGTTCTTAACATTCTGCACATTTTAAAGTCTATAAATCGATTTTACAATTCAAATCAACGAGCTTCCGGTCACAGAAGTATGGGTGGAACGACCCTAAATGTAGAAAGGTTTTGCTCTTAAAAACGTAGAAAAGCTTCATAACGCTATCAACCCTAAACTTTGCAGGATAATCAAAATACAATATGGAAAAAGAAGACAGCAACGGCAATAAATCTATTCAACAATCCTATCTACAAGCAGACAATATCTCCAATACAGGTATTCTTATATAAAAAAGGTTAAATGTTTGTCTGTCTGTTTTTCTGTCCAAATTTTCCTCAAAATCAAAGATGGTTTACCAAAGACACCCAAACCCCTCCCCTTATTTGTTTTGTACTAACACATATTTAATTTCAGATAATCCTGATTTCCCTACATCTAAAGAACAATCCTGTGATAGCAATAAAAAGCAAGTATAAAGATTTTAGAACCTGAACCTTCCTTACTTATTAACAAGGAAAAGAAATAGGATTGAAAACCTTATAACATCACCCACCACAATTTTTATCAGAATAAATAAAAAAAAACTAAAACCTAGGTTTCTTGAGGGATGATACAAGAGACGATAAAAAGATGTAGAATTAGATCCCAAAAAAAAACATTTAGAGTACAATAATGGGTTGTATAGTTTAGACAATGCTAGTTTGAACCAACCAATAAAAATTTAATTTAAGTAACTAAAAATTTTAATAAAACATGACAGTTTTGAATATAAATTTTAGTTATTTAAATTGTGTATTTTTTTAACCCAGAAGCAACAATCCAATTAAATTGTTTGTTTTTTTTAACCCAGGAGCAACAATCCAACACAACTCTAGTCAAACCAGAAATAACACAAGAAACAATTGAGGATTCCCAGAACGACGAGCTTCATCGTATTAATAATAATAGTAAAATGAATCATATTTGCAAAGTCTGTAACAAAGTGTTTTCCAGGCCCAATCATCTAATAAGACATTTCCGTACCCACACAGGCGAAAAGCCTTATCCATGTGATTTGTGCGAGAAGACTTTTAGAGCAGCTGCATCCTTGACCGTGCACAGGAGAACCCACACTGGGGAGAAACCTGTGTCGTGTACCATGTGTGACAAATCTTTTGCACAAATTGGTGACCTCACTAAACACATCAGGAAAAATGATATTAACAATGAGACATTTTTAAACATCCAGTACTAATGTTCTTTTCTTTTAATTTGTGTTCCATCCATGTAAAAATATTTAGTAAACTTCTTTCAGTCATCTTTCTTAAAACATTTTTGTCCTAATTTTAATTTAGGGCATTCAGTGTTTCAGCGGTTAGTTAATAGACAAACTTAAAAACTTTAATAATGGACGCTGGGCTATAAATCAACAAACATTCCCCCAATAATTTAAAACAAAATTACTCCTTTTAAATATTATAATTATTGATTGAAAAGTTTAAAAACTAATTGTTTGGAAAGGTCCTAGTTCTAGTTTTTAGTCAACGAAGATTAGGTATTTGGTTATAAAGCTTTGGATACCATTGTGAGTTTTATTCCAATTTTCCCTCCCAACCTTTATAAAAATATCTAATTTTAAGAACTCACACGGGTGAGAAACCCTATGGCTGTGATTTATGTGGTAAAAACTTTGTTCAAAAAGGACATTTAGATAGACACAAAAGAAGTCATACAGGCAAGGATTACCTATATGGATAAGTTAATTTAATACTTTGTTTAATAATATTTCGATATTCTAAATTATTTATGATGCCTTTCTAGACTTGCATAAAATAACCTAAAATCATCCTATATAGAATATTTAAAAAAACTAAAACGGTTCAGAGGTCAGCAAGTTCTCAACAGAGAGACAAAAAAACTTTAATATCCTAGATAAGGATTATAATATAACTTGTGCAGTGAGATTAGAGATAAAATCTTATGACACTGTGTAAAACTATATATTTTTTGTTCATTTGTAATTTTTAAAAAGATATATAAGAGTATCTATTTTAATTTACTTACCATATAATAATTCAGGAGAAAAACCCTACAGCTGTGAGCTATGCCAAAAAACATTCACTCAAAGCAATACTTTGATAGAGCACATGAGAATACACAGCGGTGAAAAACCATACTCCTGTGACACATGCAATAAATCCTTTACACGGGGCAGTGCTCTCACTGAACACAAGAGAATTCATACCGGAGAGCGACCTTACTCCTGTGAAATATGTCAGAAATCATTCACATTAAAGTCACACATTCTAAGTCATGTCAAAACGGCCGCCCATAAAAAGGTGCTGGAAAGTAAAAATGTGCTCGCTCTTTTTGGCCAATTAATCAATAAAGACACTAAAACATCAAACCAAGAAAGTGAGGAACATGAAGGTTTAATATTTGATGTTGAATGTAACCTAGAAGTTGAAGAAGATAGGGAAATACAACCTAAAATCATGGATTCCGTAGAAAATACCTCAATTAAAGTAAAGAAAGAACCGAATGAAAATGATAATCAAAGTCACAGTAACTTAAATCATAATATTGTAGTCAAAAAAGAAATTATTGATATTTAGATGGTAATATAAAATGTACTAAAACTATAAAAAGTAAAGAATTATATAAAATTTCCGATTAAATGAAAATGAAAGATTTATATAATAAAAGATTATTATATTGTAAAGATTTTTTAAATGATTCCAGTTTTAATCTAGTCTTGAAGTGCTGTTATATTGTTTTGATTGAAGAATATAGGGGGGGGGGGGAATACCTTTTTAATTCATATTTTGTTTCGATTACAATTTTACTATCGGGCATGACTAGGTTTAACAGTTTACGTTACACGGAGGATACTTACCTTTTTAACATCTTTGGTATTATTCTGCTCGCACAATTTTTCTAATATATACAGCATGGTTATTTATCGTATAGTATTGTAGACATCTTTTCGCGTATATTAAAATGAAAAATAACAAAAGTAACAAAAATGATTTCAACTTTAAAAATAACAAAAGTAACAAAAATGGTTTCAACTTTATGGTTTTTATTTTAATATTCGTGGAAAATTTCTGTAATACGATGTTATACATGATTTTTCAGTACGGCTTAAAACAAGTTTCTAATCTAGCGGATATTAATGGGCTTAAGGGCCATGCTGGAAGAGATTTCCCATTGATATAATGCTTAAAACAACGAATAAAAGAACTTTGTAAACCAGTTTAATTTAATGTCTAATGCCGCATCCCTCCCTCTGCATATAAACTTTATTTTACATAGAATAATGTCGAAAAGTATGTATTTTTCTATTTTATGTACTCATGCTGATGACTTTACTTTAATTAAGTCATTTATCTATAAAGGTTACTAAAAACTTTTTTAGTTAATTTCTTAGAATTTCTGTTTAATGAATTATTTTATTGAACTTTAGATTTGTAGTACATAGTAAACAGAGTTATTGAAGAGTAGATATATTTCTTTTTTCAATGCTTTAATAGTTATTTCTCGCATCGTATAATAAACAGCTTTCCGCGGATATATTTCTTTATTTTGGCTGTTTTAAAGATTATTCCATGCTGTCTAAATTTTAATAGCGAAGCTGTTTCTTAATTGTTTATCTGTCCTTCTAAATTCCTAGGTGGCTCTTCAACATATGCTTTTTTTCTTGCATTCGTAACATTTTAGTAGCGAGTAGTAGTACTTTACACAAAACTCCATGAATAAAAAGATTTTAGACCTTAACACACACAAAAAATTAAAATAAAAAACAGTTTGGACACTTCTAGTTTGGAACTAACCAATCACAATAAATAAGAGTACCCCTAAGTTCAAGAGCCAACGAATAAGATGTCTGTTTTTTTTAAAACATAGAGTACCAGTATACTTTCAAGTCCCATGTCCCCTTCCTCCCTGTAATTTTCGGTCTATATGAACATGGTCTTTACTGCCAACCTTTTTCCTCCCCCGCCCTCCTGTTGCTTCATTCACAACAAAATATTAATATTCTACCTCGGGGTGTGCAACCACTTTCGCAAAGCGTCAAAACAGGAAATAGATTAACCAAATAATAAGATTTTATAGTGTAAAAATTTGCATTGGTTCCCTGCTGATAACTATACCCACCCTCCTCCCTTATTTGAAATAAGTCGAAAATTAAGGGGGTCGTGTAGTTTTTGGTTGTTTGTTTATAACTTTAGGATAGGTTATATCGGGTAGACCCGAAGGGTTAGGGCACCGAAGAGATATGCCCCTCAGGATTTAGGCATACCCATATATTTTTTACACAAAATAAGATGGGGAGTGGTTTTAGTGCTCAACCAACACTTTGTGTGAAAGCACCTGCGATTTTGAAGTTTAACCACTTGATACAAGTGGTTCAGTGAATACACACCTCTACAATAGTAATTCTTCACAAAACAAGGGAATAAAATATTAGCTTCATCATTGTACATCTACAAGGTTTAGCAGTCATGAAGCTGTTTATTACACTAGTCCCCAAAGTTTTATAATAACGTTTTCTTATTCATTGGCTTAACAACTAAGGGGCCTTTTATTGAATTTTGATTGGTAGGTTCATTAAGTGTTCAAACGTGTCATCCACTAATTGAAATCTATAGAAGAGGTAATTTTGTGTATCATTAATGGAGATACACATCGATTTATCGGTCATTGTCTTATCCCATTAGATCCCTGTTTAGTAATTGAAGAAATGAGAACTATTAAGTCTATAAATACCGCAGCAATTACATGATAACACAAATTTAGTTTATTTACTAAATTCATACTCAAATAATTTAGATAAACGGACTGGCCTTAGTCAAGAGAGATCTCGTAAATGGTTGTAGTTTCCATTGTTCCACAATTTTTATAGCCGAACTATTTAGTGTCGAGTACAATTCCTCTATCCTCAGATATAAGAAAACAAGGATGACAACATCCATAAATGTCGAATCAAAATTGTAAGTAAATCTGTTGAAAAACTGCTTAGATACAGGATAATGTTTAATTACATACTTACGTGTTTAGGACTTGATAATAGAGATGCTTCGCTTATAACATTGTACTTTGTTGTCCTAGGAATCTGTATTCTAAAAATCAGATCAATCGGACAATTTCATAATTCAAATTTGTTGTCAAAAAAGTTACAAATCAACATGATTAAAATGGACATGCGGACATTTTGGTGACGATTATAGAGTTGCTACGCTTTCTAAATCGAACCTAACTACTACAGGAATCACCATGCAAAGTTTTAAAGTAGTCATTTATTTCCCCGAGGTAGTCATTTTTTCCCCTGAGGTAACATTTTTATCAAAAAATCCCATTCATATAAGTAAAATATAATGCTAAACCTTTTCTATTTATTTTGATTAGCCGGTATTCCATACTAATAATAGGGAGAGTTTTATTATTAAATATTTATAATAGAGGCGTATGATGTTATGTATTTTAAAATTTAAATGTGGATATAAAAAGATTAATTTTTGACTAAATTATCTATAATACAATGTAGTTTGATGTCTGTCTGTCCGTCTGAAGCTTAAGATCTCGGAACCGCTGAACCAAATGGGCTCTACTCTTCAGGGATTATACCTATTGGTATTTAGGCAGTTACTTCTAAATAGATGGCAGCACCAGAAATACTTATTTTTTTTAAATTACCTCCTTGGGCAAAGCCCCTAGAGGCTAGGGGCGAAGCCGCTAGTGATATATAATGTGTAACGTCTAACTCTTTTTTACTAATTTAATATTTGTTGCTGTCATTATATCAACTGCTATTGTCTAAGGTTGATTAAAACTAAAGATGCAAAATATCAGGCAATTTCGGAACTTTTTAACTACATGTCAAAATATATGGCAATGTAAAAATTCCAAATGTTCTACGTTGACAAAAATTCGGGTCATGGTGCAGTTTACGATAAAATGATGCTGATAATGGTCCTTTTCTGGTTTCTACGATTATTGAAATAATGCTAGATCTAGCAATAAGTTATATAAGTCGCAAATAAGTGTAAATAGAGCATAAAGTGCAAATATGTCTATTATAATAATGTATATATAGTACATGCGTGCAGTAAGAATAGTGTGTTATGGAGTAGGGGAATACATGGCTTAAAGAGACACTCCACGTCATTGGTTTAGATTTTGCAGATTTTTGTATTTGTAATGGTTTTATATCTTTAAATGCTTGGACGATAAGTCCCTATGTTATAAGAGAAACATCTTAATTGTCATGTTTTAAAAGTGCTGGTAATTCCTAAGTCAATTCAAGCAAATTTAAGTCCACTTGTCAGATTTTAAAAAGATTTCCATTATGGCTTCCAAATCGATTAATATCCGCTGCAGAAGACCGATTCTCAGTCATACTGAAAAATCATGTATAGCTTCGTATTACAGAAAATTTTCCACGAATATTATAATAAAAACAAAACAGGTTTTATTCTTTTTCCTTCTAATATCTGCTCAAAGAACCAGTTGCCAGTCATACTGAAAAGTCATGTATAGCATCGTATTACGAACAATTTTCCAAGAATATTAAAGATAATCGGGGCTAATAAAACTGGTTTTATTCTTTTTCCTTTTAATATCTGCGGAAAGCTGTCTATAAAACAATGCGATAAATAACTATCCGTGAGCTTTGCCTTTAATGATAGTGACATTTTTTTAGTTAGGTTTTTATTTTAGGTTAATTTGACTTAATAATGGCGTTTGATGATGTATAAAACATGTATACAATTTATTTTAGATTATTAAAGTCCCTCCACAGACTATGACGTCATACGAAAGAATAACCAATGAGAGGCCAGCATAAATTTTACTAATGGTCAATTACAGTGTATACTGGCCTCTCATTGGCTATTTTATCGTATGACGTCATAATCTGTGGAGGTACTTTAATCATTTTCTTTATTTTAAGTAGCCAAAGAATTTTGTCAACCAAAAATGTCGAAAAGTAATAGTTATTTATCGCATCGTATTATAAACAGCTTCTCGCGGATATAAAAATGTACAGGGCGACCACTGCATACTATATATACTATTTATACTATATAGGATGAATTTGGATACTATATCATACTATATGACCAAAATTTACTATATATTATTACCTTTACTTGAACAAAATTTACTATATATACTATATAATATTACATTTATATAACAAAAAACAAATATTGTCAGTTTTGTAAGAATGCCTCTTAAGGAGCGTTTTCCTATTTCTAGCCCCTGCGGGGGGCTCAAAAGATACTGTGATACGACAAAAATGCATAAAGCTTTAGGTACAGTAAAAAAGAGATGAAGAAAATCCTTTGAAATATATTTTTGTTTGTGATTATGATTTAAATATCAGTTATTTTTCATAGAATTAACTTATGGGTGAGGGGGAAGTTTTACCACTTTCACTTACTCCGTGATTATAAGGCTAGGTATCAATGTGAAACTATAGGTTATTTGGGATAAAAGTTTACTTTTGGATAGTAGTTCACTTGTATTTAATAATTTTTTTGGATAAGTTTCCAGGTTCAGGTGCTGCAGGCTAAAAGGTGGTTTCTGGACAGGTAAAAAAATTGTAAGATTTAGAGATCAACTTATTAAACAGAATATGCATCTTTCAGGATGTTATTAACATGTCTGAAGAAAAAAATTAAATTGACCTCCAATGTCTGGTCCTGCAGGTCACCAGGTCCACTCTGGACTGGTAAAAATTCAAATTTTTTGTTTGAAGAGTTAGAGGTCAACCTATAAAACAGAATATGCATTTTTTTTGGATGTTATTAAATATATAAATCGGCCTCTAAGTTTAGGTCCTGCAGGCCTTTAGGTCCACTCTGAACAGGTAAACAATCAAATTTCTTATATGAAGAGTTAGAGGTCTATTTATATAACAGAATATGCATTTACTTGGATAATATTAACATATCGGGTTCCAAGTTCAGGTTCATTCAAATTTCTTATTTGAAGAGTTCAAGTTCAGGCCTCCAGGTTTTCTCTGGACAGAGTCTACATGGAAGCCTGCAGCACCTGGACCTGGAGGTCAATTGTATTTTTTCTTTAGATATGTAAATAACATCTAAAAAGATGCTTAACTACATAAATAAGAAATTTTGTTTTTTACCTGTCCAGAGTCAACATGGAGGCCTGCAGCATCAAAACCTGGAGGTTGGTTGTCATTTTTTCTTTAAACATATAAAAAGCATCTATAAAGATGCTTATGTTGTTTAATAAACCTCCTAACTCCTTAAATTTAAAATTTTTATTTTGTTCGCTTACAGAGTCCATCTGGAGGCCTGCAGCTCTTAAACCTGAAGGCCAACTTTATTTTTTTCTTTCAAATATATAAAGAACATCCAAATATAAGCTCATTTTGTTTAACAAATATACCATTAACTGTTCAATTGAGGGAAATTTGATTTTTACCTGTCCAGAGTCTGCAGGACCAGAACTTAGAGATCGATTTTAATTTTTTTCTTCAGTTATGTTATGTTAATCCAAAAAGATGCATATTCTTTTTTGTAAGTTGACCTCTAACTCTTCAAATAAGAAATTTGAATTTTTTACCTGTCCAGAGTGGACATGGAGGCCTATAGGACCAGAACTTGGAGGCCGATTTAAATTTTTTCTTCAGATATTCAAAGATGCATATTCTGTTTTATTAGTTGGCCTCTAACTCTTCAAATAAAAAAAATATCTAATCTGTCTAGAGTGGACCTGTAGGCCTGCAAGACCAGAACTTGGGAGGCCTATTATAATTTTTTTCTTCATTTATGTGCATAACATCAAAAAAGATGCATATTTTGTTTTATAAGTTGATCTCTAACTCTTTTTTTTTACTTGTCCAGAAACCACCTTCTAGATAGCCTGCAGCACCTGAACCTGAGACCTATCAAAAAAATGATTAAATATATGTGAAATACTAACCAAAAGTAAACTTTTATCCTAAATAACCTATAGTCTCACATTAATACCTAGCCTAATAATCACAGAGTAAGCCCCTTATATGTGAAATTGCTTTGATAACAGCTATGCTTTGAGTTATTATTGATGATGTATATACTATGTATTTCTTAATAATTCTAAGTCCGATACTATATCATACTATATAAGTTTTTTAAAATATACTATATATACTATATGGATTAAAAAAATATACTATAAAAATACTATATTTTTTTTGTTTTGGGGTGGTCGCCCTGAATGTACAATTATAAGATTAAAACCAGTTTTGTTATCCCTGAGAGGCCGAAGGCATGGGCTAAAAAAACTAACTTTATTATTAGCTTACTGAAAACCGGATATAACAGATATACATGATTTTTCATTATGGCTTAGAACCGGTTCTAATCCAACGGATATTAATCGGTTTCGAAACCCTACTGGAAATGAAATGATCAACCTATAACAATATGAAACAAAATATAAAAGTTCCTTTTAATGTTTTTTTTCAAGAAGGGGAAAATTGTGGAATAATTTTGATTTAGTATCTAATAACTGCCTTACGGCCTAACAACCATACTAGTTAGGGAAAATCATCTGGGGGATTTGTTATTAAAAATAACTTGTAGAATGACGGGCTTAAATACTGTAGAATTAGATATAAGCTTTTTGTCAAGTCTTGACTGTGTTGATACTGTAGATATTTTACTTAGAGACTGTTTAGTCTTGTATGTGTAGATACTGTAGGCTAAGAGACTGTAGAGTCTCAACTATGAAGATACTGTAGATATTTGACATAAAGACTGTAGAGTCTAGACTGTGTAGATACTGTAAATATTATACATAAAGACTGTAGAGTCTAGACTGTTGAGATACCTTATAGACTCTAGAGTCTTGACTGTGTAGATACTGTAGACTGTAGAGTCTAGACTGTGTAGATACTGTAGACTGTAGAGTCTAGACTGTGTAGATACTGTAGATATTATACATAAAGACTGTATAGTCTAGACTGTGGAGATACCTTATAGACTCTGGAGTCTTGACTGTGTAGATACTGTAGACATTAGCTTAGAGACTGTAGAGTCTAGAATGTGTAGATACTGTAGATATTGGATAAAGGGACTGTAGAGTCTTGACTGTGTAGATACTGTAGATATTATACATAAAGACTGTAGAGTCTAGACTGTTGAGATACCTTATAGACTCTAGAGTCTTGACTGTGTAGATACTGTAGAGTCTAGACTGTGTAGATACTGTAGATATGAGATATATAGACTGTAGAGTCTAGACTGTGTAGATACTAGACTCAAAGACTGTAGAGTTTAGACTGTGTAGATACTAGAATTAAAGACTGTAGAGTTTAGACTGTGTAGATACTAGACTTAAAGACTGTAGAGTCTTAACTGTGTAGATACTGTAGATATTTTATAAAGAGACTGTAGAGTCTAGACTGTGTAGATACTGTAGATATTTTACTTAGAGACTTTTGAGTCTTGGCTGTTTAGATACTATAGATATGAGATATATAGACTGTAGAGTCTAGACTGTGTAGATACTAGACTCAAAGACTGTAGAGTTTCGACTGTGTAGATTCTAGACTTAAAGATTGTAGAGTCTTAACTCTGTAGATACTGTAGATATTATACATAAAGACTGTAGAGTCTAGACTGTGTAAATACTATAGTTATTATCTAATAGACTGTCACAGGGATTTACTAGTGGGGTGTGAAGCCTTGTTTTGACACCCCCATCACGCACGCCTTTAAATGGAATAATTAGGGTAGACTCTACAATCACTTAACTTGAGTGACAAACTGACATGTCCAAGCTATAAAGTAGAGATGCTAATAACATTTAAGAGAGAGGTTTGATTATAGAGTATTAATAAATTATACAAGATGCGAATGTCCCGTCGTAGCAGCAATTTTGGGCTACAGATTCCGGTTTCGCCCTCCAGATCTGGCTCCATTGCGTCCTCAGGTATACATTTAATTAATTCATTAGTAGGGGAGGGGATGAGGTAAAAAAGGGGTCAGGGGGGAATCGTTATTTTAGACTGCAGTGTTATTATAAGTTTTATTTTCCTTGTCAAAACTGTTGACATTCCATTTATATGCATGGTCATGATTGAGATGAAATTGACAATTTAACTACATTTTAATTGCACCAGCATTAGGGGGGAGGGGTCACCACTTTTAATTTTTAAAAATAAATTTAAAATATAATTTTGAGAAGGGTCATTTTTTTCTGGGGGCGATTTCTCTATGGAGGGTTGTTGTACATACTTTTTTGGTCCGTTTATCTGGCCAAAACAAGAATGTGATTTACCTGGCAGCAGTATAGGATAGACATCTTTATCTTATTTTAACGGCAACATGCTAATATTTATACTGAAAAGCAGTTTTGAATACAGGCTTAACAATATATTGACAAAAATATTTGATTTCAAATAGTTGATGGAAGAAGCAAGACAAGAAATAAGATGTTTCGACGAATTCAAATGGATATTAAGGTAAGTTTTTTTTCCATGATGTGCTTTAGATACTATGATACACTTACTAAATCATGTGAGTAAAGCTATGAATAAAAAAGAATACACAATTGGCATCTTTTGTGACATTAGAAAAGCATTTGATTGCGTGCCTAAACAGACACTTTTAATGAAACTTCGTAAATTTGGTATTCATGGTAATATGCTTAGTTGGTTTGAGTCCTATCTTTCCAATCGAACTCAATTTGTAAGGCTTGGGCTATTTGACTCTGAACCATTAGAAGTAGATAGTGGTGTGCCTCAAGGTAGCATTTTAGGACCAATCTTGTTCTTGATATTTTTTAATGATCTTCCAAAGTCAACATTACTTAAACTTCTCCTTTTTTGTGATGACACAACAATCTTAGCCTCGGTAAAAAACCTTAATGATCTTATTTCGTTTGTTAACACTGAACTTCAAAATATTTCTCAATGGTTCAGAGCCAATCAGATGTGTTTACATCCCAACAAAACCAAATTTACAATATTTTCCCCATCCCTTATACCTTAAAATGAAATTAACCTTTACTTTGATGAAAATGATCCCAATACACTGAATCCAAATCCATTACTTAAACATAAAATTGACTTTGTAAACTATGAAAGTGAAATCCCTGCAATCAAGTTTTTGGGCATTTACCTAGATCCAGCCCTAAATTTTAAGTTTCATATTAAAGAATTAAACAAAAAACTATCTAAATCTCTCTTTTGCTTAAGGAAATGTCAAAGCCTTTTAACAGAAAGTGCTATGAAATCTTTGTATTTTTCTATTTTTCACTGCCATTTGGTTTATGGAATTCAAATATATACTTGTGCATCGCCTTCAATTCTTAATGCCATCAAAATAAAGCAAAAAATGGCTGTAAGATGTATAAAACAAGCAACATATTATAGTCACTCTGGTCCGATCTTTAAAAATCTTCAAATTCTACCTTTTGACTCTTTGTGTATCTTTTTTAAACTTAAGCTTATGTATGAATACAAAAACGATCTGTTGCCTAGGTCTTTTAACAACATGTGGCCCCGTAGGGGTGATTTAATTGCCAATTATAATCTTAGAAATGATGATAATCTAACTATACCTGCTTCTCGCATTTCTCTAGTTGAAAGACTACCTTACTTTTCCTTACCAACTCTATGGAATAATTTTAATGATATTGACAACATAAGAAATAGTTTGACTAAAAAGCAATTTATAAGCAAGCTTAAAAAGTGCCTACTAAATAGAATTGTAACCACATGTAATAGAATTTTATGCCGCTCATGTCTTTTGAGAAATTTAAATTAAGTAAGTTAAGTAAGTTAATTTCTGTTGTTGTTTCATATTCCTATTTTATTTTCTTTAAACTTGTATATCATCTATTGCAAAGGCTATCCAATATTACCTCTCACGAGATTGTTTAGTCCTTTGACACTGTAGTGTACATAATTATTATTTGATCTGTCCTTAATATTTTATTCATATTCAATTTTTTTTGTTTGTATATGAATATTTAATACCTGTATTATAACACTGTTATTATTTTTACTTGTTATGTGTGTCATAAAATAAATATCTAATCTAATCTAATCTAGATACCTTTAAGCAATGATGTCAACTTCCATAAGTAGCAATGCATAAAAATTCATGAATGGACAAACGGTTAAAGTAAGTTCAATAAAAAGAAAAAGAGAGATAATGTGATTGTTGAATAGTAGAAAATCACGAAACCTTAGAAAATATATTTGCCTTTTGTAGCTTGACCGTCAGACCGAGGGCCTTTAGGATCACTTTAAAGAGGGAGGGGAGGGTAATATAATTTCAAAGGCATGAATTGGAGTCTCTTATTTGTTTCTAGGAGTCGATTTATGTTTGGATGATGGAGGTATCATCGCCAAAATAAATACAAACCTTTTGAGAACCTATAGGTGAATAGGAGAGTTATATCAGTGAGCGAGATCTTTCAGTAAAAACACACTTTCTGTAACTTTACATTGGGATTTAGTACAATTGTAGAGTAACTTCGTCGCAAAAATTAAGAGTGATAAAACTGGATCTTTTTTATTTCTTCACAAAAATATCAAGACTGTGATTCATTTAGGACAGGGAGAGACAGCGTAAGAAGCTTGGTCCAAGAGAATCAGTGAGGTAAAAGTAAAATTGTATCAAAAGCCATTCAAGATAATTATGATTATGTGCTTTCTAACATTTCCTTTAAACTCTAATTTTGAAACCAGAGAAGATATAATCCAGTTTGTTAATATTTATATTATGGATTCACAAACAAATATGCTAACACATTCACCGCATCTTAGATCTGCTCTCTAACTCACTATGTACGTTTGTAAATTCATGATTTGTTGTGCTTCGGTACTAAAGAATGTTATTATCCTTGTTTAAAATGCATGTACACTTTGATGGATTGCTGCAATTATTACTTCAAAATTGTTTCTTTCATAAATGAAGTATATCAATTTATCCATACAAAAGTATGCATTTATGAGGGCTCGGCATCTGTAGCAGCCTAATTTAGCCTTCTTTTCCATTGCATTGGGACGTTTTGCAGCTGATGTATCTGTGGCTCAGCCGCAAAATTTTGACTACTTTTGGTAGTTTTACTACTTTTATCAGACTACTGCCGCATCAAAAAATGAGTGGCTGCCAAGCCCTGACACTTAGAGCAACACTAAGCTATAATGGTCTTAAAATAGTCATTGTTGTACTTGTAGTGTAATAATTTATTTACATATACATTATTATCATATTAGAGGTACGTGGAGAAAGTCATGTGACGTCAAAAAAGAGATAAATCACTTTGTTTATGACGACACGTGGCTGATTTTTGAGTGACTTTTTCCCTATACATATTAGAGGTATAACAAAATATAAGATTTAAAGATTTTCATCTTCTCTAACACTTTCGTCTGTCTATCTCTAATAAAAGTTAAGTAAATCGCATATCCTAATATAAATTCTAGTTGAAATACGACGTACTATAAGTTTATTCTGTATGTTCACTAGTATAGGGAATCTTCACAAAAAAATCAATTTTCATCCCCTAGGAGTTACCGCATAATCATGACAAGAAAATCAAAGATTATTTATTTAAAATTTTGCTTTTATAAAGTTCTTCATAAACCCACTTCTGAAGTGAGTTGGTTCATTGCCATTTTTATCAGTTGCTTTGCTAAGGTCACGGAAATTCAGCCTTAAATAAATCATATATAGAGAAGTGTTATGAAAGACTTCATAAAAGCAAAGTTGTTCAAAATTTTAAATAAATTTCTTGTCATGATTAGGTATGCGGTAACTCCTAGGGGATGAAAATTGAACTTGAAAATTTCAAATCTAATTTTCTCAAAAACGGCTGCATTTTAGATTTTATTGAAAATTGAAATGAAGTTACCTAACCTAGGGTAATGGAATGCAATATGTCCCAATTTAGGTACGGCCACAAAAGTCAAAGCACCTTCGAACGCACTGTGGGGAAAGCAGGCCTCCTAAATTTAATTTTTTTTAAGGGGGATGTTGACAATTCTCTACCGTATGCTTTTTAGTCTAAATCTGCATAGTCTATGTAAAATAATAACAGCAGTATAATGTTAGGGGAATGTTTTAGAAAAAATGTTGACGTGAAATTATGAAGTTTATTATTGCCTGACTGATTATTGCAATAGGACCAAGATTTATTTTCTAACAAGGACAATTATGTCTAATAATATGCAACCATGCAACCATAGACAAAACATTAGGAGAGGAGAAGGGAAAGGAAGAGTAAGATAGAAAGAGAAGAGAGAGAGAGGATAAAAAAAAGAGCTAGCGCTTATGTACACCCAAATGATGATACACAAAATTACCACTTCTGTATATTATAATTAGGGGTTTAAACGTTTAAACACTCAACTTAATAAACCAATCCTAAAGTTTTCAATCCAACGAATACGAAAACATTATCATAAAACTTTGGGGAATAGTGTAATTGTCCCATTGCGAGATTTTTATTTGCCACAAGAGATACTTATTTTATACTCGTAACCGAGATTTACTCATCGTATACCGTTTAACATACAGGGTGCGGCACATAAATCCGGACAAATTCTAATTATAAAACTTTACTATATATTTTTTAGATTTGCCTTAATATCGTACCTCCCCTTCCTTGAATATTGCATGCTAAACTGCTAGTTATGATAAGTTAGTTGTTTTCTTTTCTGCAAATAAACTAACTTTTATCATACATATATAAGTTTTAATGGATTTAAGGAAATTTCAAAGTTTTGAAGATTTTGTAATTGATCACAAGAATCAAAGCATGCAAACGAATGATCATCTACTATTCTTTAACTCGCTTTGATCGTCAGCCCATAAATAATATGATGGTTTAGATAGATATCAAAAATAATCTTAGTAACTTACTTTGTTGAAATTTAGATTATTATATATATTAAAAATTGTTTTATTTCAAGGCTTCACTACTTATCGATGTTGAAATAATGGATTTAGTATTACTTGGATCTTACACCAGATTATTATGTACTGTAATAAAGTAAAACTTGTAGCTGGCTAAAATAACGATCCCTTCTATCCACCCCCTTTACCACATCCCCTTCCCCCTACTAGATGAACGAACTGACCAGTAATTGATTTCCATGTTAGCAACCTAAATTGACGACAATTTTCCCCTGTCATAATATCCACGTATATTCTGTATCCAAATCCATTGTTGAAATATCGTTTAATGTGTTTTAGATATGTTGATAAACAGCGAGATTTACCAGTTGTTATGGGGGCCAAAGATATCAGAAGAGAGATATTAAAACATAGGTAATAGATTAAAGTATATGAATAGATTTTGTATTGGGTCTTTGATATCACCCCATAGCGTCGATAATATGAACACAGCCAAGTCCCTGCATAAAAAAGTAATTTGCAAGCAGACAAAAATAGTAATAGTTAGAAAACAAAGAAAATTGTGTCCAAAGTTATGAACGGACTTGGTTGAAACATTTACAAGTCGTGCTTCATGCATTTTTTAAAGTACACACAAACATATTGGATTTAATTGATATAATTTTATACAGTATGATTTTTTTCTAGACTTTATAATATATTATGGAGAAGACGAAGAAAGTCCCTCAATAACGTTATAAAAATAAGGGATGAGGAGAGGAGGAGTGGGAAAGAAAACCCCTAAAAAGAGATGGATAATCCCTCGTTATTATGACGTAACATGCTGTTTTTTTGGGGAATTTTCTTCGTCTTCTATCATGACGTTACAAAATTATTATTTTAAATTCATCATATGGAATTCAAAAGATTTAAAAATATAGTTTAAATCCTGTTGTGTTGGCTCTTTTTTAGCCTTTTCTGCTATTGATTCCTAAACGTCAATGTATTCTAATTAAATTTTTTAAGGACAAAATTGAAGAGTTCAATCTTAGCTGATGAAGCTGATAATAGTGGTAACTATTTTTTACATTTTTTTATTAATTTTTTATTAATGCATGTTTTATCTTAAGAATTGTTTATTGAGTGTGTAAGTGTAATTATATTTTAAAGTTTATTACAAAAATTAAAAAGAAATTTTGTTCCTTGACTTTAAAGATTCGAAGATATGCAAAATACTTTTTAAAATACAATTTCATATGATTCACATTACTTTTCAATGAATAAGGGACTAGATAGGAATAAATAAGCATCCCCCCCCCCCAACTCAAGTTAAAAAATTTATCTTGTTTTAATTTTATTTAGTATAGTCCCTTTCGTGGCAAGGGACGTTTCTTCGTATTTTCACAGTAGCTTTTCTCCTATTTCTAGCTCCTGCGGGGGGCTCTAACCCAGTAGGGCCAATTGCCTAACATTGCGAGGCAATCACCTAACCCAATACAACCTAACCTAACCTTAAATAACCAATCAATAGCCATTTTCAAAATACGACGAATCACCCCTTAAGGGGTGTTGCCACGAAAGGAACTATATCCTAATTTTGTTTTTCAGGTTTCTTGTTATTACTGGAGCAAGCTTTGAGAGAGATGAAAGCTGGAAATCCTACCACGGCTATGAACTACTTAGACAAGTAATAATCCTTATATAAAAGTAAAAGGATGCCTATCTGTCTGTGTGTATACTGAAAGATCTTGCTAACCGCTGAACCGATATGGTTGTCCTTTATCTATATCCGGGAGTGCAGGTTTATAAATATTTTTGGTGAAAAAATTTCGCAACCAAAATTTTTTTTAAGGATTTAAATTTAATTTGGAGGATTTGCCCCCTCCCTTCCTTCAGATGCCCTAATAGTTTTCCTAGGGGTCTAGTTTTATATTTAAGGTGTCCACAAAAAAGGAAAAAATTAAAATACTTAAAATCCTTGTTCCTTGGAAGGCATGATTAGATGTGTTATCCTATAATTTTGATTTCTATAGGGATTGATTGTATTTATCCTAACTGTAGGGAAGGTAAATAAGGTAATTCATTTTCCATTGTCTTATCCCTGAATGAATGGTTATTGCAGGGCCCTGGCCATACATCCAGATGATGTAGAAATGAGAATCTGGAGGGGACGGGCAAGGATCCAAGCTGGATTTTGGCAGGTAAGTTTACATTCATTTACCTCGTAAGGAGGCATATTTTTTAGCATTCTTTGCCTTCACAGTCCTAATACTAAATAAAAGAATTATTACTAAAGTAACAATCAAACGCAATAATCCGTTCAATGAAAAAAGGAAGTTCCATCAGTCAAAGATTTTTTTATTTAGTAAAATTTTTACTTCATATCACGTAATTTTTCATTTTTAAATCGGTGAATCATAAAAAGTCTTAAATTGTAAGTCCGATAAAATATTTAGAGCTATTTTACACCATCAGATTTGGCCTATTTTTCAAAAGCACAGTTGCCCTGATAATGTTCATTTATCTGACATGTTAAGCTTTTTTGGACATAATTAACCTTGTTTTTAATTGAAATTTTGCTAGGATGCTATGGATGATGCAAAAGAAGTGATGTCTGACGCGTGAGTTATTCATTTTTCTTCAAAAAGACATACATTCATACAGACCGATTTTTTAGAACTATAGAGTAGCTTTTCTTCAAAAACGTTTAATTAGATTACAGCTAAAATATCACAAATAAATCTTGGAGGAAAAACTGAAATAGTAATTTATGTCATCGATTTATAGACAGCTCAACGTTAATATCAAAATGAAAATCTATATGATCAAAACCTTCGGCTCCTCGGGGCTAACAAAACTGGTATTGTATATTTGTGTAAAATTGTCTCTTATACGATGCTATAACTGATTTTTCCGTGAGGCCCAGAGCCGGTTCTATTCCAGTGGATATTAATCGGTTTCGAAACCATACTGGACAATGAATTATTTAGAAGCCATGATCACCCAGGAGCACATATAGTCATGGGAGAAGCTCTTTATGGACTTGGTAACTAGATTATTTTTAAATCTTTTATATTTTTTTTATTTTGTTAGGTCTCTGATTAAATATTTTAATCATTATTATAAAAGTAAAAGAATGTCTGTGTTCGTAGCAAAGGATCTCGCTAACTTCTTAACTGATATGGTTTTCAGTTATCAAGTAGCTTTTCATATGTCTAGGGTAGGTTTATAACTATTTTGGGAAAGGTAAAACCTTATACCCCAATAGAAATCGACCTTAGAAAAAAGAACCCATCGAACAAAAACTTTTTACCCTTTCATTTTAAAACTAGAATTAAGTTTAGAATTTAAAGGCTTCTAGTATTTTAAAAAGTGTCTAAAGTGAGGGAGTAAACTTTTCTTTTAGTATATTTCATGAACGACCTTAATCAAAGCTTACCAGAAAATGGCTGACCAATTGGTACAGCCGTTTGTGTGTGTACATCTAGCTCTTTTTTAAAAAATTGTTTCACTTATTCGTTTAAAAGCTTTGCAACAATGTAAACAATCGTCCTGTTTACAAGAAGAATATTTATTAATCCCTGCATGTAAACATAGATATAAATAATTTTGGTAGCACAGCTATTTAAAACTAGGCTTTGTCTGTACGTTATCAAGTCAATTGGGCCAATTAAACTCTTTTCTATTTACAGATTTAAAAATCTAAAACCTGAATTGCCTGAAATTAAATTTCACCAATTTTCAGTGATTTCTATCAGGGCTCGGTAGCAGCGCGTAAGCCGTCTTTAATACAACCTTTTCTAATTTAAAAAAAACAGCTGAAAGTCTAAACCGACCCAAATATTTCAACAATTTTTTTAAAGCATATAAATGAGTTTAAATTTGAGGCTTAGTCGCGGCTGAAGCCAAGCCCTGAGTTTTACAATATTATTTTACTATGCACTACCTTTGGACATAAATAATCTTTTATTCTTACATGAAATATTATTTGTGTCAATTATATATTTTCATGTCAAAACATTGTTAATAACAAGAGAAATTATTTTTAGGTAATTTTGAGCATGCTTTGGTTCATTTTCATAGGTAAGACACAGTTGATATAGTATGGCTTCCAAATCGAAGAATATCCGCTTTAATAGAACTGATTATGGGCCAAAGTGAAAAATAATGTATCATATCGTATTAAAGAAAGTTTTTATTAATAATGAAATAAAAATAATAAGATTAATATCAGTTTTGTTATTCCTTCGGGACCAAGAAAAAAACCAAAGAAAAAGATCTATTGAAGGAATGATACAAAATTTTCAATAAATAAGATTATTTGAACATGATTTAACTTTATATTATTTTAGGGGGTTAAAACATCCTGAACTGCTAATGTCCGAAAGAGAAGAGCTTTTGGTAATTTTAAGCACTTTGAACTTAACAAAGCATTTAACCCCCCCCCCCCCCCCCACAATAATTCTATTGTATTACACTAACAATTCTACTAGATTTTTATACTCCATAACTTACTTTGTCCGTCCGCCTGTCCATTACGCTTTAAGGTGACTGTAATTTTTATGATTTAATTTTAATATTTTCTTGAATAATAATTTTAGCAAAAGACCTATCATTTCTTGTTAGTAATTTTTTGATTGTAATAAAGTTTAAATACAAAAACAAATATAATTTTAAAATTTCAAATTATTTAAAACTCTTTTTCGCAAGGGAGTTTAGAAGTAGGTCATATAAAATTTAAATTCCCTCTTGATTCTTATCCAACTTAACAAAAATATCAAAGTCGGTCAATTAACAAGGATAATACTGTATATAAGTAGCGCAACAGATATCGAAGACACAACAGTAAAAAATTTAATAATTTGGCGCCCAATGCATATCGCTGTGTAGAATATAACTGTATCTTACTGCTTTGGATCGACAGTATAAAGTCCTACTATAGATGAATATATGGTTCCAGGACAAACGCAGGAGTCCAAAACGTCGGAGTGGACAAACGCAGGAGTGTTAAAATATTAATTTTATTAAGTATTTCTATATAGATTAGGTTAGGTTAAGATATGAATGAACAAATAAGCCCCCCCCCGCAGGGGTGAGGCATTAAAAAAACCTATAAGATGGTCTAAAATAGGTTAGGTTAGGTGTCCACTCCGACGTTTGGGACTCCTGCGTTTGTCGTAGGACCGAATATATATGTGCTCTAATTATAAAGTAGCTCCGCTATTAGAAAATAAAATGAAGGGACTTTAATGGACTAGACAATTGACGATAAATTCATGTACAGTGAACACTCCCAACCATGATGATTGGTTCAAATGTTTGGATACTCTAGTTTGTACCAACTAATTATGATTTAACAACAATAAAAAAAATTGAGCAAATAAATTTAAGATGGATCTTTAAATGTGTAGCCGTTGCCGTAGCCGTACCCGTGGCCGTAGTCGTGGCCGTAGTCGTAGCCGTAGCTTAGCCGTCGCCACTGCCAGTGCTGTCAATAAAACATGGATTTTTAAATGTTTGAAGTGTTTACGTATTATTATTAATTTTTTCCAGATTTTTACTTAAAATTCCAAAAGGGGTTGTCATTTAAAGATCGCATATAGCCGTGGCCACGCGTAGCCAATTTGATTTAAAGATCACTATTAGGTTAGTGGCTGTACCTCTGGCAGCGGCAACGGCAACGGCTACACATTTAAAAATCCAGCTCAGTATAATTTACAGTCCAATTATTCCCGTTGCTCAAAAAAAAATATTTTTAGGAAGGCATAGCCAAAGCTGAAGAAGCTATACACAATTCTATTGGTGAAAAAGCTAACACGTAAGACATATTTTATGTAGTTATAGATTCAACTTATTTTAGTCATGAATTTAATTGAAATGTTTTGTTGATATTGTATAGGGTAGTATGTTCTTTCTTGTTTGTCCGTTAAGACCTCATAACCACTGAACCGAACTAGAAAAGTTTTATATGACTGTGAAGATGATTAAAGTCCCTCCACAGATTTTGACGTCATACGATAGAATAACCAATGAAAAGCCAGCATAAATTTTACCATTGATTAATTACAGTGCACATAGGGGCAACAAGGGGCATCAATTCACCACCCCCAAATCAAGTTTTAAACATTCTATGAGTATTATCATACCCAATGTACATCAGATTTCAAAGGAATCGTAAAAATACGCTTTTCAAGTAAGCATTCTAATGCATGGAAGTCAAGAAATGCAAAAATTTTCTTACAGAAAAAGGCATACTTTTTGTGTTTCACCAACAATTTTAAAAGTATTATAAAATCTCTTAGAATTAACGTAATTAGACAAAATAACTTTTGATGAGTCATGCATTACATATATTTTGACAGTATAAAAGAAAAAAACACAAATTGAAGAAATTAGTCCTAAATAATTCTTGTTGAAGTCAAGATTTTAGTTTATTTTTGTTTGTTTTAAAATCAACATTTAAGTAGACAGTATCAGGAAACATGTTTTCACTGGTTGCCACCGACTAAAAAAACGATATTTGATTGCCCAAAGACATATTTTAATCGCCTGTACTGGTTTCATTTACCCCCCCGCGCCCCCGTAGGGGTTTTTAGCCCGTTTTCTAAAGGTGGGTGCAAGAAAAGATTGTAAGAAAAAGCTTTTAAATGCGCTTTTAAAGTCAAATGTAAGATGTAATACATATAAATAAAAGATCAAAAACATAGTTATGAGAAATATTTATTTGATCAGACTTTGAATATAAGTTGATAATGAATATTTTCAAGTTCTATTGACTAAATGATGGGGAGGGGAGGGAAGGGGTGGTGCTAAACCTAAATCTAAACCTCTTTATGTTTGATGTTTTAATGTAACTAAATAAGCGTTTCTATGGATTATTACAAATATCAAGGATCTAAAGGGAGAAGACAAAGGTCAATAAATTGATGTACATCCCCAATGATAATACACAAAATTACCCCTTGTGTAGATCAAAGTTAGTAGTTAAAATGTTTAAACACACAACTGTAAAACTTTGGGGACTAATGTTATAAACAGCCCAATGTCCCCTCCCTCACTGTGGAAAGGTAAAGCTAACATTCAAATAACGTAGTGTTCTTATAATCATTTTAAATATGAATTAGCAAGTAGTCTATCTGTCTGTCTATTGGTAATGCTTTGTTTTTAAGTTTTGTAGTTACATGGTCTTCATGTTTAGCGTCTTCAGTTTTATTTAGAAAGGGAGGGGACATTACACTAGTCCCCAAACTTCAAAGTTTTATAATAACGTTTTTGTATTCGTTGGCATAACAACTTTAGGAAATTTGATTGATTTTTTATTGGTTGGTTCATTAAGATGAGTATCAAAACTTTTCAACCACTAATTGTCATCTACAGACAATCAATTTTGTAAAATAATTTATCATTTAATGTATCTATATTGGGGATGTACAAGTACATACATTAATCGGTTATTGTTTTGTTCCTTAGATCCCTGGATGTTAATCTATAATACAAAGTAGCTTGATGTATGTTTGTCTGTCCGTTCGTACCAATAGATCTCGGTAACCACAAATCCGATTAGATTCTACTCTTCAGGGAATATATCTACTGGTCCTTTATAACAAGCTGATTTTTTACTTTTATGACAACAAATAATGGTTTTGAATGTTAAAAATATCCTATTCATCTGATTTACTGAATACTCAGTACTTATTCTTAGTACATTAAGGTATAGTGTTATAAGCGAAGCATCTCTATAATCAAGCCCTAAAAACGTCAGTATGTCTTTAAACAGTAACATGTATTTAATCAGTTTTAATTACAATCTTTTATAGACATGCATTAATATTCAGTTCTTACACTTCACAAGTGTTAATGTTCGTTTGTCCTTCCATTTCAGAGATTCGCTTCTATGGATGTTGTCATCCTTGTTTAATTACCTCTTGGAGCAAAGCCCATAGAGGCTAGGGGCGAAGCCGCTAGTATACATATAAACAGTAAACAAGAATCATAATATCATTATAAATATAGATATTAGCTAATAAAAATCTATGTCAATAATGCCCACATTTATAATGGATTTATTATTAAGTGAAACTTGTAGCTTGTTAAAATAAGAATCCCCATCCACCCCCTTTACACCATCCTCTCCCCTTCTACTGAAATGAATTCTATGACCCCAAATTTGACACTTTGAACACTTTGATGGATAGTTAGATTGATAGGTAGATGAATAGATATATCGATAGATAGATGGATGAGTAAATGGATAGACAGATGGATAGATAGATGGATAGATAGATGGATAGATAGATGGATGGATAGATGGATAGTTGATGGATAGATAGATAAATAGTTGATGGATAGATAGATGGATCGATAGATGGATAGATAGATAGATAGACAGATGGATAGAAAGATGGATAGATAGATAGATGGATAGATAGATGGATAGATAGATGGATAGATAAATGGATAGATAGATGGATAGATAGATGGATAGATAGATGGATAGACAGATGGATAGATAGATGGATAGATAGATGGATAGATAGATGGATGAGTAAATGGATAGACAGATGGATAGATAGATGGATAGACAGATGGATATATAGATGGATAGATAGATGGATAGATAGATGGATGGATAGATGGATAGTTGATGGATAGATAGATAAATGGTTGATGGATAGATAGATGGATCGATAGATGGATAGATAGATAGATAGACAGATGGATAGAAAGATGGATAGATAGATAGATGGATAGATAGATGGATAGATAGATGGATAGATAGATGGATAGACAGATGGATAGATAGATGGATAGATAGATGATGAGTAAATGGATAGACAGATGGATAGATAGATGGATAGACAGATGGATAGATAGATGGATAGATAGATGGATAGATAGATAAATAGTTGATGGATAGATAGATGGATCGATAGATGGATAGATAGTTAGATAGACAGATGGATAGAAAGATGGATAGATAGAAGGATAGATAGATGGATAGATAGATGGATAGATAGATGGATAGATAGATGGATAGATAGATGGATAGACAGATGGATAGATAGATGGATAGATAGATGGATAGATAGATGGATAGACAGATGAATAGATAGACGGATGGATAGAGAGATTAATAGCTAGATGGATAGGGTAAAGGGGGGCTATTTTTGTGGGGTGTTATTCCGGTAATTTTCTATCTACCTTCATAGATAGATAGATGATGAGTAAATGGATAGACAGATGGATAGATAGATGGATAGACAGATGGATAGATAGATGGATAGATAGATGGATAGATAGATGGATGGATAGATGGATAGATAGATAAATAGTTGATGGATAGATAGATGGATCGATAGATGGATAGATAGATAGATAGACAGATGGATAGAAAGATGGATAGATAGATAGATGGATAGATAGATGGATAGATAGATGGATAGACAGATGGATAGATAGATGGATATATAGATGGATAGATAGATGGATAGATAGATGAATAGATAGACGGATGGATAGAGAGATTAATAGCTAGATGGATAGGGTAAAGGGGGGCTATTTTCGTGGGGTGTTATTCCGGTAATTTTCTATCTACCTTCATTAAATGACCTTTATCTCCATGTTCCTTTCAAATGACAGAAAAAAACATGAAAGCAAATTTGTTCGTTGTTAAGTTGCCTACAAAAAAGTATAAAATGAAATTTTTGTGGGATGAATTTTAAGGGTACTAAATAATTAAATCCCCTTTTTGCTTGATTTGCCCCAATGTGCAGTGTATACTGGGCTCTCATTTGATATTCTATCGTATGACGTCATAAAATATGGAGGGACTTTAATCATCTTCGTCCTGGCTATTTTTAAATATTTGTATCTTAAGTCTTAGGTCGGTTTTGAGCTATTTACTAGAAGGCTTTACATAGGTCCCAGCATATTTAGGCTATTTCATTAAGAATTTAAGTCTTAGAATGGTTTTGAGCTATTTACTGCCCCTAATTATTCCTTTTGATACAGAGCACCTAGATATAAATATTTTATTTTTTTTAGGTTCTTTCAGAACTTACATTCAGGTACCTATTTCAAAATAAAATTTGATTAAAAATTTTAATAAATTTTGAAAGAGAGAATTTCTATTTGGATGGTGGTGGTACCCTCCCTCAATATAGTTCTAAACCTTGACTTGACCTGTGCGAAGCTTCACTGTTATAGAAGACCATATCGCTAGACACTAGGGCGGGTTCATATCGGAATTAGACAAAGAGGGGATATGCAACAGATAAAATTAACCTTTAAAACATTTCTGACCGAAAAAGAATTTTAAAAAATTGAGTTATAGAACGCGACCACTAAAAAATATATTTGATTACTTATTAATATGCAAAGACGACATTCAAAAAAAATTTTTGAATCAGAACTATGGCTTCATGGTGCTCCCTGGAAAGGCCTTGAGGAGCTGAATCAGGAACTTTTGTACGTTTCAAAATATCTCGTTCCTGGCCTTAGAAATCACTAAAAAAAACACATTTGTAAAGGTTTATTGAGAATTGTCCAATTTGTAGAGTTTTTTTTTAGATTTTCTCAGGCTAGGAACGAGATTTTTGAAACGGTCAAAAGTTCCTGATTCTACTCCTCAATGCCTTTCCTGGGAGCACCATGAAGCCATAGTTCTGATTCAATAAATTTTTGACTCCCATTTACAAATAGCTATACAATTGAATGTCTGGTCGTCAGTGGTTTTAAGATAAATTTTAAATCATCCAGAGGTGTATTATACTCATACAAATCATTTGCAGATCCCCGCTTTGGCCTCAGAAAAAAAATGTCCAAAATCGACCCACCCTACTAGACACACACACATACACAGACAGACATCCTTAACATTTTATTTAACGATTGATATTTTATCAAACTTAAGAATAATTTTTTATATTTTAGTATTGGACCAACTACCGACAGGGGTTCTTGGAATACCATGGTTTCAACTCAAAGTTTTTATTTCAGACAGGTAACACTAACAGAAGAAAACATCAAATCAATCCTCCATAAAAATTATATTAACCCATTAGTGCCGAGCGCCACTTTTATGGGCCGATCGAGCTGTAAGTTTCAGGGAAGCTTTATAATGGTCAAAACGGAATTCGTATTTTTTTGTTTTGCTCTAGTGGCGTGCACAGGAAAGTTGCAAAAAAACCCGGTTCGGCTTGGCCACAAATACCAACCAGGCATTAACACCCGTTTTTGGTGCTTTCCCCCAGTTTTAAAACCCGGTTGACCTGTATAAACCCGGTTATTTTGACCAAAAATCGAAAAATGTTATTTTTGAACGCCAAAAGTGAGATGAACACTTTTTAGAACTTTGATACGATCCGTAATTGAAAACTACACAACCTCATGTAATCTAAAGAGCTACAAGTATAATACGAAGCGATTTATTTCAAATTTAGTGTTTCGGCTATAGGTGCCGCCGTTTTCGGGTAAAAAAACCCGTTGCTCGAAGTTTTAAAAGACACACACTACAAAAAAAGAACATATAAAATTTGGGTGTTACATATCAGAAAACGATCATAAAACTATTGGGTGACACCTATAGAGATTACTAGGGTTATTATGGTGGCTCAAACCCTTACTAATGACGTTAATTGCTATTTTTATTGGTTGAAAAGTTAAAACCGGGTAATAAAAACCGAAACCGAGCCGGGTTTTAAAATTTTCGGGTATGTATGGCCAAGCCGAACCGGGTCATAATAGGGCGTAAAAAAACGATAAAAAAATCATATAAAAAATAATAATTTGAATAAAACGAATTCACATATAGATGTACTTGTCAATAAACATTAGATTTCACGAAAAAAATCAGCGACTTTACTATAAAAACAAAAAAGTTAGAAGGGGTATTTTGAATTTCATGATTTTCAAATTTTGTTGAGCTATACCATAAAACGGAAGTAAGCTAAACTGCCTGCTCCAGGGGGAAATGAAAGCCAGGGTAGTAGAGGAGGGATTCATACTGAGAATGATGCAATTATGGAGCCGGAAACCGGTTTTTTTTCCATTTTCGGAACCGGGTTTTAATGTCCGGTTCGGCACTAATGGGTTAATACAGATTTTTTACATAGGGGAAAAATTTTAAGCTAAAATTTTCTTTATTAAAGTTTTTAAAGTCCTAAAAAAATGTCATTAGAAGAAGAAAGTAAAAGAAAACATTTTCATTTTCGTATTCGCGTATAGCTATCTTTATAAAGAAACTAAGATTTATTAAAATCATTAAGGAAAATCGAAGAAAACAAGAAAGAAAATGTAAAAACTGAAAAATCCAAAGGCTCCCAACCTCCCAAGAAAATGGAAAGAAAAAAATCTGTTGTTTATAAGGTAGTCAAATTTGTCGTTATTTTAGCCAGCAGCGAGTGTCACTAAATTAGAGTAGATAAAAATCTGGTGTAACATCCAAGTAATAATATATCGATGAGTAAATAATCGTCTTTTTGTTCAGAGTCCCAAGACAGTGGCTGATGCCATCAAGAAAGATAAAAAGTTTCTCAGTGAGTTGGCAAAAGACAAAGAATTTCTCCAGGTAATTTTTATTCCAGTATGGATTCAAAACCAATTGATAACCGTTGGATAAGAACCGGTTCTCAGCCAACCTGAAAATAATGTATCTTGTTTTTTTGACGAGTATTAAAATGAAAAATCATAAGATTAATACCAGTTTTGATAGCCTGGGCTCTCGGCTAACAAAACTGATTATATCTTATAATTTTTTTATTTTAATATTCGCGGAAACCTTACTATAATACGATGCGATAAATGACTATTAAATGTCGATAATATTTCAGCTATGACTTCTAGTCCACGTAAATATTGTCAGTGATGTCCTAAGTAAATTTCATGTTGGTAATGTGTCAGTCATGGCCTTCTTCTTAAATTGAACATATTAGAATGTTTTTTTTTTTCTCGGCTATATTCCCCCCCTACCCCATGTCAAACGTTGTCAAGTCCCAAAAATGTAAGTATGTTCAAGACTATTATCCTGTATCAAGAAGTTTTTCAACAAATTTACTTACAATTTTGCTTTGACTCTTATAAATTATATTCTGATTACTCAGTTCTGACACTATACAAGTGTTAATGTCCGTTTGTCCTACCGTTTCAGAGCTTTGCTTTTATGGATGTATCAAGAAGTTTTTCAACAAATTTACTTACAATTTTGCTTTGACTCTTATAAATTATATTCTGATTACTCAGTTCTGACACAATACAAGTGTTAATGTTCGTTTGTCTTACCGTTTCAGAGATTCGCTTTTATGGATGATGTCATCCTTGTTCTGAAAATTTTTTTGTAATTCAAAATGTTATAACATGGCAAATATCAATATTAATTACATAATATTTTTCTAGGAATTAGCAGAAAAGATGGACGAAAACAAAGCTGGAACAAGTAAGATAGAATTTCTATATTTCAATAAGTATAAAGAAAAAAAGCAGCCATGAACGTCTATTTGGAGGAAGGTTTAAGGGATTGTTTTCTGTTTAACCCCCTCAAACTGTGAAACGGTTCCACGTCAAACGCAGGAGTCCCAAACGTCAGAGTGGGACAAACGCAGGATTGGACAAACGCAGGACTCCCAAACGTCGGAGTGGGACAAACGCAGGAGTGGGACAAACGTCGGATTGGACAAACGCAGGATTTTTGGGACAAACGTCGGAGTGGACAAACACAGGAGTCCCAATTTTTTTTTTAATTTTAAATTTTTTCCCAATTTTGATTTTTTTTTCCAATTTTGAATTTTCTTTCAATTTTGAATTTTTTTATACAAACCCCCACCCCCCCCCCCTTCGGTCCCGTTATTTTTCTTAGTTAGGTTAGGTTAGGTTATAGGCCAGGGGGCCGAGCGCTGCGGACACTCCTAGGTTTTACTTAAGCAATGTCCACTCCGACGTTTGTCCCACTCCTACGTTTGTCCACTCCGACGTTTGGGACTCCTGCGTTTGGGACTTCTGCGTTTGTCCACTCCGACGTTTGGGATTCCTACGTTTGGGGTAGAACCTGTGTAACCTCTCATTTTATCCCCTAATTTTTAAAAAAGTACATTAGATTACCCCCCTTAAACCTTAATAAGCTTTGACGTCCTTGATTAGCCCGGGCCTTTAGCCTCTTGGAGATAATTAAACTGTCTATAATATTATGCGATAAAAACCATTTTTAACAAAATAATTTATCATATTTAGAAATTATGAAAGAAATCAATGGGGCAGCAAACTATCTTATTGAAAGGTATTAAAAATTTAAGCTTAAATATTTTTTATATTATGTTTCACACAACAAAAACAATAGCTTTTACTTATATGTTATTCGTTATTTTTTGCATGACGTTTTTTCGCGCATTTATGTGCACTGCTAGAAAACTGTACATTATTAAGTAATAATTATTACAGATCATCTGTAGGCCTTCTTTTGTTGATTAAAATTGCTTGTGAACATACTATATATACCTCCAAGCGTTTGGGCTGTAGCAACCTTATAAGCAAGTAGTTTTTTGTAGTATTCAGAAATATTTTAGTATAAAAGAAACCTGATGCAAAATTTTTATTTTAGGAGAGAATTTTGGAGCCAACAGAATCCCAACTATGCCTCCCTTCAAGATCCACATAGAAATAGTAGAACCAGAAAATAACAAGGATGACAACAGGAATGATTAGCGAACTTTAAAATATCATGAATTGTAACACGGACAAAGTGAATTATATACCAAATATTCAGTGACAAAAAGATAGGAAGTCAAAACTAGAGAAAGAAGCAGCCGAGATAATCAGATTTCCCCCGTAGCGTTACTGACTGAAGAATGGAAAGACGGACGGACGAATCAACAGACAGACAGACAAAGAATATTATAGAAAAAACACCTTCTCTTTATTCTACACATACAAAATGTAAAGCAAAAACGAGAATTAAAAATTTGATGAACATAATTTTAACTGTAAGTACTTATTTATTTATGTATGTTACTGTTTTAAATTTCATTTTTACTTATTTGTAATTTTTCATGTTTTAATCAAAATGTATTGTATCATCTGTAATAAAAAATTATATCCATTCGTACGATTGTTTTATTTTTTTTACCATGGATAGTTTTAAACTGTATAACAGCAGATACCTAAAGCGAAGAACAAAGTGTAAGAAAAATATATAAATTATTATTTTTTACCAGTGGTTGCCCTCTTAACTTGTATACGAATATGTGGGGGGGGGGGCCCGGGGGGTTGAAAAGCTTCTGAATTCACCGCAAACGAAAATAGACTTAAACCAAACCAGTAAAATTTCACTAGAATAGAGAACTGAACCTGTTCAGTGGTTAGTGATATACAACGGACAAATTAAAACTTTACTATTTTATTCATACAATTTCTTATTATTTTGTTGAAAAGATGTGAATAACCTACCTTACTATTTCTTGTTTTGTCTAGAATAGATGGTTTCAGGAAGGAATGGGACAATGACCTGTTTTTTACACTAGTCCCAAATAATAACGTTTTCTTTTTAGTTAGCTTAACAACTGTGGGGACTACTTATATTTAATTTTGATTTGTTGGTTTCATAAGCTTCGTGTGCAAACGTTTCAACCAATAGTTGTAATCTACAAAAAGGGGTAATTTTGTGCAGTACTATTGAGGATATATAAATCAATTTATCGTCCATTGTCTTATCCCTTTGATCTCTGAGATGGTTTATTGTTTAGCCCAAGTGGATTGGCAGATATTTTGGCATAAAGAAAACTTATTCCGACAGTCGCAGACTGATATGGTTACTGCACAAAACTGTAAAGATCCGGCTGTAAATATCTGTTTCTTCATTTTATGTATCTTTTCTTTATTTTCAGAGAAGCATTAGTTCGGTTTAAATCAAGACAATTTATAGCTGATAAGCCCCTATTCACTTGAAAAGAAAATGGTGGGTTGAAACTGCCCTCCAATTTTAATTTTTGTATTTTTTTGAGGGGGGAGGTTGGATTTTTCTACTGGCAATATCTCTTAAGAGAATTAAGGCATCCTCTCAAAAAATAGTTATACACCTTTCATGGACCTTTAAGAAGCTTCACTGTAAAGGAGAACCATATCTTTCAAGCGATTAGTGAGATCTTTTCCGACATAAAGGCATACATCCTGTTACTTAGCATATGGTTGGTTGATATTTTACAGTTTTGCTATTTCTTTATGGTTTAGATAAAAGAATAAAGAATTGGGATAAATTAAGCTCTCGCGAGTAAATATGCTATTTTGTATCATCATAAGAACTCTTTCCGATTTGACCCTTTTCTTTTCTTTACATTCAGAAGGTATTTCTACAATTACACCAAAATTATTTAATTTATTTCAAAATTATCTTTCAGTTTTCTTTTTTTCTGGTTTGTATCGAATGGTTAAATATAAAAATGAAACCATTCTAGGACCTATGTGATGTTTCGCTTAATTGGAGAACTCAATCGGTTGAATGGTTAAGCTACAGGTAAAAAATTACATCTTTCTATGGTAGGATGTCTTCGATCCCAGAGGTTAGATTAATAGGTTAATTTTTCATTTCTACTTTAGCAATGATCTATCCTTACCTCACCTGAACTTTACCAGTAGTAAGCTTACCTGAAAATTGTGTACATTCGGTGTACGAGATCTTAAAGAACAAAAGCTATATAGAAGTGATCAAATAATCATAATAAAAAGTAGCAGTTTGTAATATTTTTGTTCAACAGAATTTATGCTATTCGTAAGAACAGGCCTACTAAGTCGGCCTCTACATAGGCACAAAGCCTCTCTTTAATTCTATTCTGTATAGCTTTTCTCTTTTCAGTAGCAAAGATAATCTATAACTCTATGTGTATTTTAAAGCGCCTTTTTTTTGTAAATTTCATTTCCTTTTTGCTTTGAAACTTTAGCTTTGTTTTTTCTTTTATTCTTTCATAAATTCTCTTTCCCACAGATAGGATAGTATATTCTTTCCCCTTTCTCATTTCTCTCTCTCTCTCTCTCTCTCTCTCTCTCTCTCTCTCTCTCTCTCTCTCTCTCTCTCTCTCTCTCTCTCTCTCTCTCTCTCTCTCTTGCTCTCTATCTCTCTCTCTGTTTCTCTCTCTGTTTCTCTCTCTCTCTCTCTTGCTCTCTCTCTGTCTCTCTCTCTCTCAGAAGCCCAACCCTACTCCGTAAAAGTAACTACGGCCTCTTAAATATGTTTTTATAAAACAAACATTTTGAGCAAAATTTTTAAACTTTCAGATTGTTTTACATTTTTGCTCATAAAACATGCAAGAATAGTTATTTCTATCGTATCATTTTATTGATAGTTTTCCGGGGATAGTAAAATGAAAATTTTTAGGGCTAATGACTAGAGGCTTACCAACAAAACAGAGATTAATGCTATAATTTTTGTCTTTTATTTCTCATTGAAAATTATCTATAATACGATACGATTAATGATTTTTCAGCACTGCTTAGAACCGGTTTTATTCCTGCTGGTTTTCTTCCCTATGATGAAGGTATGCTCTACGTTTTTAATATACAATCCAAAAATCTGCAAAAAATAATTTTGCATAAATTGTGCAGGATTGTATTGATACCATCTATGAAATATATATATTTGCTACTCCCAAACTGTTGTAATACACAGTAAATAGTTGCACACACTAACTTAGTATCTGTATTTATGACAAACTATCAACCCACAAATCAGCTGACTAACCAAAACAACAATCCAGAAACATTACATTATGTTATAAGTATGATTATAAAGTTAGAACGATGTCATTTTAAAACGTGGGATACGAAGCATAGCTTGGGAAGAAGAAAATAATGGAGTGACCGCCTAAATATGGGTAAAAAATATTGTTATTTTAAAACTATTAGGATGTTATAATGTCTGTTAGTTTGTTATGTTAGTTTTTGGCAATAAAGTTGTAAATGATGCTGTGTTTCATAAATAATATTTGCTTGCCTATTATTTTTAAAAATAAGTAAAAATTGCTTTAGTGGGGGTTCTGCTGTTTATAGTCATCCTTGTTGGAATTTTAAAATTTTAAAGACGAAACATATTTGTTGCCAAAAAAGTTTTCTGATTAATATTTATTACCGGAAAGATTAGGGTGGAAAGTTAAAATAAAAAAATACTGTGCCGGCAAGCTTTTAGTTAAGGGAGAGTTGGTAATACCCCCCCCCCCCCCTCCTCCCTTAAAAAAAAGGTTTGGGCATGGGTGATTTTGTTATGGAGAAGGAAAGGGTAAAATCTGATATATTTCTAAAGAGTTAATTTTTTTAAGGAGGGGGAGGGGACAGCACATACTTTTACCTTCAATCCCCCTTGGTCGTTCTCCGGTTTTAAGTTATTTATCTTGGAGATAAAAACGCATATCCTGATAAAAAAAATTCATATGCCACCAACTGGTATTAATACATATGTTTATATCATTGGATCGTTAGAAAATCTACAAATTATGCAACGGATAATTTTATGTAAATCTTCTTTTACATGTTTATTTGATTACCTGATTGGTTACGCGTATGCTCTACAAATAAGATACGCCCGTCCATCTGTGAAAATAATTCATATGCTACACGTTTAATAGATAATTGTTTTTTGGAAAACTTAATAATAGTTAAAAGTTTATTAATGCTGGAAATTATTTAGACAAATTAGTTTTCTTAGATATATATTTTCTGTAACAAAATCAAATAACTTTTCCATAAAATCTGCTCTAAAAACGCCCCACCACCATCCAAAGCTTGGACGTCCTCTTATTATACCATACCATGATAGTTATTTATCGCTTCGCACTTTAGACAGCTAAACGCGGATAGTGAAATGAAAAATTGTATGATTAATTTCAGTATTTTCCGTTATGCTCCGAACCACTTGTAATCAGCTTATTCCAACAAAGAAATTAATTTTTTAAAATCATGAAACCTATGCATGATTTTCAGCTGTCGTTGGAGGGTATCACTTAATAGAATTGACGACCTATTTTTTTCTGCCCCAAAATGTTACTTGGATATTACAGTGGATATTTATCGGTTTTGAAGCCATACTAGATAATAAATATTGTTTTATTAGGTCAATCACTAAGTGGCCTTTGTTTTATAGACAGCTTTCCGCGGATTGAAAAATTGAAAATAAATATAATTTTACTAGGTCAATCACTAAGTGGCCTTTGTTTTTTCTCCACATCAGACGAAGAAGCACACAAGGTAGAATTATTTATTGAAGCGCTGACGTCATAAATTACGAGGAGAAGTAAGAAAGGAAACCCCTAAGAAAAAGATTTATTTAGACGTATTTTTATGGCGTTACACATGACACATTATAGCACTTCTTATTTTTTTTTATTAACTACTAGGGGCTCTGTATTGTAAGAGGGTGGAAAATAACTGAAAAATATCCAAAAACCTTTCTAAAATCTAAATAAAAAATTAAAATAACTTAAAAACCACCTTCGGTATGAGTGAAATTGATAACTAAATCACTTTAATGGTTAGCGTGATCTTGAGCTACTGACAAAAAACCTTACTACTTTTTACATTACCTAAAAAAATATAATACTATTAGAATATATACTACTAGTGGCTTCGCCCCTAGCCTCTAGGGGCTTTGCCTCAAGAGGTAATTAAAAAAATTGGAGATTTGGGAGGTTGGGGGTGTTCCACGCCCCAAGAAAATAGCTTAAAATGTCAACTTTATGACATTGGTCATAAATGACGTACATTAGATTCTATATTTGTTCCTGTTTACTAAAACCAGTTTTTAACAATTTCTAGTAAATTACAATTATTAAATTGCAGCCCCTAGCTGTGCGACGATTATAATTTACCATTTTAGTAATTTGTGTAGTTTTGACTAAAACAAAACATTTGAAACACAACATAAACATTGCAGGGAGGGAGGGGACATTGGTCTGTTTATTACGCTAGTCCCAAACGTTTATAAAAATCTATTCTTTGGCTTATTAACTTTGTGGACTTCTTGAATTCTGATTGTTGTCTTCATTAAGTTCAGTGTTATATCGTTTCACCCAATGATTGTAATCTACATAAGGGGTAAATTTGTGTGTCATCATTGGGTATGTACATTAATTTATTGGCCATCCTGCAAAAATTGGCACTTAAAAGGTGAAATATCTTCAATAATTATAATCTAAGTTCGGTAGCTGCAGATAAACCAAAAATTTAAACCGATACGAGTGGCTGCCGAGCCCTGCCTATCATATTACTGAAATTACAATTATAATTTGGGTATTTAATGGTGTTTATTAATGATTCTTGTAATATTAATAGTTTGAAAAATTACCATTCTTTTGACCACAAATGTTTTATTTTACCTTTTTATGCTCTTCTTTTTATATAACTTTATTCAATTATTAAAGTGTCTAAACATAGCTTAAAAAATAGATCCTCTTCATTTGATTAAGTAATTATACAAAGTAGTAAGGTTTCTTTTTGTCTAAAGATCTCAAAAATTGCTGCTTAATTGGAAGTCCTTTTCAAGAAAGCTTCAGATATATCTTGGGTTGGTTTTATGCTTTTTTCATAATCTCTTTAGAGGCTAGGGGCTAAGTCGTTAGTAAAAAAATAAGAACATAAAATAATTACAAAAGTTAAGCTCCTCTAAAAAACGGTATTTTGTCTCGTAATTTTAATTTAAAAAAAAGTTTTTTCCTTTATATTAACCCCATCCATATTTTTAAAATTTCTGTTCCTTAATAAAAATTATCCTGTAAACCAATATTGATATAATTTACCTTTTTACCATTATTGGATTTAATTTTAGTTCTAAATTTTTTTATCAGACAACTTTACTATATATTTTGTTACTTTTTGATAAAAAATCTTCCAAATTTTTTTTCTCAACAATTCGAAGACTTTTATCTTTTTTTTGTGCGAGCATTTTCAAACATTAGAAACATAATTTTCATGGGAATTTTTAAAACTTAATAGTCTTTAAAAATGTCAATGTTTTCACTATTTTCAAAAATCTTTGATAATTTTTTGGAAACGTTACTTTATTTCAGCCTCCGCCATTATTTGCCTGTTTGTCATGGGAACGAGAGCTGGAAGACCGTCGTCCTGCCCGGCACTATGCACCCCTGCTTCCACACTACAAAGGAAAAGCTCATTCAAAGAACAATTACTTACGATTTTACCTCATTAGTTCAGTAAAGCTATTTTCTTAAAGTGTTAAATTCATTTTTCAATGCCTACAGAACCCCCCATTTTTTTTTTTTTTTGGGGGGGGGGGGTTAAGGGTTGAATAACCACCATCCCCTTGGATGTCCCTTTCTTTTAGCCAAGCTATTGAGATTAAAGGTTTTTTTGTGGGGTGTTTGGGAGGGAACACTTATTATATTCCCAATCTTTACAATTAATATTGGGTGTCTTGTACGTAGAAATAAAGCAACTTAGCTTATTTGGGCTAATTAAAAAACTTTTGGTACAAAATTAATATATTTGGTTTGTAATATATTTTTTTTCTCTCCCAGAAACTTATTCTAAAAAACTCTTGTTTTCTGTCATCAAAAATAAAACTTAAGTACATATGAAGATTTATTACAAATAAATTTTTAACTAGGTATATAATGAGCTATAATGGTAAAGGAGGAGGAGGAGCAACTTGGGCACTACCAACATCCTGTAGATCTTTTGAGCAGGTCACCTTTAAAGCGCAGATACTATTTAATTCAGTCTGTAATCACGACTTATTTTCCTTTATGGTTAAGTGATTTGAATATAAAAAAAATAATTTAAAAACTTTATAAAAAAAAACTTTTAACTGTGCTTTTATTTTGCACACATACCCTGAAACTAACGATAATTCTCCAATCTAGTCTTATTTAATTTCGTGAAAAATTTGTCTCCTTTATAAATTGTTGATTTAGAAGTCATTTAGAAAATATAAGTATTATGACGACTAACAATTTTAGACCGAGGAAGAAGCGGATAGTTCAGCTTTGCTAGTGGCTGCCTTCAATGGAAGAATAGATAAGGTATTTTTTAATTTTTATTAGCACAGCTATTCTATTATTTCATTTTGTATGTCAATCCGATACTGCTAGTGTCTGCATTCAATGGAAGAATAGATAATGTATTAATTTTGCAGCTTTTTGTGCAGCTATTCTATTATTTCATTTGGTAAGTCCGTCAGTTTGTCACTTTGGACAAAAAATAACAGTTACTTCGGTTATTCTTAGTGGCTGCATTCAATGTAAGATTAGGTAAGGTAATAATTTTAGTAGCACAGATATTCATTAATTTATTTGGTATGTCCTTCCCTTTGTCATTTTTATTGCAAGTACCTACTTTTATTTTTCTATTAAAAAAATAGTTTTTCATCTCCTGTAAATTTAATTAAAATACAGAATGCTTAATAAAAGTATCTTCATAGTATTCATATAAAATTTCATTATAGAAATAACTATTTAAAAAATCAAGTTAACTAAAAAATTATCATTTTCTCAATGCTTAATGAAAAAGACACATAGTATATAAAAGTAAAGCCAAAAAATGTCATGTAGTCTTTGAATACATGTGACATGCTTGTCATTCAAGTGTATGCTATGACTGCATAGCATACATGAAAATAAACCTTTTGTTATAATCAATATGTGGTATTCGGCAACCGTGAGCCATGTCTATGGCACCCCTGATCTGGGGTTCGGTGGAGGGTCAATGGCCCTCCCCCGAGTCCTGGGGAAGGGGTCTAGTGACCCCCTCCCTACGCTTAGAATTAACGATTTGAATCTGTCATGTTTATTATGGTTAACTGTATTCTTAATTCTCCCCCACCCTTTCCAGGGATGGGGGAATCATTATTGCCCAAACTGACCATTGTATATGTATTATTTATGCTTTCATGTTATGATTATTTATTCCTATCCATGTAATTATTGTTTGTTGTATATAGCTTCAGTATCTCTTAACCCTTCAATAAAGTGACAACTGAAAATAGATGTTGATCATTATCTAGTGAAAGCTAGAGAAGCGTAGCTTCTCTATAGTAAGGTGTCCACGTCTGTCACACTGCCGTAATCTAATTGAACTCCGGTGTCTGCCATTTATCCTCGGCGGATACCACAACTTTGGTGACAGCTGTGTGAGATTACGGCGAACCACAAGTGTAGAGCAGACGCGCATCTGAGGCTAAGGTACTCCCAGCAGTGAATCTGGCAAAACTGACGCAAGCAACCTGAATTACCCACCCTGGACAGCAAAGTTTAACTCTGCATCCGGCAGTTGTGGAAGCGAAACAGCAAAATCTGACGAATAACCGCGAGCAGCGCTGATATCTAACGGAGAATTGAGCGCCAAAAGGGCTGAAACAGGCCTGCGGACAGGCTGAAACAAGCCAAATACGTGTAGACGGCTGAAAATAGGCCAGCTTTACTGCAAGAAATAGCAGGATCCGAACCAGTGGCGCTAGCAGGACGGGACATTCCCTGCCGCCATCAGCCGGATTTGGATCAGCGGCGCTAGCAGGACGGGACATTCCCTGCCGCCGATAGGCTGAAACATGCCACATAGCTGCAAGCTGCGAGCTAACATACGGGTGTAGTGCACCAGAACAGAGAAAAACTACGTCAACCCCGAGTCTCCTGAGAAGCTACAACGCAGCCACCCATCTAGAAAACAGATATTATATCACATTTGCAGGGATTACCACCCTAGTGTGATGGCCAAACAATAGATTTATGAGCAAAGCTTGGCAAACAAATTGTTGTGTTGTGATAAATCTAAGAATAGAACAGGCTTGGATTACTGTGTATTGTGATAACAGCTAAAAATAGAACAGAGTTGGTCAACAAATCTGTTATGCAATTGTGATAAGAACAAAAATAGAAGCTAGATGTAATATAATCAAAACAATCTCAAGCCCACAGCACAACAACAATACACCCCTTATTCCAAGGGAAGGGGAGGGGCCCCTCTCCATTGAAGGCAAATACAATCAGGGTGATATAACAGATAAGCCTAAGATTAAGAAGAAAAGGCCCTATTACACCAGCACACAGTTACCCCCCTCCCTCACAGGGGGAACGGACGGAGTTACCCCCGTCCCCTCACGCGCTTCCCCCTTCCTACCCACACTAGACTAAGTCCGTCTGTAGTGTGGAGCTAGCGATCGGATACACAGAGCGCCATTCACGGGTAGCGCAACAGAGTGCGGAAAATATCATAAATCCAACGGACGAAGCGGACCAATGAGAGAGCGAGCTGAGGGGTGAGAGCGCGTTTTCCCCGTGTGCGCGGATTTGACGGCGCGAACGCGCGTTACAAGGACAGAAGATTCCACGCACACACACACACACACACTCTCACACCAGAGCGGAGCTACTCCATAGCATTTAACAGGGGTATTTTTAGCAAATAAAGAATTGCAAGTTTCTTTCCTCCTAGCTCTAGTGTGATAAGGGAAAACCCAATCAGTTCCTGACAGCAGTTCAGACCCTCAACATCTATCTACCTCAACACCTAACTATTGATAAGTACAGCTAAGTTATATCTTTGCAACTAAACTCCCAACCTAGTGATACAAACAGTGTTGGCTGTTAGGCTAGGAAGCCTCAAGTGACAAACCATTCATTGTAGTACTGTATAACTTTGTGCCCGCCGTTTCACCGTTGACCCAATGGACCAGCATCAAGTCCCAGGAGGTGACCAAGCCCCAGGATGGCTCCAGGATGACCCTCAGCCGGCCCCAGCCGAGTACCGCAAGCTGATGCTGAGCAATCTGCCGGAGTTTAGAGGGCCGCCCAAGCAATCCTGGTCGGCACATATCCGCCGACTTGAGATGTCATGGGCGGCTTACCGCGTGCCACCTCATGATTCCCTCAACCGCCGCAACGCCCTACTACTGTCATTGGTAGGGCAAGCGGCGGAAATGGCGTCCCATCTGTTTGGCGAGGCAGGCCAAGCCTTGACCTACGAACAGGTCAAGACCGAGTGTGAATTGCTATTTCGCCCTGCTTTTGAATCCCAAACGCTTAAACAAGCGTTTAGGGATTACAAGCAACACTCGACAGAACCTATACAAGCGTACATATCAACTAAGTGCGCCTTGTATAGGGACGCCTACAACCATGAGGATCTTGAGTTGTTGGTGGACGAATTAAATCGTGGAATTCGTAACGCCAATGTAAAACGCCTCATGATGAACCATGAAATTGCGAGTGTACCTGAGTACACTCGCAAGGCCATGTTCACCGTGACCATGGTTACTAAGCAGCTGAAGGAAGGTGTGTGCTTAGTGGACTCGACCGACGGGCTGACTGGATCTGCCTGCATCCAGTTGCCCCAATATGACGAGTCGGAGCCAATGGAGATTGGCTCCTTGGCTCCGGGTCTCCACCAGATGGGGAAGGTCGCTCCAGATGACAAGGTTCCAGGCCGCTGCTACCGCTGCCAGGGGAGAGGCCACCGAGCTCGAGACTGTCCAACGCCTGTGGAAGTTAGCCTAGAGGAGAGGCGCACCCAGCCACGCCGTGACCGTTCTGCCAAGTGTGAGCGTTGCCACTATGACGGTCACACGGCGGCCGATTGTAGAGCTGACTGGGCCCAGGTAGCCAGCCGCAGGCGCACCGCCGACAAGGGTGCCCCTCCAGGGAAGCCCAGCAGAGTGGCCCATATGGAAGGGAGCGCGCCCCCAGCACCACCACCGCAAGCAGCCGCCCCCAGAGCTGCGGACCGAGCCGATGGGATGCCGCAGTTCGGGACTGTCCCAGCTAGGATCAAAGTACTGGGCGGCGCGGCTGAACCCAACCGGGTTGGCCTAGGCTTCAGTCTTAACCATCTGGGGCCAGAGCTGATACAGCCCAACAACATAGCCGAGCCAGAGGTGCTGAGGCCCCAGCCTTTCAGCCTCAACATGATGGAACCTGCCCGACTGAGCCTACCCAGCAAGAGTGGAGGGGCGCTGCCCAGCGTCCCTGAGACGGTGTATGGGGAGGCCCTGGCAGCCGCTGAACGAGAGAGGCAGGAGGTGCTAGCCAGCACCTCTGCATCGATGTATGGGACGCCACCCGGCGTCGCCACCTGGGATGATGGGGGGGTGCTATCCAGCGCCTCCCACCTGGTGCCTGGGGCGACAACCGTCGCCGCCACCGAGATACCTGGATCCTGGAACGAGCCAGCCTCCAACCTGATGTCTGGGGCGACAACCGTCGCCGCCACCGAGAGACCTGAGTCCTGGAACGAGCCAGCGGTCCCGGAGGAAGGGGTGACACCCGTCACCCCCAGCCAGCCAGCGCCACCAGTCTGCAGGGAGAGCCCAGCTACATGCCAGCCAGCGCCACCAGCCTGCAGGGAGAGTCCAGCTACATGCCATCCAGAGCCCTCTACCAGCCAAGGGAACCCAGCTGCTCACCATCAGGATAAGTTGAATTTGTTAAATGTGTTGCATCCAAAATCTTGTAAACACCCAGCCTTGCCTGTGCCCCCTGCACCTGAGGCTGGGGAGATTGAAATTTGGGAAAATAAGGACTTGCCTGTGCCACATGCACCTGAGTTCCTAGGGCAGGGGAGGGCATTGAGTAAGGGCGAGCCTGTGCCACATGCACTTCAGCCCCATGCCACTGGGCATGCCTTGGACCAGGGAAGGGAGCACTTAGGGCTAGGGGAGCCGACACCCAGGCAAGTGCCAGTCCCTTGCCAGTCTGTCATTGGGGAGGGTATCGGGGTGCCTCGGCCGCATACAGATAACGCTCAATGGAAATTTGTGTCTAGCCAGGAGCAGCCCAGCCGTGTCCAGCCCCAAGAAGCAGCCGTGACCAAAGCCGGAGATCCCCAGCCGCGTGTACGAGGAAGATGGTTACCTGGAAGCCTCTCCCATTGGTGGATGGTCCTGTGGGGCCTCCTGCTGGCAGCCGTGTGGCCTACAACCAGCTACGTCCTGGTGGGGTGGGACTGTGCCAACCCCACCCATGTCACGTCTTACAATAAAGAAAAGATGTGTGACACGGAGCCCCTACACCAGGAGGTGCCCCTGGGCCATGAAATACACGTCCTGCAGCAAGTCAAGGTGAGGGAAACCACTGGGTTCAGCTGTCAGCTCACCGTGTCCCAGTGGACATTCAGGTGTGGGGTATGGGGTCACCTCAAGGTGACCTCGGTCCCCACCCTCATGAGGCCAACCAAGATAGACCCAGAAGCGTGCCGAGACCTGGCCAGGAACCGAGTATACACGTTGCCAGGCAAGACCCAGCCACTGACGTTCCAGCTGAACCACCCCCTGTTCTTCACCATCGACATGGTGGGCGCCCTCGTCAACAGCCCCGAGGGGGTGGGTTGCGAGGGGGAGGACGTCCACTTTGAGGGCCAGCTATACCGCAATGAATTAGTGCTCCAGGAGCGGCGGCTGCTGGTCAAGGAGGAGACCTATGTGGTGGAGGATGGACGGGTGGAGTCCCAGTCTGACCACCTGACCCTCGAGTGTCCCCATTCTGAGCTGTCCTGTATCACTGGGGAAGCAACCTACGTGTGGGACCACCTGGGAAGAGATTGCCCCTTGAGGCTGATCCGCAGCCTCCAGCCCAGCCTGGTGAGGGATGCATATCTGGTTGACCATCAGGCCCAGTTTTTCATCAACATGACCAACCCCACCTCAATTGTGAACTGCGACTTCGAGGCCCATGCCACCAACCATCCAGCGTTGTTCGTGGCAGCTGACCCAGCCGCGGCTGCGCTGCCCAGAGTGTCGGCCAGGGATGTTGACGTTCCCCTTCAAGCACAGATCCATGCAGGTTATATTGGGTTTACCCTGGAAACGCGCATGAAAAGCACTGCAGCGGAAGAAGTAGCGGCCAACTGCTGGAAGCTCCAGCAACTAGATCCGGCCCACCCGGTGCGTGTCCAGGGGAGCACGTTCTCGGTACTGAGGGGAGACATCCTGCTGCAGCTGACCTGCCAAAGGCACAAGTATGTTGTCCGCGAACACAAGGAGTGTTGGGACAAAGTGCCAGTGGAGCCCACAGGTTTTGTAGACGCTGTGACACGGGTATACAGTGAGCACGCCACCAAGATTCCCTGCTCCTCCACCTACCCCCTGACTGTGCACGCGGAGGAAGGCTGGATAGAGTTAACCCCTGCTCCCAAGAAGAGGCCACCCCCGCTGGATACGCCTAAGCAGTTGTTGACAGAACCCTTAGATGACTTCAGTTCAGGTGGTTTGTATTCGCAGGCTGAGTTGAACGACTGGCAACAACTGCTGGCGTTCCCAGCATACAAGAGTGCCATGCTGACCGGCCTATCCTATGGCTCCTGCGTTCAGCAAGGCAGCTGTTCGGCCACAGGAGACCATGGGATAGTGTCCTACAACATTGACCGACTGGCGGAGGAAGGAGAGGCAGCCCTGGATGTCTGGGCAGGATTTAGACAAGCCATCCACGAGTGGGGAGATGGCGCCGCCATACTGTGCTTGCTGTTGCTGATCCTCAAACTGCTGGGGGACCTAACCATCATTTCTCTGGCAGCAGCACAAGGAGGAGTCCGGGCAGCCCTGAATGCGATATCACAAGTGTTCCTGTACCATCCAGCTTTATATAGGAAAGCGCTGGCTAGAGCCAGGCTCAACCATGCCAAGTCCCGGGACTTTTCAGTGGACTGGGATGCCATTCCCATCGGCAGGGAAGCAGCCGAGGAAATGGTGTCTATGAAATCAACTGACAGCGGGCATGACCGCCCAGGTAGGCCAGGACCGCCCTCTGGCAGACCCCGCGGCCCCTCAGGAGGACAGGCCGCTGCTCAGACAATCAACCTGGCAGCCAGTGCCCCAGCCGCTGCCAACAACAACCCGCAGGCCCCACTGCTGACCGTTCCAGCAACAACTGTGCCACCAGCAAACCTGATACCTGCCGGCGCTGACCAACGTATCCAACCCAAGTCAGCCTCTGCCTTCTATCCCACATTGGGAGCCCATCAACCCTAAGAAGATACTCACCACTAGGATTCCATTGAATCATTATCGTTTGTATATATTTTAGCCCTAAGGAGCGGGCCGAAGGCCTCAACCACTGTCGGAAGTCTGATAGGGAAACCACCTCCCAGCCTTCCGAGGGAAGAGTTGTGGTATTCGGCAACCGTGAGCCATGTCTATGGCACCCCTGATCTGGGGTTCGGTGGAGGGTCAATGGCCCTCCCCCGAGTCCTGGGGAAGGGGTCTAGTGACCCCCTCCCTACGCTTAGAATTAACGATTTGAATCTGTCATGTTTATTATGGTTAACTGTATTCTTAATTCTCCCCCACCCTTTCCAGGGATGGGGGAATCATTATTGCCCAAACTGACCATTGTATATGTATTATTTATGCTTTCATGTTATGATTATTTATTCCTATCCATGTAATTATTGTTTGTTGTATATAGCTTCAGTATCTCTTAACCCTTCAATAAAGTGACAACTGAAAATAGATGTTGATCATTATCTAGTGAAAGCTAGAGAAGCGTAGCTTCTCTATAGTAAGGTGTCCACGTCTGTCACACTGCCGTAATCTAATTGAACTCCGGTGTCTGCCATTTATCCTCGGCGGATACCACAAATACAGTAGCGTGTTGGAGGGGAGTGTTTTCACACCCCCCTGTAGAAAAGAGATGTTGAAAATCGGCGAAAAAAGGAAGGTTTATTTCTTAGTTGGTTGCTGCGAATAAAATGAAATATATGCTTACTATTGTGGTTGTATAAAAATATGCGGCATTATGCGGCCGCAAATACTGAAGCGGTTACCGACTCCTATTAGATAACTTTATTTAGTTTCTTTTTCTTTTTCTTCCCATAACTCTATTAAAAGAGATTGCAAGAGAAGATAAAACTTAGTTGTCCTACTTTTAATAGTATGGGTTATAAGTAAATGTTTGTGTATTAAAGCAGCATATCTATAAAAATATGAAAATGGTGGTCTTATTTATTTTAAGATAAGGTGGTGGGGAAGAGAAAAAGGGGTTATCAGTATCAAATCTTTAAGATATTCAATTACTGCTAAGATAAATTTTAAAAATTGATGCATTAAGTTAGCCACCTAAGTACACTTAAGTCCAGACTGTTTAAGAGATACTGAGATGTAATGTATTGTTTAGGCTGTAATTCTGTTATCTAAACCTGGAACAAATCCAAATGTATCGTACAGTAATGGTAATACTCCCCTCATCATGGCTATACAGGAAAATCATACAAATATAGGTATGTTAATATTAATATAAATGAGATATGATGTCTGGTTGACTGTCTGTGATTGGACCTATTTAACTTTCCTTTTCAAGAAATCTTTAGATTTATATCTTTTATGAGACAGTAGCTTAACCCTGAAGAGACAATTAGCACCCCCTATCCAAGAAATTACAAAAAATGGGATCAACTGCAGTTCCTGGTAAAATATTCCTGGTAACGAATATTTCCAAAAATCTATGAATTGTAAAGGCTGCTGTTACCAGGAATATTTTACCGTGAACTGCAGTTGATCAAAAAATTAAAACCAAAACCACCTATGGGGTTAAGCCCTAAGATATATCGGTATAAGGAATGTATGCTTGTCTGCTAAGATGCTGCTCTCTAATACAATGATTATGTTTTCAATGAAGCTTCAAAGAGGTCCTAGGGAGTTTATTTATTTTGTTTATATCCCTACATAGTTCAGATTAAAGTGAAGCTTCTTTTAAATGATAGGACAGTCAATATCTATGTGCCTGTCTTTTATTACTCTTCAGGAAAACTTTATTTGGATATTTATTTTTTTCCAAGAAACATTAACCAACCCTGTAAGACATCTTAAATTTAAATTTTAATGTTTAATTTAGAAAAATTAATTATTAAGTATTTTTTTCTTCATAAGTATTAATGTTTAAATTGTTTGATTATTGAAAAGAAACATTGGTGAAAAATAAAATTTTTTATCTAAAGAAACACATAAGAATAATATAGAAGCATTTTATCTAAACCAGGCAAAGATCTAAATATGAACAACATTTAACGTCTTTAATTATGATGTGATTCGAATTTATCACATCTTAGGCTGATATACATAACATCTTAAACAACCAAATAAGGAAAACTAAGAAGATTCAATCTCTCCTTTTCTGTCCAAACACCCGGGGGGGTATTGCGTTAAGTAACACTTACACCCAACTCTTTGATTGTACGACTTTTGTCTGTTCTTCTAACTAGGCATAGAAATGACCAAGACATTCCCCCTACCATGCTTATTGATGCAAAGATCTAAATGTTAAGGCAAAGTAGACATTCACCTAAAAAGGGATTCCTATAGCAGACAACCACCTTTGTTTATTTTTTTGCACTAAAGTAATCAAACGACGGTATTTTTCTAGGATATAATTTCTAGAAAGCTTACTTTATCCTTAGAAATTCAACTATTCACAGTTAACCTATTGTAGGTTTTTTCTTGTGATTCACAATATACTAGGAAATAAATTTTTACATGATATAATTTACCCAAGAAAAGTTTTATCTTAAGAAATGCACTATTTATAGCTGACTCATTATGCGAATAAAATGAAGCAAAAAAAGTGCCCTTACCTACTAAAATTTGTCGCAATTTTAACCAATGACATGTCTGGAATTTACCTTCACTGTTCTCCTATATATTGGCTGATTTAGAGAATATGTCTCTAGATTATCTCAATTCCTGGAAAATAATATATTCATATTTATAGTACTCTGAGAGCGATAATCAAGTTACTATCAACAAATAAACATTAACTAATAAATCAACAATAATAATTCCAGGGATCAAAAAGGATAAGACAATGGCCAATAAATTAATGTACATCCCAAAGTATTATATACAATTCCTTAACGTAGATTACAATTGGTGATTGAAACATTTGGACACTATACTTAATGAACCCACCAATCAAAATTCAACAAAAGCCTCCAAAGTTGTTGAGCTGACGAATAAGAAAACGTTATTATAAAACTAGTCCAATGTCCCCTCCCTCCCTGAATAATACAGCAAGGATGATTCTTTCCACAAGTAGCGCCGTAACAAAATCACATAAATATAGGATATTATTGTTAAATATAACAAATGATTTTAGATAACAATAATTTCTGATAATTTTAGAAGCAATGACAGTTATTTATAGCATTGTATTATAGACATCTTTCCACGGCTATTAAAATGAAAAATTATAAGAGTAAACCAGATTTGTTAGCCACGGCTAATAAAACTAGTTAGTATTAATCTTATTATAGTTATTTTAATATTCGTGGAAAATTAAAGTTTGGTCAAATAAACAGACCTATAGATAAGCTTTGTTACCAACAATATTAACATGAATACCTATCTAGTGCTTCCAGCTATATGCTAATGTAAAAATTATCTTCTTTTTTTCTCCTCATAAGATCGAAGGGAGAAGTGGAATATCATTAATAATATATAGATGTCAAAAATACCATGCTTTGGCCTAATTTCTTACCTATTATAGGGCTTAAGATATTTTTTTTTTCTTTATTTGTTTTGCTAAACCTGTTCTTTATTATTGGTTTCATCTGTGGGTAGACCCGCCCATTACCATTTTTTTCAGGAAATACACTATTTTTGGTACTAAAAAAACAAAAAGATACCATTAAATTTCTACTTTATCATATATGATATCAAACCCAAGCTTAACTTTATTAAATTCATTTTTATTTCAGTGAAATTGCTTTTGGACAGACCTGACATTAAGGTAAAATAATTCTTAATATCCCATTTAATAAAGAAATCACATAGAAAATTCGAAGATATATGCTAATGTGGTAAATTCATTTATGATAATGCTTTGATAATGTTATTTGTTTATGTTATTCTTGCATCATCGGTATGTTGTGCATGTGACAATGAATGGATGGAAAGAGCAGTTCATACATTAATTGGTCTTTATGTATAAATACTGATTGATGGCCTGATATGAGTTAGTTCTGTTTTGTCTTCTGGTAATTGTAGCAAAGTGCACATTATCAGTTGGACATAAGAGCTCTAACTAATATCAGGTTAGATCTCTTATTAATTACTATGCATTTAACCTTATATGCACCTTATACTCAAAATATATAACTTGCACCTAAAGGTCATAAAGTTATTACCTAAAGTAGCAAGGCTACTCTATAACTACTAGTCGTTGGTAAATAAGACTGAGGGGCGATTTTGCACACTAATTAATTGACTTATAATCTTATTTTATGTTTAAAATACAATAATGTCATAAATGAAGATTTCCTAAAGTATTCCTAAAACCAAAAGATTTTTGTCTGCAAGAAAAAATGATAAAAAGTAATTTTCTATAATTCCTATATAATATGTCATTATAAGACATGCAATCTTTTAAAATTGGAAAACAACATACATGTAAGTGTAACTACAAATATTTTAATAAAAAATGTAAAAACAGGATTTATAATTAAAGAATAACTATTTTACTTGATTCGTTTCAACAAATATTTTCATTAACAGATAAATTAATGAAGCAAATATGGTCAAATTGGTAATTGTATAACTGAGAGTTTCTTAACTTATTATCAGTAGGGCTACTAATCCAAAGATATAGTATGGACGTCAAGCCTGTTTTATTTCATTCTATTAGAGTTAGTTAATCAGAATTGAACATTTTCTGTTTTATTGATTTAAAATATTTGAATATATATAACAGGAATTTTAATGAAATTTATTGACTATCAATGCGGTTACTTTTCTAAAATATTTTATGTTTTAATTTACATATTAATTAAGACAATGGCCGATAAATTGAGGTACATCCTCATTGATAATATACAAAATTACCCCTTTTGTAGATTAAATTAGTGGTTGAAACTATTGGACACTCAACTAAATGAACCAACAAATCAAATTCAATAAAAGTCTCCAAAGTTGTTAGACCAAAAAATTAGAAATCGTTATTATAAACTTTGTGGACTAGTCTCATACACTGTCACATGTCCTCTGCCTCCCTATATTACTGCGCTACTTATGTACATTGTTTTCATGTAGGTAAACCAGAGAGGGGTGGACGGGTGTTCTGCTTTAGTCAAGGCATGTTATGAGCGACCTGACATAGGTAAGTTTTTATTCAGGGCAACACTATAATTCATTTTTCCATCAGTCACTCCATAAAGCTATGGGAAACATATAATTAATTTGTTTTGGCCATTATCTATAATACAAAGTAGAACGATGTCTGTCTGTCTGTTTGTCTGTTTGTCTGTTTGTTTGTAGCGAAGGATCTCGCTAACCGCCGAACCGATCGGGTTCTCCTTAACAGGGTAGATTCTCATATGTCCTGGGAAGGTTTTTAACTATTTTGGGGGAGGGTACTAGCACCCTCCCAAAAGAAATGACAAAAAAATTGAAAATGTTCTTAAAATCTGGGAGACTTCAACGTAACATTAAGAGGTATCCGTAACATAAAGAATTATCGTAAACTTTAACAAACAAAAACATTTAAAGTGCCACTAGAGGCCTCTAGTGGGCGTAGCCGCTAGTTTAACATATAATGATGATTTTTTTGTTAAATAATTTTGTTAATTGTACCCCATACCAATACTTATTATCTAGAGTATTTTGATAATTTTGAGTGTCAAACTTCTAGAAACCTATAATAATTAAGACAAAAAACTTAATTCTTACTTTGATTTTATTACAAAAAATTCCCAACAAAGATTTATTCATAATCCCTATTTTGACCTAGAAACCCCAAAACTTTACAAAATAAAGATAAAAAGAAATAAGAAAATCCACCAATTAAGAATTACAAACTTTTTGTTTTATTTTAGTAAAGTTATTGTTGAAACGGCCTGATACAGATGTAAATTTAGCCACGTATTATGGAACTACAGCTTTAACTTGTGCTATAAGGTAAATTTTATAGAAGATTTTCTACAAAAAGTCAAACGACCATCTGTTTTGATTATAACTACTCAGACTTTAGGCTGTTTTTTAACTCTATTCTATAGCCGAGAAATATTTATTAGAAATATAAGAAAACATTTAATCCAACTAAAATTCAAAGCATTTCTTAGAAACATACTTCACTAATACTGACTTCGTCCCTGGAGGCCTCTAGAGGGGGGGGGGGGGGATTATATCTACCTCCTTAAATTATACTTGTAAGAAGAAAAAGAAAAAAGATTTTTATAGATATAGCTGAATGCCTTTCCATGACCTGTAAGAAGCTTACTAAAAGGCAGAGACATATTGGTACAAACACACAGACATACTCAAAGACAGACAGTCAAATACACTGATAGATACACAATCATCCTATTATTTTTCTATAAGATAATCATTTGTTTTTTAATATTTAGAAATGGAAATTTGGAAGCAGTGAAGGCTCTCATACAACATCCAAAAATAAACGTGGATTTTCAGGTATTTGCAAGGATATTGGACTGCAATGAATATACAAGTCCGCAAGGTTTTATTTAACCATTATCTTATTTGTTGGATACAATAATCTTTGTGGGCTTAAATTATAGTTATTATTGGTTGACACCAACAGGGTCCAAATTGTTCCAGCAAAAATTTTAACATACAAGATTCCTGACTGTAAAGCAGAACCATATTGGTTCACTGGTTAGTGAGATCCTTAGCTACAGACGAAAAGCAATTACTACTTTATGTAATAGGATGTGTATTTACTTATATCTAAAAACCATTACCTTTATTTTGTCAATACTTATATATTTGTTTTACTTTAACATGAGTAAACACAGACAGGGATCTTCAGGGATAAGACAATTGACGATTAATTGATATACAACCCAAATGAGGATAAACAAGATTATCCCCTCTGTAGATTAAAATTATTGGTTGAAACGTTTGGACACTAGTAACCAATCAAAACTCAGTGAAAGTTAAAGTACCTAGCGAATAATATAACGTGATAATAAAAAAAACTTTGGGTACCAGTATAGATTACAGTAAAATGTCCCCCCTGAAACCCAGAGTAAATGCCTTTTCTTTTATCTAATTTTACAGAATACCCTTACCCCAGCACTTAGTAGACTCGTGGCTTCTCTATAACCGAATATGTATGTATATACGGTTGATTTACCTGAAAGCGTCACAGTAAAACAAACGTTAAATGGTTCTGAATTTCTATCGTTAAATGTCCAGTCTTTTTTTTATATATAATAAACAAACGATAACGCGGAAGGCTCCTACAATACGATGCAGTCAATAACTATTAATTCATTTTGTAACATTTTTTTACGCTAATTAAACTATGGGTGATATAGTTGTCTGTATTTTTAGTAGCTATGCTGTGCTACATTATTCATGGATATTGTCATCATTGTTTAATATTTGTTTTGGTTTGTTTAGAGTAAACACGGAGAGAATGCTTTGTTTGAGGCTGTAGCTTATAAAAGAAGAGATATTGTGGAAATTCTAATCTATCAAGGTACAGTGTAATACGCAGAGTGTGTTCTATAAAGTTGCTTTCCCCCACTTTTGATTTTATCATACCTGTGTACCTAGACTTTAAAGGTATGATAATCAGCAAAATAAGAAATGTATACTGTATATGTATTATGTATTATTCAAAACCTTTAAAATTCTATTACATTGAAAACTTGTTTTTTTTTATAAGAAAAGACCAGGTAAAGTGTAAGGGGGTTAGTTTTCATGTGTTTGTGTTTACTTTAGATCAGGTTAGAATATGGGTACAGACTTCGCGGGTTTAGCGTCCCCTTCAGGGGTTAAGCATTCAGCTAAAAAACATGGCTTATAGGTTCAGTAGGCTCTTGCAAATATCATTTACATTTTATTGAAGGTGGATGTAATATAGACATTGTAGACCTACATGATAGAACTCCCTTCATCATTGCTTGTCAGTACGGGTTTCAGGTTAGTTATAGCCAGGCTGGACAATAATGAATATACTATCACATGGATGTTGCACCAGATTTTCATGTACTCTGATAAAGTGATGCTCGCATCTGGCTAAAAAAATAATACCCCCCATCCATCCCATCTATACCCTCCCTCCCCTACTATTGACAATTATGAGTAGAGCAGCATTAACAAAGCTACATTATTGGTATGGTTATCATTTACAGCTCATTACCTCTCTCAACAGAAAAAGTGTTTAATAGCAATTTAATTTTCTTCGGACATTAAAATAAAAATCATAAAACTATTTAATCTTTAAATTTTTCATTTTAATATCCTCTGAATGTTATACATGATTTTTCATTGGTATACACAGAGATTAATCATGAGGGTATGTCCTTCGATGGATGGGGTAAAAATAGGAGAAAATTGACCTTCCCAATTTCAATTTTTATGAGTATATTCATAAAAAGGACTCGTACCAATATCCCGATCCTCAACGAAAAATCAACACATTAGGCAATTTTTAGAAGGTTGTTGACACTCCCAACAAGCTTCTGCGAATTTGTATGCTTATGTTGTCAACCCTGTAATAATACTATCTCTGGACACAAGTTTCCTCAAAAATAAACATAACAAAATTAGTTTAAAATCGGATGAGGATGGACCTACTTTGTCATTCTTCAAAATAATTAAACTTTCTTTTAGGATATTGCGTTGTTGTTGATTCATAATGGCTGTGATACAACTGTCCAGGTAATATTGTTGTTGTTGATTCATAATAGTTGTGATACAACTGTCTAGGTAAAATTGTTGTTGTTGTTGATTCATAATAGTTGTGATACAACTGTCTAGGTAAAATTGTTGTTGTTGTTGATTCATAATAGTTGTGATACAACTGTCCAGGTAATATTGTTGTTGTTGTTGATTCATAATAGTTTTGATACATCTGTCCAGGTAATATTGTTGTTGTTGTTGATTCATAATAGTTGTGATACAACAGTCCAGGTAATATTGTTGTTGTTGTTGATTCATAATAGTTGTGATACAACTGTCTAGGTACTATTGTTGTTGTTGTTGATTCATAATAGTTGTGATACAACTGTCCAGGTAATAATTGTTGTTGTTGATTCATAATAGTTGTGATACATCTGTCCAGGTAATATTGTTGTTGTTGTTGATTCATAATAGTTGTGATACAACAGTCCAGGTAATATTGTTGTTGTTGTTGATTCATAATAGTTGTGATTCAACTGTCTAGGTAATATTGTTGTTGTTGTTGATACATAATAGTTGTGATACAACTGTCCAGGTAATATTGTTGTTGTTGATTCATAATGGCTGTGATACAACTGTCCAGGTAATATTGTGTTGTTGTTGATTCATAATAGTTGTGATACAACTGTCCAGGTAATATTGTTGTTGATTCATAATAGTTGTGATACAACTGTCCAGGTAATATTGTTGTTGATTCATAATAGTTGTGATACAACTGTCCTGGTAATATTGTTGTTGTTGATTCATAATAGTTATGATTCAACTGTTTAGGTAATATTGTTGTTGTTGGTTCATAATAGTTGTGATACAACTGTCCTGGTAATATTGTTGTTGATTCATAATAGTTGTGATACAACTGTCCAGGTAATATTGTTGTTCTTTATAATAGTTGGTCAACGTTTAAAAAAAATTATTTTTTAGGATGATTGTGGAAGAAATGGACTTTACCATGCAGTTAAAAGGTAAATTTAAATAAAAAGTAGTTTTTTTTGTCTCAAATAAAAGATTTTAAAAATGGCGGGTTCGATTACGATGTACTTTGCAGAGAATTTGTATGTTTATTTAAGGATGGTTTTAGGTTCCAAAAGATAAGGTAAGAAAAAAATATTTAGAAACATCTCTAGAAATAATATGTAATATTCAACAGGAATTATTAGAATAAGTTACTTACATACATGCAAATATAAAGGCGGTTTCCCTCAAATAACATTTGAACCACAAATGAACTTTTTGAGAAAAAAAAATTATTTTGATTCAAAAATAATAGTCAGGTTGGATGACCCCTGCCTGCAGAAGTTAGGTTTATCTGGGTTAGACCTCCTTGCCCAAGTAGGAGGTAGATTTAAAGAAAATAATATTAAGATGGTAGTGTTCAAGAAATTATTTTAATTTAAATCACCATTACCTTCTTTATTATGAGTTTTATTGGCAATAAAACAGATCTTTTAATTCGCAGCTTCTCTATAGAGTATTTTTATAATGGTTGTACCTACCTGTCAATCTTTCATCTGCTTAGGCGCAATTTATCACCAAAGAGGTAATGAAAAAAAAATTTTAAGTACTACTTCTCCATAAGAAAAAAATCTACCTCTCCATAAGAAAAAATCTAACATCTCCGCAAAAAAAAATAATCAGAGAGGGGATTTTTATTTTTTGGGGGGTTGGGGGTGTCCCACCCCCAAAGAAAATAGCTTAAAACCACCACAGGACCAATATTTATATACCCTGAAGAGTAGAATCCAATTGGTTCAGTGGTAACCGAGATCTTAAGCTTCAGACGGACGGACGGACGGACAGACATCATTCTACTTTGTATTATATATAACAGTTTATTTTCCTTTTTAAAGCTTTGTGGACTGTACCTTTTTCTACTGCTCTAGTTATGTACATGATTGTCCTTGTTAAAACTAATAACATTTCTTAAAAACCAATGCATTACTTGCTTGATGCAGTATAATGCACTTGTATGGAAAACTTTTATTTTATGTGAATATTATTTTAGATATATCATATACAATTTGCTGCATACACTCTTAAAAAGCATTCTGTAGTTAAACATTGGTTTAGGGACAGCTAGGGGCAGTCGTAGTTTCATTCTTTTCGACTCCACACTGTATGATATCAATTAAAATTAAATTCTAATTATTGCTTTGAAACTTATTAATATCCGCTGGATTAGAATAGGTTTTCAGCCATACTAAAAAATCATGCATTGCCTCGTATTACATAAATTTGCCATAAATAATAAAATGAAAAGCATTAAATTAATTCCAGTTTTTTTATCCCGGGCCTACGACCCCTCTCAACTAACAAATCTGGCTTACTCTTTTAATTTTACATTTTAATATCCGCGGAAAGCTATCTATAATACGATTCTATAAATAGCTATCAAATAAAATGCCCTGATTAATTAGGAGAATAGCGACTGTACCGCTATTCCTGGGGACAGGTTTTTATCTGTTTTATGTGATACTGAAATATAGAAAAAATTATCCATTTTAAAAATATTTTTTTTTACAGTGAAACACTTTATAGTTAGTAAGTACTTTTATTGTATTCTTTTTTCTTTACAAAGTATTAATGCAGACTATTGCCATTCAGGAAGGGAGAGGGCATTGGGCTGTTTATTACACTAGTCCCCAAAGTTTTATTATAACATTTTCTTATTCGTTGGTTTAACAACCTTGGGGTATTTTCTTGAATTTTGATTGGTTGGTTCATATAGCTGAGTGTCCAAACATTTCAACCATTAATTGTAATCTGGCAATTTTGTAAATCATCATTTGGGATGTACATCAATTCATCGGCCATTGTCTTATCCCTTTAGATTCCTGAATGCCATTGGTATATAGTTGAGGTATTAAAGAACATTAGTTGTAAGTTTATGGCAATGATAAAAAAAGTAACATTGGCATTTATACTACAAATAGATCAGCAACGACTACTTTCTTTGCTTTCCCTTTAATGGCCTGTCGAGCGCTGAACTCCATCTACTCCTACCATTCATATAAAGTAAAAGAAGGGGGGGGGGGGGGGGGCGGTATTTGTTTCCTATTTTTAACCTAACTTTTCACGGCAAATTCCTGCGGTGCCTTAATCCAGTTTGTTTACCCAAGTACATATTATAACCTGACCTAACCTGACCCAAAGTAATAAACTAACAAAAGAAAAAAAGACCCCTTCCCCCCAACATTATTACCCCAAACAGCTAAACATTTTGTGAAGGTGTCTCTTAGTTGTGTGTTGGTTTATCAGTAATGCTCTACAGGAAATTTAATTTTATTGAGAAATTGTTATTTATTAAATGTTTTTTAAGAACTTAATAAGAAAAACTTTTTAGGAATAGACAAATGATAATTCATGCTCTCTTGGACAGAAGAACTCCTTACACTCTCAGGTAAGTAAAAACTGTATACACAAGGTTTTAAATCAATAGGACAAGTACATAACTATTATTAATGAGTGTACTAGGATAATGAATATGGCCTCTGTATAAAAAGTACTTTTTTTTCTCTTTTTCACATATTAAAGTATAGAACAAAAAAGAAAACTACTTAAATTTTTTTTTATTTTAGAGCTCAATGTAGAACTGTAATAAGAAGTTTTATAAGGTAATAAATATGAAAGATACTCTATTATCCTAGAATGTACTCACTTTTATAAAGTACAACAGCATATAACCATTAGTACACAAAATTTAATTAAATAATAGTTGAAATTAAAAATCTATTTTCTTTATTCATTTTAGTAAATAAGTCTTTATAAAAAAAATATTTGTAAAATTATAGTAAAGGTGTACAGAACACGTTCTGTGCAAAATTGGACTTTATATTAACCCGTCATCGATTTTTAAATAGCGAAGCTAGTGTACAATTTTCACATGTCTAACTTCGATCTGCCGGCCTTTCTGAAATGGATATTGCTTAACCACTATTTGAAACAAAAACTGGTAGTCAAAAACATGATATATGATCACGATGGAGTTTCTCTGAAAAGAATTACCCATACTTTCTTGATTTTGTGCTCTAATATATACAAGAGGATACTCCCTTTTGGAGCACTATCATTTATAATTTGAATAGAAAAAGAAAATTTATTCTTGGGAAGGGGTCATTTTTTTCTGGGGGAGATTTCTTTTGGGAGGGACAAGATATCCCTCCCCAAAATATTTATAAACATTTCCTGATCCTATAAGTGTAAAGGAAAACCACATCGGTTCAGTGGTTGGTGAGATCCTTCGCTACAGACAAAAAACTTTACTACTTTATAAATAGGATTGCTTTAGACGGTTTGACATCTTAAATACTTCGGTACAAGGATTATTAACATTTTTTCTGATATAAAAATTCTTTCTAAACTCTTATTCTTTTGTATTTCCTATTTTTCCCATTCCTATCATTTTATCAGGAAGGAAGAGAACATTGGACTGTAAATTACACCCAAAGTTTTATAACCCTGTTTTCTGATTCGTTGGCTCAAAAGATTTGGTACATTTATCATATTTTGAATAGTTGGTACTGTTAGTGTCCAAACTTTTAATAAAGAGGGTAATTTGGCTTCTTCTCATTAGATGTTTTTAAAAATTTATCTTCCATTGTCTTATCCCTTCTACCTGGATATTATCATATATTGGATCTGTCATATAAATAGACATTTATGTCTAAAAGAATTATCTTCACTTTTTCTTTTGGAGCGTAGTTTAAATGATAATTTGTGTCTGTACGTCCCATACTAGAATAATTTATTGTTGACGGAATTCTAGAATTTGTTTACAATAAATGAAACTATACTAAATTTTATAAGGATACAGCTACTCAATGCCTTGTTAAAATACCGCCTCCAAAGACATTGGAAAAACATGGCCTTTACTCTTCTTAGAGATTAACAAGGATGACAACATCCATAAAAGCGAAGCTCTAAAACGGTGGGACAAACAAACATTAATATTTGTAGAGTGTCAGAACTGAATAATCAGAATATAAATGTATAAGAGTCGAAGCGAAAGTGTGAGTAAATTTGATGAAAACTGCTCAAATACAGGATAATGTTAAAGGACATACTTTCTGGTAACGCTTATAGAGTTGCTACGCTTTCTAAGTTGTTCCTAACTACTGCAGGAATCATCTTCAAAAGTTTGAAATAGATAGGACATAGGACAATTCCAATATGCCTAAATAAACGAAAAAAGCTATCCGTTTCGTACGGTCTATACTACTATGCGATAAATAACTATTCTTATTTTTAGATCTCAGCTCGGGCCAGGAGAGAGTATTAGAACAATCCTTAGGAAATTTTATATTACATAATAATAAGACTAGCGGCTACGCCCCCAGAGGCCTCTTGGGGCACGTAAAATATTTTCTTTTCGGTCTATGATTAAATCAGCTGTTTAACAACAATATTTTTTCTCTCGAAGCTACACTGTAAAGGAGAACCATATCGGTTCAGCCGTTAGCGAGATCCGTCGGTACAAACAGACAGATAAGGATAAGTGGGTAATATTTTTGAAAATGTTCATTTTTGCTTCGTTGCTTACATATTTAAACAAATAGGGGAGGGGGGGGGGATTTGACCCCATATATCCTGGTTGGGTGAAGCCCGTAGGTAATGGTAAGCCACTAGAAACAAAATTATACAACTTCTGCAGAGCAATTTTATTGTTGAAAGAATTAAGTCATTGTTACAACTTTTGTTGAATTTTGATTGGTTGGATCAATAAGTAGAGTGTCCAAACGTTTCAACCTCTGATTTTAATCTACAAAAGTGGAAATTTTGTGTTTCATCATTGGATATGTACATCAATTTATCGGCCAGTGCCTTATCCCTTCAGATCCCTGAAAATTTACGGCTAAAATGTAATATATAAAATTGTAGAAGGATTCCGAAGAGCGAGGTTCCAGCAACTGTTATTTCATACCTACAATTTCAATCTTAAGCTGGGCAACTCAAAATTTGAGTCTTTTACTCCAATTTTATTTCTATAAAATATTGATTATATACGTTGTGATCAAAGTTCAAAAAGTATAAATGTAATCATTTAGTATAGACAATAAAAGATTTAAATATTCTAGAAATGACTATTATTGCATCGTATTATAGATATCGGCCCCTCTGGTCTGATAAAACTGGTTTTAATCTTATAATTCTCCATTTTGATATACGAGGAAAATATTCAAAAAGTCACAGCTCTCTATCTTACCTACAAAAAAATGACATTGAAAAAACTAGAGGAAGGGGGGCCTTATTAAGTCCCCCGGCCGATCTGTAAGGGTTAAGGCCTCCTACCTACTAAGATATTAATCAAATCTCGTGCCTAAAAATATAATTAGACCCCTAGACAATTAAAAAAAGTTGGGTTCTTAAATAAATAGAATAGGATAAATAAATTTGTATAATTAACTTTCATTTAATTTTTAATCCTTATATAAAAGTAACGGGATCTGTGTCTAAATGTCTGTCTCTCTGATCAGCTGAAGTTCCGAACCGATATGAATTACCTTTACAATGTATCTCTTCATAATTTGTATAAGGAATAATAAAATTTACAATAAAAAATCACCCTCCCAGAAAATGTTACCTACCCCCAATATTTTTTTTTTAATTTTTGTTATTAAAACTAACTTTTTTTTTTTTGGGGGGGGGGAGGGAGGGTCTCCACTTTCACCTATCCCATTCCCCATCTTAAGTGTCCCTAGCTTAAAATAGCCGCTAGTATATATTTTGAAAATCTTTTATTTAATATTAGAAGATTTTTTTTTCATATACACGGTGTTTCAGAAAAAACTGCGTTTTCCGTTTTTCTGACACAACCAGAAGGAATACAGAAAAAAAACGATTATATGTCCTTATTCTCTGTAAAAAAATACATCAAAGTTATAACAGGTGTTTTTCATTATCTCTAAAAATACGGCCTCTATGATAGGTACATAGTTTCCAAAAATGCTTTATGTGAAAAATGTTGTGCAAGAAAAATTAAAATAACTCTTCTATTATGTATAAAAAAAATCGTAGAATTTCAATATTGATTTAGAAAAAGGTATAAGAAAAGCACCTTAATGAGTTTTAAAGGTGAAATGCTTTTTAGCTCCTCACAAAAGCATTTTTAAGAAACTGCAATTTGTCATTTTTTCACATTTCTTGATTGTGATGCATTTGCAGTAAAAGAATCTTCTTTAATAATGTAGGTTATAGTAAAAAGAAAAAAAACTCCTTTTTATTTGACAAAAAAATCTCTAAAGACAAAAAAGTTATTGAAGTTTGAATTTTTTTTATTAAAGCATTTAATTAAAAATTATGGATAAATTATGAGTTTATATCTTAACCTGTCAATCAAATTAAAGAATTATTGGAATAAATGAGGGGTGGGGATTTACAAACATGAGCAATTTTTAAGGTCATGTTTCTTAAGTATACAAAAAAACTGAATATTTGTTTTCAGTGAGGGAATTTTAAATGAAATTTTTAGTGTAATTGGTAGAAAATTGTATTGGCCGTATTAAGATGTTGTTTTCAAGTAAATAAATTTTTGAAAACCAACCTGAAGGCACAAAATTCTACCAGAAAAAAGCATAATATGCATCTTTTGAAATATTTATGCTTTAAAATGCGTCGTTATTTTCAGAGATATTAAAAAACACCTGTAACAATTTCGATGCATATTTTTATAGAGAATATTGACATATAATTATTTTTTTTGTACTCCTAATGGTTGTTTCCCAAATTTTTTTTTGAAACGCCCTGCAAATTTTGGTTTTATTGGTATTTAAAAACCCATCTCAAGTGTAGGTTGTCCTCATATGAAGCATTTATAACTGCAAAGAAAATTAACTGTTTGTAGGTCAATTAAAGAGGAATTGAATTATAAAATGATGCTCAAAACCCAATGAATTAGTTATAAGTAACAAATATATAGTAATTCTATCATTCTAAAAGTTAGTTTTTTAAAAGTTTTTTTTTCAATTCCTCAACATTTAGAATGAAATGTATAAAGTGGATGATGTCATTCTTGTTACGCATACAAAACAAGGATATAAATATCCATGAAAACAATTTTCTATGATAAAGTTCTATTCAATATTTGTTGATAATTTGAGGGAACCGCTAACGAATTTTAAGCCAAAAATAATCTTAAAAAACGACGTACAAGGACAAAACCTTATTATAGAAAAGCTTCAATAATATAAGAGTTACATTGGCTTACTTCAAGAGTAATTAAATACGAGTAAAGCATAAATTGGTTGTGCATTTGTCTGTCTGTGTGTTTCTTGTATTTATACAAAATTACTAAAAGAGAAAAAAAGTAATGTGAAGCTTAAGCTTTTGATAACGACTGACTACATTTTAGGGATGCTTCATATGACTCTATGGATGGTTTTAGGCTATTGTAGTTTGATATTTAAGTTATGGGTTAATATTAGGCTATTTAAAAAAAAATTAATATAGAAACCCTAGAAGCTAGTAAAATACAAAAACAATTGAATTACTAAAACTGTTCAAGTTAGGTTCCTCTTTTCAGGGAATTAACACACTGGTCATTCGATAGTTTAGATTATATTTTTAGAGCTTGGGTTATTTACAATTGCCAAACAGCATAGCTACTCTATAATTAGTTGGTATGTCTGACTAATTGATATATTATTATTTGGGTCTTACACCATATTTTCATGTTCACTAAGAAAGTGAAACTTACAGAAGTAAAAAAAAAAAAAAAATTTCCCACTCCCCAACCCCCTTTTATCCCATTCTCTTCCAACTTACTGGATGAAGGAACTGACCAATCAACGATTTCCATATAAGCAAACTAAATTGACGACAATTTTCCCCCTGTTATAATATCCACGAATATTCTGCATCCATTGTTTGAAAAATACCATATTTAGTTTCAATAATTTTTTTATTAGTTTTGTTATTCTATAGAAATAATTATACTATTTACTGCGCGGCTAACTAAAAATTTTAGTTGGATTGTATAGACAATTCTGTTTGGTGAAATCATCAGTGGAGTGTGTGGGTGTAAGCCAGGACCTGCTAGATGTGCTGCTAGCCACATTAGGCTGGTCCAATTTTACAACCCCAAAAATGTTCTCGTTTTCCTTCTATTTACCTTGAAAAAGAAGACCTTATAAACACAAACAGCATGATTCTTAATTAATTTAAATGAAATGTCATGCAAATAAAATGCAAATTTATTTCGAAGGGAGGGGGGAGTGTGTTAAAAATGATCCCTATGATAACAAGGCTTAAGCATTTCTATAATCAAGTCCAAAAAGTAAATAACCTATTGACAGTATCCTATTTTTTAATAATTTTGCAAACTTATTATTACGTTTCTGCTTATTAAGTTCTGGCAGTCTATAAGTACTAATGTTCGTTTGTTGATTTTTACGCTTCGTTTTTGAGGATGTTGTCATCCTTGTTTATTAAAGGTTTCACATAATTTTTTAAGATCAATTCAAATTTTAAAACTTTAGGTCATGCTACTATTGCGCCCATCTCCACACATTAAAGCAAAAAAACATAGGATGTCTAGAATATATGTATATAGATAGATAGATATATCAGATAGATAGATACATCAGATAGATAGATATAATTTGATGATATAATAAATCTTTGTCTTCATGTTCTTTTAATTCTTTTTCTTCTTTTTTCAGGCAAATATTCCGTAGGGTGACTCAATGGACATAGAATATACGTGGATATATTGACTGGGGAAAATTTGTAATCAATTTAGCGTGCTAACATGGATTAGATAATTGGTAAGTTCGTTCATCCAGTTGGAGGGGATGGAATTGGGTAAAGAGGGTATCTTTATTTTAGCCGGCTGCAAGAATCACCATATTAGAATACATGAAAATCTGATGCAACATCCAAATAATAATATACCGATTGATGACTCACAGCTACAGTATAACGTTCGTATTTTCTTATTGAAGAAAACTGATTTTTAGAGCAAAACTAACCTACAGTTTTATTGATTGTTCTGTCGTGGAGAATTTTGTGTATTTATATTGCTTTTGCCACGGTTTCTGATTGATGACCCTATCGTCTGCTAGCAAATTGCTTTCTGTTCTTTAGTAGGGACTCGGCTGTGTTTATATTTCCGACGCTATTAGCTCATGTCAAAAGACCTAATACAAAATACTTGCTATGCCTCGCTATCATGGGATGTAATCAACCTTGTTTGGTTGTCAGCCGTCAAAACAGACCGCAATGTCTACCCAGGGAGGGAGGGGACTTTGGTCTACAAATTATGCAGGTATGTATAAACCTTTTTGGTCCCTTTTAGGTGTTTTAAACAGGAAGGGAAATTTTGTTTATCGTTATTGGAAATGGCTTATATTACAGATGCATGCAGAAGGGGGTGTATCAACCCCCCTGTCGAAACCAATGGGATGGATACACCTCTAGATGTTCAGGCTCCTACACCCCCCCCCCCTAACAAGGGTCTGAATACTCCTAATACACATCCCTAAAAATGCTAAGGGGGAAGAGAAGAAAGGTTTTTTAGTGCGCTACGCGCACTCTTCTAACAGAGCCCTGTACACACCACTGGAATTATTCCTTAAAGTCCCTGCTCATATGAGACGCCTAATTTTGGCTTTTGCCTACGCAAATCGTCTTTGTATATCCATAAATATCAAATGGGAACTTTATTAATTTAACATCTAAGGCTCATGTACTTCATTTCCTTGTATTAAAAAAAGTACAATTTTGATCACAAGCTTTAATAAAATTCGCATTATGATCCATATACGTATATTAACTCTATTAATCCCCTCACAATTAAAAAAAAACAGTTTACTTCCCCCCCCCCCCTCAAATCCTGAAAATAAAAAGCTTGGACGTCCCTACTGTATACATATATTCATCGCATGGACTCACAGATAGTTCTCACCGATTAGAGAAATTTCTTTTTGTGCTAAAAATTATGAAAACAAAAATGACAATAATCAAATAAGAGAAGCTCTTTCATTTGTAAAGTCAGACAAAAGAACATTAACAACAATTTAATATGAACATCCTTACATTTTAAGCTATCTAGATTGTACAGGAATCATCATACCAAGATTCTAATTGATAGGACAATTCTGACATGCATAAGTTTACGATAATAGCAATAAAAGACTGCCCTTATATGAGGAAAAGATTCAATTAAAAAAAAATATTTTGAGAAATACAGTTGTTGTTTTGACCTCTTCTTTTCGATTCAAATCCAAATTATTTAAACAAAAGAAATTTGAAAGAATCAAACACACAAAAACTGAAATGTTATTTGAACTTTGATCTGCAAAACTTCAGAAACAAATGTTAGATGAAGGATGATTTTATCTGCACATAAAAATGTAGTCAATTGAATAGTTATTTCTCGCATCGTATTATAAACAGATTTCCGCGGATATAGAATGTACAATTATATGATTAAAACCATTTTTTTAGCCCCGAGGTGCCGAAGGCACCAGCTAAAAAAACTGGTTTTAATCGTATGATTGTACATTTTTATATTCGTAGAAAGCTGGATATAATACGATGCTAGACATAGTTTTTTCGTATGGATGAGAACAGGTTCCTATCCACCGGATTCGAATGAATACGAGAAATAAAACTATTATGTTTCAGTTAGATGAAAGTATTTTTTAGTAATAAGCAAAGACAATCGAACAGGGGCGTCCAAGCCTTTTTTTTTTTTGAGGGGGAGGGGAATTACCCCTGGGACGTCCTTGCAATCGAAGCTTCCCAATACGGTCGTGCGTACTGTCAAGCCCTAATAATAGAAAAGCTTTTTTCAGCAAAATTTCGTTCAAATTTTTGATAAATAAAGCTTTGCTACCTTTGGATATAACCTTGCTTGTTAGCATATTGTTGTGAATTGGTTATGACCATAAACGGGCATGTTTACGTTTTTACTTCTCTTAAATCAATTTTCATGTGGTCGTTCAAAGAATTTTTTTTGTAAAATACTTCACCTTTTTTCGGTAATTATTTTCACAGATTAGGTACAATATTTCCCCCTAAAATAGCCTTATACCTGTCCTAGTACATTCTACCACAGTGATAGTTATAGACCTTCCCAGGACCTTTATAGAAAACATAGAATTTTTTTGTTTCGTTCAAAAATATTAAAACAACAAATATTTTGTTGTTTTAAGTAATTATAAATCTTGCATTTGTCGACTTTCAATAACTTTATGAGATACAAAACATTAAATAAATGAACGCAATCTTTTAGCATTTGAAAAGTAAATATATATAATATATGTATAATAGATATGTGGTTCTTTTACTTTTTAAGTTGCCAACCATATGTTTCAGAGGGATTGAGAGTGCATATAGATTCTAAAACTTTTATTTCACATTAATTTTACAGTCCCTAAGCAGGCGCGGCTGTTTTCTATTTTCTGCGAATGAAAGATAGAGATCTAAAAAAGTGACCTTTTAAGTATCAATATAACACATAACTGGGAGTTGAAGCCTGGCAGGGTCATCCAGGTAAAGAGCAAAAATATATGCATTCTATGTTACCAAAATACTAAAATATCCTTTTCCTATTGTAGTACATCCTAATGTAAAATATAGGCATTCAAGTCTATATCAGGTTCCATGTATCTTTTCAAATGGCTTCTGTGACCGCAATTTTTTACTTTTAATTTTAAACATGACACATCTTAATTTCATGAAAATATGCCGCCTTTTTTCCACCGACACCTGAATGCGGCGGCTTGCAGCTGCCTAGTACAGCTACCTCCAATGAAGATTTTTTTGTTGAGATTTCTTATAAATAAATTGCATAAAACATTTTTTAAAATATGTTCTTGTAGCGTTTAAAAAGTTGCTTCTAAAAAATTAAAATGGTATGGGCGCGCGCGATGAGTTGGTAATATGTACCAAAAAAACCGTCCGTCTACTCTAGTAAAGAAAAATACTTCACGGGGCCTCAAAAAGCTGTTTAGTTCATTTTTTGGTGCGCTTTTCAAACGTGTACATCTGGTGAAAAAAAAACAGTAATGCGTTTTAAGTTAAAAATATTTCTTTTCATTGTGATTATTTATTAATTTTCTATATGTATTCTATTGCTTTTTGTAAATTGTCGTTTTATTATGATTAACAAAGATGACAACATCCAGAAATCGATGCCTGCAAATCTATCAGACAATAAGAATTTTCCCAAATGCTATGTTATAATATCAAGGAAATACTACGTATAAGCCTAATGGTTATAAGAATCCCCATTGTAAAAATCAAAGTTCTAGAAGTCATTTTCAAAATTTACTGATAAAAATATTGAAAATAATTAGATTTTTAAATAGACGACAGACGTAGAATGATCTTTTTAAGATGCTTCGCTGTCAATTTGTTCTTCGCAGGGTTTTAAAGATTTTTAAAGATTGGAAGATTTTTACATTCTTATTTAAAGTTAGAGCTATACGTTACTGAAGCACAGACAGACACAGCCTAAATCATTAGTAATTTTTGTTTTAGTTATGAACACATCTTACAATAGAATCCTAATGTTTATTATAACCTTTTATAATTTCCTTATTTTTGTGTGAAAACAAACTTTTACTTTATAACTTTATCAACACTTAAATCACATAAAAATATTATAAATCAATTAAAACAATGGTAATGATTTTCATTTACAATAATGTCATTTTAAACAAATAAAATATAAAGAAATTGCAGAAAGTTAATACAAAATTAAAAAGTTTAAGCAAAAATAGTTATTAATCGCATCGTAATATAGACAGCTTACTGCAGGTATTCAAATGAAAAATTGTAAGATAACTTCCAGTTTTGTTATTACTAAGGGGCCAATGTCCTAGCTCACAAAACTAGTATTGATCTTGTAATTTTATATTAATATTCGTGAAAAATTGTCTGTAATAAGATGCTATGTCTCATTTTTCAATATGTCTGAGAACCGGTTCTAATCCAGCGGATATTAATCGGTTTCGAATTGTTACTGGAAAGCAAATTTATTTTACGTAAGGTTAACTTTGTAAAACGACATTTACATACATTCTATTTTGGCTCAATTTTTGACAAAAATGGATGTACAATATACGTGGATAAATTTACATGGAAAAATGTATCGTCAATTTAGGTTGCTAATTCGGACCTGTTGCTAATTAGTCAGCTCGTTCATCCAGTAGGAGGGGAGGGGAGGGAATGGGGTAAATGGGGGTATCGTTATCATAGACGTCTAAGCTTTTTTTTTAGAGGGGGGTAAAAAATTTGAAGGGGGGGGGGGGGTAATTCGTATTTGGGGGGGGGGGTAAAATGGCTAGCGAAGCGCGCCGAAATTTTTTTTACCCCCCAGAAATCTGTTGGCAGGGGTAAATTTAGTTTACCCCCCCTCAAAATTTACCCCCGGGGTAAATTTTTTTGGGGGTGGTAATTTCAATTTTATTAAATGTTTAGTATTAAAAATTGTTTAAGGGGGGGTAAATACCCCCTCCTAAATGGTTGGTGATGTCTACGGCACCCCCAGGGTAGGGGTAAATTTAAAATGGGGGGGGGGGAAATGAAAAAAATTTTGGGGGTGCCGTAGGCACCCCCAATATTGGATAATAATGGGATAATCGTCCCATTACCCCCCCCCCCCCCTTTGGACGTCTATAATCGTTATTATAGCCTTCTGTGAGTATCACTTTGTTAGAATAGATGAAAATCTGGTGTAAAATCCAAGTAATGATACATCGATTTTGACAAACCAGATGAACACATGGCTAAAAAAATCGTTTAAAGTTAAGTGTCATACAAAGATTAGATAGAGGAAATTACAACCAAAATTGTTAATAAAAGTTAATTTGAATGACCAAACAAAAAAGAATTGAGGGGACATAAACTATATGTAACTATGCCCACAGGGCGGGGACCCTATTCCGATTTTGTATTTTAAATCAACTAATAGCGTTGGAAATATAAACACAGCCGCCTACCAAAGAAAAGAATGCAATTTAAGAAGCAGACAAAAAATGTCTCAAACACTTAGGCCAGGCAGTTGTCTGGATTATTAATTATTAATTTATACTTCTATATGAATTATTTAACCTGTTGTACATTATATTTTTGTGATTACTTGCCCCTATCCGAACAATAACTAAAAATACTTTTTGGGTGTTTCCTTATCCTTGAGAAACATAATTAAGGTGATTTATTTTTTCTTCATCTTTCCATATTGGCTCAAATAATAAATGTATAAGTATAGATGTATAATCAAGACAACTAAATGATTTGTTTGATAAAAAATAAACAAATCATTTTAAACAATCAATTAAAGAACTGTATTTGTCTGTTTTAAGTTCCTGTTTACGACGACAGAAAAAAAATAATTTTACCACATAATTTCTTTTGAAACCAGAGAGAGATCCTTATTTGGAATATAGAGGGTTCTTAGCTCAGGCTCTCAGTGATAGGTCAATGATATATAAAAAAAAGCCCAAAGAAAGATAGTATTCTTTGGAATAGGCCCCAACGGGAGCTAGACATTGTTTTTACTAAAAAAAAATAAAGGCGGGGGAGGGGAGTGCAGAGATTAAGAAATATGTTTAGACGAAAGCACCAAATGCGATAAAAAATGAAATAAAAAATTGGATATTCTTCTAATTACTTATTACTATATTACTATACTGTTTCTTTTCTAAACCTTTAAGTTAACTAAGAGACAAACAAGTTCTAGAGTTTAAACAAATTTGTATTTATAATAAAAGATTACTTTAGTAAAAAACAGCTGTTATTTCATTGATTGTTTTGTTTCTTTATTTATTCTTATTTCTAACATTTTTAATGAAAATAAAAAAGAAAAATACAATAACATCATTACTAAGAAAAACAGAAAAACAGGCTAGTAGATTCTGATTGGCTTTATTAAAATCAGCCATCTTTATTTAATTGTAACCGACAAAACTGAAATATAAAAATACTAGCTGATACGCCCCTAGAGGCCTCTAGTGGCACTTTAATTTTTTTTTCTCGTTCAAGTAAAAGCGAGAATATTAAAGAAATTTCGATTTTTTTGTCATTTCTCTTGGGAGGGTGGTGGTACCCTCTCCATAAATAGTTATAATCCTTCATACGACCTATGAGAAGCTACCCTGTTAAGGATATCCCGATCGGTTCAGCGGTTAGCAAGATCCTTCGGTACAAACAGACAGACAGACATCATATTACTTTATTATAAGGATATCCTTTTTAGATATAAGTTCACACAGACGGATGGACTACATAAGTTATGAAATATATGCGCATTAGTAAGATGAATTTAAACATAAAATCTTAAATATCAACTGCGAATTATGAATTAGGACCATACAAACATACAGACATAAAAAGTGTGAAAAATAGATAGATTATAAAAAGATAGAAAGAATGAAAAAGAACAAAGATGACAACATCCATAAAAGCGAAGCTCTGAAACAGTATAACAGACGAACATTAACTCTTGTAGAGTGTCAGAACTGAATATACAAAATTAAATGTATAAGTTTTGACAAAATTATACGTAAATTTGTTGAAAAACTTCTTAAATACAGAATTTTATTTAAGGACATACTGACATTTTTAGGCCTTGATTATAGAGGTGCTTCGCTTATGATATTGTACCTTATTGTAATAGGATTCAGTACTCCAAAAATCAGACCAATCGGATGATTAAATCACATAAGAAATTGTTGTTAAAAAGTCAACATGTTTAAAATGGACGTACGGACATTCTGGTAACGATTATAGAGTTGCTACGCTTTCTAACTTGTACCTATTTACTACAGGAATCATCAAGCAAAGTTTGAATTCGATAGAACAATTCTAACATGCCTAAATTACCGAAAAAAGCTATCCGTTACGTACGGACTGATGTACGAACCGACCCTAATTATAGAAAAGCTTCGCTTTTAAAAAGGCGTAAACTTTATTAGGTGATCTTTTTATCTATAATGTTTCAAAATGATTTGTAGCTTAACAAAACCATTCGCTGTAAATTATCTTCTTGCAGTCTACCCAGGGATCTAAAGGGATAAAACAAAGGTCGATGAATTAATGTACAATTACATCCCCAACCATAATACATAAAGTAACACTTCTGTATTTACAATGTTTGAACACTTTATGAACCAACCAATCAAAATTCAATATAAGTCCCTAAAGTTGTTAAGTCAACGAATAAGAAAACTTTATTATAAAACTTTGGGTACTAGTATAATAAATAGCCTAGTGTCCACTCCCTTCGTGAGTCTACCACATAATTGTACACATCTGTTTTAAGAAATGCCCGATGTATATTGCAAAACATTTTCTTGACCTATTCAATTTTATAATTTAGTTTGATCATAAGCATTTAATAAAATTAAACAACCTTTTTTGGTCTTTTCGTCCCTAGCCTCTAAGGGAGGTCGGGAGAGGCCAGGAAAATAGCCCAATTCTTTCCCAAGAGATTAAAGGTTTATAGATTCCAAATGTTCTTGGAAAATTGCATTTGTTACGACGCTATACATGATTTTGCAATATGGCTGAGAACCGGTTCTCATCCAGCGGATATTAATCGGGTTTAAAGCCATTAATTATTATATTATCGAAAAAAAATTTAGGGGTACTCTAGGGGGAGGGGGGGTTGATAACCTACTGTTTTGTATTTTTTATTTCAGAGACGGACAAACAGATAGACAGACAGCAATCGTTCTATTTTGTAATACTAGCAACTACGCCCCTAGAAGCCTATAGGGGCACTGGTAGGAGGGGGAAAAGTCGACCTCATCCTATTCTAAATTTGAGTTTCAAAAGAGAAAAAAAAAATATTTTTTTGGGGGAGGGGGGTAAATACATCCTCTCCAAAAATAGTTTAAAACCTTCCCAGAACCTGTAAAGGACAATAATATCGGTTCAGCGGTTAGCGAGATACTTCGCTTACTACTTTATATGATAGGATAGATTAATAGCAAAATACGTTCAGACTAATTTCTAGACTATTCTTATCTTTATTATATCAGACATAAAATATAAATCAGTGTTTATACGTTTATGCGAATAATCCTATTATATAAAGTAGTGAGGTTTTTTTGTTTGAAGCTTAAGATTTCAATAACTACTGAACCGATTGAATTCTTCATTTTAGGGAAGCTTTTGGTCCTGGGAAGGTTTTAGGCTATTTTATAAACCCCTTACCCTTCTAATACAGAAGAATTTTCACAGTAGCCTTTGATAGTTTATCTTATGTTAGGTTAGGAAGATGATTAAAGTCCCTCCACAGACTATGACGTCATACGATAGAATAGCCAATAAGAGGCCAGTATACACTGTAATTGACCAATGGTAAAATTTATGCTTGCCTCTCATTGGTTATTTTTCGTATGAGGTCATAATCTGTGGAGGGACTTAAATCATCTTCTTAGTATAGGTTAATTTGGGTTAGGTGGTTGCCCTGCAGGGTTAGGCAATTGGCCCCGCAAGGTTATAGCCTCTCACAGGCGTTGCCACGAAAGGGATTTTACCCGATCTTATATTAAACTTAAATGGAAAGTGAATGGTCGACTTCCTCCCCCTTATCTTCTTTCAAGTATCTAGATGCTGAACTAGGGGTGTAGTGGCTAGTACATACAAAGCATAATAACATGTATTCATGAATATGATCTAAAACCAGGGATCTTAGGGGATAAGACAATGGCCGATAAATTAACGATGATATACAAAATTGCTCCTTCCTTAGATAACTACTAGTCGTTGAGAAATTTGGACATTCAACTTGATGAACCAACAAATAAAAAAGTCCCTGAAGTTGTTAAGCCAACGGATAACAAAAGATTTGTATAAAACTTCGGGGACTAGTGTTATTGTTCCCTCCCTCCCTGCCAAAAACAGGTGTGTGAACTTTTTATTATATTCATATGATAAGGGCGTCTTGGCTAATTTTTACGTACAATCTCATTTGGACCACCTGAAGCAAATAAAGGCAAGTTTTGGGCTCCTTGGAGGGTTGGATTGAACGCTTAATTGAAAAAAAATATCCTAGGAGAGAAATTTAATAATAAATGATAAAAAATAGTCAACAGCTATTAGTCCAGGGGCGTCCAAGCTTTTTATTTTTTTTTGGGGGGGGGAAATTTATAGGGGGAGGGGTAATTCGTTTTTTTTGGGGGTAAATACCCCCTCCTAAATGGTTGGGGGTGCCGTAGGCACCCCCAGGGTAGGGGTAAATTTTAAATAGGGGGGGGGGTAAAATGAAAAAATCGCCCCATTACCCCGGCCCCCCCCCCCTTGGACGTCTATGTATTAGTCAGTACGTTCCTCCATGGCCAGGAGAATGCTTTAAAGTCAATAATTTTAATATTTTGGTGTGTGGGTGAAAATCAGAAGGGGGAGGGGGGGGGGGGCAAAACGCCCTGTAAATAAACTGTGCACGCCACTGGTTGCAATAGGTGGGTAAAATGAAATGATGGGGAAAATGATCTAATTAAGTATAACGGACAAAGGTCAAGGTAATGGATATAGAATATACGTGGATATCATGACAGGGAAAAATTTTTTTATCGTCAATTTAAGTTGCTAACATGGCCATCCATTTTTGGTCAGTTCGTTAATCCAGTAGGAGGGAAGGGGATTGTGTAAACGGGGCGGATTAGGAGATCGTTTTTTTATATAGCTATAAGTTTTTCTTTATCGGAGTACAGTACATGGTAATCTGGTGTAAGATCCAAGTAATAATAAATACATCATAAATGTGTAACAAAAAAGTTAACAATTAATTACACCGCAAACCACAACTACTTTGTAGAGGAAAAACATTAATTAGTGTACCTAAGTATTTTTATTCTCGTATCTGCCTATTAAACTGTGCTATTAATATGTATTCCCTAACAACTAAACTTTTCTCTTTCCCCTAATTTATTTGACCCATCATGTTTAAAAATTTAAAAAGATAGGCGTAACATTATCTGCCAAATTGGCCAAACAACTTTAAGAAAGAGTAAACCTAATTTTTTCAAGTCCAAAATTTTGTTGAAGTAAAAAAGATTTATTTAGTTGCGTAGCTACTCTATAATTCAAATATTTATATATTATCATGTTAATGTTTCGTGATTTTAATATAATCATATTCTTTCATAATCATATTTTGTATGGCCACTGAACATAAAACTCCATTTGTCCGTTTTTCCTTATATGACTTTTGTGTCTAGTTACCTATGGATGGTGTCATCCTTTTTTGAATTTAATATCAAATTAATAGACTTCACTATCTAAATTAAAACCTATCAACTTTTGCCTTAGATGCTAATTTAAAGTATTGTATTATTAGAGGCTCATTTTATTAGAATTTGATTTTAATAAAAGGACATTACTTAGTTTTTTCTGGTTAAATTAAAAATTCCTAATGGGAAAATTTTATAAAGAGAAAACTACAGTGAAATGTCATTAAAACAATAACAATAAGAATTTATTATCACAATTTATCAATATTAGAAATTCTATAACCTTAGTTGACCTCTTATTATCATCTTTTCATCATTGGAAAAAATCAAATGCTACTTTTTTTCTTTCCGCGGACAACGGTCTTATATAATCCTTAAACCTGATAATTTAAGCAAAAGTTTGAACAAAACTGTCCATTTTTTAGATAGTAAGGTGTGGTCGGATACAAAGGCAAATTATATAATGGATGTAGGATATACGTGGATATTATGACATGGGAAAATTTTTCGTTATTTTAGGTTGCTATTTTCCTTGACATTTATTGGTAGGTCTATTTTTCCAGTTGGAAAAGAAGGGGTCTCTATTTTAGCCCTGTCTGTATTACACTTTATTAGAGAAGTAGAAACCTGTTCATATCCCCATCAAAATCTTCAGCCACTCTCTTTACAACAGCTTCCAATGAATGCAACACAGAATTGCCCATAGAGATAAATGGCGAACAGGTACCAACTGTCAAGAAGCCAAAATTTCTTGGTGTGACTTTTGACAATCTTTTATCTTTCAAACAACAGACTTAAGATCTTAAAGCTAAAGTCCAGACGCGTAATAACATCCTTAAAGCCTTGACTGGCTCTGATTGGGGCAAGGATAAAGAAACAATCACTAATACCTATAAGGCAATCGGACAATCAGTAATTTCATACTGTTGCCCAATCTGGACACCAGCATTAAGTAAGACATCCTGGAACCAACTTCAGATTGCCCAAAATTCTGCTCTAAAGATTGCCACAGGTTGCCATAAGATTGCCAGCTCAGATCATGTACATCAAGAAACTGAGATGATGCCTGTTAAGGATCGTTGCTACATGCTAAGCAAGCAATTCCTTTTATCAACTCAGACCCAGAACCATCCTAATTACACAGATCTCTCTGCACCACCACCTCCCAGAGTAACCAAACCAACATTGACAACATGCTTTGGAGAGGAAATAAACAGGATATCCTCACCAAATTTGGCACCAACAACTTACAAGAGACTGCTTAAGACTATCCATACCAGATCTGTCAGAGACTCCATCAACAACCTTGGCAACAACAGAGTCCTCAACTCACGGCCCCCCAAGATTAGTAAAACAGAAAAGGAGCTACCTAGAATCACCAGATCTACATTGTCTCAGCTTCGTTCTGGTTTCAGCAAGCATCTAAATAGTTATAAAGCAAGACTTGACCCTTCCCTCAGTGATAAATGTGATAAATGTAATGTCTCCATTCACACCACTGAACACTTATTTGAATGCCCACAAAACCCCACACAGCTCACAGTTCACGATTTATGGAAAAAACCCAAACAAGCAGCAAGATTTCTTGGACTGCCAATCGACGATAATGGTTAAGAAGGAAGAGCTACAACAACAACAACATTAGAGAACATGAAAATCTGGTGAATGATCCAAGTAATAATTATCCATTAGTTATGTTCCTACCATAACTAAGTGGCAGGTTATCTTAAATAGAATATATATTAGTATACTAGCATCTACGCCCCTAGCATATAGGGGCTCTGTATCCTAAGGAATAGTTAGGGGACTTAAACCTTACCAAGACTTAAGAAATAAAAATTAAATAACTTAAAATCATCTCGTTAAATATAAAGTGAATCGGTTCAGTAGGTATTTGAATATTATGTTTCAGACAAAAAACCTTACTACTTTATAATTTTTAAGAATTTTTTTACTAAATGTCAGGATTATTTTAAGCCCACAAATATTATTGCAAGAACGAAGGAACACCAGTAAGTTAAGTAGTAATCTATCATGCAAAATTTCATATTGAAAAAAATTGCATAAATAGAAACAAAATTCATGAAATAAAACAAAAAAATATTATTATAGTACAATAATATTCTAGTGGCGCTGGATGTATAAAACTGCTCTTTAGCAGACAATCCTTCTTTCTGAAATTTCCTTTTATGCTCACAAGCAGGTTTAACACTGAGGCTTATGCGCGGCTGAGGCGCGGCTTCCGATCCCTGTTTTAAGATAATGATTCTTAGTGTAACATGTCATAATATTGTAAGTGTAGGATTTTTATTGCAATGTTATAAAATATAAAAGTATGTGAACAACCAGTTTTGTTCTGACTTTTGATATTTTTTTTCCTTAAAACTTGAGCTACGATGCAATGTTATAGCTTTTTTCATGTGTGCTCTCTGATTAATCAGGTTAGTTTTGCTTTTATGGAAGTCATTATCCTTGTTTTCCTTTCTTTCAGATTTACTTGCAAAAAAGTTTTGTGGGCGAAAACAGTTATTTAATAATGAAATGCTTTATTGCAGATTTTTGTTAAAAGCGATTTATATAAAGGTTTTCAGTATGACCTCGAAACTGATTAACAACCGATGGATTAGGACTGGTTCTCAGCCATATCAACAAATCATGTATAGCATCATATTACAGACAATTTTCCACATTATTTAAATAAAAATCATACTAGCCCAAAACTAACAAAACTGGTCTCAATCTTAAATTACTTTATTCTAATATCCACGGAAAGTTGTCTATAATACAATGTGATAAGTAGCTAATCGCTCCCATTGTCTAACTGTTTTTTTTTAAACTTTGAAGGACTTTGAAGTAAAATTGTAAAGACAGTTTTTTATATTTTCTTTGTTCAATTTTCATTTTAATTTTTTTGACACGAATTCTTTTCATCTGTTTTGTGTTGGGGGGGACTTTTAAAATTATTTTGCACGGGCGCAGTTTTTACAGAACAGCATAATTTCAAATGTTTAACTCCGAATACAAAGCATCTTGATAAAAGTAACAGGATACCTCTTTCTGTCTGTCTCTGATTGTAAAGACCGACATGATTTTACATGTAAGGTTCTTAACTATTTTGGAGGAGGATACTTCTACCCTATAAAGAGAAACCGCCCCTATAAAAAAACCTCATACAGAATTTTTCCTTTTTAAACTAAATTTGAAAGTGAAGGGTCGACTTTCACTCCCCCCCTCTAAACATTCAAAAGGGTATAGTGCATGTATATTTTTATAACAGCGAAGCTTTTCTATAATTAGGGTCGGTCCGTCCGAGCAACTCTATAATCAAGTCCTAAAAATGTAAGTTTGTCCAAAAATGTCCAAAAAGCATTATCCTGTATCAAGAAGTTTTTCAACAAATTTACTTTGACTCTTATAAATTATATTCTGATTATTCAGTTCTGACACTATACAAGTGTTAATGTCCGTTTTTCCTTCCGTTTTAGACCTTCGCTGTTGTCAGCCTTGTTTATGCATGTTTAGTTAGTGGGTTGAAATGAATAAGACATCGTGCAGAATACTTTAGCATGTAATAGGTCAATAAAACATGTGGTGCAAATTTTACAAGCTAAGCTTCTCTGCCTATTTTTAGTAGTAACTCTATAATTCACTATGTCTGTTCGTAGGTCCGTCAAAGTAGGGTTTTCTCGGCTGCCTCTTAAGACAGAATGCAGTTTTTTGAAGATACCCTTTTTCAAAGAGCATCCAGTATACAACTTACTTGGTCCGACATTCTCTAATTTAACTACAAAATACAATAATACATATTTTTTTGTAAAGTAAATTTCGTGATGATGTGTCATAGTCTTCTTTCTCTTTCTTCCCTTTGCTACTTATGAATGTTGATATCCTTGTTTTAAATGTTTTGACTCAATATAAAACAATTGCCTAAATATAACATTGATAATTTGATTTTTAAAAATACTAATTTTAGTGCTTCTATACGTACCAAGTTTACAAAAAAAAGAGGATAGGAGAGGGGGATGGGTAAGGATATTTAACCACATAGAATTACAAATTTTGGGTGATGGCAGATAATAAAAAAAAACATTAAAACTTTGATGTTTCAAACATTATAAATTGTAAATCACAACTTTAACCTATTAAATTCTTGTATTAAGTTGTTAAATCTTTAAATTAAATTTCAGATTCCTTACTAATTTAAAAAGTAGTTTATTACATCATAAAGAAAAGTATTTATAAACTGCATTTGTATAATAAGTAGAGTCACTTATGTGGGCGGAGAAATATTTAAAAGATCGTGTTCAGCTGTTAAATGTTTGTAGTTTGAATAATGACAAAAAAATTATAATATAAAACTTTGTTTTGTTGGGATCGAACATTTTTTGATTTATTTGAAAATTTCTGTAATACGAAACAATACATGGTTTTTCGGTATGGTTTAGAACCGGGCTTAATCGCTGGGAAACTAACCTATTCGATTCCATTCTTTAAAAGTTTCTAAATCATCCCTTACAGAGCCCAGTCCTTGAATGCGTTGCAATTATTATTTTCAAACTTTACCCCCTACCAAATCGATATATATAAAGTGTTACTAACAGCTGGCTAAAATAACAATACCACTTAGTAACCCCAGCCACTCCTTCCCTTCTGCTGGTTAAACAAACTGATTAATGAATAAGACCTATATTATCAACCTAAAATGACCAATAATTTTCTCTATGCTATATATCCATTCCATACACAATGCTATTTGCGCATCATTGCATCTGACATAAACTTTTAAATCTTACTACGAATATTTTTGTTTGCTGCTGAACGCACTCTATACTTTAAAATAAATCAAAAATCTAATTTGCATTTGTTGTTGTTTTTTGTTTAGGGTAACTGGGTAATTCATAACTACTGCAAAATATTATTCTTTCAACCCTCCAAAAATAAAGCTATGAAATATTTAGTTGTAAAAATGGATATAGAATGTACGTGGATATTATGACAGGTTAAAAATTGTCGTCGATTAAGGTTGCTAAATGAACATCATTCATTGGTCAGTTCGTTTATTCAGTAGGAGGAAAGGGAGTGGGGTAAAGGGGTTAGATTTTAGCCAGCTGCGAGTTTTACTTTACTAGAGTATATGATAATATGGTGTAAGATCCAAGAAATAATAAATCCATTGTTGCAAAGTTATTCTACAAGCTTTACTTGCTGGTCTGCAGTGATTATATGACAAGTGTTGTAACATAATTGTGTCAGAACTAGAGAACTGACCATAGTTATAACCATGTACTTTTTAAAGAAGGTGTATCAACTTTTTTTTTATAGCTAGCCGGTTCTTTTAGTAAGTAATAGATGTAAAATTTTTCATAGAATTCAGATATGCAATCGGTTTTTTTTGTAGACCTCTTATTTTTTAAGTAATTTAAGTTTTTTAAAAAAAAATTAAGTCGATTTTAAGGTACTAAAATGCAACAAAAAAAAGAAAGAAAATGGCCATTATGAACAAAAATAGTAAGATCTTTAATTTGACACCTTACTTTTTCAATTCTGTCAGGTAATTATTGAAAAAATCGATTTTTTTAAACCCACGAGAATAAAAACTTTGAACTTAATTTTATTATTTCACAGATAAAAAAATATGGGTTCATATATACCTTTAGAATCAGAAAAATATTACAAATTCATTGTAAGCAAAATTGAAAAAAAAAGTTTACAATATAGTATATAAACTACAATAAAAGGAATTATATGAAAATATCATATTATATTGTACAGGCAACGTCTTAATTCTTGAATTGAGTATAAAAATGGGAAGGGGGTAAAGAGGGGGTAAAAAAGGGAAGACGATAGTGTTGCCTGAACAAAAAATACAATTGGCCATTTGTTTAATTTTTTATTTTTTTACTTTTTTTCAATTTTGCTTACAATGGATTCGTAATATTTTTCTGATTCTAAAGATATATATGAACCCATGTTTTTATGTTTTAGGTCTAAAGTTTTTATTAAACCAAGGTTAAAAAAATAGATTTTTTCAATAATTACTCAACAGAATTTTAAAAGTAAGGTGTCAAATTAAAGATCTTACTATTTTGTTCTTACTGGCCATTTTCTTCTTTTATTTTGTTGCGTTTTAGTACCTTAAAACCGACTTAATTATTTTTTTAAAAAACTTAAATTACTTTAAAAATAAGAGGTCAACAAAAAACCGATTGCATATCTGAATTCTATGAAAAATTTTACATCTACTACTTACTAAAAGAACCGGCTAGCTATAAAAAAAAAGTTGATACACCTTCTTTACATAAAAATTAAATAATTCATTTGTTAATTGTTTGTATTGTATGATATAAATGGATGTATAATATACTTGGATATTAAGACAGGGGAAAAATTGTCAATAATTTAGGTTGCTATATCCCTGCCATTTATTGGTCAATTCGTTTAACCAGTTGGAAGGGAGGTATTTGTTATTTTAGCCCGCTACGTGTTTCACTGTATTAGAGAACCTAAAAATCTGGTGTAAGATTTAAGTAATAATGATATAATTATTAGGACATTAAACAATATTAGAATGCACCTTATTAAACGAGGTCCGATTAAGACACAAAAAACATGACATTTTCGAGTACCCATATATACTATTGGGGATTTAGGTTTTATACAATCAAGAATGTTTATTTGGGCTTACTTGGTAATATTTTGTAAAAGCTAAATAGTGCAAAATAGAATATTTGACAACATTTATCAATGCAATCGTCCTGCAAATAAATACTGCAAAATTTATAAGTAAAGTCACATATGATTTTAAGATTTAATTATATTATATTATCTAAATAGTTTGGGGGTGGAAAATATCTTTCCAGTATTTTTTCGAAGATGATTTATATCTGCTGGATTAGAATCAGTTCTTAGCTCTACTGAAAAATCATGTATAGCATCATATTACAGACAACAATTTCCACGAATATTTAAATGAAATTTATAAAATTAATACTAGTTTTGTTACCCCATTATTTTGGCCCCTTGGGGCCAACAAAGCTGCTTTTAATCATATAATATCTGCGAAAAGCTGTCTGTAATACGATGCGATAAATAACTATCTTTTAAATTAATACTTTATTTTTGCATTTTCTTCATAATCTGTAGAAATTTAAAAACCCCCTAATATTCTGTTTAATGTTTAATTCAGTTAAGTGGTAACAATATTGGGAAGGAGTTAATGTTTTAAATAAAATTAACTTCTTATTCTTTCAAGTGTTATAGGCTTTCAAGTTAATAAATGGTTTTCATTTAATTGGCAGGGCAATAAAAACTAAAAGAAATTTAATAAATCATCATCCCACTATTTCTTAGTATTAAATCAAGATGTTTTTTTCTGAAGTTTTTATGCAGTGACGTCCAAGCTTTTTATTCTAATGGAAGGCGGGTTCAAATGTGGAGTTTCAAAGATTTGAGAGAGGTAAATGGGTGGTTTTAAAGTTTGAGGGGGGTAAAATTCCCTAAATTCTTAATATATTTGCTGTTTCTGAGATATTAAGCAAGAAATTAATACAAATTAGATTTGAAGTATTTTCAGAAATTTTAATTATTTATTTTCAAAGTAAATTTAAGAAAAGTTCTGCTCCAAAAAAAGTAAGAAGATTAACTATAAATCAAAATTGATTTGAACACCTTGATAGAAATAGTTTAATAGATTATTGCAAAAGACGTTGATACAAATTTGCATTATTTGAAAAATATCGACAAAAAAATCTTTGAAATTTTCATTAAAAATCTATGAAAGAAGAATGCATATTTAGAATCAGAATGTTCATTTAATATTTTTAGTAAAAAATCAGGGAACTAAAGAGATAAAACAACAGCCGATAAATTGATGGACATACCCTATGATGATAAACAAAATTACCTCTTTTAGACGGTTGCGTTGGCATTTTTGATTATTTGTAGAGAAGGACTGAGACTGATTAACTTTTCATTAAAATTAATTTGAAAAATCGAATTGTTTGAATGAGTAGAAAATTAAACGCAGTATTTTCTAATCGATACATTGTAGCCCAATAAATTATCTTAGATTTTGATTTGCAGAAGAAGTACACCCACCTACAAATTCCAATGAAAAAATGACCCCCTCCGCTCTTTTAATCAATATTTTGGCATCTCCCCTACACTCAAGGAGATTCAACTATAGTGGAAAGTTACGCAGGAAGGGGGATGGGGGGGGGGGGCGTTGGGCTTTTTATTATACTCGTCCCCAAAGTATTATAATTTCTTCGTCCCCAAAGTATTATAATTCCTTATTGTTTGTCTCAACAACATTGGGGATTTTTGATGGTTGGTTTATTATGTTGAGTGTTCAAACGTTTCAACCACTTACTATAATCTACAGATTGTGTAGTTTTGTGTTTCATAATTAGAGATGTACATCAATTTATCTTTGTTGTAAAGATATTTTTTTTTTTTTTTGGGGGGGGGGGGGTTGTTTTCGAGAGATCTTAGCATGCCTGGACCAATACTTAACTTTCCTGTTATTTCAATTAAATTGGAAAAGAGTTACTACTATTACAAACCTTCCCTACTATTAGATGCATGTGTCACTTTAGACGTCATAGATACCTGAAGTAACAGAAAACTGTTTTTTACTGATTCTATAGTATAGTTATTTATCGCATTGCATTTAGACAGGTTTCCGCGTCTATCTAAATGAAAAACTGGTATTATTCTTACAATTTTTGTTTTATTATTCGTGGAAAATTGTCTGTAAATACGATGCTCTACATGATTTTTACTGGAAACTGGTTCTAATCCAGCAAACATTATCAGTTTCAAAGGCCATACTGGAATAGTTATTTCTCGTATCGTATTATACACGGCTTTCCGCGGATATAGAATGTACAATTATAAGATTAAAACTAGTTTTTTTAGCCCTGAGGTGCCGGAGGCACCGGCTAAAAAAACTGGTTTTAATCATATGATTGTACATTTCTATATTCGTAGAAAACTGGATATAATACGATGCTAGACATAGTTTTTTCGTATGGATGAGAACCGGTTCCTATCCACCGGATTCGAATGAATACGAGAAAATACATTAAAAGTCGATAATATGGAGTGGGGACAAAACACCTAATTTAAAAATACCTAATTGAAAAATGCCTAATTTTATAAATGTCTAATGTGACAAAACACCTAATTTATAAATACCTAATTTAAAAATGTCTAATTTAAAAATACCTAATTTTAAAAATGCCTAATGTGACAAAACACCTAATTTTAAAAATGCCTAATTTTAGAAACACCTAACTATAAAAACCTAAGTTTAAAAATACCTAATTTTAAAATACCTAATTTAAAAAAACCTAATTTTCAAGTATATCTTAATAATAATAATAATAAGAACTTTTATTCAATAACTCTTTCAACCCTGTTATGAGATAATCACATAGACATTTTAATTATTACATTATGACATGGCGATTATATTAATAAATCAATATATTCATATTTATCTAATAATTATACAGTTTTAATTATTACGGGTGAACATTGCTGGTTAATTTGGATAAACTAAGTGATTTCTCTTTGGCGGCCCAGGTGGGGCAGAGCCGCTGCTGGCTGGACTGTGGTTGGTGTTGGTACCACTTTAGCCTGCCGGTACCGCCAATTGGCGGATTAAATAAGTTATCCGCTGCGTGGTTCCACTGCCTGAAATCTGCTGCAAGCTTGCCTTCTCCGCTGCTTCTGCTACGCCTCCGCATCCGTGACTCTCCATAACAACCTTTACAACAATGTTAATACGTGGCCGATCAACGAATTGATCGGCTAGCGGTTAGTCGGGCAGAGGATAATCAAGGCTTTAGTGGGCGTCTCAGCTATAATTGTGATCAATGGACATGCTGTGTGACTATAAGATAAGAATAAAGAAAAATAAAGTAAAGGAAAAGAACAAAAGAGAAATGAAAGGATCAGTTTAGATTAAAGTTAAGATTTTTAATTTAAATTTTAAGATTCAATTGAATAATTTTAACATTAATTTCTACATTAAGGGTAAATCTTAAAACTGTTGTTGAATATATTACACCGGCGGCTAGGCCCCCTAGGGTCCTCTAGGGTCGATTGCAGTGTGGAGGGGAATTCAATAAGTTGACGGACTAGAAATATAAAAAATGGTTAATGCTATCATTTAACATAAATTAAACCAAAAATATGTTTTAAAAAGTTGATTCCTACGTAATTAATGATGAATTTGCCCTGAAAATATGCAAAAAACGGCTGAGCCGCCAGCCGTTACTTTTCCAACTTTTTGTTCGATTTAGGGAAAATAGACCTTCCAAGGATTACTCATGAAAAATTTCAGATCAAAGTTCGAATTCTAAGTGCCATTTAATCATTGATTACGAGATGGTTGCATTAGCCCCCCCCCCCTTATAGAAAAGCTTCGCTTTTAAAAATAAAATTTTATGATTAGTTTGTGGCACCTCACATGAGAAATAAATTAATTACAGTATGACCCTCGAAAAAGTATTTTTAAGCATCTGTAGCCCTTATTTCTCAATGAATTATTAAAAAATGCATATGTCCTTGTTCTCCATAGTATTCCACGTAAGTAGATATAAAAATATTTTTTTTTACCTCCATTATCACCGGAGATTTTTAGAGCTAAAGTTTTGAAAAAGTGACTGAGAAAAAGAATTTTTTTTTGTTTCTCTTATTTTTTGGATAGTTATATTATGTTTTTCTGGCAACTGAATAATGAGACACAAAGAAAAACAAGTTAACTAAATATTTCTTTTTTATTCCACCAAAAAATATAAATTTTTAATGGCAAAAAATACTACTGAATGAATTGATTATTTGCAAATTTTAGGTTATTTATTAACCCTTATTTATAGAAAAGGATTAATTATGACAGTTGCTCCGCCTACTTTTCTGACATCTCAATTATTTAATAGGGGGTAAATTAAGCTTTTTAGACTAAAAACTCATTATGTTTTATTTTTATTTTCTTTATAACTTTTTTGTTATTAAAGTTAGGATTGTGAAACAAAAACAATTTTCCTGCTATATTCATAGAGATTTATTTGGTTTTTAAATCTTAAACAATTTTGCCTAATAAGTAAGTTTTTCAAAATATCATTAAACTAAAAAGACTCAAAAAATATGTGTAAAAAAATGCTTTTTACTCAAAAACTAAATTTTTTATTTCATTTTTGTATAAAGTTTCTGCTAGTAACAAAAATAAAAGGATTTCTAGCTTAATTTTGCTAGAAAAGTCGTTTCATGTTAAAAGTTACTTTTTCCTCAGTCACTTTTTCAAAACTTTAGCACTAAAAATCTCCGGTGTTAATGGAGGTAAAAAAAATATTTTTATATCTACTTACGTGGAATACTATGGAGAACAAGGACATATGCATTTTTTAATAATTCATTGAGAAATAAGGGCTGCAGATGCTTAAAAATACTTTTTCGAGGGTCATACTGTAGTAAAATCAAAGGTTAAAGGACAAAGAAAATGAATTTTAATTTTTATTGGTTTCTTCCCTAACCTAAGTAGCCGTAGCGTCGCTTTCTTGGGGAGTGATAGTTGACCATCCCCCATTTTAGTTCTAGTTTTATAAAGAAAGATTGAAGAAATATAAAAAAAAAAACAAGGGGAGGGGGGAGGGGATTTTTTCAAAGGGCAATTTCTCATTGGAAGGTGTTGGTAACCTCCCCAAAAACGTTATAAACCTTCCCATGACCTTCGGGAAGCTTCATTGTAAAGATGAACCATATTGGTTCAATGACTAGCGAGATCCTTTAGCAAGAACAATCAGCCAATTGGATTAATGTTATCAAAATTTTAAGTATTTTAGTGGAAAAAATAGATATTTTAGAATTAGGTAGGCATTGTTGAATTAGGCGTTTAGATAGTTTAGAATTAGGTATTTTTAAATTAGGTGTTTTTAAAATTAGACATTTTTAAAATTAGGTATTTTAAGTTAGGCATTTTTAGTTAGGTGTTTTTAAATTAGGCATTTATAAATTAGGCATTTATAAATTAGGTGTTTATAACGTAGGTGTTTTTAACATTAGGTATTTTTAAACTTAGGTGTTTTTAGTTAGGCATTTTTAGTTAGGCATTTTTAAATTAGGTGTTTTGTCCCCACTCCGATAATATGTATTTAGTTTTCCTTGTTTGCTAGCTATATCAACTTTTTTGCTAGGGTGTTTGAACTCTCTTTTGACACTTTAATCTTTTGCATTTAATTCCTTTTGTCAGTTAAATGAGAGTGTCGCAACTGTTAACATCAAACATACAAAAAATTATATTTGGTTAACAGTTTTACAATTTAACAACAAGAAAGCGGTTGTTCATTATAACTAAAATAGGGAATATTGTTTTAATTGATAAGGAGTATCAATATACTATCTATAATACAAAGTAGCTTGATGTCTGTCCTTCTGTCCTTCTGTCCTTCTGTCTGTCTGTCTGTCCGTCTGTCTGTCCGTCTGTCTGTCCGTCTGTCTGTCCGTCTGTCTGTCCGTCTGTCTGTCCGTCTGTCTGTCCGTCTGTCCCTTAAGATCTCGGTAACCACTGAACCGATCGTAATTCTACTCTTCAGGGTATATACCTATTGGTCCTGTGGTGGTTTTAAGCTATTTTCTTTGGGGGGGGGGGGGGGGGTGAGACACCCCCAACCCCCCCAAAAGCTAAAAAAACCCATTCCCCAAAAAAATGTTTTTTACATTTTTTGTAAAATCTCAGTAACTGCTGAACAAATTAGGCTCTACCCTTCTGGGAATATACCTACTGGTCCTTTGGTGGTTTTAAGCTATTTTCTTGGGGGGTGGGACACCCCATCCCCCTCCCCCCCCCAAAAAAAATCCCAACTTTCAAAATTTTTATTTTTTTACTTTTGTAAACAAAAACCAGTAATTGGGTTGGGGGAACCCCACTGCACCATGGGGCGAAGCCCCCATGAACCCCCCCCTCCTCCTCAAAAAAAAAAAAAATTTTAAATATTTTTTTTTACAAATTTTAATTTTTGTGTATGCGAACAACCTAGGTTTAATTTATCGAATTGAAATTTTTGTGTATCCAGCAAACAACCTGGGTTTAATTTGTACGAATTGAAATTTTTGTGCACAAAACGCACAACCGGGGTTTAATTTTACCACAGAGTAATTTAACAAAGAATAATTTTTTTGAATATTTCTATATAGGAGGGTTGACTTCCCATTACTTCATAGGGCGAAGCCCCTAGAGGCTAGGGGCGAAGCCGCTAGTTTAACATAAAATGACAGCCAAATATTTTTTAAACAGTTGTTTATACCTACCTATGCTTTTAAATTTTAATATTATTTGTATTTAATGTTTAAGTATCTCCCTGTTATTGACTTATAAGCTTATATATTAATCCTTTTCTATGTTTCTTTTTTTTTATATTTTTTAAACCTGTGATCTATACAAGAAGGAGAGAGCAATGTAAAATATAAATTAATTTAACTCACATTCTTCTCCCAATATTCTCCATCAATTCTTTATCGTTTCATTAAATAGCTAGCGGCTATAGCTCCTAGAGGCCTCCAGGGGCACTTGAGGTACCCTACCCAAAATATTTATAAACCTTCCCAGGACCTATGAGAAGCTTCTCTATAAAGGAGAACCAGATCCGTGGGTGAACACAGACAGACAGACATACATCCTGTTACTTTCATATAAGCATAATTGGAAAAAGATCATTTTATTTTTCATTGTCCTCTCGTTGCATATCTGTGACTACAAAACTGTTAAGTAGATGATTTATAAGCATGAGATCATAATTTGCCCATCTTATTATTCAGGATATGTGCATAGTGTGTAATAAGTTCAATTTCCTATAATAATATTGGCAGGGGAAAACTTGTTGTCAATTGCTACAATGGCCCTTATTTATTTGGTAGTTCGTCCATCCAGTTGTAGGGGAGGGGATGTGTTAAAGGGGGTGGGTGGTGAGGTATCGTTATTTTAGTCAACTGCGAGTTTCAGTTTATTAGAGTACATGAAAATTAGTTGCAACATCTAAGTAATAATATGTCGATTCCTATAATATAAAGTAAAAATTTTATACCTAAAAACTTTTTATGATTCAGGTATTTGGATATCTTCAAGGACAAGGCAATGATCGGTGGATACTTTTACGACACAATAAACAAAATTAACAGTCCAAAGCCCACTCTCTAATGTAATATTATAATTGGTTATTATGGCCCTTGGTCCTTTTATTCATTTTAAACTCTTATTAGTTTGTATGCCATATTACTATATGTCAATATATATTTATCACTTGTATTATAGACAGCTTTCCGTGAATATTAGAATTAAAAATTATAAAGTTATTTTGTTAGTCCCGAGGGAAAAAAAGTTATGGTTATACATGATTTTTTAGTATGGCTGAGAACCTGTTTGTATCCAGCGTTTATTAATCTTCTTCGAATCCATACTGGAAATAGTATTCCAGCTAAATGGAACCTAGGACACACTTGATTAAACATATGTAAAATGATGATGTGATGTTAAACCATGATTTTTATATTCTTTCATATTTATTTACAACAATCGATATATTACAGTTGGATGTTGCACCAGCTTTTCATATATTCTGATATAGGGATGCTCGCAGCTGGCTAAGAAAGCGATATCCTCCACCAACCTCATTTTACCAATCCCCTCCACTTCTATAAGGTCCATATTAGCAAGCTGATGTGTCGACAAATTTTCCCCTGTCAATATATCTACGTAAATCCTATACACATTTTCACAACATAGATATGTCATCAAACAAGCAGAAAAATGATATTAAAATGTATTAAAAAACGACTTTTAACATGGAGAGAAGATTTTTAGATTATTTTGCTTCAAAAAGAATGAATTAAAACGTTGTCTGTTGTGTGCTTTTTGATTTTACTAATTTTTGAAGGATATCTATACCATCTTAAGAATAAGATACATATATCACCCGTATAAAAAATAACCCCACACCTCTTTAACGTGGACATGTAAAGATCTTGGGTCGTAGCAGCTAGTGCCAAATACATTATTTAAACTCTTAACATACTTTAATAAAAAGAATTAAGTTTTTACAAGATGTGCTAAACAGAATTCTATTTTTTTTCAGGTTAAAATGTATGACAACCAATAATAGCGAGTGTGGGTGTCAAATCATAACCGAAATTTGGCTTCTAAAGTCCTCTACTGTCAACGAAATAACAGTACACTAATAGGCTGAACAAGGGTGAAAATATACAGTGATTTCAAAGACTTGAAGAATTGTAAAATAATGATGAACGGAACAACCACATTACCGAGGCGCGCGGAACACGGATTAGATATTATTAACTTTTTTAGTTTTATCATAAGAATATGCAAAAATAGATTCTATATTTAGTTTTTACTAGGTATTCTTAATAAGAGAAGCTTTTGCATATATAATATATGTTAGTTTGTTTATCATTTAACTTTTACAGTATATAATTTTAGTTATTATCGATTTTTCCTATAAATTACACTCTTACCCAAAGATTTATGACCCAGAATGGGCAACTTTGTTAAACTTTATTGGGAATGTATATCATTTTTTATTATCTCTATATTTTTAAATTATTTAAATAATGATTACCATCACAACTAGGCACAAAGTTAGTAAGCGTAGCATCTCTACTAGTAAATCGTAAAATATGAGTACGGTTTTATTTACAATTTTATTGTAAATCATTAATCTAATCCCAAATTAAAACTAGAACAAAAATCCCCAAGCCCCAAGTACCTAATTCCACCTCCTCCAAGCTGAATGGAATCAAAAATGGCAAGAAGACAGAAAAATGTTCAGAAAAAGTGAAAAAAATCCACGAGAGCAAATCTGAATTTGAAGCCCTGATCACAAGTGAATTGGAGCGTTGTGACACTGAAAATGGTGCAGGAAAGGATTAGAGTTTGAAAATAAAGTGCTTTTTTACAGATTGTACATATTTTTGTTCCTAGGATAAACGCAGGAGTGACAAACGTCGGAATGGACACTTGACCTAACCTAACCTATTCTAAACCATCTTATAGGTTGTTTAAATGCCTAAACCTTGTGTGGGACTTATTTGTATATTCATATCTTAACCCAACCCAACCTGTTTTATTTGAAAATTTAGGCACTCCTGTGTTTGTCTTAGAACCCATTTTATCACACTTATAGAGAAGCTTTGATAATGAATATACATTAATTTACGAAAGTTCTATACTGTCTTCTATGCTGTAACCCTAAATATACAAAAATTCCCATAAACTTAAAAATTAACTATAATCCTAAAAAAGGTTCTAAGAAGAGTGTAGCTGGAATACCCAAAGTCTGCCTTGTTGCCAGCATTTATGACAGGTAAATATTTATTATGCAGTATATATGAATAAAAGTACAAGTAAAACCCAGACAACTATCTGGCTCAAGTGGTTGGGACCTTTTCGTCTTCTAGCAAATTGCATTCTGCTCTCTTGTATTGACTTGGCTGTGTGAAAATTTCCGACGCAATTGGATGATATTCAAAGACCCAATTATATTCAAGTCGGCACAGGGTCTCCAACAAGTGAACAGAGTTACATACATATAGCTAATGCAACCCCATTTAATGCTATATGAAACCCACTAGCGGCTACGCCCTAGAGGCCTCTAGTGGCACTTTGAATGTTTTCTTTATTTAAAATATCTAATTACAGACATAATTGGTTTATGTTTCGTTCAAGTCTCTTTTTCGAGAGGGGTAATTTTTTTCTAGGGACGATTTCTCCTGAGAGGGTGGTGGTACCCTCCCCCAAAATAGTTATAAACATTCCCAGGACTTATGAGAAACTACCCTGTTAAGGAGAACCCAATCGGTTCAGCGGTAAGCGAGATCCTTCAGTACAAACACACAGACAAACACACAGACATCCTGTTACTTTAGTATAAGGATAAGCCGGTGCTTTACCTCAAATCAATTCTTTAACCTTACATCTTTAAACAAATAACGATTTTCTTGTCATGTAAGAAGTTCTCACATTTCTTCATTTTTTAATCAGCGGCTGCGCCCCTACCATATATGGCATCTGGAGGGTAAGGAAGAACAGAAAAATAGCCTTGAACCATCTGAAAACTTAAATCTTTCAGTAAAATCCACCATAAAATTAAGAACTCAATCGGTTCAAAAGTAATCAAAATCTTAAGCTACTGACAAAATAAAATTTGATGCTTTATATAATATGAAAGACTTTTCATACTATTTTCATACTATTTTTATACTCAAGTCAGAATTACAAAGTTTTTTCTAAGTGCAACTCTTATTAGAGTTTAGAATTTAATGTTAAGGTCACCTGGGGAAGATTTGAAGACAATTTATCACAAGGACAACAATATTCTTTGTGTAGAGCCATCTTTTGACTTCAGGAAATTTCTCATTCTTTCTATAAAAGAACGATATGATTTTAATGAAAAAGAAATGAAATTTGATATAAATGAGTAAGAATGACACGTTCGTAAATTTTGACCAATGTGGATGTTTAAACCTTTAAACCCATTCATTTTACCTCCTAAAAATAAAAAGCTTGGACATCCCTGTAAATGATAAAGTTTGAATTATGTACTTGGACGGATGTACAGAATTACATTGATTATGGAGTAACCGATCTACCTATGAGATAAAAAAACAATGAGAAAATATTTTAATCAGGAACAAAGCTAGAGTGAGTGTGGAAAAGCATAGGTGTGATTTTTACCTGGATTCTGGTCAGTCAGGACAGGTGGCCGCCACTAGTACACCTTGGATCAGGCATATCACCAGAGAGGCATCACAAGGTAGGTTTACAATCCACCACATTTTTAATTATTAATTAAGATCTTTAAAATAATTGGAATTATTAAACTCATCTACTTTACATGAGTATTAGAAGCTGGCAGATGAAAAAGGTTCCCAACACTTTGACTGGGTAGTCGTCTGTATTATACATATCTATATTTAAACATTTATTGTCTTTGGTGAATCAGTACAAAAACCCAAAAGCTTTATACAATTCAGAAGTGCTTCAAATGAGAAAGAAATAATTAAATTTCCCTTTCTAAAAGATCGAAGGTTTGGCCAAATTATAGCTCTCTATCTATCTCCTAAAGAAACCAATATTTAAAAATTATCGTTCTTGTTCGGTAATGAAATCATGTAATATCCTTTTTCTTTGAATGTCCATTATATGTCTTAAGAAAATGAAAAACTAACAGGCATTTATGCCTTTTGTCTGATTTTAAAAGATGTCTTTATAAATAATGTCTCATAAAATCTACAAGTCACCAACTTTAACGATTCTCTGGAGATTTTTTCAGATAGCAACCTTATTTCAAAACTAAGATACTAACATTTTCTTTTGTTATATAAATTTCAAATTCTATCAAATTTTAAATTTTTTTTTTATACTTTTGATTTTCCTACAAGATAGGTTTTTTAATACAAAAGAAACCAATAAACCAAAAAATACCAGCAGTTATATCCACTGAAAAGGTTGAGTCTATTCGGTCCAGCGACTGCGAGATGTTAAGCTTTAACGGGTGGATAGACATACATCGTAATTTTGTAATATTTTGTTGAAGTTTCTTAAATCTTACAAAAACATGTGTCCTAACTTTTTTGATTAAAAAAAATAGCTAGTCCGTGTTTTTAGTAAGTATATTAGATGTAAAATGATCCATAGAATTTAGATATACAATCGTTTTTTTAGTAGACTTCTTATTTTTGAAGTAATTTAAGTTTTAAAAAAAATAAGTCGATTTTAAGGTACTAAAACGCAACAAAAAAAAGAAGAAAATTGCCATTATGAACAAAAATAGTAAGATCTTTAATTTGACACTTTACTTTTTAAATTCTGTTGAGTAATTATTGGAATAATCTATATTGTTAAACCGTGTTGAATCAAAACTTTGAACTTTGTGAGCTCGTTACGAATGGGTTAAAAAAATCACAAAAGTTAGGACACGTTCTTTTAGAATAAATCAAGGGATAGACTGAGCAGGGCTTCTAGCATAAAAAATAGGCATATATTATTTTGTTAAAATTTTAATATCTAGAGGAAGTACATTAGATTTACATTTTATTATGTCTTGTGTGTCCGTCCGTAACGTTGTAGGGAAAATATGATTTTCTCGGCTGCTATATAAGATAGATTGCCGATTTTTACCAAAAATTATCCAGTAAACAATTTACTTTGTCAGTCTGTTGGTCGTGCACAAACGACAATAATTGGGTTTCGTGATTTTATATAATTTAATAAACACACATTCTCTCTCTTTTTTCTTAATTATGAACACTGAAAAATAATCCATGATTTTTTGTTCTTCGCCTTTTATGGATGATGTCATCATTGTTATATTTCTGAATGCTTGTCTCTTTGAATGGTGCTAGATTTATAATTAGCTCCAGGCGAATATTTTCTCGCTTTTTCATATAAATGTAACTCTAGCCCGCCCACACCACCTTTTAGCAGGGTGAGGACATTGGGCTGTTTAATACACTAGTCCCCGAAGTTTTATAATAATATATTCTTATTTGTTTGCTTACCAATTTGGGAAATTTCATTCAATTTTGATTAGCTGGTTCATTAGTTTGAGTCTTTAAACGTTTTAACCACATATTGTAATGTACATAATGGTTAATTTTGTGTATCATCATTGAGGATGTACATTAATCTTTCGGGCATTGTTTTATCCCTTTAGATCCCTGCCACCTTTTAGTCATACTTTAAGATTATTGTATATACATAGAACAGGACAAGATAAATATCGTTCAAATGCAGCGAAACTATTAGAATCAACCTTTTGTCGCTCAATAGCAAATAAAGGTAAAATCTTTCAATTATACATCAGGATATTCATAAAGAGGTAGGGAGGGGACAATAACCTTAAACTAATCTAATCCCAACTTTTACCAACGTTCATATTCTCTCATTTGTTGGATTACTTTAGGTACTTTTGTTCAATTTTTATTGGGTTGTAAATTCTAGCAGTGGCCAAACTCTTTTATAAAAAATTGAATCTATATAAAGGGTTATTTTGTTTATCATTATTCTTATGTGCAATAATTCACTATTTATTGTTCTTTTCCTTAAGATTTCTAGGAATATAAAATAAAAGAATTACAGATTATTTAGTCAAATAATTTATATGTACTTTTATACAAAAATTAAACTTTTAAAGATGCCTCGCATCCAACAAATGGATTGTAATCTAACTATTATAATATCTAACTCACGACTATACTAGCTGATTCAATTTAGATTTCTTCCAAATTCTTTGGGAGGATACCATGAAAATCAATAAAATTTGATTCACTAAAAAACTTACCCACAAGGAAACATGGATATCAATATTCAAGAAAGTAAAGATAATTTTTGTCTGGAAATAGAATAGTAAAGAGCAAACTACAAAAAACACTCTTAATTAAAGGAAAATTTAAATTTTCTATATGACTAAGTGTTAAAAAAGAGAAAAAAAACTAAAAATTATTTCAGTTGTTAGTTAGGGCTTGCATGTTTAAAAGCGAAGCTTTTCTATAATTAGGGTATAGGTTTTCTATAATTACGGATAGCTTTTTTCGTTAATTTAGACATGTTAGAATTGTCCAATCGATTTCAAACTTTGCATGATGATTCCTGTAGTAGTTAGGTACTATTTAGAAAGCGTAGCAACTCTATAATCGTTACCAGAATCATAGTACATCCATTTAAAACATTTTTTAAAAACTTTTTTAACAACAATATTTTATGTGATAAAATCATCCGATTGATCTGATTTTTGGATTACTGATTCCAATTGCAAAAAAGTACAATATTATGAGCGAAGAATCTCTATGATCAAGTCCTAAAAATGTCAGTAGGTCCTTAAACAAAATTCTGTACTTAAGAAATTTTGCAACAAATTTACGTATAATTTTGTCAAAACTTATATATTCTTATTTTGTATATTCAGTTCTGACACTGTACAAGAGATAATGTTCGTTTGCCATACCGTATCAGAGCTTCGCTTTTATGGATGTTGTCATACTAGTTTTATGTCAACTTAATGAACACTTAAAATTTTGAATTTGTGGATTGTTAGGATGTATTTTGATTTTTTTAATGTTTTTAGGAGTGATTTCAACAGTTGTCAACTTTGGTAATACCTGTCCAGAAACTAACAAGGTTTTTAACCAAGTGTGTCAGTTAATTATAAAGGTAAAGGCTTTTCTATATTTATTATATGGTTTTATTAATATGGGGTCAGATCCTAAGAGTTTCCTAAGCCCTTACATGGTAGTAAAGGAATACGAAAAACTTAGGAAACCCTAAATCCTAAGTTAATTTTTTTGCTGTTATTACACTAGTCCCCAATGTTTTAAAATAACTCTTTCATATTTGTTGGCTAAATTTTTTTTATTGAATTTGGATTGGTTGGTTCATTAAGTTTAGTGTCCAAACGTTTCAACCTCTAATTGTGATCTACATAAGGGATAGTTTTGTGTATCATTGGAGATATACATAAATTTATCGGCCATTATCTTATCCCTTTAGATCCAAGCTGTGTAGGAGATATGTCAAGCATGTAGGAATATTTCTGATTGTATCCTTATATTATTTTAATTATACAATTTATTCAGAAAAATATCTAACTGTCTATCATCTATTTCAATGTTGATCTAGTTTGCCCAGAATTTATACACATTTTTCTATTGATTTAATGTCCATCTAATCAATCAATTAGTAAAATATGAACTTCTAAGGTAATCTATCTATAACATGTATCATTACAATAACAATCTAATATCTATCTAGGAGATATAACAGACATGAAACCAACACTGAAGTATTTCTCTAGATTGCCTTAAGATTATACTTATCTTTCTATCAATATTAATATCCAACTAATCAATCTATTAATCGAATAATGAATCTATTGGCCTTCTAGGAATATTTTCATTTACCTATCTATTTCAATTTTTATATAATCAATCTATCAATCCATCTAGTCAATCTATCAATCAAATAGTGAAACTATTGGTCATCTGGGAATCTATCCATCTATCTATCTATTTCCATGTTCATTTTAATAATATATCAATTATATAACAAATATATTTATGTAACTAGGAGATATATCAGACATGTAACCAACACTGGAATATTTCTCTCGCCTGCCTAGAAATTTATGGAAACAAAGTTTGTGATCTCTTGGACATGCACCAGGTTGGGTTTTAATCCCTTTTATCAAAAGTTCTAGGTAATAGATTTTTAAAGCTTTATATTTGTCCTGAACAGGAAATCTTTAAATAAATTAAAAAATAAATACAGGGGTATATCATTAGCTTTTCTTAATATATAGCGTCTAGTATTACTCTCAACCTTTGATTTAGAAAGGGCGATCAACTTTCTACTTTTAAAACAAATGTACAAAGACATTCTTGTTTTGTTAAATTATTTAAAGAAGTTGTATCAACTTTTTTTTTTATAGCTAGCCGGTCCTTTTAGTAAGTAGTAGATGTAAAATTTTTCATAGAATTCAGATATGCAATCGTTTTTTTTGTAGACCTCTTATTTTTTAAGTAATTTAAGTTTAAAAAAAAAAATTAAGTCGATTTTAAGGTACTAAAATGCAACAAAAAAAAGAAAGAAAATGGCCATTATGAACAAAAATAGTAAGATCTTTAATTTGACACCTTACTTTTTCAATTCTGTCAGGTAATTATTGAAAAAATCGATTTTTTTAAACCCACGAGAATAAAAACTTTGAACTCAATTTTATCATTTCACAAGTAAAAAAATATGGGTTCTTATATACCTTTAGAATCAGAAAAATATTACGAATCCATTGTAAGCAAAATTGAAAAAAAAAGTTTACAATATAGTATATAAACTACAATAAAAGGAATTATATGAAAATATCATATTATATTGTACAGGCAACGTCTTAACTTTTGAATTGGGTATAAAAATGGGTAGGGGGTATAGAGGGGGTAAAGAGGGGGTAAAAAAGGGAAGACGATAGTGTTGCCAGAACAAAAAATACAATTGGCCATTTTTATATTTTTATATTTTTTTACTTTTTTTCAATTTTGCTTACAATGGATTCGTAATATTTTTCTGATTCTAAAGGTATATATGAACCCATGTTTTTTATGTCTGTTTGAGAAAATATTTAGGTCTAAAGTTTTTATTAAACCGAGGTTAAAAAAATAGATTTTTTCAATAATTACTCAACAGAATTTTAAAAGTAAGGTGTCAAATTAAAGATCTTACTATTTTTGTTCTTACTGGCCATTTTCTTCTTTTATTTTGTTGCGTTTTAGTACCTTAAAACCGACTTAATTATTTTTTTAAAAAACTTAAATTACTTAAAAAATAAGAGGTCTACAAAAAAACCGATTGCATATCTGAATTCTATGAAAAATTTTACATCTACTACTTACTAAAAGAACCGGCTAGTCATAAAAAAAAAGTTGATACACCTTCTTTTGAAGAAAAAAAGGTAAAATTTTAATATACACCTCAAACAATTTTTTAAACTGTTTTTATGGCCGGGCTTTTTTCTTGCCCAGATACAATGCATAATTAATATGAATTAGTCCGTAATAGTTTCAATGGCGATTTTATAGTCCCCAAAACAACAAAATGAAATCACTTAATAAGGCTAATATAAGCTGTAAATTTACTGTTATCATATATTTTAAAGAATCCTGGAACTATGTTGAGTATCTAAGTCCAGACACTCCTTAACATTATTCAATAACATCATTAATCATAATAGTTTTCATGCTTATCTATCTATTCATACATCCATACATTTTTTTTTATCTATTTATCTATCCAACCAGCCATCTAACTATCCATCCATTAATTTGTCTATCAATCCATTTATTCATTTAGCTACTATTTATCTATCCATTGATACATCAATTTATCCATACATCCATCCATCTATCCATATAAATATCTATTTAAAAACTTGATAACAGCCTATGTTTCTATATAATTTCTTTCGGTCTATTGTCTATCTATCTATCTGTCTATAAGAGCTGTAGATAAAATCATCTATCAATAATTTGTAATGTATTATTTTCAGTTCTTGATGTCTTTATTGTTTCTTCATTACAAAGGCTGGGTCGTTTTAATAACAAAAACAATCATTTCCATAATTGCAGCGCAGTAAAAACAATCTAATATAATTCTATTGTTAAGAAAAAAGTACAGTAAACTGTTAGACAGTAAAAATGTATTGGTCACTGATAGATGGGAGGGCAAGAGAGGGGATTTGGAACATCGACCAGGGACGTCCAAGCTTATTATTTTGATTGGGGTAAAATGAGGGATTACAAAGTTTGAGGGGGGGTATACAAGCCTTTATCCCCACCCTTGAACGTCTATGACAGCAACCTATAAAGAAATCAATATTTGAATTGTTAAACAGATGCCTTTAAAAACCATTCATTGCAACAGACTGCAGCAGTGGGCGACATTATCAACATTTAAGATAACAAGTTTATCATCAAGTATACTTTTTAAGCCATAACAAAATCTGGGAAAAGGAAAAATAAAAATCGTAAAAAAATGGTTTAGGATTTTGTCAATTTTGCATGATCAGACAACCAACCCATTGTTTGCATGACCGTTGTTTCAAAATCCGAACTTGTTAAAGTTTTGTTACTGCTATTTAATGAACAATGTATTGCCGAAAAAATTCTAAAACAACCTCTGAGAGATTTAATGTATTTAAGTTTTAGAAAAAATAGGGGTTTACCTATAAATTTAAACTATTATGTTTATTACTTTACGCAATGTGTATGACAACAAAATAACTGTTTTACAATATTTTATCTAAAAATTTCAAATTCATAAAGATAAAATAAAAGATAAGATTAAGCTTTTTGTTTTATATCATAGTAGGCTTCAAAAAAGAATTTTTCAAAAATACTTTTTATTATAGATAATATAATTTTTCGAAATCGATTAATATCCGCTAGAATAGAAACAATTCTCAGCCGTATGAAAAATCATTTATAGCATCTTATTACAGAGAATTTTCCTCGAATATCCTCTAAAAGCTGTCTATAATACAATGCGATAAAATAAACTGATGAAACTGCAACATTATACTTTAATGAACTTCGTAGAAACTATATTAAAAGATAAAGGGCTATACTGCTTGTAGCCAGTGGCGTGCAGAGGGTTTTCCAAATAGTCTGTACCTCCCATTAACTGAATTAAATAGATAATATGTTTCAACCACTAATTGTAATTACAGAAAGGATAATTTTGTGCATCATCATTGGGGATGTATATCAATTTATCGGCCATTGTATTATCCCTTTAGATCCCTGATTATTCTTACTGATTTTAAAGAACAACCGAACGAACAAACAAATATATATGAATAGATATCTTTGGAGTAGCTGTGCATAATGTTTGCAAATAGTTGCCTGACCAATCTGATTAAAGATTGTGCTAAAAAAATTGGCTGCTAATCAAATACTTTGTCAATTAGACCATTCTAAATGAATATAATACTACATGGATGTTGCACCAGATTTTCATGTACTCTCATAAAGTAATTTTTACAGCTGGCTAAAATAGATAACCCAATCAACTCCAATACCCTATCTCCTCCTCTCCTACTGAATGAACGAACTGACCAATAAATAAGCTCCATATTAGCAACCTAAATTGACGACAATTTTCCCCTGTCAATATATCCTATATCCTGTCCATTCTAATGTCATGGTTGCATATTAGGGTTGTTGGTTGTATGAATAAATGTATTTAGAATATACGTGGAGATTTTCACAGGGAAAAATCATCACCAATTTAGCTTGCTAACATGGAACTCATTTATTCGTCTGTTCGTTCATCGAGTAGATAGGGAGGTGATATGATAAAGGGGTAAGAAGTGTAGAATCATGTTAGCCTGCTGCAAGTTTCACTTTATTACAGAACGTAATATCTATTCAAGTAATAATATATCAATTTATGTATTGAATTTCAAAAAAATAACCATTAGATGAACAGAAAAAAGATACAAAAACGATAAAAAAAATGATATCATCATCGATTTTGGATCAGGGTGGGTATCAAAATCTTCCTGACAAAACCCTCTGCACGCGACTGGTAGCAAATAAATTTCTAACGTCAAAATCTTAAAATAATATCCTTTATTAATAACCATGAATAAAGAAATAGGAATACTAAAATGTTATATTGCAATTCGTTGACAACTATCATTAGCGTCTTTTTTTTTTTAATTGAGTAGGCTTTTTACAGCATTTCTCTAGCGATATTTTCTAACAAGATTTTAATGATCTAAATATTTTTTTAAAAATCAATAAAAATACCTTTTACTTTTTGTATACTTATGCTAGGGGGAAGCTGTTTGAAATTATCTGTTTAACATAATTTCATATAGAGACTTTTATCTTTCTAGCCCCTTGTGAGATGTCCTAACCCTGCGGGATGCTATCAAAATGAGTACTCCTGCATAGGTTTTCTAACTCTAACTTAAACCTAATTTGAGAAATTGCAGTTTTTTTGTTAAAAATTGTTTGTTGTCTATATGCGATTTAGGTAAAACCTCCAAATAGATACAAATATAAAAAAAGATAATGAACTTTAAGAAGGAAAAAAGAAAGAAAAATGCGGTAAGAGTAGTTTAATAGAAAAGAAATTAAATGATTACTATCCTAAGAATTCTAACACATATAGAGCAACTTTGCTACTAGACAACATTGAAAATTGGCTAGAAACATTTTTCACGTAGCAACGTTCTAAAAGTTACCCTTTAACAAATTGAAAATCCAGTTTAAAATATAATACAATTAATTGTTAACACTCACATATTTTTGTAATTCTAGTACTTATGTGGTAATACGACACCCAGACGGACAGGCCGTTTACAGAGTTGCTTCGCTGTGACTTATGATAACAAACCCCCTGCACTAATCCTATTATATCACCATCTATCTCATGACCGCTGTTGACCCCGCACCCAGCGGTCAAACTGGCCTGCCTAAATGTGGGGAGGGGACTCAAACATGCAACTATCACGCGTCCCTCACGCGCTTATATAACCGGGAGGCGTTGCCTCCCCTTTTACCACCGCTGCCCCCACAGCCTGTCTACCGTCGGGAGCTAAGCCCTAGCGCCCCACACCCCCTTCAAACCTAACCATTGTTATAATCTGTTGTATATATATAGTAAACATAACTTGTAAATATTATTCAGTTTAAATATATCATTTCTGTATGTTGAATCCTGCTTGTTTATTTTGGTAGAATAATTAAAGGCTAGGGCTCGTTGAATCCGAACTCGTTACCCTGTGGGCCGAGAACGCTCGGCTTACCAGAACTTGGTGTCAGCGTGTTTCAATCGAGCCTTACAGAAACTAGCCTATTCTACCTCTGATTGGACCCTTTGGCAAGTAAGGGGACAATCAGCCGCCAACTGACCCGTGAGACGGCCTTTTTAGGTCGAATTTCCATCATTTTGAACGCAATATGTGGGCCTCTGGCCTACGGCAAGCAGATTTAGCCTGCTAAAAGCGCCAGTTAAGACGCTTTTTCCGTGTCGTGTAGGAGTAGCGCTAGGTGCGCAGCCACGGCAATCGGATAATTTAGCTCAGACGGCTACAGAACTGAGTCTAAATTGGCAAGTGTAGCTGGGACAAGCCCCAGGACACCCAGGCCAAACCTACGAGACAGACAGCTGGGTGCTGGTCTCCCTAAGAAGGCAATGTGTGGCTGCGAAGCTTCAGCACACAAGTAAGCCCTACCACTGCGACGGATAGCAGATTTTGAGCCACAGGCACGGCAGGACGGGACATTCCCTGCCGCTGCCTCCCAGGATTCGAACCCGAGGCGCTGCAGGACGGGCCATTCCCTGCCGCCATTTTCGGGATTCGAACCAGCGGCGCTGTAGGACGGGTCATTCCCTACCGCCGTCACCCCTCTGAACCTTGCAGGACGGACATTCCCTGCTGCCAGTGCTTCCAGAATCACACCTAGAGCTCCTAGTGATAACAACACATAAGTGTGTATAAATGTCAACCAAGTGATAAAAATAAATATAAAATTGTTGACCCAGTGATAATTAATAAGCTCTAGTGATTCGAAGCTACAGTCTAAGCCACCATGGTAAGCGATACCACCATAGCTGCGGTTCGGCCACCACCAAAGTTTCTGCCAACCCCAGCCGAACGAGAGGCCCCCTTGTCTCAAGGGCAGGACCTCCACTTCCCCTGCCATGTCAGGGTGAGGTTTCCTACCCCTGACCCTGCCCAGCATGTACAGGTTGATGCCATGATTGATTCTGGCAACCGTGTACCAGGGTCTGCTGTAATTTCTGAGCACCTCATGCACGCGATGGGCGTGCAACGCATGTTGATTCCGGACAACACCCAAATCCTGACTGCTAATGAGGAAGGCCAGCCCCTCCAGGTAATAGGAAAGTTAAAAGAGTTATATATGGCAGTCTCACACACTCTTATACTCCATCTATACCACGTGACTGTGGTCCGGAACCTCTCACACCCTCTGAACCTAGGAGGGTATTTTCTCAAGGAGTTCGGAACTAGGCTCTGTTTCGACATGCAACCACCTTGCTTGTGGGTGCGTGGGGAGTTTATCCCACTCCGTGGCGTCCCCATTGACCGGGAGACAGCCGAGAGAGAGCTAAGTTATGAGGGGCCTCTGCCAGGCCCCCTGCCTGAGCAGCCGCGTGTGGTTGAGAAAGGCACACACTGGGTGGACGCTGAGCTCAACGCACACAAGGGAGCTAACCTGCTAGCCATGGGGTTGCCCCCAGTGCCCAAGGTGCCGAGGGAGAGCCTGCCAACAACGTTTCCTGAGATTGCCAGCCCTCCAGAACCAATCTTCTCCGCCGACACCTTTATCAACGGCCAGCCGTGTCCACCTGGCCCCCTCTACATGGGACCTCCAGCCAGTCCACCAGCCAAGCCCGAGTCCAGACCCGTCAAGTCGCGGTCTGATGTACCCGGAGCCACACTCAACTCTCAGGCCTCAGCCTCTCCCGGCGCCGTGCCCGTCAAGTCGCGGCCGGACGCCCACGGAGCCAAAGCTGGACCCAGCACTTTGGCCTCTCCCAGCGCCGAGCCCGTCAAATCGTGGCCGGACGCCCTCGGAGCCACACCTGGCTCCGACACGTCAGCCTCTCCAGAAGCCGAGCCCGTCAAGTCGCGGCCGGTGGGTCCCGGAGCCAAAGCTGACCCCGCACCAGCCACGTATAGGCTAAGCGCTGTCACCCCAACTGATGGCCAGCCACCCCAGCTCCGCACAGCCAAGCGGGTGGTCCTGCCTGGCCGCGGGGTTATGGCGGTCCCTGTTGAGCTAGTAGGCCATCGCACCAAGGATGCCATCCAACTAGCTGCCCCAGAACAGAGGTTTGGGGAGGATCTTGTTATTCCAGAGGGCCTGTATGCCCACAGGCCTGGCTCTGCCACTGTGTTTAGAGTACTGGTGGTCAATGAAGGGGAGATGCCCCTCTTGCTGGATGCTGGCCTCCCAGTGGCAGGGGAGCTGGTCAAACCTGACATTCTAGAGGTCTCTGATACGCCTCCCCCGCGTCTCCACTCGTTCCAAGAACCTGCTGAGCCTATAGAAATGCAGGAGTTGTGGGAGGCCCTGGAGATGGAAGACAATGAGTTCCTACGCAAGGACCCCTTGCTCAAGAAGGAGGTCTGGACTATGTTGTCAGAATACAGGGACGTCTTCTCCAATTCTACCCCCGGCTGCACAGATGTGGTTGAGTTGCAGCTGCGCCTCAAGCCAGGGACCCAGCCGATCCGCCAGAGATTTAGGGATCTGAACCCGCGGCAAGAGGCTGAACTGGAGAAACAACTGGACACCTGGCTACAGGAGGGAGTTATAGAGCCGTCAGACTCCGCCTGGAGCAGCCCCCTGGTGCCCATCAAGAAGAAGGACGGGAGCACCCGCTGGGCCGTCGACTACAGAGCCCTCAACAAGTGTCTGGAGCTGGACAGCTACCCCCTGCCTAGGATCCAGCAGTTGGTGGAACGAGCTGGCGGGCACCGTGTCTACAGTGCTTTAGACGCGGTGGCCGCATACTACACCATCCGTGTGTCCGAGGACAGCCGGCCCTGCACCGCCTTCACCACCCCCAGGGGCTTGTATCAATGGAAAAGGATGCCCTTTGGCCTGGCCACGGCACCGTCTGTCTATTCCAGGTTTATTGCAGGGGTCCTAAACCCACTAGGCACAGCCAACCTCCAGTCCTACCTTGACGACGTCCTGACCTTCCACCAGGATACCTGGGCCCACCTGGCCAGGCTCCGAGAGGTCTTGGAAGCCCACCGCAGGGGAGGGATCCGCCTAAAGCCAGCCAAGACCAAACTGTTCCGATCCAAGGTGGATTATCTGGGCCACACCCTCAGCCGCGAGGGGATAGCCATGCAGGAGGACTATATTGACCGTATCTTGGACTGGCCAGCCCCTAGCACCCCCAAGGATTTGCTGGCGCTGCTGGGGTTCTTTGGATACTACCGCCTGTTCATCCCAGAGTATGCAGACCTCACCTACGAGATGAATCAACAGAAGACGGCCAAGGCCCTAACCTGGACGCCTGAGATGGAAGCCCAGCTGCTGCAACTCAAGGACAAGTTCCGCAAGGCCCCCATCCGAGCGCCGCCCAGGTTTGATTTGCCAGCGGTGTTCCAGCTCACCACAGATTTCAGCAGCCGCGCCATCTCTGCCATACTGAGTCAATGTCAGGATGGCAAGGAGAGGCTGATTGCCTCCGTGGGGCGCAAGACAACCGACCCTGAGACGCGCTACCCGTCCTGGAAGGGAGAGATGGCCGCCATTATGTATGGGATCCGAAAATTCCACGGCATCTTGTCCTACCGCAGCTTCCAGATCAACACTGATTCCTCTGCCTTGCTACAGATGAAATCACTGAACACATCCACAGGGATGGTGGCCCGCTGGCAGGAGGAGCTAGCGGCCTTAGACTTTACCGTCTGCCACAGGCCTGGCACCCAGAATACCAACGCCGACGCCCTCAGCCGCCGGGAAGATGCCAACATGCCAACGGCTAGCGCCGAAGAATTAGCAGAGCAGGCTGAGTATATCCACAACCTTTGCCAGCTAGGGGAGCCCGCAGCTAGCCGGCCTCCTGCCGCCCGACTGGATCCAGCTAGAGTATTGGAAGCCCAGACACAGGACCCCCTCCTGCTCCGTGTCCGCCAATGGGTGGCTGATGGCAAAGCCCCAACCAAGGCTGAGCTGCGTGGCAAGGAACGAGACGAGCAGCAGTACGCCAGCCGCTTCCCAGCCCTGGGGCTTGACGAGCATGGCTGCCTCACCACCACTGACCAGACTCTGACAGGGGAGAGGACAAGATACCTGCTGCCTTCGGCCCTCCAGCAGGACGCGTTCTTTCTAGCCCATGGGACCCCCATGGCTGGGCACTTTGGGATGGACGCAACTATCGCCCGCGTTGCCATGCACTTCTGGTGGCCCAACCTGGCCCGTGACGTCCGTCTGATGGTACAAACCTGCCCTGAGTGTGTCCAGAAAGTTACCAAGGAGAGGCTGAAGCAGGGGATCCACGTGCCCTCCCGCCAGGGGTATCCACAGCAAGTCCTATTCATCGACCTGGTGGGGCCACTGCCAGAGACCCCAGCTGGGAACCGCTACATCCTCACCTGCCAAGATGGATTCAGCCGGTTTGTCAGCCTCTACGCCATCCCCAACAAGCGCACCCTCACGGTGGCTGAAGCCCTGTTGCACCGCCACCTGGCCACGTTCGGATGCCCCCTGAAGATCCATTCCGACAATGGAATGGAATTTACCGGCCAGGTATTCCAGGAACTGGCCTCCAGGCTTGAGATTGGCCTGACACATCCACCACCCTACAACCCGCAGTCCAACCGAGTGGAGAGGTTTCATAGGACGCTCAACACAGGCATGCGCCTGTTCCTAGACAGAGACGATAACAACTGGGAGCCCCACCTGCCTGCCATCGCCTTCGCATACAACACCAAGGCCTGCAGATCCACTGGCGTGACCCCGTTCCTGGCCTTCTTTGGGAGAGAGGCCAAACTTCCGGTGGACATGGTACTACGGCTGCCAGAGACCGAATATGCTTCAGTTCCAGCCAACGTCCAAGCTCTCTTGCAGCGCTACTATGCAGTGTATGATGCCATCCAGCGCGGCAGCTTACGAAGGCACGGCCAAGTATGAGGTTGGAGACTTGGTCTGGTACCTGGCCCCCCGCCTGGTGCCAGGGAAGGCAGCCAAGATCACCATGAGATGGACTGGCCCCTGGAAAGTAGTGAGGAAAGCTACAGAAGTCCATTATGTCATTAAACCTGCCTCTCCAGTAGCCAGGATCTCAGAAGTTACCGCGCATGTAGGCCGACTGCGCAAATACACTGGAGATGTGACTGCCCACCAGATCCCAGCAGACATCCAAGTTGACATGGACGGCGACGAGGATGCCACTGAGCTGCCAGTTGGAGCGGCGGCGCCCGCAGCTAGCGACCCAGGACAGCTCCCAGTGCACCAGCCAGCCGCAGCCGCCCCACAGCCTAGCGGCCAAGATCGTGACCCAGTAGAGGAGAACCTGCAGGAGCAGCCCAACGAACCACCGCCGCCGCCGCCCGCTCCAGAGCCACCCAGAGATGCCATCTGGAACCCTGACGCGGACATGGAGAACCTGCCAGCCAGCAGCGAGCCTGTAGGAGAAGAACCAGCCACTGCGATGGAAGAGGCCGCCCCAGAAGATGAAGCTGAAGCCATGTGCCCCCTGCTGATGACAGCCATCCCCATCCGGGTAGGAGCTAGGAGACCAAGCAACCTGAATCAAGCAGGCGCCCCCATGGAGTTCTATGCACCCTTTGCCATCGCCATTCCACCCTTAGGAACCATCAGAGTCTGCCTAGGCCTCCGTGTCCAGCTACCAGCCGAGACAGAACTAATCCTGCAGACGAGGCAAAATTTCCAGCGGCGGGGCTTGGCCGTCGCCAACCCACGCCTAGAAGCCAACCAGGAGCTGACAATGCTGATCACCAACCACAGTCAGACCGAGCAACGAGTGTCCCAGGGAGCCTGTGTAGCTAGAGCTGTCCTCCATCGAGCTGTGCCCCAAGAACTGCCTGTCCTGCGCAGGCATAGGCTGTCGTATCCCCAGGTTCAAGGCCTGGTGGCTCAGGAGCCACGCAACCCTTGAAGGGGAGGTTGTGGTAATACGACACCCAGACGGACAGGCCGTTTACAGAGTTGCTTCGCTGTGACTTATGATAACAAACCCCCTGCACTAATCCTATTATATCACCATCTATCTCATGACCGCTGTTGACCCCGCACCCAGCGGTCAAACTGGCCTGCCTAAATGTGGGGACGGGACTCAAACATGCAACTATCACGCGTCCCTCACGCGCTTATATAACCGGGAGGCGTTGCCTCCCCTTTTACCACCGCTGCCCCCACAGCCTGTCTACCGTCGGGAGCTAAGCCCTAGCGCCCCACACCCCCTTCAAACCTAACCATTGTTATAATCTGTTGTATATATATAGTAAACATAACTTGTAAATATTATTCAGTTTAAATATATCATTTCTGTATGTTGAATCCTGCTTGTTTATTTTGGTAGAATAATTAAAGGCTAGGGCTCGTTGAATCCGAACTCGTTACCCTGTGGGCCGAGAACGCTCGGCTTACCAGACTTACAACTAATGACTAAAGTGGAGGAGGGGGGGGGGGATGTACCCTAAAGTTATCTAAAGAAAAAAAATATTTTTTAGGAGGTTTATCTTAGGGCCAAATATTTACAGAAATGTGACGAACCTCCATTCCCCCGCTTAATAGCTTAAAACCTGCTTTTGATCAATGCTAAGTAATGAGCATCACTGAAATTTTGAAATTAATGTTTGGGAAGTTTATGGGATCTTAAAGACATACAACCCATTACATAATCAAATAGGATTAACTTTGCGGCTTAATAACAAAAGGCGTAAGGTCTTTACCTTTTCCGTAAATTAAACAATGATGACAAAATCCATTAACCTGAAGTAAAATAATAAAAAAATATAATCTAGGCATATAAAATAGAAGGGGCTTGGGTTAAGTAACTGGTAATAAATCTTTAAATATTAGTCAATAGCGTTGAAAATATTAACAAAACTAAGTCGCTACAAATGAGAAAAAGGTCTCAACCACTGCACTGGAATCAGGTTGTCTGGATTATACATCTTTACTTGTATATTTATTTTTTAGGCTGTAAAGACAGGTGGACAGAATGGGCACAGACACAGCATGTACGGATCAATGTACGGCCTCAGCACTGGCAAATCAACCTTTACAGAAATCCAAGCGGATACGCTGCAAACAGCTGCGGATACTCTAGCTATGGTAAGCAAGAAGGGGATGGGGTAAAGAAAGGGGAGAGTCATTATTTTAGACCGCTCCATGTTTCACTACATTAGAGCAAATGCTAATCTTGTGCAACATTCAAGTAATTATAAGTCGATTATTGTACCATTCATTACTTATCATAATATCTTTATTATTTTTACAGCTATTGACCTTATTAATCATTATATTTATACTAGTTTTTTCTATTATACGTAGGTTTATTATTATTTTCAATATTTAGGTATTAAAGCTGCGAAAATATGGCAGCAAATCTCACTTTCTGTGTAAGCTGCGGCTGAAGCATACGAAGTTGGAGGTGTCTGAGGGATGGTTCAATATTGTGGATATGGCGGAGATTAATCTCGATACTGGTTCTCCTGTCAGGTAAGCCAGAGCATTTCCTTATCTTTCAATAAAAAGGTGTTTTACATCAAAGCGCCTTAATGAGCACACAAATTCCGACCATCGCTTTGCTGAAGTTGATTACTTCTGGTCAGGTACTGAGTAGCCTCGTTAAATTAGGGCACCGCAGGTATTAAACCCTGCAGGGTTAGGATTCAAACAAAATAAAACAAAATTTTAATTTATTTTAAAAATTAGGGAATGAGGAGATGTTTAAGTGCTCGACAAGCACTTTGAGGGAAAGTACAAAAAAAGGAATTTAATTAATACAATTGTTTTTTTTCCCGGGCATATTTAATTATACATATTTTGTAACTGCATGCTGTAACAATACATATTTTAGAGGTTTATTATAAAAGACATTTTTTATTATATTGTTTTTTCATTCTACTAGAGAAAGTCAGAATCCTAAGTTAAAAATCAGCATGGTTTAAATGGACATAAGAACTATCTGGTAACGATTATAGGGTTGCTATGCTTTCTAAAACTACTACAAGAATCACTATGTCAAGTTTAAAATCGATAGGATAATTTTAACATGCCTAAATTACAGGCCCTATGTATAGATAGGCTCGCCTTTAAAAATCTTTAATTATTTCAGGAAATCATATGTGGTATTAAGAGAATGTATGAAAGCAATGAACAGGAATAGACTTTCATAAAAAAAATAGTTTAGGGATCTTAATGGATGTAACAATGGACGATGCGTAAATGTGCACCCAATTATTATTATTATTATAATTAAAAGTTATAATTATTATTATTAAACCAATTAATGTAAATAAGATTAAATCCCTTATGTGGATAAATATTTGTCGTGGAAAAGTTTTCAAAATATTATTTTGTACATCCCAAACTATGTTAAATCAGTATAATTTACAATTTTTTAAGGTTTTGTGATTTTAAGTTTTTGCATATTTATTTGCATATATCTCTATTTCTTTTCCAAGTTATGATAACAGTTAATCTGCTCTATAACTCACTTTGTCCGTTTGTCTATTTCATAATAGATTTTGTGCTTCGCTACTTATGGAAGTTGTCATCCTTGTTTAATCTTTATATGAAAGTCTAAATGATTATTAGAATATCAAGTGATCCAGACAAATACGTAAACATTCCATATCAGGTTAGCCATTTTCTTTAATTATACAGGGTCATTCAAGAGAAATGATTTTTTTAAAAGTTGCACATTTTTTAACAACCTTTAATTCAATAAATCTTAAAATAAAGCCTCTGGAAAAACCGGTTTTAGGGCATATTTTGTTGAAATAATCATTTTTAAATATTTGAAACATAAATGTCCCATAATAGGTTTTCCAAATATATAAAGCATTTTACATAATTGTTTTATTTTCTATGCATAATTAAGTTTTTAAAAAAATCATTTCTCTTGAATGACCCTGTAGCTTTAAATTATAAGTACCAAAACTACTCTATTATTCGCTTTTCTGTAAGCCTACTTTATGATACTCGTCTGTCTGTAAGTCAGTCCGTAACACTATGGGGGAAATGTAATTTTCTCTGCTTCAATTTAAGTTAGACAGCTAAAATTTCAGTGAAGATTCTTATGGCCTTTGTGCATCTAGTCTATAATTTTTTATGATCATATGTTTGTCGATTATTCATCAAAAGACATAATAACTAATTTTATTACAAAGGTTTCGTGACTAAACATATGCTTTATAACTCACTTTGTCTTTTTGTGCTACTTATGGTTGTTGTTATCCTTATAAAGTTGATTTAAAAAAAAACAATTAAAAATTAGAGATAGTATTTTCTCGTATTCATTCGAATCCGGTGGATAGGAACCGGTTCTCATCCATACGAAAAAACTATGTCTAGCATCGTATTATATCCAGTTTTCTACGAATATAAAAATGTACAATCACAAGATTAAAACTATTTTTTTTAGCCCCGTGGTGCCGAAGGCACCGCGGAAAGCCGTTTATAATACGATACGAGAAATAACTATTACAATATTTACGTTTACAAATTCAGAAAAAAAAACAATTTGTTATAAAGTCTATAACAAGTCTTAAGTCATTTTAACATAGTGTCGAAGTCTCATCTGCATTTTTTTGCAATTCAATTGACAGGTAGTAAAACTGAATTTTTGCAATAGACAGGCAGTAAAAATAAAAAAATGTTTTAGATTATATTTAAAACCAATTTCTAGGCCTCAAAACTGACCAGCCTGCTACGAGAATGTTTTCTGCTTGGACCAGGACGACATACATCCATGACAGTCATATCTAATCTTGACTCTGCACTGTCTAGCCTGGCGCATAATCAAGGTGGAATTATTTATTAGTTTTTTTTAATGGGGTACTGAATAAACTTAACAAGAATGTTTAAAATGTGAATTGGATTATGTTCTAGATTTGTGTGATTATGTAAACTCATTGAAAACAAGTGCCAAAGCAAGAAAGACATCAACTATTAAGGTATCTATATATCTATCTATCTATCTATCTATCTATCTATCTATCTATCTATCTATTAGACTATAAAAGTTGGAAAGATTTTTAATCAATATAATAGATTTGAAATCTGCATAAAATTTTAAGGATTTTTTATAAAATTAGTTTTTTATATAATACTTTATTTAAAGGCGCAAATACAAATTAAGTTAAATAATTTTGAGATCTGTGATTGGTAGATTGAAAACTATCTGCGCTCTGATTGGAGAAGCTTAAGTGACGTACATCATTCAACCAATTAGAGCGTAGGTAGTTTCCAATCCAGCTATCCTATTGGTCAAAATTTATTAACTTAAATCGTATTTGCGCCTTTAAATAAAGAATTATATAAAAAACGAATTTTATAAAAAATCCTTAAAACTTTATGCAGATTTCAAATCTATTATATTGATTAAAAATCTTTCCAACTTTTATAGTCTACTATCTATCTATCTATCTATCTATCTATCTATCTATCTATCTATCTATCTATCTATCTATCTATCTATCTATCTATCTATCTATCTATCTATCTATCTATCTATCTATCTATCTATCTATCTATCTATCTATCTATCTATCTATCTATCTATCTATCTATCTATCTATCTATCTATCTATCTATCTATCTATCTATCTATCTATCTATCTATCTATCTATCTATCTATCTATCTATCTATCTATCTATCTATCTATCTATCTATCTATCTATCTATCTATCTATCTATCTATCTATCTATCTATCTATCTATCTATCTATCTATCTATCTAGGATGAGAATAATCTATCGCCAGTAGATTGGGATGGATATTTGACCAAACAATGGTTTCAGCTCAACTCAAATATACCAGAAAAAAGGTATAGCAAGTCAGTTTAAATATTTTTTCCGGAGGCATCTAGAATTTTAAACTCAAAGGATGGTTTATGTAATAGCCTTAAACCTGCCCAGTGACAATAGAAAACCAAAAATGTTTACATTGAGAAAAAAATCTTTCAATAAAATTATTGGAAAATTCAAGATAAATCAATGTTTATAATAATAGTAATTTTCATCATTTCTTAAATAATGCACTAGATTTTCATGTCCTCTAATAAAGTGAAACTCGCAACTGGCTAAAATAACGATACTTCCATCTACCCCCCTTTACCCAATTCCCGCGACTCCTACTGGATGAACAAACTGACCAATAAACTAGGACCACAATAGCAACCTAAATTGACGACTGATTTTCCTTGTATATCCTAAAATCATTATTTTAGTATACCAGAAATACCGTGCAAGATTCTGCTTGATCTCACTCAAATCCAGGTACGATAACTATCTTTTAGTATAGTCCCTTTCGTGGCAACGCCCCTTATAGGGCGTTTCTTCATATTTTTTCACAGAAGCTTTTCTCCTATTTCTACCCCCTGCGGGGCCATTTACCTTACCCTGCGGGGCAATCACCTAACCCAATATAAATTAACTTAACCTAAAATAACCTAACAAAGGCCATTTTGAAAATACGACGAATCGCCCCTTAAGGACCAAACTTTTCCCATAATTATTAATAAGCTTATTACTAAAGACTCTATAAAGCTTTGGATCCCTAACAATGTCTGAATGTCATGTAATGCGTTATTAACGCTTGTTGATTTTGTCAATAGGTTTATTGTTTATGGAGGAAATATTTAAATATTGAGAGTGAAAAGGTTACATATTACGGATATACAGACAGTGTGAGGGATTCTAAACTTTATAGATCACGATTTAAATGTTAAAAAACATATGATATGGTATTCATAGCAGGGCTCGGCAGCTGCGTGTAACACTTGGGGTGATCGTCATATTAAAACTTTAAAATTGAACAGGCTAAATCTGTTTCTAATCAGATAATCCATCCATTAGAAAATTTTTATGTCACACTAGCTGGTTTAAATTTGAAGCTAATGCGCGGCTGCCGAGCCCTGGTATACAGAAATAGTTTACAACCACCTATGTTTTATTTTCGTAACCGCGTCTATAAAAAAAACGTAGAAAAATACATTATGTCTTTTATGAATTTGATAGAGAAATACTAAAGTTTCTTTTTATATATATAGTTATATTTTCAACATCGTTTTATTTTAGTTTATAAAATTTGTGAAAAGTATTGCAAGCAACACAAGTCACCAAGAAATATTGCTCCTCCAGGTAGATTTTTTATCCATAAAATTATGTTCATAAGCAACGCATAGGACAAAAAAAATGATATATAAGTTGAATGGAAAGAATAGCGAACAATTAAGTATGTTGTTATATTAGATTAGATTAGATTTCTTATTCTTGAGTGGACAGTACATACATAAAAAGTTGAGTAGATATTTATTGGTCAGTGGAATCATCACAAAATTTGAATAAATGCAGTATAGGCTGAGTTAAGTTATTGGGTAGCTTTGCTAAAAACAAGGACAATATTGTTCACCATCAATAGATAAGCTTTTCAATTACAGAAAAAAATTAAGAAATGTACAAGAATCAAAAACTATGATTTCATGGTTTGTAAGGTTCTATCTTATTTTAAGGAAAAGTTATGGGAAGAAGTGAAAACATTACAGCTTGAAGACAAGGTAAAAATTACAAATTTTTTATCATTTAATTTTGAATGTTAAGAATTTAAGAAAAACATCTATTTTTTTTAGGAAAGGATAGATTCAGAAAAACGGCGAGCATTTGCAGATAACAAGGTATTATCTTTAATCATATTTATTGGATCATTTATATGTACGTTTGTTAACAGACTAATAAATAAAAACTTGTAAACAAGGAAGTCCAAGCTTTTTAATTTCTGGGGGTGGGGTGTAAAAATTTTGTATGGGGGGGAGGGGGGGGGGGGGTAAAATGGCGTGAGGATTCCCCCTTCCTAAATGGTTGGGGGTATCAAATTCGTTTGGGAGTGGGAATAATAACCCCCCCCCCCTTGGACGTCCTTGCTTTATCAAAGTTCTCTATTTCTCAATTAATAAAAAGATATCTGATTTTTGGACTTATTCAATTTGTGGAATGATTAGTTATTTATCGCATTTTAATATAGACAGCTTTCCGCGGATATCAAAACGAAATATTAAAGGATTAAAGCCAGTTTTAGTAACCCCGAGTGGCCAAAGTCCTAACAAAACTGGTATTCATTTTATGATATTTATTTTCATAATCGTGGAGAATTGTTTGCAATATGATACTATACATAATTTTTCAGAATGGCTGATAACCGGTTCTAATCCAGCGGATATTAATCGGTTTTGAAGCAATACTGGAAAATTAATTACCCTGTATTCTTAGGAAAGAAAATGGAGTATTGAAGATGAGATAGAGCAAATCTTGCCAGCTCTGGGCACTACCAAAACTAAATTTGAGGTTAATAGTTTTATTTAATACCTTGATGAAATATTTCTCATAGCTGGCTGATATAATTGTACTCCCCCCCCCCCTCTTATTACTTTACCACATACCATACATGACAATGGAGGAACGTATAAAACAATATCTAAGGACTATATTATATTAGCAAACTATTAATGTGATAAACATATAAAATATCTGGGCATACCTATACGATTGTTATTAATATTCTAGGCTGGTCTGAATACTGGGTTTGAGGCCAACATGCGGAGGTTCGAGAAAATGAGAACAGCCATGATGCAAGAGGAGTGGAGTAATAAGGTTAAAAAAACAATGAGGATAACATCCTAAAATAGCGAAGCTCAAAAATTATGAATGGATATTGGGAAAAAATTACTATAGAGCAGTGTCAATAAAAATTTAACATGATAAAATAGGTAAAACAGGAAACCTTTAAAATCACGCAACCTTTAAAATCACGAAAACTTAAGAATCTAGGAATCGATCTAGCACCCCAATTAATAGACAAATCTTAATGAAACTTAAATATGAAATATGTATAATTTGAGCATATTCAATCCCTGATTATTTTAGCCGTCAATCCTGAATAGGAATTAAGAAAATCAAGAAAAGTCTAGGAATCGATCTAGCACCCCAAATAACCGACAGATGGACAAAACAATGTATAGATTAGATAGGCGTATGTCATAGGAATTTTCACTAAAAATTTCAGCTGTCTATCTTGTATGGGAGCCTAGAAAATAACGTTTCCCCCATAGTGTTTAGGACTGACGGACTGACTGACAAACTGACGGAAAAAGTGAATTATAGAGTAGCTTCGCTGCTAAAAACAATGACGATAACATCCCTAAGTTGCGAAGAAAAAATATTGAAAGACAAACAGACTAAGTGACAAAGATCAGCTGTTCAATGGTATAAAAAAATATAGGTAATTGAAAATGACACATCTTTTATTTTTGGATAATATCTTAACTTTACAAAGTGTCTTAAAAATCAGTAATGTGACGTAATAAAAATGAGGGATTATCCATCTCTTTCTTAGGGGTTTTCTTTGCCACTTTTCCTCTCGTCTCCCTCATTTTTATGACGTCACATGGCTGATTTTTGAGACACTTTGTAAAGTTACTAGCGGCTTCGCCCCTAGCCTCTAGGGGCTTTGCCCCAAGAGGTGATAAAAAAAATTAAGGCGAAATTCGTTAAAAGACCAAGGAAATCTTCTTCAAAACATAAAGGACCAAGGAAATCTTCTACAAAACATAAAGGACCAAGGAAATCTTCAGCAAAAAAAAAAAAAAACAAAAAAAGGAAAAAGGGGGGGGGGATATTTTTGTTTTTGGGGGGATTGGGGGTGTCCCGCCCCCCAAAAAAATAGCTTAAAACCACCACAGGGCCAATAGGTATATACCCTGAAGAGTAGAATCCGATCGGTTCAGTTGTTACCGAGATCTTAAGCTTCAGACGGACGGACGGACAGACAGACATCAAGCTACTTTGTATTATAGATGATTATATCTATATGTCTCTAGTGGCATGACCGACACATCTACTGTAAATAATGTACTGTATGTTCAGTTCATTCATAGGAGTGATCACAAAAAAAAACAAAATAAGGGAATTATATTAATTTTCATAGGGAATCATTAAAAAAATAAAAATAAACAGATAATAAACATAAAGAGTATTTATTATTTTCTATTTTTCCTAGGTAATGAACTTCTGTTCATGTTACAATTAATGTCAGTAAGTCTGCTTATAATTTAAAAACTCTTCAATTCCTATATTATTTAGGTAAAAGCGTCTGACCGAGCAGAAGCAAAATTATTTCCAGTTCTGAGCATTGATACAACACAGATCAATAAATTCAAAAATAGAAGAAGTTCAATCTATGAATAATTTATTTAAATTAAAATGACAAATTATTGGCAATAGCAAATAAATCAATTAATAATTTAACCTATAAAGTGTGTTTAAAAAACAAATCGCTCACAATTTAAACCGTCTTAATTACTTGAAATCTTGGAGATAGACCCTATAATGTTTGGGGCTTTTGATAGGGCATGTAACGACCTTTCAATAGACTTTAACCAAATTTCTAACCCAATCCTTGCATTACAAATTATTGGGTCCTTTTAAAAGATTTCAAGTAACTTAGAAAGTTCGATTTTTTAAAAGAAGGTGTATCAACTTTTTTTTTTATAGCTAGCCGGTTCTTTTAGTAAGTAGTAGATGTAAAATTTTTCATAGAATTCAGATATGCAATCGGTTTTTTTGTAGACCTCTTATTTTTTAAGTAATTTAAGTTTTTTAAAAAAATAATTAAGTCGGTTTTAAGGTACTAAAACGCAACAAAATAAAAGAAGAAAATGGCCAGTAAGAACAAAAATAGTAAGATCTTTAATTTGACACCTTACTTTTAAAATTCTGTTGAGTAATTATTGAAAAAATCTATTTTTTTAACCTCGGTTTAATAAAAACTTTAGACCTAAATATTTTCTCAAACAGACATAAAAAACATGGGTTCATATATACCTTTAGAATCAGAAAAATATTACGAATCCAATGTAAGCAAAAATGAAAAAAAGTAAAAAAATTAAAAATTAAAAAAATGGCCAATTGTATTTTTTGTTCTGGCAACACTATCGTCTTCCCTTTTTTACCCCCTCTTTACCCCCTCTATACCCCCTTCCCATTTTTATACTCAATTGAAGAGTTAAGACGTTGCCTGTACAATATAATATGATATTTTCATATAATTCCTTTTATTGTAGTTTATATACTATATTGTAAACTTTTTTTTTCAATTTTGCTTACAATGGATTCGTAATATTTTTCTGATTCTAAAGGTATATATGAACCCATATTTTTTTACTTGTGAAATGATAAAATTGAGTTCAAAGTTTTTATTCTCGTGGGTTTAAAATAATCGATTTTTTCAATAATTACCTGACAGAATTGAAAAAGTAAGGTGTCAAATTAAAGATCTTACTATTTTTGTTCATAATGGCCATTTTCTTTCTTTTTTTTGTTGCATTTTAGTACCTTAAAATCGACTTAATTTTTTTTTTTAAAACTTAAATTACTTAAAAAATAAGAGGTCTACAAAAAAACCGATTGCATATCTGAATTCTATGAAAATTTTTACATCTACTACTTACTAAAAGGACCGGCTAGCTATAAAAAAAAAAGTTGATACAACTTCTTTGAAATAAATATGCACTATCCTAGTATAGCAAAATCCTTCCCTAGTAATAGGTCTCGAGAAATGGTGCTCTAGAAAGGTTAGAAGATTACAATTCAATATTGTTTTCTTATTGAAAGAACCAAAATTGTTGGGTTTATGATGATAATTGTGTGTGATTGGGTTTTAAAAAACACTCTTTATATATTTTTTGAGTGTTTATGTTTACTGTTATGCTGTGATCAAATGATAATTTTGGAATTGATGTATGAGAGGAGATTTTGACATGATTGAATTACAGTAATCTTTGTGCAATTAGAAAGCTTCAATTTGATTTAGATATTTCTATATGTAAAAAAAACATATTTATTGATATTGTAAATTAATAAGTATATAGAAAGTAATAGGAATAGATATTTATTATTACTTACATATTACATTTAATTATCTGTATGCCATTTTACATGTACCAGTACCATAGATCAAATAAATTCAAAATGAAATAAAATTATTATAATTGAAAATGTTAATTGTCAGTTATATATACAGAGTGTTCGAAAACTGCCTTATGCCGGTTTGGGAATCAACTAGGAGCATGAACAAAAAATAAACATAAAATTTACCTGATATGTTATTGATATCTCTAAAAATGTGTTTGTACTGAAATGTACATGTAGATGAAAAATGCCTTATTGTAAATCTGAAATAATAATTACATTTAATTAAGTTATTCATTTTGCAACATATTGGTTGATTCCCAAAACCAAAAAATGCAGCTTTTTCGAGGACACTCTTTATATTTACCAGTGCCTCAATGACATGTGCAAAGCTTCTCTTCAAATCACAAGATATAATTTAATAAATGAATGTATTTATAAATGTTTAAAACTTAAGTAGTTCTAAGATACATTAATAAATCCATGGATATTTAATATAAAAAGAATGCAAAGTTGCACAGCATAGTAGTTTAATAGTAGTGTTGGGGAACCGAAGCTTTAGAAACATACTTTGCATATTTAAAAATTATTATTTTGAGATCAGACATTTTATGCTGATAATCCTGGGCATTCTGCTTAATATCTTTAGAAATCAAAAGAAATTATATATGAAATTATGTTTCAATAAAAGTCATTGATTAATATCAAACTATTCAAAAACTGTGAACCTTTTTCATGTAATTCTATACACTTGTATAATCTGATCAAAGATGCAGAGAGCACTCAAACCCATCCATAGGCCAAGAGCACTTCCCAAATCAACCACCAAGCTGAACATGTCATAGGCATACACATCTGTAAAATCATTAACTAAAATAAACTATGTTTAAAAAGAATCTTTGTATAGGATTGGCTGTTGCTTTATAATTGGTGCATTTCTTGATAGGTTAAGCAACTGCTTTTCATAGTTTAGAAATGTTGGAAAAAGGCCATTTAGGCTTAGAAGTTCATTTCAAAACCCTTAACTATATAAGTAAAAGTTTTATATAAATAATTTTTAACAAGATAATTTTCAGTATTAATATTTATCAGTTAATTCCTTTATATACAGTGACTTCTGGGTTAGCATCTAAAACAGAATATCCTCTGACTTTTTTGTTTGATACTTTTAGGGCATTGATCATTTTCATACTCATTGAAGTACATGGGCTCAAACAGCCACTAAAAATTGAAGTATCAAATCCTTTGATAAATCTTCCAATTTCATAAGCTATTTCATCAAGATCTTGTTTGCTTGGCATTTGGGCTTTCACATCCTTGTCACAGGTTAAATTTTTCAAGACAGGTAACCAAGGTGGTAAACATTTATACCATGCTAGAAATCTTTCTTGCATTGCAGTTTCAACACATTCTCCATAACTGGAACCAATAGCTTCATAATCAGTGCAGGTTATGTCCTTGTGAATCTTATGATCATACAAAGTATATTCAACCTCAAAGTTGTGTCCTTCATATAAGTTTTTCCAGTTGGGACCAAATACGCCTTCACCAATTATCATAATATTTAGAACTAGCCTGTTTTCTCTCATTGGGTCAACAAAGAGATAGAAAGTTTTTCTCTTTGACTTTATACAGTTAGGGAGTTGAATCCATTTTTATAGAAGCAGAAATATAATCTATGATTATAGTTTGGACCCTCTAAAACTGTAATCTACCCTTCCACTTTCCCCTCTCTTGGTGAAGATATCTTCAACGCCGATACGATTTTTGAAATATATGATTCCACTTTTATCTCTCTTGTTAAAGATATCTTCACCAAGAGAGGCAAAAGTGGAATCTTAAATTTCAAAAATCGTATCGGCGTTGAAGATATCTTTACCAAGAGAGGGGAAAGTGGAATCTTACATTTCAAAAATCGTATCGGCGTTGAAGATATCTTCACCAAGAATGGGGAAAGTAGAATCTTACATTTCAAAAATCGTATCGGCGTTGAAGATATCTTCACCAAGAGAGGGGAAAGTGGAAAGGTAGATTACAGTTTTAGAGGGTCCAAACCATAATCATAGATTATATTTCTGCTTCTATAAAAATGGATTCAACTCCCTAACTGTTATAGTTATTGTTTTTGTTAAAAACTTTACTTTTACACAAAATCCATAAGGAGCAATGTAAACCATTTCAGTGTGAACCGTAGTATTTTTTGCAATATCATCATCTTTAGCTGAATAAGAATTGACACTATAATCAACGTCTAGCATCAAATTTTGGACTTGTTCATAAGTAAGATTTCCATACTTGCCAGTCCAAGTGATAGTGTTGTTATCAGGTATAAGACCATATGTAAACTTTGTAAAGGTTTCATAACCTAATTGTACAGCAGCATCATAGTTGGTCTGTTCATCTTGGCAAACATAAATGTATGGCTTTACTATATCATCATAGTGTTTAGTAGAAGTTTGTTGAACTACAGGCCTATAAAATAGGAGTCATTTTAGACAACATTTTTAAAATAGTTTTTTAAGATTATTTAGTACAGATGAAAAACTTAGAATACAGAAATGCGTTTAATTATCAATTCTAATGAAAGTGGTTTATGATATATTTTCCAGGATTAGATAAAAAGGGTTTGGATAAAAAAATGTTCATCTACTCACCTTTCAATGTATTTAAAAATAGAATTTTGCATCTGGAATACAAATATTCCAAAAGCTAAAACTTTGAATATAATTCTAATTTTAACAAAACTACTTATGTTCATTTTAGTGGATATTCTAAATATTTAAAACACAATAACACAAAGTTAAATATTTACTAAATGTAAAAACATAATACAGTTAGGGAGTTGAATCCATTTTTATAGAAGCAGAAATATAATCTATGATTATGGTTTGGACCCTCTAAAACTGTAATCTACCCTTCTACTTTCCCCTCTCTTGGTGAAGATATCTTCAACGCCGATACGATTTTTGAAATATAAGATTCCACTTTTGTCTCTCTTGTTGAAGATATCTTCACCAAGAGAGGCGAAAGTGGAATCTTAAATTTCAAAAATTGTATCGGCGTTGAAGATATCTTCACCAAGAGAGGGGAAAGTGGAATCTTACATTTCAAAAATCGTATCGACGTTGAAGATATCTTCACCAAGAGAGGCAAAAGTGGAATCTTAAATTTCAAAAATCGTATCGGCGTTGAAGATATCTTCACCAAGAGAGGGGAGAGTGGAAAGGTAGATTACAGTTTTAGAGGGTCCAAACCATAATCATAGATTATATTTCTGCTTTTATAATAATGGATTCAACTCCCTAACTGTAATAACAATAATGTGTTACAGCTGGAAACATTGAGAAAATGTCGAGAAAGTTATTAAAAGCGAAGCTTTTCTATAATTAGGGTCGGACCGTCCGTACGTCCGTAACGGATAGCTTTTTTCGTTAATTTAGGCATGTTAGAATTCTCCTATTGATTTCAAACTTTGCATGGTGATTCCTGTAGTAGTTAGTTACGATTTAGAAAGCGTAGCAACTTTATAGTCATTACCAGAATGTCCGTACGTCAATTTTAAACATGTTGATTTTTTTTACTTTTTTAACAACTAATTTTTATGTGATCTAATAATCCGATAGATCTGATTTTTAGTTTACTGATTCCTGCAACAACAAAGTACAATATTATAAGCAAAGCAACTCTATAATCAAGTCCTAAAAATGTAAGTATGTCCATAAACATTATCCTGTTTCAAGCAGTTTTTCAACAAATTTACTTACATTTTTGCTTTGACTCTTATACATTTATATTCTGATTATTCAGTTCTGACATTATACAAGTGTTATTGTCCGTTTGTCCTACCGTTTCAGTGCTTCGCTTTTATGGATGTTGTCATCCTTGTTTTCCTTTTAAATAACAGCAGAAAATTACAGTCAATTCATAAACATTACAATGAACTAATTAATTGTTACATTATGTACATAATCCTCAGTAATAAGGTATATCCAACAAGCAAAATAATATTTAATACATGTAAATTGTCTTTATGGAGAAGCTTTTGTATCCAAAATTATAATTAAAATCTGCTAAAATTACCAAATATTTTTTGAAACTAATTCAGTTGTTGATTACAGCTGCATACTCCCACCTACAGCTTAAGTTTAAACTATGTTAAAGAACCTTGGTTTATTTGTTTGTAACAATATGTAAATTTTTTGGGTGCTATTTAAGAAACTTTTAACAGTTATAAATCTATCTCAACCATAACATTTATAAATTAGTAACTACTGCTGCTTCATAACGAAATATATTTCAAAGAAAAAAATCTTCATTATCAATCGCATCTGTAATAGAAAACAACAACATAAATAAATGAAAAAAAGCATTAAGAATTATACAAAAATAGTCAAAATGTTAAAATATATCATAAAAAATAAAATTTTAAATTCACAGCTACTGTTTAGATCTTTACTTGATCACAACCAAACAACAAATAAAGGAGAAGCGGTCAAACTGGCTGTGTGACTTTTAATTTGCCTGGTTTGTTGGTCTGTCGGCAATGCTTCAAAGATATATTTTTTTTTTTTATGTTTTGCTACTAATGGATGTTGTCATCTTTGTTTGATTGTATACAATTGTTCACATTTGAAAATTTTTTGTAAGAGAACAATTCAAGGAACAATGGGCAGAGCAGAGTTTCCACGCTGGATTTAAAATCATCCCTTCCTTGTGAATAGAGGTTTTGACTTTTTTGATGTTTTTTTGTTTCCATATCCCTTGTCCATATATTTTCTATTGCACAAAAATAGGTAAAAAAAATAATTATCCATTCTTGTACAGAATACAAGGCGCATGGACAATAAGAGATATAAGTTTTTCGGAATTTTAATGTAGGGAGGAGATTTGAAATCTGCATCAAATTTTAAGGATTTTTTTTATAAAATTCGTTTTTTGTACAATTCTTTATCTAAAAGCGGAAATACATTTTAAGTTAATTAATTTTGACCAATAGGATAGGTGGATTTTAAACTACTTGCGCTCTAATTGGTTGAATGGTGTACGACATCCAATCAGAGCGCAGATTTTTTAAATCCACCAATCACGGATGCCAAAATTAATTAACTTAATTTGTATTTCCGCTTTTAGATAAAGAATTATACAAAACTTATATCTCTTAATGGACAACAATGTGAGTAAAAATGGAAAATAACAAACTAACAATAACATGTATTAATTAATATTCGTTATTTCATAACTATTTGACTTTTATTTTTAGAAAGGTATTCACTAAAAAAATAAATTTAGTTTTATTTGGATCTTGCACCAGATTATCATGTTCTCTAATAAAATGAAAATTGTAGCAGGCTACAATAACGGCCCCCTTCCCTTCTCCTGTATAAACGAACTGTAAAAATTAAATTTTAACTTAAATTGACGACAATTTCCCCCCTGTCATAATATCCACGTATTTTCTATATCAATTACTACAGACCTGTGGGGGAGGGAGGAATTTTTTTCACTAATCTAAGAATCACTTAAATATAGAATATTTTTTTTGTAGCAGGGTGGGGAAGGACCAAAGAAGATAAATTATAGAATAGAATCCAGGTAGAAGATTCTGCCTGGCTAGCCTGAAGTAAAATTGGAACTTTTGAAAGACCAAAACGGCTACAAGGCTGTTAGTAAATAACATGATTTCAGTAATTATTCAGAAAAAATATTCAAAATAAATTTCTTTTCCAATGATTTACTAAAAGCCATGTAGCCAAGAATCCAGCTTCCTCTTCCCTATTCACAATGGGTTAAAAATGAATTTAATGTGCATATTAAGCCTTAAAAAAATAATTATGTAAGAAAATTTACAAAAAATATTGGTCTCAGAATTTATATTATAAAACTAGGTTGCGCTCTTATGTTTCTTATATTAGATGTTGATACAAATTAAACTTTTCTAGTTTTGTCCAACTAGTCATTGTGATTTGTCATTCATCATCGCCATTTATCTCTTCTTTCCAGAGCATAGGCCACGCACAATGGTTCTCCATTTATCTTTGAATTGGGCCTCAGTAGAGGCTTCACTGAAAGATGAAAAATTCTTTTTACTCAGTTCTTCAAGGAATTCCCTCCTCCAGGTTGTTTTTGGTCTACCTGGTTTCCTTTTTCCTGTGAAGGGGTCCCAAGTCAAGGCTTGATAGGTTAAATCATCATGCCCTTTCCTTAGAGTGTGCCCCAACCATCTCCATTTTCTCTGTTTTATTGTCAGTTTGATGTCTGACATATCACTGCGCTCTAAAAGCTCAGCATTTGTGATCTTGTTTGGCCAAAAGATCTTGTGGATTCTCCTAAGACATTTGTTGACATATGTCTGAAGCTTGGAGACCACTGCTGTGTTTAGGAACCAAGTTTCGGCCCCATACAGCAAAACAGACAGAACATTTGACTTGAAAAGTCTTAACTTGGTCTTTATGGAGATGTTGTTGGAATTCCAAATTTTATTCAAGCTGGCAAAGGCTGTTCTAGATTTGTTAATTCTAGCTTTAACATCTGTCAAAGTGCCTCCAGCTTCATCAATTTTACTTCCAAGATACTCAAAGCAGTTAACATCCTCAAGAATTTGATTTCCAATAGTTATTGGTTCTTGGGAGTTTGCATTTAATCTGAGTATTTTAGTTTTTGGAACATTTATTTCAAGTCCAACTTTCTTGGAAGTTTCAGCTATCATGTTAGTCCTTCTTTGCATTTGACTTCTATTGCTTGTTAACAAAGCAATATCATCAGCAAAGTCCAGATCTCCCAAATATTTGGGATTGCCAAATAACTGCCAGCGAATGCCATCATTGCTTTCACAGTTCTTCATGATCCAGTCAATGGCAAGGAGGAAAAGGAAGGGAGAGAGAAGGCATCCTTGTCTGACACCTGTTACAATCTCAAAAAAGGTTGATAGTTTACCTTTATACATAACATTTCCACCTCCTTTATGATAGATAGCTTTAATGATATTGATTATCTTTTCTGGAATGCCATAGTGTCGGCAGATTTTCCAGAGTGATTTCCTGTCTAAAGAATCAAATGCTTTTTTGTAGTCAATAAAGTTTATAAAAAGCTCAGAGTTCCATTCCTTGGATTGCTCTATGATGATTCTTAGAGAGGTTATCTGATCAATAGTGGAACGGTTTGGTCTAAATCCAGCCTGATTAGGTCTTAGCTTTTCATTAACCTTCTTCTTTATTCTATTAAGAAGAATCCTACTAAGGATACGGCCAGGTACTGAAAGAAGCATTATCCCTCTGTAGTTTCCACACTGGGTCAAGTCTCCTTTTTTGGCCAGTATTGAGATATGTCCATTTTTCCAGTCCTCTGGGCATAACTCATCATTCCATATCTTAGTGATCAAAGGTAGGAATGCCTCAGCAGATGTGTCTAGGTCTGCTTTCATGACCTCAGCTGGGATGTTATCAGGTCCTGCGGCCTTGTTATTTTTCAAACTTTTAATGGCCTCCTTGATTTCCAATAGATTTGGCGCTCGACAGTCAATGTCAAGTGCATCTGAGGGTGGAATCTCAGTTTCTTCCTCTGGAACTGGAAGATTCAGCAGTTCAGTGAAATGTTCTGCCCATCTATTTAGAATATCCTCATCAGTTTTAAGGAGTGAACCATCCCTATCCCTGATGTGTGATCCTGATTTGTGTACTTTGCCTGCAATGCTCTTAGTAATCTCATAGACAACTTTCATTCTATTTTGATTAGCAGCATTTTCTGCTTGCAAGGCAAGGTTTTCCAAGTGTTCTTTTTTGTCAATTCTGACACTTTTTTGGATTTCCCTGCTGAGCCTCTTATACAGGTCTTTATCTTCTGGAGAGTTTCTAGAGAGTGTCTTTTGTCTTACCTCTCTTCTTTGATCCATGAGATCAATGGATCTTTGAGTGATCCACGGCTTTTGGTTAGCCTTTTTGAAACCTAATTTTTCTTGGCTGGTATCATTATAAACTTTTTTGATACCTTGCCAAATATCTTCCACTCCATCTTCCTCTTGAAGAGTCAGCAACTCAAATCTATTCTTTAGAGTGAGCTTAAACTCTTGCAACTTTTCAGAGTTTTGGAGGGTTGTTAAATTATATTTCTTCCTGGGGTTAGGCTTTGTGTCCTGCTTTTTAAATCTAAGCCGAACTTTAGAAGATAGAAGATAATGGTCTGAATTAACATCAGGTCCTCTTTCAACCCTGACATCAAGGAGAGAACCTTTAAAGCGTCTAGATATACATATGTGGTCTATCTGGTTAAAGGTTCTTTGATCTGGTGATCTCCAGGTGGCAGTATGAATCTTTTTGTGTTTAAAGATGGTTCCACCAATGACAAGTTTGTTTTCAGTACAAAAACTTACAAGTCTATCACCATTGTCATTTTCCTTGCCATTACTTAAGCCTAGGCCATATCTGCCCATAACTTCTTCTAAATTCTCATTATTACTCCCCACTTGAGCATTGAAATCTCCTAGGAGCATGGTCAGATCCTTTTCTTTATGACCATTTTTAAATACAGAGTCAAGCTGGTCATAAAATTCGTTTTTGACCTCTGTATTTGCTTGTTCTGTAGGAGCATATGCTACTATAATTCTCAGTTTGATGTTTTTAACTGAGGATTTGAAATAAGCCTCCATAATTCTAGGACCATGGGGTTGCCAACTTGTCATGGCCTGCTCTGCTTGCTTGGTCAGCATAAGAGCCACCCCTTGATTATGGCCTAGATCCTCATTCATATGACCTGAGTATAGTATTTTCAAGCCAGAATGATGTTTAAACTCTCCATTGTTTGTCCACCTTGATTCGGTGATAGCCAGGATGTCAACCTTGGCTTTTAGCATTTCTCGGCAAATGTTTTCTGTCTGGCCTGACTGAAACATTGTCCGAACATTCCAGGTGCAAATTTTTGCTGGTCTGCGGGAATTCAGAATCATCCGCCTGACTGGTCCGTTAGCGGTTTCCCAGCCAAACATCATATTGTTGTTTCCAACCTCTACTTCGTTCCCGAGCCCAAAGTTAAATTGGTCATTACTTTGTGCGGGTTGAACATAAGCAGGTTTTTTCTAGGGAGGGATTGTTAGCCCCACCCAAACCCCCTGAACTGGGGGAAGTGACCAGAATTCAGTCTGGCATCTACCCTAGGACCTTTCCAGCACAGTAGGACTCTTCTGGTGTAGCTCCTAGGATCATTGATGCACGGTGCAGGATGGACGGCGTGCACGTAACTGGTCTCCCATCCATTGTGATTTGTACTTTATCATTATTGTCTTTACTGCGCAAGTCAAAGATTCCTTCAAATTTCCCAGAAATATTTAGGGTTTTCATTTCTATTCCTCCTTATTCTATGGGAAGGACAACTATGGTTAAATTGTTCTACAATCCTTCCTCTCTCAGAGTATAACAGATCATAAAAAAAGTATATTATTTTTTTGTATATAACGTTTTTAAAAAAAAATTTTGGCTCAGGCAAAGTAAGTCTTGCTCAGCTTGTTTTCTGTTTAAGTCATAAAACAATTACATTTTGATTTTTTTAATAAAAAAGATAAATCATAAATCTGTATATTAAAGAGCTTATATTTATTAATGATATTTTAATATTCATAGCATATACAATTTACATATCAAAATACATTCACATCACTTCACATCACTTCACATATATGTAGAAAAAGATATATACAATTTTTACTGGATAATTATTCAATTAATTCTAGTACAAAATATCATATAAATATTTCCAGTATGGCGGAAAAGAACTGGTTCTCAGCCATACTGAAAAATCATGTTTAGCATCGCATTACACACAATTTTCTACGAATATTAGATTGAAATACATAAAATTTTAACCTGTTTTGTTAGCCTTGAGGGGCCACGGAAAGCTGTCTAAAATGCGATAATACTGATTTATATATATTTTCAGTATGGCTCAGAACAGAAATAATATGTCTAGGAAAGACAGATTTCTTGTTCTCTAAGTGGAAGCAGCCACTGTTTGACTTCCATTGGCTAGTCCTTTCTTCACATCTCTAACACCTATATCAAAACAAATTTCGGGTATTTTTCCACGACATCCATCCATAAGGAGCGATTAGTCGTATTTTTAAAATGGCTTTTTATAGGTTATTTTAGGTTAGGTTATATTGTGTTAGATGATTGCCCCACAGGGTTAGGTAATTGGCCCCGCAGGGTTAGAGCCCCCTGCAGGGGCTAGAAATAGGAGAAAAGCTACTGTGAAAAATACGAAGAATCGCTCCTTATGGAGGGATGTCGTGGAAAGGACTATACCCCAAATTTCAAATCATATTAGAAGTGTTTTTTTTTTATTTTGCAGACAAACGAATATTTACACTTGTAAAGTGTCAGAACTGAAAAAGCAGAATATAAATGAATGAGTCGAAACAAAAATGTAAGTAAATTTGTTCAAAAATGGCTTAGATACAGAATACTGTTTTAGGACATACTTACAGTTTTAAGACTTTATTATAGAGATACTTCTCTTATTACATTGAATCTTGTTGTAATAGGAATTAGTATTCCAAAATCAGATAAATAGGATAAATATTTTATATGAAAAATTGTTGTCAAAAAGATTAATTAAAAATCAACATGTTTTAAATGGACGTTTGGATTTACTGGTAACGATTATAGATATGCTAACCTTTCTAAATTAAATCTAACTGTTATAGGAATCAACATGCAAAGTTTGAAATTGATAGGACAATTCTAAGATATCTAAATTAACGAAAAGAGTTAATCGTTACGGACGGACGTACGGACCCTAATTATAGGAAAGCTTTGATTTTAAAAATATGTTTCAGTGACTTTAATTAACTATTAAAATTCTATAATATTTTTACGTTTTGACATTCAGGGGGTTGTGAAATTAGATGGTAATAATTATATATTCCATCTTTATACATAGATGTAAATAAAGATTTTTAAAATCAAATATGTCTGCAATGTCAAATTTTAGTGTTTAAAAAAAAACATTTTAGAGATAAATGCTATCAGAATTGTTAGCTATGTATATTATGGACTTAATTGTTCTTTTATGTTTCTTCAGAGGGGGAGACCCCCCCCCCCCCTACTTTCAATTGTAATTGAAAAAAAATTGGATGGGTTATTTTTCCCTTATAAACCTTCCTAAGACCCATGAGAAGCTACCCTGTAAAGGAGAACTATATCGGTTTAGTGGTTAGCGAGATCCTTCAGTGCACACACACACAGACAGAGATCCTTTAACTTTATCTCAAGGATTTTAAAGGATTATTTATTAGGTTCAATATTTACCAATTCCAAGACAAGGTAAATTCTCCGCCATTGCCTCCCTGTAACCTGGATGGGCCACTGCGAATACCAAAGGATTCAGAGAGGATGTTGTCTTCACTAATAAAAAGAAAATTATACATTCAAAATATTCTAAAATAAATATTGTGATTAATAAAGGAGCAGCATATAGATAGTGCTTATAAAAAATGAGGTCACACAATTCTTATGACCAAAGATAGGCCAGCCCAGTATACATTTTACTATTGGTCAGTTAAAATGTATAATGGTCTATCATTGGTCATTTGTATTTTATGTTGTAATTTTTTCATAGTCACTATAAGCTGCTTCATTGATAAATAAATTATAATATTCTCTGACTATTGAAATTATATTCATTAAATTGAATACAGAATAATTAAGATATGGGTATTCAAGATCTTAACTTACCTAGTAAAGACGGCATGCCAGCAACTAAAGGTGTGAGAGTTGCATAATTTCCAGTAAGTCCTATCAGCACAACTATGGTGTATGGACACCAAGTGCCTGACAAAGCAGCAGAAATCATAATTTTTTTAGTTTTTGTTGCATAGAATAACAAGAGGTTTCTTTCCGCAGGATTTCCACTTTTATTTTCTAGTATGGCTTCGAAACCGATTAATATCCACTGCATTAGAACCGATTCTCAGCCATATTGAAAAATCATGTAAAGCATCGTATTACACACAATTTTCCACGGATATTAAAATAAGACTCATAAAATTAATACATTTTATGTTAGAATTTTAATATCCGCTGAAAGCTGTTTATAATACTATGCGATAAATTTTACTAAATTTATTCTAAACTTATGTTAATGCTACGGTTTAAAGTTATATATTCTGATGTAATATTTTTATGCATACCATTTATTAATGTAAAAAAATTATTTTGTAAAATATCTTTGTAAATTTAATGAGACATTATTTTAAATTAGATTGCTTATTATTTATCTACTATTTGTTGTGGAAATAAGAGCAACCTTTTTGTTTTTTGAAAGGTCATGTGTTCAAATATTGACCCAATTAAAGTATTGACAAAAGACCTATTTTGTCTAATAAGGAGTATCCAACATTGAGAGTTGGCTTATGTATGTTGATCTTAAGTAATGAGCATCCTACATAGTTTAATATTATATTTTAACATTAAGCGGTTACGACACTAGAGGCCTTTAATGGCACGTAATATGTTTGTTTACTTCTTAATCTTTATTGTTGAGATCAGCTATTTACCCAAAAATATGGGGTAATTAATAAAGTTTAGGTTTCTTTTACAATTTACCTAGGGAGGGTGTAGGTTCCCTTCCTCAAAATATTTATAAACCTTTCCTATAAAATTAAATGAGAAGCTAGCCTGTATATAATGGAGAACCATAGCAGGTCAGTAGTTAGCGAGATATTTCGGTACAAACAGACAGACACACAAATATCCTTTTCCTTTATTATTAGGATTTCTTTTTAAAACAAATTATTGAAATGATGATTTTTCCTATCCAGAGAAGAACATTTGTCATGGCAACCTAAAAAAATATATTTTTTAGTAGTTTATATGAAAAAGAAGAATTATTACTCATGGCTGTAAAAAGAAACAGAGCAAAGTGCCTCCAAAAAATGACGTCATACAATTCATAGTACCAATTATAGGCCAGTTTGAATTGTAATTGACCAATGGTAAGATTTATACTGGCCTCTCATTGGTCACTTGTATTGTATGACGTCATTTTTTGGCAGCACTTTACGCTGTTTCCTGTAAAAAAGACATCAATGGAAAACAACTTAACAACAACTTTAGTAAAAAAATAATTAAATGTAGCACAGTAAATATACAGAGAACACTCAAGCTTTTTCAGCATATGCCAATTTCATTAGAAATTGGTGACGTTTTAACTTAGGCAACAATTCTTAAATAAACCATCCCTAACTTATTTGCCTAAAAAACTATTCACAGCAGTCCAAAAAATGAAAATAACCCATCACAATTGTTAGACTATGAACGCTAGATAATTTTATTTTTACCTTAGCTATCTTAAATTCAGCATTTTCATTTGAATTTGCTTGTTTAATAGAATCAACTCCCATTTTCTTTGCCTGACTCCGCAACTCTGCTTCGTGCACTACCACAGCTCTGGTTATCTAAATAAACAATTATTGGTTTCCTAGCAGCTACACACCTTTTTAGGGTGGGGGTAGGGGGGTCAATCAACCCTCCCCCATTTCTAATTTTTGTTTAAAAATATTTTTTTTTTGGGGGGGGGGGGGGTAAGGGGGCGATTCCTCTTCATAAGGTGGTTATGAACATTCTCAGGACCTATTAAAAAGAAATTACCCAGTAAATGAGAACCACATCGGTTCAGGGGTTAGCGTGATAATTCGGTAGGAACAAAAAACAGACAGACAGATAGACATTCTGATACTTTACTATAAGAATTTGACCTTTTCCATAATAAGGGTATATCCGTCAGTTTGCTAGAACAATTAGCTCATTTTATATATTTAGACATGTTAGAATTGTCCTATTGATTTCAAACTCTGTTGCAAAAACGAATATCCTGACCTTGGCATAGAAGTAGATAACAAAGCACATTGGAATCAGGAAATGTGTTATCAGAGTGTACAGGATAAAACTCTGGTTTACAAAATCCTGAAACAAAATTATACCCTAAATTCAAAAATGCACAATAAAGCTATCCTATGATTTTAATTAGTAAGGTTTATTTTTGTCTAAAGCATAAGGATTTGGTAGGACACGGCTCATCCGCTAGTAATTACATTTAAAGTAAATATTGAAAACATTTACCGCATTAAAATGTTATTTTCTAATTTCTTTTTGCAAATGTTTTTAGAAATCCATGTGTTAATATTCTTTTTCGATGACGTCCAACCTTTTGATGTTGGGAGAAGGGGGGTAATCAAATGTATTTCGAATATCATTTTCTATTTATACCTTGACTTAAAATCTTCAAATTTAAATAAAAATACCTATTAATACACGTTAATTAATTTAAAAATAATTTTTACATTTTTTATTGATACTTTATTGTTTTAAGTATAAACTGACCTTTTTAATATAATCATAGCTGCATGTAATGAGAAGACCCTCGAGACCATAATGTCCCCAACCAAAGAAAGGTCCCATAGCAGACACGGTGGCATAGCTCCATAACGCCAGAACCATCATGACAGCCTGGCATAAAGAACTATAGATTAATACACCTAAACACAATCTTTTTGTCTTCACGTCTTCACTGTTTTATAAGATAAAAGTTCAATATATCCTATAATTTTAAAGTAGTAATCTTTTTTTTGTCTGTAGCAAAGGATCTCGATATTCACTGAACCGATGTGGTTCTCCTTTACAGTGAGGCTCCTAATTAGGTCCTGAGATGTTTTTAGGCTAATTCATTCTTTACTTTTATGTCTAGGGATGGTTTTAAGCTACCTTTATATCCCGGATATTTCAGGGATCTAAATGGACAAGACAATTACGGATAAATTAATGTACATCCCCAATGATGATACACAAAATTACCCATTCTGTAGATTAAGATTATTGCTTGAAACATTTGAACTTAATCAATCAACAAATCAAATTCACTGAGGTCTCCAAAGTTGTTAAGCCAACGAATAAGAAAACGGAATCATAAAATTTTGGGGACTAGCGTAATAAACAGCATGGGTATAACTACTAAATCTTGCTCACCTTCTTCTTGCTGATTCTCTTGGCGGTCAAACCACCGACAATAACATTACAGCGGTCATACCCAATTAATACCATTGACATTATTGATACGGTTCCGGTTATTCCTGAAAATTTTAAACACAGTTAAACAAGAACAAGGATGTCTACATTAATAAGTAGCGAAGCTCAAAAATTATTGATGGACAACCCAAAAAATATTCGTATAACCTTACTTTCTTGCAAGATTAAATCATGTACTTTTAAAAATGATAGTAGCTTAAAAAGTGTAATTTATTTTTTAAAAATCATAATTGCATTCAAATATATTTACCTCCAAGAAAGGCGAAGATCTTACAATCTAAAAATAAAAGATTGCATTTAACAAACATTTACTTAGTAATCGGGTTCGAGTCTGATATACACCACGTCATAGTAGAGACATTAACAATGTTTTTTTTTCTGCCACTATGTTTGACACGTGACACTAACAGTGAGGCTAGGGGGAATGGCTTGAACCATAAACAGGTACAACTTATTACCAGGCACAGTCTTTCAGAAAAAGGTCATGAAATCAAATGGTTGGTTGTCTGTTAGATGTTACTTAACCTAATATAAAAAAGTAGGCGTTGGAGTATCGTATCCAAATAAAAAAAAACTTACTTTGAACACCCCACATCCAGTATCTTTTGATGAAAATATTTATTCCAACAGGCAGACCCTAAATTATTGCATATTAGTATAAAATGCAAGTAATTTATATTTTTAAAAGAGTAAATCAAATTCGATACTAGACCATAATTAATATTTTTTTATCTTTTAGTCTTGTCATTTCTAGTATGACTTTGAAACCATTTTATATCTGCTGGATTAGAACCTGTTATCAGACATACTGAAAAAGCATGTATAGCATCGAATAACATACAATTTCCCATGAATATCTAAATAAAAATTTGAAAATCATTACTAGTTTTGTTAGCCCAGGCCTTCAACCTTCAGGTCTTACAAAGTTTGTTTTAATCTTATAATTTTCATTTTAAATCTGCGTAAAGCTGTCTATGATACGATGCGATAAATAACTATGAGATCACTTAGAAAATAAAAGAATATGTACTTACATGAGTTAACATCATAATAAGATCAGAAAGAGCCAAATTGATTACAAATACATTGGATGAGGTTCTCAACTTTTCTGTCTAAACATAACAACAAGAAAATCCATAAATTGTCCGAAAAAATGAGCCGTGTGACGTCAATAGATCCATCTCTTTTTAAGGGGTTTCCTTTCCCACCTCTCCTCTCATCTTTACCGTTTTATGATGTCAAGCGGCTTTTTTTCCGAACACTTTGTAGAGAATTTCGCTAGAGAAAATTTTAATCATTTAAAGAAGACGAAGTTTTTCCGAAAAAAGAGCAGAAATTACCATTTTAAGATTTTGTCTCATGTATGAGCTAGAATTGATATTAAAAAAATGAAAATCAACTAATACTATAGTTGAGGGGGAGGCAAAAAATGTTCTTTACTACAACTAGTATCCGAAAAATTCATTTAAATACTCTCTTGGTATGTTGGTCTGTATAAAATTCGTGGAGGCATTATGGCAAATTATCTTAACAATTTTAACTAGAAAAAGCATCTAGGTGCTCTTTATTCGAAGGTAAAGTGATGGAAAGAAAAATAGAATAAAATCACTCTCAATAGAATTAATAATAAAATAGCCTAAAACCTTCCCAGGACTTTTATAAAGATTTCCTAGACTGGAGATCACAATTGGTTAAGTAATTAATAAAATTAATTAAATCTTAAGCTTCATACAAAAAAAACTTACTACTTAATATAAAAAGATTACCTTAAGAAAAATGTACAACACACATCCATTTCCAAGAATGCTCATAAACAACAGTAAAATCATGGCAACTCCAACCAGTAGATTTATAATCGGGTTCTAATCAATAAAAAAACATATGTATATTATCTTTGTAATCGAGTAAAAGGATCCCGGTAACCACTTTACCCATATGGTTCTCTTTTACAGGGTAGCTTCTCAAAGGTCTTGGGAAGTATTATGAATCGCTAACCACTAAACCCATATGGTTCTCCTTTATAGGGTAGCTTCTCAAAGTTTTGGAAAGTTTTATTTTGGGGGATTATACCAACCCCCTCCCAAGAGAAATCTCCCATAGAAAAATATTAATAAAAGATTAAATTTAATACAATTTTAATTGGATGTTTCAAAGCAGCAGGGTATTAACTTTTCAACTTTTCAAGTAATAATTCTAATCTACTGACAGGGTATTTTGTTTATTATTATTGGTAAAACTAATAATTTTGTTTTCTATTGTCATATCCCTTCAGATTCCTTGATAGATAGATAAAAAATGTCTAACCTGGGGTGGGTATTGAACCCAATGCGGATCTAAAATTTCATCCAATCCAGGTTCTAGACTGTCGCCATGCCTTACATCTTAATAAAACAATCTTTGGATCATGGGAAGATCGATAAAGCGCCTTTTGTCGTATTTTCAAAGTAGCTTATTTAAGGTTAAGTAAATGATAATAATTGCCCCGATGGGTTAAAGCTACCCACAGGGGCTGAAAATAGGAGAAAAGCTACTGTGAAAATACCACGGAACCCCGCTACTTCGTTTCTTTCCTTCATCCCAAACTTTTAGCACCCCAGCCTTCTAATTGTAAGCTTTTTGAAATGCCTATAAAAAAGTACGTCAAACTAACCTACCAATGATCAATTAAAATATATACTGGCATGCTATTGGTAATTTGTATTATATGACGTCATTTTTTAAAGGCTCTATAAAAAGATTCCTGAACATCCTACATCCTATTATATAAAGTAGTAAGGTTTTTTTATCTCTAGCTTAAGGTTTTATTAATTGCTGAATCGATTAAGTTCTCCAGTTCAGGAAAACTTCGCATAGGTCCAGGAGTGGTTTTAGGCTATTTCATTTTTTTAAGATTAAAGTCTAGGTATGGTTTTAAGATATTTTCTCAATCTTCCAATACAGAGCCTCTAGGTGCGCAGCCACTAGTACCAATGTAAAGGACAAGAAATAAATGTAATATAGCTTTCTTAACTTACCTCCCTGTGAGGGCGGGATTCTCATTCAAATTTTAAGTGATCATTTAGAGAATCCAGAGCATCATTGTAATGAGATGCGACACCCAAGGATATTAGGTTAAGTTACATCCAACAGACATCCAACCCTTTGATTGCACGACGTATGTGCGAGAAGTCCTGGCTGTCCATGTCAAGTCATTCCCCCTGCTATAACAATTAATGTCGCGCACCTGATATAGCAGCAGTAGAGATCATTTTTATCTTTAGTTATGACGCGGTGTCTGGCCGAGATTCGAACCTTTCACCTTCCGGACGAAGAGCGGATGCGCTACGTGTTGAGCCACGGTCGCTGGTTTAACTGTAACCTACTTGCTGGATAGTGAAGGTTAAAATATTCGTCCAGGTAAGCTCCAGCCGGCGGTGGCCACATTTTAGTTCTAATTAACAAATACTTTTTACATTTAATATTTTACCAGGGAGGGAGGGGACATTGGGCTGTTTATTACACTAGTGCCCAAAGTCTTATAGTAACGTTTATTATTCCTTGGCTTAATAACTTTGGGGACTTTTGTTGAATTTTAATTCATTTAGTTGAGTATCCAATTTTTTCAACCAATAATTGTAATCTATAAAAGGAGTAATTTTGTGTATCATCATTGGATCATTTCTGTCTTGGTTTTTAAAAAAAGTATCAAATGCTATGTTAAGTTAAAAAAAACATTAATTGAATGATTGTACAGTCATTTTCACATTTAACCCAAAAAATAAGATTTTATTCGTAATTTGTTATTCATTTTTGAAAATTTGAATAAACCAACAAAAAATCAAACATTTTAATGTTTTTCAGAAAGTTGTTTAGGTTTCTAACAAAAGAATTTTAACTGTAAAATTGCTGCTTTATTGTTTTCTTACCCCATATGGAATTTGTCATTCTTGTTTTTAAAGCGAAGCTTTACTGTAATTAGGGTCGGTCCGTCCGTCCGATGTACGTCCGTTACAATTAGCGATTTTCGTTAAATTAAACAGGTTAGAATTGTCCTATCGATTTCAAACTTTGCATGATGATTCCTATAACAGTTAGGTACAACTTAGAAAGCGCAGCATATCTATAATCGTTACCAGAAAGTCCGTACGTCCATTTAAAATATGTTGATTTTTAAATTTTTGACAACAAATTTTTGTATGTTAAAATTATTCGAATCATCTGATTTTTGGTATACTGATTTCTATTACAACAAGGTACAATTTTATAAGCTAAGTGTCTCTATAATAAAGCCCTAAAAATGTAAGTATGTCCTTAAACAGTATCATGTATTTAAGCAGTTTTGCAACAAATTTACTTACAATTTTGTCCATACTTATGCATTAATATTCTGCTTATTCAGTTTTGACATTCTACAAGCGTTAATGTTCGTTTGTCATTCATTTTCAGCATTCGCTTTTATGGATGATGTCATTCTTATTTCTGATAATATTTTGTACTGCCTCTCGGAATAAACTAAAGCAATAATTCTAATATACAATCAATTTATACTAAAGACATGCATTAAATTATATGTAAAGGTTTCATCTTGATATAGGATTACATATACTTACTAGGGATGCTATATAATTATTATCTAATATTGAAATTGATTTAGGAATAGGACAATGGCATTTAAATAAAATATAACAAAGATGACAACATCAATAAGAAGCGAAGCTAACGAAATATAAAACAACTTTAAAACATAACAAGACCTGTTAAACAGACATAATTTCTAACCCTAAACAAATTTACATATCATAGACATTTTTGTAGATTGAGTTCGTCATGAATTACCTCAAACGGGCGGTGATGCTGTCCGCGGCACTTAAACGCAAGGTCCAACAACCTAGGATAACTAAGGGGAGCCAAATGTCTTCTTTTCTGTCCAAACACCCTAGGTATTTGGTTAAGTAACACCAACCAGACAACCAACTCTTTGATTGCACGATCTTTGTCTGAGTTGTCTTAACTGTTCATGGTCATGAGTTGCGCCTGTTTTGGGCCAAGGCATTCCCCCTACTCTAACTATTATGTCACGAACCTGACATAGTAGCAGTAGGAACCATTTGTAACGTCTTAAATTATGACGCGGGTTTAAGCCGAGATTCGAGCATATCACCTCTTGACGACGAGCGAATATGCTAAGTGTTGAGCCACGGTCGCGGGTTTGTAGATTGAGTAACTCACATGATTAAACTGCAATGTAGTTCTTATGCATTTTATTTTTCAATGCAAAAGTAATATATTTGAACTCAATGATGATCATGAATTACATATGCAGAAAAATAGTTTCCATATAATTGTATATGCACATATTTGCAAAGAAAGTGTGACGTCATAAAAATACATCTATTTTCCATAACTTTTTTAGGGGTTTCCTTTCCCACTTCTCCTCTCATCCCTCCTTTTTTAGACGTATTTTTGTGACGTCACACATGACTCTTGCCAGCTCTTCGAGTGCAACCTTTAGTACATATTACAAGAAAATTTAATTTGTCAAGTTGGACAAGATTCAATTTTCTTTCGATGATCTTTCTCTTTTTCCAGTCAATGAATTGAACTGGTTACCTTAGAATCCAGCAAATATCAAGTAAAAATTTTAGCAAAATATTGATTAATCCAACTGTTCAGGGATCTCAATGGATGATGAATTAATATACATCCCCAATAATGCTGGACAAAATTATCCATTTTCTTTACCGATTGAAACTTTGGGCCCTACTACAAAATTCAATAAAAGTATTAGAAGTGTTAATACTGGTGAATAAGATATCGTAATTATAAAATCTTGGGTACCAATAATATTTACAGTCCAATGTTCTTTTCATTCAACTTCCTCATTACAAAATAAATACGAGATGTGTTTTTTTCCTTTTGATTACACTTAATTAAAATTAAAATTTTTATATTTTATGAAATATCTTTTAAATGTTTATTTAACCACCTTTCTATCTATTTATAATAGTTCGATTTACAAAATGACTTGATTTTATTGATCTATTAAAATGTAATGCATTATTACTTACCTACATGTTTTTAAAAGCGAAGCTTTCCTATAATTAGGTTCGGTCCATACGTCCATAACGGTTAGCTATTTTCGTTAATTCAAACAGGTTAGAATTGTCCTATCGATTTCAAACTTAGCATGTTGATTCATATAACAGTTAGGTACGATTTAGCAACTCTATAATCGTTACCAAAAAGTCCGTACTTCCATTTAAAACTTGCTGATTTTTTAGTTTTTTTTTATAAAAAATTTTTGTATGTTAAATTTATCCGATTTATCTGATTTTTTGAATACTGATTCTTAATACAACAAGGTACAATGTTATAAGCGAAAAATTACTATAATCAAGTCCTAAAAATGTAAGTATGTCCTTAAACAGTATCATCTATGTATGGAGTTTAGAAACAAAATTATTTACAATATTGTTTTTACTTATACATTTATATTCTGATAATTCAGCTTTGACACTCTACAAGTGTTAATGTACGTTTGTCCTACCATTTCAGATCTTCGTTTCTATGGATGTTGTCATCCTTGTTTTTATGTTTTTAGAGAAGACCTAGAATTTCCCGGAACTGAATAATAAATTACCAATGCAATATTAATATCTTTATATAAAATACAGTACATTAAAAGGATCTTCCAAGGTTTAGATAATAAATATTCCAAAACAAGGATGACAACATCCATAAAAGCGAAGCTCTGAAACAGTAGGACAAACGGAATATACAAAATATAGATATATAAGTTTTGACAAAATTATAAGAAAATTTGTTTCAACCACAGTATTCTTAAATACAGAATACCGAGGTGAATTCTTAAAAAAACTTTTGCCTCACTAAAATCAATTTGCCTCACTAAAATTTTAGTGAGGCAAAATTATCCCCTCTAATTTTGAGTGAGCCTCACTGATTTTAGTGAGGCAATTTTTTACGAGTTCACCTCTGTTTAAGGACATACTGACAATTTTAGGACTTGATTATAATATTGTACCTTATTGTAATAGGAATCAGTATTCAAAAAATCAGTTAAAATTCAACATGTTTAAAAAAGTGACGTACGGGCACTCTGGTAACGATTATAAAAACGCTTTTTAAATCTACGCCGACACCAAATTGATTAGGGGGGGGGGGGGGGTACACTTTTACCCCTCCTTGGATGTCCCAGCCGCGCCCTATGAGATATTTTTTACCATTACCTCGTAAGGGCGGGATTCTCCTTCGATTTAAGTGATCATCTAGAGAATCCAGAGCATCATCCACGTATAATTGGATGCGATACTTACTATTTATTTCTTGCTCCTGACATAGCAGCAGTAGGATCCACTATTAAGTCTTTAGTTATGACGCTTTGTCGGCCCGAGATTCGAACCTATTACCTCTCCGGCGACGAGCGGATGCGCAACGTGTTGAGCCAAGATCACGGGTTATGAGATAACTTTACTTTCCCAGCACTTTATGAGCCTTATTAAATGGGTTGATTTTATGATAATTAAATTGCCTACAACAATATCACTGTATTCGTTTTAGTTTTTCTTCTTCTAAGGTTTCTCATATTAAAGGAATAACTGTACATTCTCTTTGCGTCCGTAAGTAAGATTCGCATTTGCAATTTCTATAGATGAGAAAGGGATTCTTTTTATGTACAGGATTTTTAACTTTGTGTTTCAACGCTTCCCCCTTATTTTCGAAAAAAATTTAAAAAGAGGATGGGGTAATTCTTTTTCTTGTGTCTAACTCTCAATAGGCCTTTACCTACGATGCCCTAACCGTCAGTAGATACGCAATACGGAATATAACATAACAAATTTATTTCCAAATAAGGTTGGGGTCCTTTAACTTATCTTTCTATCTACAAGAAATACAGAAGCCTAACCTTTAGTTAAAACCATTGTCCACTAAAGAAAACCCATTTAATCCATAGCATTACAGATAAAATTAAAGAAAACTGTAGGGGGCACTATAGCCCTGTGGTAATGCACTAAGTAACGGATATGATAATTCGAGTTCAAACCAAAGTGTGTGATTTAATAACATGTTGTCTCTAATTCTCCTATCAATTCACGCAACCTCCTCCTATTTGCAGCAGAATGGAGATTGTTAGATAGTTTGGATGTCTAATAATCAGGTGTTTAATACCAATACATCCCTTAATCCCAGGATCCTCTTACGGAGAATTAATCAGGGGCACCTGGCATACTCAAAATTAGCGAGATGATAATTCATACAAGAAACATTATTTGAATGCTCATATAATCATATTATTTATTTGTACTACATAATACATAACATAGACATATTTTTAAACTATAATTTTTAATACAATTACAATACAATGGTCAATAATAGCATTTAATATTTTGTACATTTTTAAATATTATATTGTACAATTTATTTAAGTGCTTATAATTGTATGTTTAATTGATTAGAGCAAAATCTTAAATCCATTAGCGGTCAGGTGAACATATTCAGAACGTTTAACTATATCTATCTTTATAAATAGATATACCTTACATTCATGTGATTGTAACTAATTAGGCAGGAGCAACTTCTGTTTTAGAATCTGCTGCACTTTTTTCTTCTTTTTTACCTATAAAAAATTCTCAAAGCTGACTAAAACTATTTTATCTCGTTTCTGATTAATCTGGTTAATTCTGGCCAACTAACTCTATGATTAGAATAGTTATTTATCGAATCGTATTGTAGACAACTTTCCGTGGATAGTCAAATGAAAAAGTTTAAGATTAGAACCAGTTTTGTTAGACCAGAGTGTCCGAATGCCCGTGCTAACAAAACTTGTATTATTTTTATGATTTTTATTTTAATATTTGTGGAAAATTGTCTGAAATATGATGATGTACATGATTTTTCAGTATGGCAGAGAATCGGTTCTAATCCAGCGGATATTAATCGGTTTCGAAGCCATACTGGAAAGATCCTTATGTCTCCTCTCATTTACCAATAAAACTAGTAAATATAACAGTACTTTTTAGAATGAATTAAGTAAAAAAGTGGAGATACATCCATTGTCATGTGTGACGTCATAAAAAGTACATCTAAAAAGAAAGGATGAGAGGAGAAGTGTGAAAGGAAACCTTTAAAAAAAGAGATGAATTTAGATGTATTTTTATGAAGTCTCACATGACACTTTATTGTTAGTACCTGCCAAAACATGACCTCTAGCTTACCTATTCCTAGACAAGGAAATGTTTGAGCTAATGCCTCTCTGTACATGGGATGTGAAGCTGCAAACACTAGAGGATTCATGGAGCTAGTTGTCTTAACTAAAATATTATAAAGCTGAATACCTTTTTTTTGTGTAGTAATTAATCTATTTTTAATCAAGGAGGGAGGTGACATTGGGCTGTTAAATACACTAGTTCCCAAATTTATATAACATTCTTATTCGTTGGCTCTAAAACTCTAGGGACTTAAATTGAATTTTGATTGGTTGGTTTATTAATTTGAGTGTCATTACACTAATTGTAATCTACAGACTTTGTGTATCATCATTGGTTATGTACATTAACTTATCAGCCATTGTCTTATCCCTTTAGAACCCTGATTTTAAATTCTTAACTTAAATAAAAAATTTAAAACCCAATGAAAAAGCTATTTATAATCTAGTTAGAGATATCTTTAGAAAGCTATTAGTAATGGAATCTTCGCCTGAATAATTAGATATCTATATTCAATGAAATCTGAAGAAATTATCCCTAATTACCATAAATTACAGACTGGCTAATAGAATTATAGAGCAGCTTTACAACTAACAAGAATAGATGTGCTGAATTTTAATTTCCAAAATGTACGCAGTTTCCGCGGTGTTTTCTCATCCTATCTCAATATTTAATACTATCTAAAAAAGCTTCAAACTTCCAAACTTTCAAAATTTTTAACGTATAAACGATTTATATACATTTAAAACTTTAATTTTCAAAATATTTTTTTTTTGAAGTTTGAAGCTTTTTTAGCTAGTAGTAAATATTGAGATAGTATGAGGAAACACCGCGGAAACTGCGTACACATTTGGGAATTAAAATTCAGCACATCCAAGAATATGTACTTACTCAAAAGAGAGGGAAGTCCCGCGACTAGTGGAGTCAATAGGTGATACTTTCTCAGAAGTCCCAAAAATACGACAAAAGCATAAGGTGCCCAGGTAAAGAACCACAGGCATACATGGGTTATGGCAACCTAAACATTAAAAATTAGGTCTTATGATTTGTTTATACAACGCTAATTTAATAATGAACTCTTTGTGGCTGGTTGCAAGTGTCCTTAACGTGGTTAAAAACAGTTTACGAAATTAATAGATTTCAGGTCAAAGCTTATTCTTATTTTTTTGCGGGGAGGGGGGCGATTGAAATGACTGACCGTCCCCTCATAGTTTTTACTTAGATGTTAGAGTAAAATAAATAGAGGGGAAGGGGGCTTATAATCTGAATGTTTCTACTCCGAGAACACTGTGCCACCTTTCAATTGGGTCATTGAAATTCAACCAACAGCGTCGGGAAAATTAACACAGCCAAGTAGGCACAAAAAGCAGAAAGCAATTTGCTAGCAGACGAAAATAGTTCACATCAGGGTGATTCAGGTAGATGCCTGGTTATACATTTTTATTTATAGATTTATTACATGGTCATAAAAAATTAACCTATATATCTTAAAAAATGTATTACCTTTGCTATTTTAACTTCTGTAGATTCATCATTAGTGGAAGTTTTAAGAGATTCTACACCCATTTTAGCCGCCTGAGATTTTAACTCTTTCTCATGGTTAACTACAGCTCGAACAATCTAGAACAATTCAAAATTTTCTTATTAAACAGTTATGTATCGCATTTTATTTTATAGGCAGCATTCCGCAGAATTATAAGATTTAAACGATTGTTTTGATAGAATCAAGAAGCCGATGACCCTGGCTAACAAAACTTTTAATACTTTTATGGTTTCTATTCAATATTCGTGGAAAATTGTCTGAAATTCAATGCTATACATAATTTTTCAGCATGACTTTTTTAGCAGATAGAAATCGGTTTCGTAGCCATACTGGAATAGTTATTTCTCGTATCGTATTATAAACGGCTTTCCGCGGATATAGAATATACAATTATAAGATTAAAACTAGTTTTTTTAGCCCCGGGGTGCCGGAGGCACCGTCTAAAAAAACTGGTTTTAATCTTATGATTGTACATTTCTATATTCGTAGAAAGCTGGATATAATAAGATGCTAGACATAGTTTTTTTCGTATGGATGAGAACCGGTTCCTATCCACCGGATTCGAATGAATACGAGAAACTACTTTATAGGTGTATGTGTGCGTCAGTATTTCTTTTGTTAAAGTAATCCTCATTTATAATTTATTTTGTATGCCCATAATCCAATTATGTTTTAATTCTTATATACGTCTGTTGGTCTGTCTGTCCGTCCAAATGTGATTTTTCTTTGAATATATCTAATAAATATCTACTTTATATCACAAAAGGATGGTCAGGTTCTAAATGATTGAGTTAGTTTTAGCTACTTCGTCTTCTGCATGGTAATAATTTGTGCCTGTTTAGTGTTTATGGGCCAACGCATTCCCCCTACTCTAACTATTAATGTCGGACATCTGACATAGCCACAGTAAAAACTATTTCAAAAGTCTTTAGTCTTGACTCGGTGTTTGGGCCGAGATTAGAACCTGTCAAATCCCCGACAACAAGAAGATGCGCTACGTGTTGAGCCATGGTCGCGGGTTGTACCCAGGAATAAGGTATAAACAACAAGCGAAATAAATCGAAATAATATTTGGGGGGCAAATGGAGAGGTCGTCAATTTTACGATGTGTTGCCCCCCAACGACAGCTGAAAAACGCGTATAGGTTTCGTGATTTTTTCCGAATTAATTTCGTTATTGGTATGATGAGCTGGGTTATACCTACCCTACTATAGAACCAAATGATGAGAACCAGAGGAAAACAGAAATGAGAAATCAAAGTACTGAGAACAAAACTTCTGCTATTCCAATCCTGAATTATACACATACAAACAAGAATAACGACATCAGTGAAAGCGAAGCTCTGAAATAAAACGATAGAACAAATATTACTCTTGTAGAGAGTCAAAGGTCAATTGTATATAAACCTGTTACAAAATTCCAAAGGATTCTGTTTAAGGACATTCATAAATTTACAGGACTTAATTATATGTTTTGTTTCAAATATTGTACCTTGTTGTTCTATAAACCCTTGTTTCAAAAATCAGCTGTATAAAAAAATTATACCATACTGAAATTGTTGTAAATATTAGAATAGTCAAATGACAGCACGGACAATGTAACGATTATGGAAATGCTATGCTATCTTAATCACATCTAAATGTTACAGGATTGATCATCCAAAGATTAAAATCGACAGGACAATTCTAACATGCCCAGATTAACTGATTAAATGAGTATGACTAAAAAAGAACAGTAAACTACATTACAGATTTTTCACATGATTGAAGTAAAAATAAACTTAAGGTAATTGAGAGACAGACTAACATAATATATCAGGATAAATTAAATAGACTTACAGGTAGAATATAATCATAACTGCATGTAATGAGAAGTCCTTCAGGTCCATAAGCACCCCAGCCAAAAAATGGAGGAATACTGGAGGCTGTAGCATAGATCCATAGTATTAAGCACATCAGTGTAGCCTAAAGTATTATAAAGTTATGTATGGCTATTAAGTATCGCAGCGATTCCTTTCCTATTATCCTATTATTATATAAAATAGTAGGCTTTTTTTTGTCTGTATCGAAGGATCTCGCTAACCAGTGAACCGATATTCTCCCCTAGAAATAAGTTAACACCCAACCATTATTTTATACTTTTTCTTTCTTTAAAACTTAAACTAATTAAATAACTCACCCTCCCCCCCACCTTAAGTGCCCCTAGATGCCTCTAGGGGGCGAAGTCGCAAGTTCTAGTTTTGATATTGAATTTTAAGCAGTGCAGCTACTTTATAAATTGGGTATGTTCAACCGTATGGAAGTCCAACACTGACATAAAATTTAAAAACTGAAACCTTACTATAAATATCACTAAATTAAACAAATGTCAATTTATGTTTTATTACAATGCATCTATCCTACCCCATAAAAACGATGTTATCTTGTTATGCTAAGCTCTCTATGGGTATAATTTGTCTTGTTAAAAATCACCTTGTTCTTGGACAGTCTTTTAGCCGCGAGTCCCCCAACGATAACATTGCATCTGTCATACCCAATCAAAACCATTGTCATGATACAAGTGGTTCCTGCAATCCCGCCAAAAAATGCAAACACTTTACATGCTGAAATAAAAGTGACATACAAGTAATAAAATGTTTTTGGGGTGAATTTGAAAAAAGTTTGTGTGCTTTTTATCAATTTGCTTATTAGATTTAAATTTATATTTATCGCGTCATATTATAGAAAGCTCTCCGCGGATATTAAAATGAAAAATTATAAGATTAAAACCAATTTTGTCAGATCTAAGGGGCCGAAAATCGGAGCTAAAAAACTGGTACGGATTTCATGATTTTAATTTTAATATTCGCGGAAAATTAGCGGTAATACGAAGCAAAACATGATTTTTCAGTTAGCTGAGAACCGGTTCTAATTCAAGTATGAAACTTACCAAAGGGTCCCCACATCCAAAATCTATCCTGGAAAATGTTAATTCCAACTGGCAGGCCCTAAAACACAGAATAGCGAAGACTATACCTTTTTTACTGCAAATTACGATATATTTTAGAGTTAGTATGTTTTTCAACCTATTCAAAAAAATACACTTTTCTAAGACATGAAGATATATTTCGATTTTAGCAATCATTTTCAATTCATTTTGTCTAAAAAAATATAGGTATGAGACATAATTACGATATAATCATAATCAAATAAAATACCCCTTCTGTAGATTTACTAGTTTGGAACCTACCAGTCAAGATTTTAAAAAAGTACCCAAAGTTTTTGGGCCAACGAATAAGATAGCGTGGTCATAGAACTTTGGTATCAGTGTATTTTACAGTCCAATGTCTCCTCCTTCCCAGGTAATTTCTGCATCAAGTAACAATTAAAGTCACTCTGGTAAATAAGTTTGTCTGTTTATTTTTTCTGTTTGCTGTTAAGTTTTAAATTCACGATAGCGGATATATTACTTGTTATAGTAACTATTTTATCATCTACTAATTACATTACATCCTCTAGGAGCTCTTGAGGAGAGAGGGGTGTGGAAGTCGAATACCCCCACTTTATTTTTTTCTAGATGTTCTTTCTCTTGGAAGGTTGGCGGTGCCCTCCCTTAATTACTTATGAACCTTTCTTAAAACACTGTAAAGGAGAACAATATCAAATCAGCAAGTAGCGAGATCATTCTGTACACAGACATACAGACACAGATAATGTTACTTTTATAAAGGGGTGTAAATTTAAATTGTTTTTTTTTATCCTTATTTAAAGGGGTATTAAGATATACTCTGCAGTGTGATTATACAGGTGTCATACTACATATATTTTTGAGACCCTTTTCAAAAATGTTTCAAAAACAGTTTAATTAATGAGTAAAGGACCTACATGAGTAACCATCATGAATAAATCAGCACAGGCCAAGTTGATAACAAATACATTAGAGCTTGTCTGCAGCTTTGGGGTCTAAATAAAAATTATATATTTACAATCATCTCTCTGAAACTTGACAATAATTGATAAAGGGGGTCATTTTTCGCGTATTTTACGTAAAGTTGTGATTTCCTGTTTATCAAAATTGCTTATTAAGTCAAAATGATGTTGATTTTACCAAATGTATATATATGAAATGGTCAAAACTAAGAACAGTTTGACTCAATAAGCGCATTTGACTAAATGCTATTACACAACTTTTTGAAAAATAAGCGAAAAAATTACCGTCTTTGTTGACATTTTCCTGTGATATTTACCTAATTTTTCAAATTTTTTCGGGTTGCATATATAAATATTGTCTGGGGGAAAGAGGTATAAATCAATCTATATTTGTTCATCCTTGTCGAAGTTTTGGGGTGCATAGATAAATGTATTAACATTTTGGTCACAAAAGCTTCTTTATAACTTACTTTGTCAGACCGTCTTGACTTTGACAGAAAATAAAGCTATATAATTCCAACATAAAATCTAGAGTGACGTTTTAAATATATTTTTATTAAGTTTTTTGTTGTTGTTGAAATTACATCTAATATGTTGAAAAAATGATACCTGGCGAAACCTTTATTATTATAAAGATTACTGCATTTGTGATAAAATTTGTTTACCTTACTAAAAATATAGATAACACATCCATTGCCAAGGATACTCAAAGTTAGAAGAAATATGAACGCTATCCCAACCAATAAATTTATTGTTGGATTCTAAAAGATTAAATAGTTATTTCTCGCATCGTATTTATAAACAGCTTTCTGCGGATATGAAATGTACAATTATAAGATTAAAATCAGTTATTTTAACCCCGAGATGCCGAAGGCACGGGCAAAAAAAAACTGGTTTTAATCTTTTGATTGTATATTTTTATATTCGTAGAAAACTGGATATAATACGAGGATAGATACAGTTTTTTCGTATGGATGAGAACCGGTTCCTATCCACAGGATAATAATCGGTTTCGAATGAATACGAGAAAATTATTTATAATTTTTTATAATAGGTTAAAGGACAACTAATTATTGACAAAGATAATCATGCCCACTGGAAGCACAGCAAAAAGAATCCAACTGTAAAAAAATAGTAAACAAGCTAGCTAGTCAGTTAAATTCATTTTAAAATTTAAATATCATAAAAATATGAGTATGTGTATGCATTGGTCTGTAGATGTGTGTATATTTGTACAAAATAATATTGTATTGTAATTTACAGAGAGCGATGTGCTTTATCACTTGAAATCTGGATTCTTCTAAGCAATGTTTTATATTTCTTCCAACAATTTGTCTATGGAATTTTATTCTTATTTCCTTCCCTATTTCTTTGGCGTTTAAGGCATGTTAGGAATTCAATAGCTATAGAATTGCTGCGCTCCTTACAACAATACCTGTGGTTCAAACTGTTTCCAGTGAGGATTAATTATATCATCCATTCCCTTCATAGTATCACCATGCTTCGCCCCTATGAAAAGAAGTATTTTTGTTTTTATGTGACAATCTCTATATCTATCTATCTATCTATTTGAATGACAAAGAAGTATTTAGGTTTCCTGGTATTTAACTTTCTAAATTCTTAAGATCTTTAAATAAAATGTAATTTAATTTTCATAACTAAAAATGATGAAATCATATTTTTTATATCCTCATAATAAAGTAACAGGATGCCTATTAGTTTGTTAGTACCAAAGGATCTCGCGAACCGCTGAACCTATTTGGTTCTACTTTACAGGGTAGCTTCTTAAAGGTCCTGGAAAGGTTTACAACGAAACAGCGTAAAGTGCCTCCAAAAAATGACTTCCTACAATAAAATAACCAATAGGAGGCCAGTATAAATAAATCAATTATAACAATTACAATGTATACTGGCCTATCATTGAATGACGTCATTTTTTTTATCTATACCTGGAGGATAATACAGGTTGAACCATTCATCCAGATATAGACCTTGGGGTGGCGGCCACATTTTATATCTGTATATACAAAATGGAAAACGCCATATTTTTCGTGAGAAGTTTTCTTGCATCTACTTTGGGGAGGATATGAAAACCTATCAAAAAATCTTTTGTGTTCTTTTTATCTCATAAGATATAATTAAAGTACGTTGAAATATGCATAAAAAAATAGTCTTTTACTACTATTATTAAAATGTTCGCTAAACCTATGAAAAAAATAAATTGTTTACATAAGTTGAATTCAATACAATTCAGTTGAAATTTTTTTTGGCACTTCGACCTAAAAATGTGTAAATATGCAGAATACTATTAAAAAGAAATTTTAATCAATATTTGTGTAAAGGCCAAGCTACAAAAGTCAGTATTGGAATAGACAAAATTGAACTTGACATTTCTTTATATATAAAATAATTTTGACAAATGTAAATTTAATCAAGAATTTTAATTAATTAGTGTCTTGTTGAATTTTGCATTAGAACCAAGGACATACTCGTCTGTATGACACAAATACATGAAACCTCTTTTATATGATACATATATCTTTTGTATACTTTTCAGCTTTCTTGGATGCTTTAAGTTTTATCGGATGTATATCTTTCTCACATATGAAATACATTAAAAATGGACGTACGCACTTATATCTGATAATTTATAATACCCTATTTTTACAGGAATCTTATGTCTTTTTTTGGTAGGGACATACACACCCTAAAAGCAAAGAGGCTTTACTTATTAAAGATAAAATAATTAATAAACAAATAAATCAGAATTGGTCTTTGTCATAGAATCTATTATAAGGCTTCAAGTTTATCAAGATATTTTGGTAAAGGTTGGAAAAATGATACTTATTTCAAAGTGTCAGGATGTTTCTTTGAAAGATCTCGCCCACTGCTGGAATATATGACTATTCTTGACATGGAAGGTCACAGGAAGAGTTTTCCTAATTTTCCAAAGTGAAATTGCCTCTAAACTTTAACTGTTTGCCTCAAGCGAGCTATCAACATGGATATTTCCTAGATAAAAAGCTGGAATGTCCTTGGATATGAACATTTATCGTGTAGTTGATTTCAATACTCAAATTTCAAACTTTTAACCCTTAACGGTCGGGGAGGTGGGGTGGGGTGGTTTGAATGTTACCAAAGTACTAATAATATTCTTTACTAGTACATCCAATTATGAAATTTAGATGTTCTAGTCAATTTTAGTTTCCAGGTATATTCCTGTAGGTCCTGATCCTCCAGGTCTCCAAATAATTTAAAAGGCTTCTGTGACTGCAAATTTTGACTTAAAGACTTCAAATTTTAAACTTAAGCTTTTCCAATAATCTGCAATGTTTTTTACGCCAACCGACGTTTGCGGTGGTTGGAAGCTTCAAAGTACTGCTGCCGCCGTCGAAATTTATGTTTTGATATTTCTAATATAAAATTTACATAAAGATAAACATTTTCTGAAATAATTTAAGCCGTTTAAAAATTTTAAGTAAAAAAGGGTCTAAAATCAAAGGTTGTTAAATAAAAGGGTAAATGAAGCGAAATTTGACTTTGACTCAATTCTAGTTCTAGTGAAATTTATTATCAAACAAGGGACATGCAAATTGTTTATTAGCCCCCTTGCTCTGATGGGAGCTGGTGGGGGGGGGGGGTGAGGGAAGAGGAGGGAGGCGTTCACCGATTAAGGTGCTAAAGGGGCCCGACTTTTAAGTTTTAAGAAAAAAACATCCAAGTAAGTGAATATAAAAGTACATTTTAATATATAATTTTGATATTTCATACTTGTTTTTTTTTATGTTTGGCTTCCTCCCGGAAGTAAAATTATTCATAAACGTCATTAAAACAAGGTAACAAAATCCTTAAAAGCGAATCTGAACAGAAAGACAAACGAACAATAACAATTGCAGAGTGTCAGAACTGAATAACCTGTATAGGTCTATATAAATTGTAAAAAAATTTATTGTAAAACTGCATATATATAGGTTTGGACTTGATTATAGAGATGCCTCGCTTATAACATTGTACTTTGTTGTCCAAGAAATCAGTATTTCAAAAATGAGACTTATAGGATAATTATATCACATAAAAATCAGCATATTATAAAAATTCAGGTATTGCGTTACTACGCTATAAAAAGCGTACCTAACTATTTCAGGAATCACCATTCCAAGTTTGAAATCGATAAAATGATTCTCACATGACTAATTGAATGAAAAATGCAAAAAAATATATACACGGTGATTCAGAAAAAACTGCGTTTTTCGTTTTTCTGACACAACAAGAAGGAATACAGAAAAAACAATTATATGTTCTTGTTCTCTGTAAAAAAGTACATCAAATTTATAAAAGGTGTTTTTCATTATCTCTAAAAATACGGCCTCTATGATAGGTACATAGTTTCCAAAAATGCTTTATGTGAAATATGTTGTCCAAGAAAAATTAAAAACTCTTCTATTATGTATAAAAAAATTGTAGAATTTCAATATTAGTTTTAAAAAAGGTCTAAGAAAAGTACCTTAATGAGTTTTAAAGGTGAAATGCTTTTTAGCTCCTCACAAAAGCATTTTTAAGAAAATGCAATTTGTCATTTTTTCACATTTCTTGATTGTGATTTATTTCCAGTAAAAGAATCTTCTTTAATAACGTCGGTTAAATAGTTAAAAGAAAAAAATCCTTTTCATTTGACAAAAAAATCTCTAAAGACAAAAAAGTTATTAAAGTTTCAACTTTAAAAAAAAGCATTTAATTACAAATTACGGATAAATTATGAGTTTATATCTTAATCTGTCAATCAAATTAAAGGATTATAGGAATAAATGAGGGGTGGGGTTGAACGAACATAAGCATTTTTTAAGGTTATGTTTATTAAGTATACAAAAAAAAAACTGAATATTTGTTTTCAATGAGGGAATTTTAGATAAAATTTCTAGTGTAATTGGTAGAAAATTTTATTGGCCGTGTTAAGATATTGTTTTCAAGTGAATAAATTTTTTAAAACCAACCTTAAGGCACAAAATTCTAACAGGAAAAAGCATCACATGCATCTTTTGAAATATTTATGCTCTAAAATGCACCGTTATTTTCAAAGATATTAAAAACACCTTTTCTAAGTTTAATGTATTTTTTAAAGAGAACAAGAACCTATAATTGTTTTTTTCCATATTCCTATTGGTTGTATCAGAAAATCGGAAAACTCAGTTTATTCTGAATCACTCTGTATAAGTACACATATGATTATAGAGTAGCTTAGCTTAACTATAATTATTGAATAATAATTCAATAGAAATATAAAGTTACCATAATTTTATTCATTTCTGTAATCTCCTTCTATTTTATAACTTTTATATTTACATGATTTATCTTATTTGTCAAAGTAATGACGTGTAGTAATAATAGGAATAAACAGCTAAATATTCTAATAAAGTGTATTAATTCAAAGACAGATTAAACATACAAATAGATATTAATAATATTACACTGTTAACACTTTTAGGTTCGTGCCGAATCGCAGAGCAAAGACTTGCTCCGAGAAAGGTGACACAAGAACTAAAAGTTAATATATAAAATACATACAATGCTCTCAAGGCAGGGAGAAAGGTACTTTACATCACATTTCTCCCCGGCTTTAATATGAACATAAATTTCGAAACTGTAACATTACATGTTGAATATAACAATATGTTTATTACATTTTATTTTATCAAATATTGTATAGGTAGCATTAAATGCTTATCAACTAAATAATGATTGATCTGTTATGACACCTGTCATAGATTTTTTTTTTTTTTTTTTTTAATTTTCTTTTCAGATCTTTTAACACTTCATATATATTTTTTTTTTTTTATTTGGTTTTTTAAAACTCTTTTATGTTTTTTTTATGTTCCTTTTTTTACTCTTTATGTGTTTTTTTTCTCTTTTATATATATTTTTTTATAAAACATTGATTAACATATAATCATCAGAGATGCATTGATATAAAAAACATTGGTTAACATATAACCATCAGAAATGCATTGATTAACACATAATCATTAGAGATGCATTGATATAAGAAAACATTGATAACATATAACCTTCAGAGACTACTACTGCCTCGACAAATACTTAAAACATTAATACATAAAAATAAAACTATGAATTAACACACATTAAAACTATAATTATTCTTGATCATAATATTCATTTTCTTTTGCCAGATTTTTCTTGATAATAGTAGTATCATTCATATCCATCAATCCATCATTTTCCATCAATCCATCAACATCTCACAAATGATATAACCATACCAACCATAGTAGTATCATTCATATCCATCAATCCATCATTATCCATCAATCCATCAACATCTCACAAATGATATAACCATACCAATGCTACAACACCACAAACGATATAACCATACCAGCCAGTTGACCTTAGCTTAGTTATAAACTTAGTTATAAACTGGTTTCCACTTAGCAACTGTGATTTTCTCAAACAACACAACAGCCATTCACCATTTATAAACTTATTTATAAACTGATTTCCACTTAGCAACTGTGATTTTCTCAAACAACACAACAGCCATTCACCTCCACCACAAGAAGCCTCCAACATCTTCAAAAAATTGGGATCGAATCCTTTCTAGCATCGACTCTAGCTACTTCCCAAAATTCACCCTTTCCTGATTCAAAATACGTTGCTGATCCTGCAGGTTAGTCAACCAAGCATTTAACTCAACCATTCTAGTAGCCAAACCTGCAACAGAATCAATGTTAGCGTTACCATCAGCTCTCATTTCATCTACTTGCTATTAAAAATAAAAATCATCTTATCAACCATCGACAGCTTAGTAAACTCCCCAACATTTATCCTGCAAAAAGAGCCCTGCCAAACCAGTAAGTTAATCACCTGCCAAATGTTTGAGGTCTCAGGTCAAAATCAGAACTGCTGTTCACATTTATCATCCAGGAGATTATATCTATTGCATAGTCAGGCATGACTTAAGCCTAATAATGACAACCACAATAACTACTAATAACATCTCTGTTAGAATCCAAAAATCGACATGTCATTCAAAATACAGAAACTGTCAATGATTTTCGTGATATCAATGATGCTACTGTCGACACTCCAACCAATGATAACGTTGAAAACAATGAACAGAAGCAACCAACACAGAGAAAACTGCAGCCGAACAAAAGCAACCAAAACCTTCGCCATAGATTGATTCGAAATCTGATCCATTTCTTTTTTCAATACTAACTATCGACAAAAACACCAACTATTAACAAGTAAGATATCCAACCTGGCAGTCAAATCTACAACAGCCACATCATCTTTAAGCCCCGCCTTCTTTAGAACAGCTAAAACTTCACTAACCAGCATTTTACTTTAACTGCCCACTGTATTAACAACTTACAAATATCCGTTTTATCAGTCATAAATATATTTAAGATACAATGCATGCTATTGAAAATTCTGCACAACTTCACAATAGCTTCTAGCCCATGGTGTATATCTCTGTATATCATTATCTATCAACTAAATACTTCTCATTTAGACAACTGTAAATACATCTCTTTGTAGCTACCTGACTCACTGTGCATTTATTTGCATCATCCTGACACACTGTGCACATCTGTTCAAAATAAATATCAACATAATTTGTTTAGCTCTTTGTATCTACCTGACTCACTGTGCATTTATTTACGTTATTCTGGCACACTGTGCACATCTGTTCAAAATGTTACAATATCAACATATTTCGTTTAACTCAATGTTATTTCATTATCCTTGACATACGAATCCTCAATTTTCAAATTAAGCTTCAAAACTACTCTCCGACGTCTTACACATCCACAACTGTTGCTTAAATTTAACACCTCCAAGTCTTCAAAACTTTTCAACAGTTATTATAAATCTAGCAATCTAAATTACTTTTCTTCTCCTTGGCAACTGTTGATTGGAGTACTTGTAACAGGTTGAGAAAGGGTTGCAACAACAGTACCAACAGATTGACTTGCTTCAGTAGGATTATGATCATCACTATCACCAGTACTATCATTAGCTGCATATGATTTGCCACTACTTGTTGATTTAAGACTCTTCTTGCCAAGATCAGTAATAGTCTTCTTATATATTTATATATATATTTAATCTGTAACATCATCAGCTCTCCTTTTACTTTCAACTCTCTTCTTCAGCTCTAGTACATCATGAGGAAACATATTCTGTTGCACAATAGACAGAATATCAGTAACTCCATAAACATCCATAAACTTCAGCAGCTCCATACATTCCAAATATGTTGTCAACCTAGCACAGGCTTCCTTTGGAGTTTTGTGCAAGCACTCAGTTGTTAGCTTCAGATACTTTTCATAATCACTAAATCTCCTTGACAATCAATCTCCCTATAGTTGCCAGAGAATACAGGAACCTTGAACTTGATATCTGCCTTCCTGGTGATACTCCAAGCTTCTTGACTGCATTCTTGAGAGCAGTTTTAGCATCCTGTTTAGCATTCCGAACTTCAACAGACTTCACATTTAAATCTATAAACAGATTCTCTCTTACCAACAGCAATAGCAATAATAGTAATAGATCCAATTACTAAACAATCATAAATATACCATATACCATGTAATCGGTCAGAGCAAAGTGTATCATGTACCAGCCTCCACCAACAACCATTTAATCGGTCAGAGCAAAGTGTATCATGTACCAGCCTCCACTCTCTCTCCACCAATAACCAGTCATAAAGAATGCTCCTTTAACTATATCATAAAACAAAACAAATCACTCACCGACAAATAATATCAATGTCAACACAAAACAATGGCCAAATTCAAAACTAGATTACAGTCACCACCAACTACTTCTCTTGCGGCCGATCTAAAACATAATACAAACATTTTAGATGCCAAAATTTATTTAATACATATTTTATTTTTATTCAACAAAATAAAATAATTTCTTTAACATGTATTAGTATATATAACATTAATCAAATGTATATCAATATTGAACATCATAAAAATAAAATCTTAACAAACTAAAACTCACCAACAGGTAATACTGTATCTCAACCACCACAACTACTCCTCTTTTCGACCAATCTAAAACATAATACAATTATTTTAGATGCCATACTTAAATGTTATCACTTAACAAATAAAATTTCAACATGTCTACTTAAAAATGTATTAAGAAATATAATATTAATCAAATGTTTGTCAGTTATCGAGCAACATAAAAATAATTCTTAATACAATATATTAGTCTAATACAGTAAAAAATTTACCTAATTATTCTATGAAATATCAGAATAATAACTTATATCATCCACAACTATTTTTATGTATTAGAATCTTGAAAGTTGAAGCACAACTAACTATTCTTCTCTATACCTGAGAGCACCTTCTTGCGCAGCTCAACTTTTGCGCATGCAACGCTCAACTCCTGCTCATCATTGCAGCTACCTCTCTGCACCACCCCATCTTGCGCATACCAACTCCGAGAGACAGTGCCAACTTTCCTTGCAAATTTTTGCCCACCCCCCTTCTCAATGAAGAGAGACAGCTCCACACAAATATCTAATGCATTATAACAATTTTGCTTCATGAAATTCTAAGCTTCATAAATAATTTTGCTGAATCAACATCACTAAATCGCAATATATACTATTCAATATCGAGTGTCCTTAATAAAAATAATAAAATTTAAGCTTAAACAAAAACTTAAAATACGTTTCTGAACATTTTTCTTAACACATCCATTATAATTCCAATTTTTAGTAGATTTCAATCCGCCCCTCAATATTCTTCCATTTTATTCCGATCCACCAAAATTTTCGCAATACATTCATTATATTCCAAGTTTTTTAATAGATTGAAATCCGCCCACATCTATTCACTTTATTTTGATCCATCCAAAATTTCGCAACACATAATATTTCAATTTCAAGTTTGCGTGCAATTTTGATTTACCACCCTGTGTTATTGATATATTTGTTTTTTTCTATACTTAGGTTCGGTCCGCCCGTCCATACGACCGTTCGTCCTTCCGTCACTCTATACGTCAATCCTTTTAGCTTTTTCGTTAATTAATACATGTCAGCATTGTCTTATCGCTTCCACACTTTACATCTATCTACTTTTTGTATTTCGAACTTTACATGGTGATTTCTGCAGCAGGTAGGTACGATTTAGAAAACGTAGCAACACTATAATCATTTCTATGACGTCCGTATTCCATTTTTAAACATGTTGTTTTGACCACAAATTTCTATATGATCTAATTATCCGATTGTATACCAATTCCGGGAACAACAAAATTCAACATTATAATCAAAACAGTTAAAATATCTAATTATCCAATAATTTTATATGATCTAATTATCCGATTGATTCGATGTATATTGATTCCTGAGACAACAAAGTACAATACTTTATGATTGCAGTGTCAAGCATCCAATCACCCTTCAGACAACCAACACTCTGAGATGCACAACCTTTTTCGAGAAATCTTAACTGTGCATGGTATTGAGTTGCGCCTGTTTTGGCCCAAGGCATTCCCCCACTCTAACTATTTACTTCTAACTATTTACTTCATTTACTTCGAGTATCTGACATAGTAGCAGTGAGAACCATTTTCAACGTCTGTGCATGGTAACGAGTTTCACCTGTTTTGTCCAAAACATTTACCCCACTCTAACTGTTACGTCACACATTTCACATAGTAGCAGTAGGAACCATTTTTAACTTTGTTAGTTATGACTCAGTGTCAGACCGAGATTCAAACCTATCACCTACCCAACGACAAATAGATGTGCTACGTGTTAAGCGGTTTACAAGCGAAGCCACTCTATAATCAAGTTCATAAAATGTAAGTAAAACATCAATCTGTATCAATCAGTTCTTTTTTAACAAATTTACTTACAATTTTACATCGACTCTTATGCACTTATTTTCTGATTATTCAGTTTTGACACTATACAAGTGTTGATGTTCGTTTGTCCTACCATTCAATGCTTCGCTTTTGTTAATGTTGTCTTCCTTGTTTTTTACAAAGATTATTCAGTTCTGACACTATACAAGTGTTGATGTTCGTTTGTCCTACCATTTCAATACTTCGCTTTTATTAATGTTGTCTTTGTTTTTATACATCATATTCTCATTACAATAAAAATCATATATCAACATTTACTATACGAGTGTTAATGCTCCATTTTTATGAATATTATCATCCTTGGTTTATACGTCATATTCGAAAACGTTTCATATACAATAGAAGTCATAATAGATCTATTGTCAAAACTTGCACAAAGTTTTATTTTCAACAAGCATCCATATATAATATATCCATTGTACACACATCAACAAGTTCCCTACTCAATCGTTTATATATAATAGATCTATTGTCAAAACTTGCACAAAGTTTTATTTTCAACAAGCATCCATATATAATATATCCATTGTACACACATCAACAAGTGTTCTCTTCTCTCCATACAAGTATTTCCAATCATTCATTTCCGTACCATAGATATATGTCCAATAATTCATCCATATATATATAATATGTCCATTATACATTTCAATTCTGCACACATATCATAATTCATCCATATATATATAATATGTCCATTATACATTTCAATTCTGCACACATATCATAATTCATCCATATATATATAATATGTCCATTATACAATCCAATTCTGCACACATATCATAATTCATCCACATATAATATGTCCATTGTACAATCCAATTCTACACACATATCTCTCCCTCTCTCTCTCTCTCTCTCTCTCTCTCTCTCCCTCTCTCTCTCTCTCTCTCTCTCTCTTTCTCACATCATAATCAAATACTGAATAACAATATTTGCTTCATTAAAAATTTTTGCTGAGTTATGCATTCCAATCTTAAATCGCCATTTAATTGTTTAAAATAAATCTAGTTAAATCCACAAAAATTCCGCCCACCAATCAAATATCACATTCTACTGATCATGATAACAAGTATGTATCAATCCAAATCAACGTAAATTCAAAAATAAAACAAACAAAATTTCTGTTCTATCTATAATAGAAATTTCGTACTATGAATAATATGTCACAGATCAAAAATCACATATCTATATTTACGCAAATACTATCGTTATTATTCATAGTATTCCATATTCAAAATATTTTGTTTCCATACATATAAACTTAAGAGTAGCTCTACTCTTATTTATACATAAACCGCAATATAATTGTTTTTTTTAAAACTAAATATTTAAAACTATAATATCTGACTCAAACTTAAAACAATTTACAGCTTTTCATCAAAATTCCATTTTTTCAATATATAATTTCAAATATTCTCCAATTACTTTATCAAATCGCAATATTAATATTTAATAAATCCATCTTCTAACAATTTTACAAAATCGTATTCCTGTTGTCATTGAAATTGAACCATCTTCTAACTTTTTTTTTATATATTCTTATCTCTGTTAGACACCACAATAGTCTGAAACAAAAATAAATATATCCAAATATCCAATTCCAGTGTAACAAAACAAAAACTAAATGCATATATTTTGATTTTCATAATAACATAATCTCATAAACTCGTATTCAACAGTTAACAAAATGTTATATTTCGAGAATTCAAATAATTATCATAAATCAAAATATTTTCCATCACAAACTTTATAGAGTTGCTTCGTTTCTCTCCTTATTATTTAAACAATGTCAGCGCTTTTCAAATTATACATGTTATAACTTCTAACCTTATGCATGGACACAACAATGGCAAATAAATTAACATTTATCCCACTAATTCGAATAATATCAGAGATCTACATTGATTAGCAATGGATACGACAATGGCAAATAAATTGACGTTCATTCCCAAAAAATCGAGTAAGATCAGTAATATACATGGATATAACAATAGTAGATAAATTTTCTTTCATTCTAGAAAAAGTTGCTCCACAAATAATTGATATGATTTGTATGTCAACATAACATCTCCGAGTTTTTCATCCTGAATAAAAATACTTACAGAGGCACAACTTCTATACATTTTTATAAGCCGTCATTTTAAATCTATCAGATACAAAACTTATTCAATTATAGATATCTTAATTGCAAAACTACAAAAATCGATCACCGCCACACCGCCGTCAAATCGCCGTAGTACATGTATATCCTGCTGATACAATCCAGATCTGTAGAGAAAATCCTTCTTTCCTGCAAATTGTAGAAAGAAATATTCGTTTACTCAATACACGTCTGTCCTGAATAAACTATAGAAATAAATATATGTCTAACAATATACGTCTGTCATTGTTTACGATACATGTAATCCTTGCTTCCCTGCAAAGTGTAGAAAGAAATAAACTGTAGAGAGAATACATATTTAACAATACTCGACTGTCCTCGTCTCCCTGAAATAAATTGTAGAGAGAATACATATTTAACAATACTCGACTGTCCTCGTCTCCCTGAAATAAACTGTAGAGAGAATACATATTTAACAATACTCGACTGTCCTCGTCTCCCTGAAATAAACTGTAAAAGGATATATTTTTAACTACACATGTCTATCCTTCTCTCCCTGCTGATACATGTCCAGGGCGGCACCTTTTCCCCTTTCATGGTGTCCTCCACCAACATAGTACATGTCCAGGGCGGCACATATCTTTCCCTGGACATTATGTTGGTGTCCTCCACCCACATGTTGTCCTTCACTAGACAGGATGACGTCGTGGTGTCCTTCAATGTCCAGGGCGGCACCTTTTCCCCCTTCATGGTGTCCTCCACCAACATAGTACATGTCCAGGGCGGCACATATCTTTCCCTGAACATTATGTTGGTGTCCTCCACCCACATGTTGTCCTTCACTAGACAGGATAGTGTCGTGGTGTCCTTCAATGGACAGGATGGTGACATGGTGTTCTTAACCATCACATATCTCTCCTTCACCAGGGGTTCGACCTGGTTCACCATCTCATATCTCTCCTCCTCCAGGGGTTCGACCTGGTTCACCATCTCTCCATTCTTCAAGCATAACTGGTCCAGGAATTCGACCTGGTCCAGCCTCACATGTCTCTCCTTCTCCAGAGGTTCGACCTGGTTCACCATCTCCTTGACTGTTACCTGGTCCTCTCCACCTATACACTCTCCCCCCCCCTAACTTTGAAAGTGCTGGCAACACTACCAAACTTTCTTGTTCAAGGGAACACAATTTTTCACTAGCAATTTGAGCTTCGAAATCGTCCATAGAAAGTGTTGGCAACACCACCAAACTTTCTTGTTCAAGGAAACAAAATTTTTCATTAGCAGTTCGAGCTTCGAAATCGTCCATACTGTTAACTAATCCTGTAACCGTAGAACTGTTAGTATTAACATTATCCGTCAACTCCTGAACCTTCGTCTCCAGCGGCGCCATTCGGTTAATCAGGTTATCCAGCTTATCCCCATTGGAATGAATATCACCCTGCATCGAGACCAGCAATTCGAATATACAATCAAGCTTCTCCGCCGGGGACAACTTCCTGAGATGAGCAATGTCCACCTTCATCGCGTCCAAAAATTTCCTGAACAAAAATAAAGCAAAGAAATAATACAATTAAAAGAAAATCTGAGCTGTAGGTTCGTACTACACTACTGCGCCAAAAATGACGTGTAGTAATAATAGGAATAAACAGCTAAATATTCTAATAAAGTGTATTAATTCAAAGACAGATTAAACATACAAATAGATATTAATAATATTACACTGTTAACACTTTTAGGTTCGTGCCGAATCGCAGAGCAAAGACTTGCTCCGAGAAAGGTGACACAAGAACTAAAAGTTAATATATAAAATACATACAATGCTCTCAAGGCAGGGAGAAAGGTACTTTACATCACAGTAATTCGACGTGTCTATGTCCGAGTTATCGTCGATTTTAACGTTAAATAACGGTACCACGGCGGTAAATTTGATAAATCTGACATTTATGCAATATTTTATTCTCAAACAAATAATAAACCTAATTATAGAGTAGTAATGCATGCAATGCATAGAATTATTTAGTTATAAAGTGAATGTGCTTCAAATAAAAACATTAAACCTCTTTATGTACAGTATAAAAACAAGGATAAAAAATTCATAAGTAGCGATTATAATGTACTATAATAAAGTGAAACTTGTAGCATGCTAAAAATCGGTCGTCCCCCCCTTTACCCCAACCCCTCCCATCCTACTGGATGAACGAACTGACCAATAAGCTACAGCAACCTAAATTGACGATAATTTTTCCCCTGTCATAATATCCATATATATTCTTCATCCATTTCTTCATTAAATTTGTAGTCATCGTGTCTCTTAAACAGATTATGTGAGACAGACGGACAGTTTGACATTTCGAATTGTCAAGTAGATGCGCTAATAAAACTATCAGATAAAACATTCTCTTTTTCCCTGAATTAGATAAAGATGTCAGTGATAAAATATATATTTCTATTTCAACCCACGCCAAAAGTCCATATTTTTAAACTTGAAATAAAAATACATTTAAAAGTAATACGCATTTAGAAGATGAACACGTTTAAATCCGTTCGTTTTGGGGCGTTATTATAAAAGCGAAGCTTTTCTATAATAGTTTGGTACGACTAAGAAAGCGAAGCAACCCTATACCGTAGGACTATTTAAAACAAGCAGATTTTTACTTTTCTGACAACAAGTTTTTGTATGTTAAAATTATCCGATTCATCTGACTTTTGGAATAATGATTTATATTAGAACAAAGTACAATTTTATAAGCGCAGCATCTCTATAAAAAAGTCCTAAAAATGTAAGAATGTCCTTAAACAGTATTATGTATTTAAGCAGTTTTGAATTGAAACAAATTTACTTACAAGTTTGTATGCATTAATATTCTGCTTAATCAGTTTTTACACTCTACAAGTGCTAATGTTAGTTTGTCCTTTCATATCAGAGATTTGCTTTTATGGATGTTGTATTCCTTGTTTTTACTTGATCTGCCATTCTTTTCTATTTTATACCTAAACATTTCTTCTATATTAAATAAAAACGATGAATCAGAAAAAAATAACTATAAACAAAATCATTTTTATATTTTTTATTAAAGCTACTAATATAACATAGCAACTTATTTTGTAATATATTCAAATACAAAGCATTATAAAGAAGATTCATAAAAAATAAATTCTTTAAAAATTTACTATTTTTTCTCGTTCATTATTTTGACTAGACTACAAAAATAAATAAAGTAAATTTTAAAGTCTTTTTCATAGTAAATTAATTAGTATTTATTTGTACAAATCTCTAGATTATAAAATTCAGATGCATTGTTAAGCTAAATTTATACAATTCTGAAATACATAATTATATGGCTTAGAGAAGGATACTTTCATCAAGATTAAGGGATAATAGTTATTTATCGCATCGTAATATAGACAGCTTTCCGCGCATATTAAAATGAAGCATTATTAGATTAAAATCAGTTTTGTAACAAAACTGGTAACAATTTTTTGATTTTTTACATTGTTCGTGAAAAATTGTCTGTAATTCGATGCTATTGATGATTTTTCAGTATGGCTGAGAACCGGTTCTAATCCACCGGATATTAATCGATTTTGAAGCCATACTGGAAAATCATTAGGTAACTTATCCCTGTATCTCAATTTTTATTTTTAGTAGCGTAGCTACTATTTAATTACTGTTGGTTTAACGTCTTTGGCGTCCCTGAAGATTGACTGCCAGGAATTCACCAAAGAAATTGGAGTTCTGGGTTGGTCTGAAATAAATAAATTTAATAAACAATGTTTGTAAACTCTACTAACATAAAAAATATTCCTTATCCATGATAATGTAAGTTTTTATAATTTGATAAATATTTTAAAAAGTTTTTGAAAGACAGGCATTAGATATAGTGGTACCCTATCTAAAAATAGTTATCAGCCAGGACCTATGATAAGCTACCCTATAAAGGAGAACCATATCAATACAGATACTTCGGAACAAACAGAAAGACAAACAAGCACACAGACAAACAGACAGGGAACCTGTTACTTTTATAAAAGGAAGATATATGTACCTGGTAATTCTGGGCTGCTGGGAGGGTATAGGCGCCTGTCTTTGCCTTTGAGAGCTACCCCTATTCAGACCATTAAAATTAACAGCCTCAAATGGCCCGAAGGTCTGATCACTGCCGATGGATGGACCGGCGGCAGTTGAACCTGTGCTGTCAGGGAAGAATCCCTGGACCGGCAGAGAGGTTGGCTGCTGTGGCTGTTGCTGGTTGCCGCTGTTGATTGTGTCTCTGATTTGGTTGAATAGGGTGGAGGTCAAGGGCTCGCTGGGCTGTGCGGTTTGCTGTATCTATATCATAATTACATCAATAAAGTTTGGCGGTATCTTTTTAAGTGCTTAAACAATAACACAACAAAAGAATAGAAGTTAAACATAAAGAGAATGTTATATTTTCCATGGAATATAGATGATAAATTGTACGCTTTCAAGATAGTCGTAACTTTGAAGATGGTATTTTTCTTTTCAATACCTCCCCCCTCTTTAAATTTACGAAAACAGGATAACAGGTTTTTATTGTTCAAGACTTGTGTAATCATCAATTATTTTAGAAGAGGAATATAAAGTGCATCATAAAGTATGATAAAAATATTTTTAACTGTATGAAACAGCAAGACAACCCATGTAAATTATACATAAAAATGTTGAGAATAGAGGTTGGCTAATTATTTTTTGAAGCCCACAATAATAGTTATTTATCGCATCGTATTATAGACACAATTTCGCGAACATGAAAATGAAAAATTATAAATTTGAAACTAGTTTTGATAGACCTTAGGGGACGAAAGCCGGTGCTAACGAAACTGGTATTAATCTTAAAGTTTTTATTTTAATAATAAAGGAAAATTCGCTGTAGTACGATGCTATACATGATTTTTTCAATATGGCTAAGAACCGGTTCTAATCCCACGGATATCACACGGTTTGGAAGCCATACTAGAAAATTATTTACCTAGACCTGTACATGTGACTATTAATTTTAAATCCGTTGCCAGCTTAAATTATTAATTTTATACCTGGACTGGTCTTCTGGAAGGTTGTTGGGGTGGGACAGCAGGTTGTCTGAAGTTGTTCTGCTGCTGGTTGCTAAATCCTGTCTGGAAGTTGCTGGCAGCTGGCTGCTGCTGAGCAGGTCTCACCTGAATATAAACAACTTTAGTAATAAATAGCAGCTGCGCCCCGAGCTTCTAAAGGCCCTGCATTAGAAAGAAGAGGGAGACCCATCTGAGACTTAATAATTTGAATAATATAGCCTAAACCCATTCCGGAATCTATGTGAAGTATCTCTTAATAGTTCAGTAGTTATTAAAATCTTCTTTATGTAATAGGTTTGGCTACCTAATACAGAAACTCTACTGTGATCTAACCCTCAAATTACTTTTTTTTGTAAATTAAAACAGAATATGAAGTAAGTTTTAACTTGATTTTTACCTGGTTAGGTTGGGCAAATGGGAACTGAGCCTGTGGTGGCCTCCTGGCTGGTTGTTGAGGCTGTTGGACAGGCTGACGTTGTTGAATCCTGCCGTCAGAGCCAAGGATAAAGTTGTTGATTGCTCCGGATTGCTCTTCCGCGGATTCCTAAACGAAATATCAATAAGTAGCGCAGCAACTTTCTAATTATGGTATGCTGGCAAGTGTTCTACTGTCCAAAGGAAATTGCTATACCGAAAGATTATAACCCGCGACTGAGCATAATTGGATCCCCTAACTGTCTGGTAGGTGATGGTGTCGAATCATGGCTCAACACCGCGTCATTATTTAAGAAGTTTAAAATGGTTTCTACTGCAACTATGCCAGTTGCGCTACATACACGTAAATATTCATGGACAAATTTACTTTATATAAAGTGACAAGATTTTGTTTGTCCGTTAAGATCTGTATATTCATTTCTCCATAATATGGAAGCTTTCAATAGGTTCCAATATGTTTTCAGCTATAAAACATAGTCTTTCAATTCAAGGTATTTCAATTACTACTAAACTAATTGAGTTATCCTTTTAAAGTAAACTTTATAAAGTGTCTGTGATGGTTTTAGTCTATTTTATTTTTGATTTTAAGCCCTACGATAGCTTCAGTCTTTTCTACTCTCATTTTACCTTAGAATACAGAGACCTTAGATGATAAGGGCGCTGTCGCTAGTATTAAATATTAACCTTGACTCCAAAGCTAGTTTGTCCGGCAAATGTTGGGATTTTCTTTCTTCCACCATCCTGGGAACCAATACGGGGAACTCTAAAGTAGGATATTTAGTAGCGAAGCTACTATGTAATTATCTTTGTCTGTCCGTCAGTCAGTAAAGCTATGCACGAAGTGTGATTTTCTCGGCTGCTATTGTAGATAGACAGATAAAATATTTAGTAAAGGAAAAAAAACTCGAAAAATTTATATTTATACCCAATCATGATACACAATACTCTTCTTTACATTATATGTAGTGGTTGAAACGTTGGAACACCCAACTTAAAGAACCAACCAATCAAAATTCAAAAAAAGTGCCCAAATTTGTTAAGTCTAAGAATTAGAAAAAAGTTATTATAAAACTTGGGGGACTAGTATAATGAACAGCCCAATGTCCCCTCCCTCCCAGATAATTTGTTTACCTGTCTCTGTCTGGCGAATTAATTCCAAGAATAGCTTCAGCTGTCCTGTTTCTTTGTTTACCCACAGGTCCAGGACAACCATCACAACCATCTCTGGTCTCTCTATATACAATATAATAATTATCCAGCTGTCCTATATCTTTGTTTACCCACAGGTCCAGGACAACCATCACAACCATCTCTGGTCTCTCTATATACAATATAATAATTATCCAGCTGTCCTATATCTTTGTTTACCCACAGGTTCAGGACAACCATCACAACAATCTCTAGACTCTCTAATTACAATATAATAATTATCCAGCTGTCCTATATCTTTGTTTACCCACAGGTCCAGGACAACCATCACAACCATCTCTAGTCTCTCTAATTACAATATAATAATTATCCAGCTGTCCTATATCTTTGTTTAATTGCACGACCTTTGTCCTAACTGTGCATGGTAATGAGTTCGCTTATCTATCTATCTAATAATCATAAGGTATATCTATCTATCTAATAATCTTGAGGTATATCTATCTATCTAATAATCTTAAGGTATATCTATCTATCTAATAATCTTGAGGTATATCTATCTATCTAATAATCTTAAGGTATATCTATCTATCTAATAATCTTGAGGTATATCTATCTATCTAATAATCTTAAGGTATATCTATCTATCTAATAATCTTGAGGTATATCTATCTATCTAATAATCTTAAGGTATATGTATCTATCTAATAATCTTGAGGTATATCTATCTATCTAATAATCTTAAGGTATATGTATCTATCTAATAATCTTGAGGTATATCTATCTATCTAATAATCTTAAGGTATATCTATCTATCTAATAATCTTAAGGTATATCTATCTATCTAATAATCTTGAGGTATATCTACCTATCTAATAATCTTAAGGTATATCTATCTATTTAATAATCTTAAGGTATATCTATCTGTCTAATAATCTTAAGGTATATCTATCTTTCTAATAATGATAAGTTCTATCTATCTATCTAATAATCTTAAGGTATATCTATCCATCTAATAATCTTAAGGTATATCTATCTATCTAATAATCTTGAGGTATATCTATCTATCTAATAATCTTAAGGTATATCTATCTATCTAATAATCTTGAGGTATATCTATCTATCTAATAATCTTAAGGTATATCTATCTATCTAATAATCTTGAGGTATATCTATCTATCTAATAATCTTAAGGTATATCTATCTATCTAATAATCTTAAGGTATATCTATCTATCTAATAATCTTAAGGTATATCTATCTTTCTAATAATGATAAGTTATATCTATCTATCTAATAATCCTAAGGTATATCTACCTATCTAATAATCTTAAGGTATATCTATCTATCCAATAATCTTAAGGTATATCTATCTATCTAATAATCTTAAGGTATATCTATCTATCTAATAATCTTAAGGTATATCTATCTATCTAATAATCTTAAGGTATATCTATCTATCGAATAATCTTAAGGTATATCTATGCATCTATCTATCTATCTATAAGTATACCTAAGATCTCCATCACAAACAGGATAAGGGACCCAGGTACCATCACTTGTACACAAAGAATCAATATCAGCTCCTAAGAATAAAATTATAAGTATGGCCTCGAAACCGATTAATCCCAACTGGATTAGAACCAGTTCTATGCCATACTGGAAAATTATGTATCGTATTGTATTATGTCCAGTTTTCTAGGAATAAAAAAAGGTACAAACATAATATTAAACGATGTTTTATTAGGTTTTAATCTTACAATTACACATTTTGATCTCTGCAGAAAGCTGTTTATAATACGATGCGATAAATAACTATTAAAGTTGATTGAAGAATAAATTTATATCTATCATAAGTTTATAAAACGAATCATTTTGAAATAATATATTTTTACCTGTGACACAGTCAAAAGTACATCTCTGATTTAAAAATCCCTAGAACACAAAACAAAAAATAAAATAATAAACAATAACACTATTTGTAAATGCAGAAGCAAATCAGCGTAGAGTCCTCAGATCCTTTGCGTGAACGGAAATTCGGAAATGTTAAGAGGTGTGATTTTTTACTTGACACGCCCCTTGGCTGTTTTAAAAAGCGTATCAGGGGGGTGTCCAGGGTTTTGTGGGGGAAAGGACTCCTAGAGGGGTGTATCCATTCTCCTTAAATTTGTCTATGGATTGATACACACCCTACCTTATGCACGACTCCTCTCTTCCCAGTACCTATGAGAAGCTACACTGTAAAGAAGAACCATATCGGTTGGGGGGTTAGCGAGATCCTACGGCACAGACAGACATCATGTCACTTTATTACAGGATTATGTTATTTACCGTTGAGCAGTATCCTGAAATGCCTGGGCACATGCCCGGAATTTGTTCATCCACTCCAGGTTCATGTTCTATACACCTGGGAATATCTGTCCAAGTTCCATCATCCTACAAGCAATAGTTATTTATAGCATTGTATTATAGACAGCTTTCCGCGGGTATAAAAATGTACAATTATAAGAGTAAAATCAGTTTTGTAAGCCCAGAGATGCACTGCAATATCTAAAGTTGTTAAGCCAAAGAATAAGTAAATGTTATTATAAAACTTTGGGTACTAGTGTAATTAAGAGCCCATTGTACCGTCTCTCTTTGTATCCTGTTACTATATCAAGATTTATATATATTGAAATGTTGCAATTGCTCCAATGATATCGCCTTTTATTTGTTGATTAATTAGAGTATACAATAGAGAGGGAAGGGGTTAAATAACTTTATTTCCCCTTCCCGAGGACCCTGTGCCGACTTTCTATTGGCTCCTTGAAAATCAGGTTATAGCGTCGGGAATATTAACACAGAAGAGTCGCTACAAAAGAGCAGAAAGCAATTTGTTAGCCAGCGAAAAAGGTCCCCAACAGGCGAATTAAGGTAGTTGTCTTGTTATATATCTATGTTTATAGATTAATTGTTGATCCTACCTGACAAAGAGGAACATTATTTCTTCCAAAACTGCAGACAACATTGCAGGTCTGTCCAGGAAAGGATTCGGAACAATAACCAGGAAAACCTAAACAACAAATATGTTAATATCAATATAAACAAGAACGAAGGGATCTGAAGGGATAAGACATAACCAATAAATTAATGTGTACAAAATTACTCTTCTGTAGAATAAAATTAGTGGTTGAAACCTTAGAACACTCAACTTAATAGAGCAACGAATAAAAAAACGTTATCATAAAAATTCGGGGACTTGTGTAGTGTAATAAAAAGCCCCCTCTCTCTCTGGTTAACATCAACATGAACAAGAACGAAACGGTCACAACATGAAAAAATGCAATGAAATAGCAGGGATATAGGGATAAGACAATTGTTAATTAAAACAATATACACCCTTTCCTTTCCCAAAATATGTCAGCTTCAATTAGTTTAAAAGAAAATTGGGGAATTGTAGAATCATTATTATTAAATTAAAAAAATTTTTAATTCTACAATAAAAAATATAAAGAAATATTGCATGTTAGCTTCTTTATTTTATTTGATTACATGAGTCAAATATCACAATTTTATCTAATTAAGCTACTCTGAAACTAAATAATTAAATAATAGAAATTTGGGATTAAATTAGCATAATTGTGTTTCTAAAATAAATTAGTCCAACACATCTAATCTACATGGCTTTTCAGCTAAAGCTTTTTAAAATGTTAATTATTCAACTGCATTTGTTAGATTAGAGTAAAACTATAGAGGGGGAATGGGTTAAATATCTGTATTTCCCTCTCCCGAGGACCCTGTGCCGACATTCGATTGGGTCCTTGAAAATCAACCAATAGCGTCGGGAATATTTACACATTCAAGTCGCTGCAAAAATGAATATGCTAGCAGACAAAAAGGTCCCCAAAGGGTATCCAGGTAGGGGTCAGGTTATACATCTATATTCATAGATTTTTTTAAAAAAAAGTTGTAGTTGGAAAAGTGATGGATGCTATGATACTTGCTAAAAGATATAATTTTCACTGCATGACTGGTCTTTTGGAGCTTACACAAAATAATAGATGTAGAATATACGTGGATATTATGACAGGAGAAAAATTGTCGTCAATTAAGGATGCAATATCCCCTCGCATTTATTGGTCGGGCCGTTTCTTCAGTGGCGGAGAGGGGGTGGGGTAAAGAAGGGGGATGGGGGAGATCGTTATTTTAGCCCGCTACAGAGATTACTTTATTACAGAACGTGAAAATCTGGAGTAAGATCCAAGTAATAATAAATCCATTAACAAAATATGGCTGCTAAATCTAGACTTAACCAAAACTTATATTATTAACAATGAAATATACTACTATTAATAGTTCACTAATAGCAATCTAAAAACATTTTTAATTTTTAAGAACTGTATTTTGGAAGAATTTTAAATTAATTAGAGGAAATTTAGGAATAAAAAAATAATAGTAACACAAAACACGAAGCGCTGGAAACTTTTATGTGTGACGTCATAAAAATACGTCTCTTTTTAAGGGGTTTCCCTTCTTACTTCTCCTCTAATTCCTACTTTTCAGACGTATTTTCATGACATCACACATGAAACATTTCAGCTGTTCGCAAAACAAATAGGGCAAAACTGCATCGTTATTTTTTTCATTTATTGTCAAATCACTAAAAATAACAATTAAACATATGACTTATCATTGCAAACTTACTTATAAGGATTTACAAACGGACGGACAATCGTAAATCTCCTAAGTTTAAATTGTAAAAAGTATATTTTAGTAAATTTCTTGTATCATTATCCCAAGTATATTGGTGGGAAAATGTGCATTAATGTTCTGAAATGATATACACCAGTTTTGAAACAGGGATAAAGAAAAAACAACTTAAAATCTATGATCTCCAGCAAAAAAAGTATTCCTGCTTATTTTACTTATTGCTGCACTCCTAAAATCTAGGGTCTCTGCATTCGAAGAATGAAAAAAATGACCTAAAACCTTCCCAAGACTTAAATCTTAAGTATAATAGCCTAAAACCAGGTGGGGAACCTATGTGAAGATTCCATTAAATGAAGACCACTATTCTAACATCATTTATAATTCCATTGTTCCTGGGTTTAACTCTTTATAATTTGATTTAATGTGCTTATTACTTTTGTTGTTTGTTAGATTTTTTACTTTTAATCTTCAGAAATAACTGTAATTTTATATCATTATACATAAAAACATAAAAAAAGCAATCTCTTGCTATTTTTCAAAAATTATGAAAGTTTTATGCTTCACAAAAAACAAGGATGATAGCATCCTAAAAATATAATACGCAGGGTTGGAGGGGACATAGGGCTGTTTATTACACTAGTCACAAAAGTTTTATTATAATGTTTTTTTATTTGTTGGCTTACCAACTTTGAGGAGTTTTGATTTTTGAATTTTGATTGGTTTGTTCATTAAGTTTAGTGCTTAAACGTATAATCTAGAGATGGGATGATTTTGTGTATCATTATTGGTAAAATACATTAATTTATCGGCCATTGTCTTATCCCTTTGGATCCCTGGTACTAAAGGTATAATTATACAACTCAATTGACTAAAAAAATCAGTTTTGTCATTTGAAAAAATCTTAGATTGCATCATTGGAAAGTTAGGTATGCAATTGTATCAGGGAAACAAAGGGATAAGATAATTGTCGATAAATTGATGTACATACCCAATGATGGAACACAAAATTACCCCTTCTTTAGATTGCAATTAGTGGTTGAAACGTTTGGACACTTAACTTAAAGAACCAACCTATCAAAATTTAAGAAAAGTCCCTAAAGTTGTTAAGCAATGAATGAAAAAACATTATTATAAAACTTTAGGGACTAGTGTAATAAACAGCCCATTGTCTCCTCCCTCCCTGCAATTGAATACTTAATACCACCCACTTAACTTTTTTGCAATTTTAAATTTACAATTTGCACTTTCTATATTGTACTTTTATACAATTTAATAATTTGTAGCAGGTACGCCACTAGAGGCCTCTAGGGGCACTTGAGGAGGTGTATTTGATGACCCAATTCCTAATCTTTAATCTTAAAACTGTTCATTTTTATATCCGCGGAAAGCTGTTTAGAATACAATGCGATAAATAACTATTATTTACCTGGGCATGTGGTCAATGCTTGTGAATTATGTATCAGGCCTGTAGCAGCAACAAGAAGAAGGTGTGTGTGCGCCATTTCTATATAATATACCCACACCATTAGTTCATTTATAATTTCAATAAGTAAAAAATATCAAAATATAGAGTAAATAAAAACATTAAATTTATATGAATTACTTACTAGAAGCATAGATCCAATGTACTTGTTAAATCATGAAATGGATTAAGACCTATTGTATTATCATTTAGTAATAGTTATTTCTTTCATCGTATTATAAACGGCTTTCCGCGGATATAGAATGTACAATTATATGATTAAAACCAGTTTTTTAGCCCCGAGGTGCCGAAGGCACGGGCTAAAAAAAATGGTTTTAATCTTATGATTGTACATTTTTATATTCGTATAAAGCTGGATATAATACGATGCTAGACATGTTTTTTTTTCGTATGGATGAGAACCGGTTCCTATCCACCGGATTCGAATGAATACGAGAAAATAGTTTAGAATCCTACTCAGAGGTTGCAGCCTCAGTGGGCAGTCCTTTTCGATGTTATACACTCTAACCCTTCACTCTCCGAAAAAATGATATAAATTGAACGGATGTATAAGGTTTTTTTCCCCATCTAGAGGACACTAGGGGAATTTAAGATATGTGTGTATGGGGGGGTGGGGTAATGTCGACCCCTGCCCATCTTAATTTCAGTTTTACAAAAAAGTAAAAAAATAGTCGGGGTGGGGGTTGATTAATTTTTCAAGGGTGATTTCTCTTGAGAGGATCACAGTACACTTCTCCCAAAAAGTTATAAACCTTTCCTGAACCTGAGAACATTTTGGTGAGGATAATTTTGCCTCACTGATTTTAGTGAGGCAGTGAGCCAAAAAAGTTTTTTTTAAGAATAAACCTCAGTATTTTTGGTCCAGGTCTGAAGAGAGCAAACATGCTTGAAACTAATTTTTATGTTTGAATAAATACGTAAAAATCATATAACATTTTCCTTTAAAAATTTCTTCCTTATCCTGTTTTGCAAAAAAAATGTTGCAAGTAATAAAACTTTCTTGGTTTGTGGTTTTAACTATTTGAATCTATTTCTAACCAATTTTAAACCATAAAATAAATCACTTTCAATTTATTATTTTTTAATAGTTTCAGTGCATTTATGTAATTGTATTTGAGATATTTGAAATATGATATTTTCTAAATTTGATGACATAGGGAGGAAACTTGAATAGAAATAAAGCAAGGCTCGGCAGCCGCGAATAAGACTCAAATTTAAACCCATTTGGACGCTTTGATTTTTTTTGGCAATGAGGGATTGCCATATATGGGTCAGGTTTATACCTTCAGCTGATTTTTAAACTTGTAAAGTGTTGACTTCACTAAAGCTTACAGGCGGCAGACGAGCGGCTGCCGAGCCATGAAATAAAGGTAGACAACAGTCACAAGTATCGAAACATATGAATGTTTAAAAATCTGCAAGTAACATATGTTGTTACTGCAATCTTCAAGCATAGTTTTAAATCTTTAGAACTATTTTAACATTTCTAAATTGCCAGAGCTATTCAATACTTACGTAGGAAAAAAAACCAATAGATTTACTCTTCTGTATTATTTGTTTTTTATTAACAATTTTAAAAGAAAGTATTATTTTCGCTAATATTATTTATGCTAACATTTTTGAGCGTTTGATTTATTGATTATCTAAATTTTAATTGCCCAAGATAAGATTAAGAACCACGCCTTGCATATTAATGACACATTTAAAACTCTTGAATAGAAAGAGATATGTCATCTGAGGAAAAGATATTGTTTCTCTCCGTAAAGTCTAAATTATATGTAACTAGAGACTTGTCCCAAGATGTTTTGGGAAGCCCCCCTCGGTTCAGCGGTTACTGAGATCTTAAGCTTCAGACGGACAGACAGACAGACACACATCATTCTACTTTGTATTATAGATAATCAAACAGTAGTGTGATTTTTGTCAGACAGAAAATATGGAGGCAAAATAATTTTAATAATTTTAAGTACAATTTTATACAAGTTTCGCAACAGCATCGAGTTAGGAACAATCTAGTTTAGTGAAAATAAACACAAATAATAAGGAACATTTTTAGAACACAATTTAAAAATTTCAGAAAGGTACTATAAAAATGTTAAGCAATTGTGCCTTTCATTTGTGGTGAGACCTCCTCCTAGCCAGTTAATCATAAATAGCCTATTAAGTCACGGATCCTCTTTTGTCTAACTATTTAAGTAAGATTTTTTTTAATAGGGATTGAGGGATAAACAGGATGGTTTAATAATAACAAAAGAGATAATTCTGCCTGTAATAAGAAAAAAAGAACATTTAGAACTCCAAGTAGAGCGTTGTATGTCAGTCCGTCTGTTCGTTTGTTCATTAAGTTATTAGTTTAGGTTGTACTTTTAAAAGAATATAGTATATACATATTTGTCTTTTGCTGGTTTTAGGTTATCGTTAAAATTAAATCTTGTTTTTTTTTAAATTTTATTCCCACTTTGGGCAAAGGCCCCTAGTGATTATTCCAGAAGCCAATAACGAACAATAAGTCATTAATTATGACATACAATTTACTTAAGTGACTATATAGGACAGACGGACAGTCATGGTGAAAAATCCTAAAAATAGAAATAAAACTAACATTTACACTCATTTATGTTCTTTCTAAAAAAAATTATAAAATAAATTTAATTTTAACAACTTGGATACTTTATATATCTTTATTACTGATTAAGTTTTAAGATTAGTATCATCCATTATCTGAATCACTTTAACATGCCAGGGATCTAAAGGAATAAGACAATGGCCAATTAATTGTTGTACATCCCCAATGATGATACACAAAATTACCTCTTCTGTAGATTACAATTTAAACGTTTGAAAACTCATCTTAATGAAACAACCAATCAAAATTCACTGAAGTTACCAAAGTTGTTAAGTCAACGAACAAGAAAACGTCATTATAAAACTTTGGGGACTAGTGTAATAAACTCAATGTCACCTCCCTCCGTATTAAAATGCGCACTATTTTAAGTGTGGGTTTGGATTAGCAAAAATACTGTAATTTAAAAAAAATTCAATAGGGACTATATTATAGCTAAACACATTTAACAAAAGTAAAAGGAAGGTTTTATTGTTTACTATTAATATATTTGCATAATCTACCACTAAATATCTGGTCTTCGATCGAAACGTCTGTATCTCATTGGTTGAAATATTTTTCAGATCTTGGTACGTAAAGGCTCTTTTTTTTTATTTCGTTCGCCTATGAGTCAGCTACAAACTATAAATAAATCTTATCATAAAAATTTTCTTGGGGAAATTAATTTGTGTAAAAATTACTTCCCTCGTATAATGTGAAGTATATGACAAAACATAGAGTAAGTTAGTTATAAATAGGTAGTTGAATAAAGGTTAGCTTTCTAAAAATTATATCGTCAATAAAAATCATTGTATATTCTGTCCGCTAAAATCCTTTTTAATGGGGTAAGATGGATGATCTAGATATACTATGTCTATTATTTATGCCTATTGCCTACTGGTTAAGTCAAGTGTGAATAAATATGTTATTTTTATTAGGAATATAGGGATTGTACAAATGGATAAGATAGAAAGTCTTGTATCATGGAAAGAAAACGAAGTAGGAGGTTTCGTCGTAATTTCACAGTGGCTTTTGATAGGTAGTTTTAGATTAGGTCAGGTAAATATTATTGATTTTCTCACTGTGTTAGGAAATAGGCCCCTAAGTGGTCAGAAAAAGGAGGAAAGCTACTGTGAAAATACGAGGAAACCCACTACTTCGTTTTCTTTCTATGATCCATTTTTTTACAAAGCTCATGAAATCTTTTAAAGCACATCTACTCTAAAACTAAAAGTTATTAGTCTAATAATAATAATCATTCTATTGGAACTATACAATATGTGTTTTTCAAGCTTTTAATAGTGCATAGAAAAGAATGATATCATACTGGCCTACCATTGGTTAATTAAAATGTATACCGGCCTGTGTATTGGCCTATCATTGATCATTTGTACTGTATGACGTCATTATTTTATAGACTCATACAGAGCTTTTGTGTTTCTCAGTATTTGTAGAATAATTTATTGAATATGCTATGAATACTTCTACAGTTTTATCTTATTGATATTTTTCTGTTCTGTGCTTCTTTTTAATCTAAACAAAGATTAATAGCTTATCAACCTACCCTGACATCCCTGTGTTTTTAAGATAAGCAAATCACGAGCATGAAATTCTAAAAAAGAGGTCAAACACCTTTTAGAACAGTATCCTATCAAATTAAATGATCATTATTAGCTCCTTTTTATTTTTAAATTTTGTGTCCTAAAAGTGCTGCTGCTATTTGACGCTACTGGCACAAATAGTAAGAATAGGGGGGATTCTTTGACCCGTTAACAGTTGCAACTAATTACTATGCACAAAATGTTGTGCAATCAAAGGGTTTGTTGTCTGTTGGATGTTAAACAGCCTATTATCCTACAGGAAGCGTTAGAGATTGCATAGCATTAATAGTGGATGTTGCTCTATATATGATCCTTGAAATCAAAGTAAAGCCCCACCCTAAATGAAGAAAATGTCATAAGGTTTTCAGAGACACACATGAATTAAAAAGGAAAATATTCTGCATGGCATTTGAAACATATGAACATAAAAATGTGTATGTATGCCTGCCTGTGGTTTAAATGTCATTGATCCCATATTTGCACGTGGTCAAAATTTAACGCGCAAAGTGCGTTCCATGAAACTCTGATTCCCTTTCTCCGTCTGTTTATGTATTGGTGGTAATAACAATAGTTCTAACCCTCACAAACAAAAACATGAATCAAGTTCTTTAGAGAACCTACAAAAAGGTAAATTCAACTTTTGGCCAAAAAATCCCGAATGACGTCATATAAGAATAATTGACTATATAAATATAATGCTTGAAACAATGTTTTTTTTGTAAAACTAAAAGCTAAATATTACAGTTTTTTATAAAGACATATAAAAAAGATGTACGCATTCAAGACCTTTTAAATCTCTTTATCTTTCCATCAATCAATTTAATGAGAAGAAAAAATGTTTTTAAAATGTTATCAATAAATCACCACACCCTAAATGGATGAATTAATTCTTAAATGATTTCATTTTATCATTGAATTGCCTCAACAAAGAAAAGCTTTTCATGAAATATCTAGGTCTTTAACCTTGGATTAGGTTAATTGAATATATTAATTAAATTTTAGTACATTTAATGAATACAGATTTAATTGAAATATATTTACACATATAAATCAATTTTAAAACAAAAATAGATATTTTTATGACTATGTATTTTTAATAATTGAATATTAACAATAATTAAGACAAAATAGATTTTTAAAAGTCAATAAGATACCCATAAAACATATTTAACAAGAATAAAAAAATTACAATTTCTTAATGTTTTTATCTAATGATGATTACCACTTGTGACTGTGCCCCCAAGCATCTAAGAGCTCTGTATTCGAAGTTTGAAAGAATTGGTAGGAAAACAGTCTAAAACTATCCAAAATTAGATAATGATAGTCTAAAACTATCATTGGACCCATGTAAAGTTTACCGAAATGGCTAGATTATTGATAAACATAAAATCCTTTATTAAAGAGAAAAGATTGTTTAAGAAGCTAATCTTATTTTCAATAATAAATTATCTGAAAAACTAACGAAATGGGACTGACTATATAATCTAAAACCAATAAGATTTTCTAAAGAATATATATTATTTTACTTGTTTTTTTTTATAGAGGTAATGGAAGCTAAGTATTGTAAACAAACTTAATTGCTTAATCCATTGAAATTTGACAAATAAAGGATATAATTTTGGCATGTTATTGGCTGTTATTTACGGCGAAAAACACAACACCATAAAAAAATTCAAGCAATAATTATTTTAGTTAGATACATTTGTAAATTATATCACTTAAAATGAAATGAACTAATGGTTGCCTAATTAGAAAGCTCGCTAAAAAATTGACACAAAAATTTGTCCACTTCTTGTTCTCTGTCCGACAGATCTTAACTTACTAGAGCTACTTTAAAGGCGCGCGCCAGTCGTCTTTTGCGGGGGTGTCTTATGCCCCCTCTTACCCCCCCCTTGTATGAAAGGGGGGCATGGGGGAATTTGGTCTATTTTAGCTGCGGGGTGCTTTGCGCGCAATAATTGGATATTCATAATGCGCTGCTCCAGCTATCTCTTGTATTCTTAAATATAGTATCCATACAAAAATGATAAAATTAATAAATTTTGAATTACATAACGATTTAATTTTCGTAGATTGTAATTTTTTTTATATATTATGAAATGTTTATTAACAAGTTTCTTGGTCCCATGGGTGATTTTGTTATGAATTTAATTCTTTTAGTTATGGATAATTGTCTGTAATACTATGTTATATTTCAGTATGGCTGAGAACCGGTTCTAATCTAACAAATATTTATCGGTTTCGATGCCATAATGGAAACAAGATTCTAATGGTTTAACTGCTGTAGTATTACTCATTTTGCTTGTACTAATTGATCTTAATTACACAAAATAAACGGCTGAAGAAAGGATTCGCTGTTTGACATGCTAACTTTGTATTATTTTGTATTGTAACCCATTGCATCATTCACACAGCCACACCAGGGAGGGAGGGGACAATAGGATAATAATTACACAAGTCCCCATATTCGTTTTCTCATTCGTTGTCTTAACAACTTTGGAGAATTTTATTGATTTTAATTGGTTGGATTATTAAGTTGAGTGTCCAAACGTTTCAACCACTAGTTGTAATCTACAGAAGTGATGATTTTGTTTATCATCATAGGGAATGTACATTAATTTATCGGCCAATGTCTCATCCCTGCTAAGCCTTACACAGCCTAAGCACAAAGAAAATTCAGATCAAACTAAATCTTTGTGTGTCTGTTTTTTCAGTAGCGTAGCTGCTCTACAAGTATTATGATTTGTTTCAACCAGGGATAAGCAAAGACAGATAAATTGATGAACATCCCCAATTATGATACACAAAATTACCCCTTCTGTAGATTGATTGTAGTTGATTAAAAAATCGAACCCTTAACAGTATGACCGAACCAATCACAACTCACTGAAGTCCCCAAAGTTCTTAAGTCAACGAATAAGAAAACGTTATCATAAAACTTGGGGGACTAGTGTAGTAAACAGTCCATTGTCCCAAGTTATTTTGGAATAGATATTTGCGGAATTTAAAAACGATATTAAATATCAAATGATTTACTATTTATAATTTTTATTTGTTCGTTTGTCTTATCATCTGAGATTCTCTGTTATGCATGTTGCGATCCTTGTAAGATACATTTAAGAATCAAATATCTTTTTAAAAACTTTGCTACAGTGAAACATTCTCATTCTTGTTTTTGGTTTGAATTATATCCGTTTGTTTGTTGTAGTAATTTTATGTAATTTATCAATGATGAAAGTATCAATAAAAATTGGAATTTTGGTGTCTTTATCATTATGACTTTTTTTATGATTCATAATATCCCCCCTCCCCCCTCCAATTTTTCCACAAATCTTTTTAAAGTCCATATTTTATTGGATCGACGATCAACTTTCAACAAGGATGACGTTACAAATAAAAAGGAAGCTACCAAGTCTACTAATATTGGTGCTTTTACTCAAACCAATTTCTTGACCATCCACCCGCCCCCTCCCCCCTCCCTCATATTATAATATTTGAATCTCCTCTACTGGGTGCTCTATATAGGTGGGGCCCTATTAGTGATCTCACCTTACCTTACCTAACCTTAAATCTTCAAAAGTCCCAAAAGTTTTATAGTAACGATTTACTATTCGTTGGCTTAACAAATTTGCTTCATTAAGTTTAGTGTTCAAACGTTTAAATAACTAATTGTAATCTACAGAAAGGGTAATTTTGTGTATCATCGTTATTTTTCAGATATTTTAGTTTGTTTGACATGGATAATTCTACTTAGCTTTCTCTCTATTTATTCGTTCAAGTTACTTTCCTAGTTTTTTTTTGCAAACTTTTCCAAATACAATAACCTTGTTTTTCTTTTATAAATTTTGGTTGGTTGGTTCATTTAGTTGAGTGTCCAAACGGTTCAACCACTAATTGTAATCTACTGAAGGCGTAATCTTGTTTATCATCAATGGGAATTTACATCAATATATCGTCCATTGTCTTATCCCTTTAGATCCCTGACAATTATTATTCATTATATAATTATTTACTAAGACTTTTTATTAGCCCTTAAAGGACGCTTAAATATGACAGGGATCCCGAGAAATTGAAAATAACATATCACGAACCAAAAGAAGCATCGCAACTACTTTCTTCTTTCAAATGGTGTTCACTGTTTTCCTGTAATATAAAGTAGTAAGTTTTTTTTTTATCTGTAACTTAAGATTTCAATAAATACTGAACTGATTAACTTCTCCTTTTAGGGTAGCTTCACATTGGTTATTTGATGGTTTTATGCTAATTTCTCTTCTTCTTATCCAATACAAAGCCCCTAGATGATAAGGGCGCATCCGCTAGTAATAAGAATTTAGCCGCTTTCTCTTTACTCATACGTTAAAGTTACCATTGTGGGCGTTGTCTCAGACAAGATGAGAAGGACCAAAATAATTTATTTCTATTGAGTCATGTGCAACATTAGTTATTTATTGCATCATTTAATAGTCAGCTTTCCACGGATATTAAAATGTAAAATTATAAGATTAAAACCAGTTTTGTTAGCCGTGTGGGGGGGGGGGAAGGGACAATGGCCCAATCTAACAAAACTGGTTTTAATTTTAAGATTTTTAAAAATATTCGTAGAATATTATCTGTAATACGATGCTATACATGATTTTTCAGTATGGCTGAGAACTGGTTCACCGGACATCAATCGGTTTCGAAGCCATACTGGAAAAATATTATATCGAATTTATGGTAAAATCTATGCTTTTCTACTATTGAGATCGGTAAATGTATACAGAATATACGTGGATATTATGACGTAAAAATTGTTGTTAGTTTGCTAATATGGAATTTCTTTTTTGGACAGTTCGTTCATTCAGTAGGAGGGGAGTGGATGGTGTAACGGGGTGGTATGGTTATTTAATCCGATGCGAGTTTCATTTATTAGAGAACATTAAAACTTGGTGTAAGATCCAAGTAATAATATATCCATTGTCGGTCCGTCAGTCCGTAACAGATAGCTCTTATTGGTAATGATAGAATTGTCCTATCGATTTAAACCTTACATTATAATTTCTATAACTTAGGTATAATTTAAATAGCGGCAACCTTGATTCATTATACTGAAAGTCCATTCTAAGCTTGATGATTTTTGGCTTTTTAAGAAACAATTTGTTATATTAACTTGTCAATCATCCTGTTCACTTAATTTTGGAATAGAGATTTCTAGGATTATTAGGTATAATGTTTATTTATTTGTAGAAAATTTTAATGACAGAGCATACATTAATTATAGTAAATAGAAGCTCTTTGTAGTGGCTGTAAAGTATGACGTCATATAATACAAATGAACAATGATAGGCCAATACACAGATTTAATTAGCCATGGCAAGCCAGTATATATTTTAATAGACCTATGGTAGGCCAGTATGACGTCATTTTTATAGGCACAAAAAAAAGATTCCAATAAATACACTAAATCATTATAAAATGATATTATTTAAAATTATTATTGTTCTATGGATTTAATTTCTTATGACATTTTGTTGTTTTGTTCCCTATCTGTATTAATTCTGGATACAGGATGTTAAACATTATCACTGTAAACAATCAATTTTATAGTAATTTATAGCAGGTGGGGAGGGGACACTGGGCTGTTAATTACGCTAGTGCCGAAAGTCTTTTATAATGTTTTCTTATTGGTTGGCCTAACAACCTTGAGGCCTTTGATGAATTGTGATTGGTTGTTTCATTAAGTTGAGTGTCCAAACGTTTCAAATTACTAATTGTAATCTACAGAAGGGTATTTAGTGCATCATCATTGGGGATGTATTGTACATTAGTTTATCGGTCATTGTCTTATTCTCGTAGATACCTGAATTTGGCAACTTTGTTCTTTTTTTCATTGTCTTTTCCCTTATTACTATAATTTGATAGTAACTTCCTGAAAAAATCTATAAAATTGGACAAATCCGTAGAAAATTAAACAAATATTGATTTTGTTATAATTATAAAAGTGAAAAAATGATATTGGTACCCTATTTAATAACATAAAATCTAATATGTTTTAATTAAAATTTATAAATGCATGTCCTATCGATTTTAAATTTGTTGATTCTTGTATAGTTACATGTAACATAAACAGAAAGCTTAGATTCCTATTTTTTTAAAAAGCATCTTAAGACCTCTGATTTTAAGAATTTTAAGAGATTTTTTTAACAAAATATTTACATACTATTTAGCAAATTACTATGCTTCTTCAATTGAGTGTAAATGTTTGTTTGTCCAACTGAGCTTTACATTTATGGATGTTGCCTTCTTGTTAAATAGTTTTCTAAGGTAGCAGCATTTTGTGGCAAAAGAACATTTAATTTGACCTTTTGATTTGTATCTTACATTGTAAGTTATTATCTCGGTTTCACCTTTACAGCTTACATTCACAGAATTTATATTTCTATCCCTGCACCCATTATTCTCTCCCCATAATAGCTGACATAATTGTTAGGGTTGTCTTTAAAGGAACCCTGCAAAAAATACATCTCTCTAACTGCTGAAAGACTGCTACTAGTAGACCTAATACCCCAAATTTGACCCATTCAGCTTTAATAACAAAAAAAGTATTAGGCATTTTAAACTTTGAAAGTTTTTCAGCACTAATGATAGAAATTTCGATATTAAATGGCGTCTGTTATTTTGGGCATACAGTTATTATGCTTCTAAATAATGACATTTGTACAATAAAAATACCAATTTTTATAGTCAAGAGCTCCGAAAAGATTCAGCCACACGTAGATCGCATACCCCAAATTGGGCAAAGTTTAACCCATTGCCTATCCAATACTTCGTTTGGGTTTATAACACTTTAATGTATGAACAAAAAACATTTGAATATAATTTTCATTGTTTGGAATATCTAGAAAGTAGAATAAAACGGGGGAGTTACAGAAAGTGACGTCTAACCCATTTCACGCTGAAAATGTTATTTATTATTTGGGGACTATGGAATAAATAGCCTGATGTTCCCTCCCTCCCTGATTAGGTATGGTTCTTTAATATTTAATCTTATCATTTGGCGGCTATACTTTTACATAATGTCCTGTTCTGCTAACAATATGAGGATGTAAATTTCATTTCTTGACCTTTTGAATTTCTATGGACATTACCAGAAGAATCTTAAATATCTAATTACACATTTCTTAGCTTTTATTTAAAATTAAACAGGGATGAAAGTATTAATAGTAAACAAACCAGACAAACGAAGATTGCCATTTATAGAGAAGCAATTGGACTCAATAGCATCTGAGTATCCACGTGGATATTCAGCTACTATTGAGCCCAATTGGCTCTGCGCTCCTAGATTTTAGGGATTCTGTCTTCAAAGGGTGAGATGAGGACAGAAAACTGCCTAAAACCATCCCAAGATATGAATATAGAAATTAAATAGCCTAAAACAATTCCGATACAAATGTGAAGTTTCACTTAAAGAGAGAACTCAATCAGTTTTGTAATTAATCTTCAAACATATTAGGATGGAACAGAAAACTTTTTTTTGAAACTAAATAAAGAAGTTAAACTTGCTTAAAATTGAGGATGCTTTATAAGGAAGAACTTACTATCTGATTTGTAATTGTACAATTGCTATGCTATAAAATTATACCTTTTCGTACTAGGACAACCCTTATTCAATGATATTAAATTAAAATAGACAAATTGGTAGTATAGGCAGTAAAACATATAGAAGTAGCTGCTCTTATAAATATTTTCAAAATAAAGGGTGTTTTATCCAAAGGAACAAAAGTTTTGCTTTATTTAACCCACTTACCATTGACAAAAGTTGATAATCATATTTTCTTTTCTTATAAACTTCCCACGTCAATTTAGAAAATAAGATATTGATTAATAACTTCTGTCAATGGTAAATGGGTTAAACAAAGCAATACTTTTGTTCTTTTCAATAAAAACCTACTAATTTAATGTGCACTGTTTACAATAGTAAATCCAATGAATTAAAGAACAGCCTTGCCCTAAATTATAAGATTATTTCCGGTTTTGTTAGACCCGAGACGCCGAAGGCCCGGGCTAACAAAAATGATATTTATATTATGATTCTTCATTTTAATATTCGTAGAATCTATAATACGATACGATTACGAATCATAATATTTTAGTATGGCTGAGAACCGGTTATAATCCAACGGATAATGGTCGGTTTCGAGGCCATACTGGAAATGAAATTCAAAGGAAAAGGTGCTTAACAATGTGTTAAGTTCTTACAAAAGTAAACGTATTAAGTTAAAGAATAGCCATGCCCTAAAAAATATACCAAGAGTTAAAAAGACGCACAAGAGAAAAAAGATTGTAAGAGAGGTGCAGTGCAGACCAATAAAAACAAAACAGAAACAGGAATAGTTATATCTCACATCGTATTATAAACAGCTTTCCGCGGATATAGAATGTACAATTATAAGATTAAAACCAGTTTTTTTAGCCCCGAGGTGCCAAAGGCACGAGCTAAAAATAATTGGCTTTAATCTTATGATTGTATATTCTTATATTCGTAGAAAGTTGGATATAATACGATGCTAGACATAGTTTTTTCGTATGGATGAGAACCGGTTCCTATCCACCGGATTCGAATGATTACGAGGAATATTTTTCCAGAAAATTATAAAACATAATCTATGACAGTATCCATAAAAGCGAAGCTCTAAAATCGAACGGTGGGACGGAGTGTCAAAACTTAATACTGATTTAAGTCCAAAGAATATTGTATAAAAATTTATTGCAAAATTGCCTTAATACAGGATACTGTTTAGTGATATACTTACATTTTTAGGACTTAATTATAGCGAGCTTAACTTAAAATATTGTATCTTGTTGTCCTAGGAGTTATTGTTTTAAAACTCAGATGAAAAGGAAAATTATATCGTACAAAAATTGTTGTCTTTTTTTATATTATTATTTATCCCTGCTCTAAAGAAGAACCATTTTTTCTAGAAGTTATTAGCTCTCCAAAAAAAGGGCGACGCCTTTTTTGCACCGAACATCCGGTTCATTAAACCCCTTAAGGATGGATGAAGTGGTTTTTTGTTTGTTAGCCATTTAAATATTTATATAATTACTACACGCCAAGCTACAATTGAATCAAGATAGAAGTAAGTGCCGAGCTCTGGGACCTATGTATGGTAAAAATAGACATAAAACCATGATGATTCCAGGTAAAACCAAAATATTTCAGCGAGATCTATTTGAGAAAATTAGATTTGAAAATTTCAAGTTCAATTTTCACCCCCTAGGAGTTGGCGCATAATCATGACAAGAAAAGCAAAGATTATTTATTTAAAATTTTGAACAAGTTTGCTTTTATAAAGTTCTTCATAAAACCACTCCTGAAGGGAGTTAATTAATGGTCATTTTTATCAGTTGCTTTGCTAAGGTCACGGAAATTCAGCCTTAAATAAATCATATGTAGATAGGTTTTATGACAGACTTCATAAAAGCAAAGTTGTTCAAAATTTTAAATAAATAATCTTTGCTTTTCTTATCATGATTTTACGGCAACTCCTAGGGGGTAAAAATTGAACCTGAAATTTTTAAATCTAATTTTCTCAAAAAGATCCCGCTAAAATATTTTGGTTTTACCTGGAATCATCATGGTTTTATGTCTAATTTAACCATACATAGGTCCCAGAGCTCGGCACTTACTTTTGTCTTGATTCAATTGCAGCCTGGCGTGACTAAAAAAACATTCATAAAAATAATTCTTTTAGAATTTGTTATATTAATTTACATTTTTGTGCAAAATATAGTTTTATAGGATTGAAAGCTAGAAAATAATAAAACTCAAATTTGAAAACACTGTAGGTAAAAATACAAAAGGATTTATTTTATTTCATCCCCGACGGGTTAATTTTCTGTGGGTAGCGCACAGTTCTAACACAACCCATTAATTTTACAACTGGTACAAAGTTCTTGTAATGAAATAAACACATTTTGAGAATATTGAGAATATATTTTGTATCAAAAGCAGGGATCTAGAGTGATAAGACAATCGCTGATAAATTGATGTACAGTACATCCCCAATGATACTCAAAATTACCCATTTTGTAGATTCATATTGGTGGTTGAACCATTTGGACACTCAACTTAATGAACCAATCAATCAAAATTTAATAAAACTTCCCAAAGTTGTTAATCCAACTAAGAAACGTTTTTTTTATAAAACGTTGTAGACTAGTGCAATAATCAGCCCAATTTCCCCTCCCTCTCTGACCAAAAGGCATTAAACATGACAACTATTAGTTTGGTTTTCAAAGAATAAGAACCCAGGAATAAGGTATAACCAACAAGGGAAATAAACATAAAATAATATTTGGGGGGCAAATGGAGAGGTCGTCAATTTTACGATGTGTTGCCCCCCAACGACAGCTGAAAAACACGTATAGGTTTCGTGATTTCTTTCCGAATTAATTTCGTTATTGGTATGAGCTGATAAGAACCAACGACTGAATGACAAAACAAGGCCTAGAAAATAACTTAAAATAAAAACGGCATAAATTGAGCCTGTTCAATTTTGTGCGTTTAACTAATTTACACAACTTTATCTGACTAAATTAAATCAGTTATAAAAATTATGCAATTATCTTCACTTTAAAGATTATAAACAAGAACAAGTTTGTTCATGCCTTCTTGTAGATCAGCTGAATCTTAGTTTCCGATTTTGTACGTATCGCCCTCATCCTATCTCAATATTTACTATGTATAATGTATAAATTGCTTTTTTTTCACAAAATAAGATATTTTTACGTTTTATTAATGGAGTTTCAGCCTTTCCCTTTGACCGGAGTAGCTAAAAATAGCTTTTGCAATAGTTGGGTTATCTGACGTACAACTTCGGAAATTAGGAAACAAAAGTGCAATCAATTGTATGTTTATCTTCTTGTATGATCGCTAGAATCCAAGGAGAGAGGGGACATTGGGCTGTTTATTACACTATTCCGCAAAGTCTTTTATAATAACATTTTCTCATTTGTTGGCTTAACAACCTTGGAAACTTTTATTAAATTTTTATTGGTTGGTTTATTTAGTTGAGTGTCATATGTTTCAACCACTAATTACTGAAGGAGTAATTTTGTGTATCATCATTGGGGATGTACATCAATTTATCTGTCGTTGTCTTATCCCTTTAGATCAACGTCATAAACTTGAGTGTCCAAACGTTTCAACCACTAAGTGTAATCTACTGAAGGTATTATTATGTGTTTTATCATTTGGGATGTAAATCAATTGTCTTATCCCTTTAGATCCCTGAATATAATGAATATTAATATTATTTATATAATCGGATTAACTTGATGTTTACGATGCTAATGCTTATTTGATTTCAAATAAATCCAAACTTGTATGGATTCTTCAGATTTATTTAATATTTTAATAATATAATCTCTTTCTTATGCACAATTTATTTCTAACAATATGAATTTATTATATTAACACAAGAACAATTTAAAGTTTATGTAGCGCATCTTCTCTACATGTGGGGAGGAAGGGACATTAGGCTATTTATTACACTAAATCCCCAAAAGTTTTACATTAAGTTTTCTTATTCGTTAGCTCAATAACTTAAGAGACTTTTATTAAATTTTGATTGGTTGCTTTATAAAGATGAGTGTCCAAACTTTTCAACCACTAATTATATTCTACAAAAGTCATGGATTTCTCAATTATCAATGGAGATGTACATCAATTTATCGGCCATTGTCTTATCCCTTTAGATCACTTATGTGGAGCTTCTCTAAAATGAGGACCCAATCTGTTCAGTAGTGTCTGAACTTTAAAGCATCAGAAAAACCAAATTTAATTTTCAAATTACTTGAAGGCTCTATTTTGATATTGATCATCTCCCGCTAAAAATATATAGCACTTTTAGAGTCGCTTTGTTGGGTTTGCTTGTAACATATCCCTCCCTTAGTTATGCTCTGGTTATTTCTAAATCCAATAAAATTTACATTAATTAATTAATCAAACTAATTATCTAAATCTTTGTTTGAAGCAAGGGTAATTAAAATTACATCCACTGAACCTTTTTATAGTGCATATAAAAATAAAGCCATACTGGCCTACCATTGGTCAAATAAATGTATACTGGCCTGCCATTGGCAATTTAGTATATACAACTTTTGAGTATACTGATTATGAAATGAGATGGTCTCCATCCCCATTACAATAAAATATCTTTCTTCTTGTTGACTGTATTACGTCCCTAAAAAAATTCCTTGTTTTTGGTTTAAGGGGTGTGTAAAAATTCTTTACTTCGCCACTTCCCTAGTAAAACCCTGTACACAGCACTTAAATGGTTTGTAGTATAAAAACCTCAAGTTTAACCTAAAGTTTCATTATTCCTGTATATTTATTATTCATGTTCTAAAATTTTCCACTTTTCCGTAATTTCAAAACGCTTTTATTGGATATAATCATCCTTGTTTTCTAGAAAAACAAACTTTTTTACAACAAGGATGACAACATCCATAAAAGCGAAGCTCTGAAATAGAAGGACAAACGAACATTAACATTACAGGATAATATTTAAGGACATACTTACATTTTTAGTACTTGAATATACCATTTGTTACTTTGTTGTCCTAGGAATCATTATTCTAAAAATCCGATCGATCGAATAATTCTAAGAGACAAACATTTTTTTTTGTAAAAAAAAGTAAAAAAACAGCATGTTTTAAATGGACGTAGGGACTTTCTTGTAACGATTATAGAGTTGTTGCGCTTTCTGAGTTGTACAAAATTGTTATAGGAATCACCATACAAAGTTTGAAATCGATAGGAAAATTATAACCTTTTTAAATTAATGAAAAGAGCTAATAAGCTAATCGTTACGGACGGACCGACCCTAATTATAGAAAAGCTTCGCCATTAAAAAGAATGCATCCAATAATATTTTTTTTCTGTTTTTGATTAAAATTGTCGTTTAACTGCATGCTGTGAAAGATATATGAGAAATATAATTACTTGATTTTCAGAAAAAAAGGAAACGTATTGAAGCAAAAAAAGCAATCTTGGATGGACATTGACAAAGTAAGAGTAGATTTTCAGTGGTCCCTTTCTCAACCTTGTCACACAGCTAGTTTGACATTCTCTCCTCATTTTTTTTTATTTGGTTTTCATAGAGTAAGGATATATACAGTACCTATATAGCTGTGATTTTATTTTTTGATTTTATTTTTTAAAAATTTGACTATTTTTGTAGAATTCTTAATGTTTTTTTTTCATTTATTTATGTTGTTTTGCTATGAAGCAACAGCAGTTACTAATTTACAAGTTAGGGTTGAGATAGATTTACAACTGTTGAAAGTGGTATAAAAAGATATACAGGGTGCGCCACATAAAACCGGACTTTTTCTAATTTGTGAACAAATAAATATAAAATCGTTAATTTTAAAGATTTTATTAAATTTTAAAAACTGGGAAGCAAACTAGGTATATGACTATTAGATCATTTAATAAAATCGCCGCCAGGATCATTTACCGCCTCTACATGACCGCTGAACCACCTGCAGGCCCTGGCCATCATGTCAAGGCCCAAAAGTCCATCGGATTAAGATCGGGGCTGCTGGGAGGCCACATTTTCTTAGGGTCGTGAGTAACAGCAGGATCCAAATTCACCCATCTGTCAATCTGCCCTTCAACACGGCGGCTCTCATTTGGGCCACAGTTGAGCTAGAACGATGTTCTATACTTTTTTGGAAATGGCATGACGATTCAGCATTGGTTAATAGCACAATCCATAGTCTAAAACGAATTTCAAGGTTCCATATGCGCCCCTGCAGTCGAAGACCGAGAAATTTTCAAGATTTTAGACGTTTTTGACATCTTAACATCTGCCTTGTTTCACTTTGCTGGAGTATTACGGCAAAGCCAGCTGGGATAAAGATCTCTAGTCTTTTCTAGTGTCTTCATTATATATCCAACAGTATATTTAGCGTTTTTATAAATTTATATCACCTTTTAAATGGGCTGATGTCAGATTTAGTGGGCCCAAGTCGAGAATCCAGTGTAAACTACGGGCGCATATTGAATCTGCCTTGTTGAACATATGCGCGGCCAGCTCAGAGTACACGTCCTCCATCGTCCAAAGATTTTTATGTGCTAAGAGGGTTATTACCTAAGCTTTTTATAGTGGGGTCAAACATCCTAATCGCTCAAGTAGTTTTGTCGCTATGGCCGTTTAAAAAAGTCCGGTTTTATGTGGCGCACCCTGTATTGTATATATATATTTAGATATGTCTATTGTTGCATAACAAATGGACCAACAGACCAAGTAAATTGTTGGACGTTATTTGCTACAGGGTATCCTCACAAAAAGTATCAAAAGTTTGTCTTAATCTAGCGTCTACGCCCCCTATAGGCCTCTAGGGGCATTTGAAGAAGTATTTGGATTTTACATTCGTTCATCTTGAAAGGGAAATATTTTTTTCTTCTGAAAATTTATAGTTTCTATTGCACATTTTTTGGCAGCAGGTGTATCATTATCTGTTATAAATACAAATATGAAACTAAATGATACTGATCCATTTATTTACGTGAATCATCTCAAAATTTATATCTCTATAATAATTACTTTTTCTTTCTGCTTCACTTGGCCCTCTTCAAATTTCTATAAAACAAGAATATTAGTAACCATATAAAAAACAAGGATGACAACATCCATAAAAGCGAAGCACTGAAACGGTAGGACAAACGGACATTAACACTTGTATAGTGTCTGAACTGAATAATCAGAATATAAAAGTATAAGAGTCAAAGCAAAATTGTAAGTAAATTTGTTGAAAAACTGCTTGATACAGGACAATGTTTATGGACATACTTACATTTTCAGGACTTGATTATAGAGTTGCTTTGCTTTTAATATTGTTCTTTGCTGTCCCAGGAATCAATATACCAAAAAACAGATCAAACAGATAATTAGATCACATAAAAATTTGTTGTTAAAAAAGTAGAAAAATCAATATGTTTAAAATGGACGTACGGACATTCTGGTAATGATTATAGAGTTGCTACGCTTTCTAAATCGTACCTAACTACTACAGAAATCATCATGCAAAGTTTGAAATCGATAGGACAATTCTAACATCCCTAAAAAAAGCTATCTCGGAGGAGTAAAAGCTATCTCGGACGTATGAACAGACGGACCGACCCTAATTATAGAAAAGTTTCGCTTTTAAAACTGTCTATAATGAGTCCTAAAATGTACGTAAGATCAAATTGTACTGGTATTGCTTATAATTGTAATGTTATTCAGTTTAACATTCTCTTAGTATTTCACAAAAAAAATATTTGTACAAAATCTGTCACAAAATTTGCCTGTCATTCAAGACATAGAACCAGAGGGTTAGCGCCCCCCTCCCCCAGCAGGAGCTACTTTAAAAATACTACGAAACCCGCTACTTTAGTTTTCTTTCAATGATCCTTATTTTTTTTATTATTAACAAATCGCTTGTTTTAATACTGTTTTTATAACAGGTTCATTCATGAATCTCTATAAAAAAATAATAAAAAAATTCTTTTTATATTGTGTTTGTAAGAAAAACTGTTTAATAAAGCTTGTTATAAAGTATTCAGTTATTTATAGAGTAGCTATGCTTTTCTTGAAAATAAAGGAAAGCATCCTGTGTTATGTTTCAATCTAATTAGGAATCAATCAACCAAAATAGTGGGAGAAAAAAAAGCAGGGCTCGGTAGCAGCAGACAAACCAACATGAAATCTTTACTTACATGGATCTAAAGAAATAAGACAATGGCCGATAAATTGATGTACATCCACAATGATGATACATAAAGTTACCTCTTTAGTAGATTACAATTAGTAATTAAAACGTTTAGACACTCAACTTCATTAACCAACTAATAAAAATTCTATAAAAGTCCCCAATGTTGTTAAGCCAATGACATTATTCAACTTTGGGGACTATCATAATAAACAGCCCAATGTTTGCTCCCCCCCTGGACCCAGCTAGTTGCCTAACCACATCATTCTTCATATCCAATCAGAATCATATCTAGGCAGCCAAACAATAGAAAATTATCTATCTGCTTGCGGCTGCAAAGATGTAAAAGAATTGTAGCCAAGCCACAAAAAATATAAATATTTAAAAAAAAACTTTATTCACTTTATTATTTCAAAAAAGGATAAAAAATCGAATTATTAGTAATGCATATTATTTCGTTTACTAGTTGCTTAACACTTAGCTTCGAGAGAATAGCCTAAAACCATCCTAAAATATGTATAAAGCTTTCCACAAAAGTACAATTTCTTTCTGACAAGTAATTTTCTAGATTTTTATCTTTTAACCTACCTTTATAAATGCTCCTCCGGTCAGGTATTAGGCTGAACTAGAGCACTCTCAGGGAATCAAAAACCATACTAATTAGCCATAAGTGCAAGGCCCCCAACTCATCATAAGTTGGTTGAGCTAGTAAATTAAAGTTAAATAATGTTTTTTTTATTATTCTAACAAAATAATTTTCATAACTTTATTGTGCATCATCAATAGAAATGAAAAATTATTGATTTTGAAAAATTCCGTTCTACCAACACACACACACATTTAAAGAAGCATAGAAACTCTATAATCGTCACCAAAAAGTATGTATATCTAAGTTCTGACACTTTACAAGTGTCCATGATCGTTTGTATATAGTTCTAATCATAGAGATTTGCTTTTATGGATGTTGTCATACTTGTCTTAATAGTTCATACTTTGAATACAAGTTTTCCAATTTATTGTCTGTTCATCCGAACATGTGCCCGCCTAAGGTACTTAAAAGTTTGAGGTATGGTTGAAATATGAACGTATAAATTTTTAAATTGAAAATTTTAATAGTAGTATGTTTTAAAAATGACGTCATACAATACAAATGACCAAAGATAGGCCAATACACAGACTAAATTACCAATTTTAGGCCGTATACATTTTAATTGACCAATGGTAGGCCAGTATGACGTCAATTTTAATAGGCACAGCTTCATTTTATTATTACCATCCTGGAAGGCACACTACGTCAACAACCAAGGTATTGCTTGGTTATCCAGATGCAGTGCAGATGAAATAATTTTTGGGGACTTGTTAAAATTACTAAAATATCATATAATAATAACAGCTTTCCAGCTAGCTGGTTTCAGGTAAGATCCCATCCCACAAATCCTGATCCTCTAAGAAACTTTAAACGGGCCCTGTGATCCAGTTTTTTGATCCGGAGACTTCAACTTTTAACTTAGACGCATTTCAAGGACCTAAAATCAAAAAATCTTTCAAAAGAAAAGAAGAATTTTAGACCTCTCTCTATTAAAAGTCAAGTTAGGGGGGGGGGGGTGTAGGTTGTGTCGGCTTGTATTTACATTTATTTGTAAAAGTCTGACCGAAGGATTGATCTCTTATGGTTCAATTTGTTGTTGTTACTATGCATATACGTTAATGTTCTTTTCTCTGATTTGTTAGGCTTTGCTTTTATTCATGTTTTCATCCTTGTTCAATAAAACAATTATGAGTTAATATAAGCACACCCCTCCTTAACCGAACTTTAGATTAAAAAAATTTTCCAAACATTTGGACAATTGGGCGTTCAATTAGGACCTAGTGGTAGTTAGAATCAGTTGAGAACAAAATCCTAGCCGTTCCTTCTTGCCAGATATCGCCATTTTAAGATTTTAAGTAAAATTACACTAAATATCCAAATAAAAACTTAAATCTTCTTATAACTTTTAGTATAATTTTAGTGAGACAGCCCCAAAACAGAGTATCTTTGCTCATGTGGCCAAATTGACTGCCTGGAGTCCCTAACAGAGAGTACCTTTATGTGTTAACACAAGTAGGGATTCGAACCCATTCCCAAAACTAACCAAGGTGGAATAGCTGTGTATTACAGCATGAGGTCAGAATTTTCACCACTGACAGATGGAAGGCAAGGCCAATCCTAACCAGAAACCCCATCATTCACCCAAAGGCCCCAGTGGAGCACCTTGGAGGTCTGCACTACATGTTTTCTGGGATGTTGTTCACCTGCACCCAAAGATTGGGCAGGTTGAGACCTAATGGTGCCCTCAGGCTCCCATTAACCCTGCCATTTGGGCCCTGGCATGTGCCCTGTCCATGAGATGCTCCCCTGCTAATCACAGATCAGCACAGCCACCATAGAAGGATAGCTGTAGGTGGTGGGCCGCATACCTTAACTCAAGATGCAAGTTAGCCCTATTCTGATCTTGATCCTCCAGGAGATCATGGTAGTGTGCATCTTGAACTATGTCCTGAGCCTGGGAGGGTTCTTTCTGAGGAAGTTGGGGACACCATAACTGTTTGACAAACTGTTTGTCATGGTCGCCCCCACTCACATTAAGCAAGTGGTCCCAGCAATGCCAACCCTTGGGAAGGCCCATGGCCCCTCCCACAACCAGCGGCTGAAGAAAAGAAGCCCTCTAGCTATAAAATCAACTGTCTGGCCTGGGCAGCTTTCATGGGGCCACAGCCCTTGTCCCCATTGACTTTCATGATGTCAAGGAGCACCTGTTTAGAGCTCACCATTGACCAGGATATGGGTAGCATGAAGTTCTTGGCCATTCCCATTAAGATAGGGGCCAGGGCCCCCCAGATGGTGAAACTGGACAGGAGATCATGGTAGTGTGCATCTTGAACTATGCCCTGAGCCTGGGAGGGTTCTTTCTGAGGGAGTTGGGGACACCATAACTGTTTGACAAACCTGAGCTGATGGTATGGATAAATAGGGAGAGTAGCCATGGTCGCCCCCACTCACATTAAGCAAGTGGCCCTAGCCCTGCCAACCCTGGGGAAGGCCCAGGGCCCCTCTTACAACCAGCGGCTGAAGACAAGAAGCACTCTAATCGTACAATTAACTGTTTGGCCAGGGCAGCTTTCATGAAGCCATGGCCCTAGTCCCCATCAAATTTCATGAGGTCATTTTAGAGCTGACCAAGATGCTCCACTGCCAATTACAGATCAGCACAGCTGCCATGGAAGGATAGCTGTAGGTGGTAGGCCGCATACCTTCGATTAAGATGCAAGTTAGCACTACCCTGATCTTGATCCTCCAGGAGACATGGTGGTGTGCATTTTGAACTATGCCCTGAACCCGGTGGAATAGCTGTATATTACATTATTGGGCTCAGGCAATGCATGCCCCTCTGGATACCCTCTAGCTGTTGTTGGTGATCAGCAGGTTCTACTCCTTGTTAAAATTCTACCTGGGGTCCCCATAGTCAGGCCCCTGCACTGGAAGTTAGGCCTGGTCTTGACCACCATCTCTCTACTGGGGGGGCCGTTTGATGCAATTGCACCTCCTTGAGGCACATTGAACACCATGGGGGTGTACAACTAAGAATAGCCCCTGTCCAGTTTCACCATCTGGGGGGCCCTGGCCCCTATCTTAATGGGAATGGCCAAGAACTTCATGCTACCCATATCCTGGTCAATGGTGAGCTCTAAACAGGTGCTCCTTGACATCATGAAAGTCAATGGGGACAAGGGCTGTGGCCCCATGAAAGCTGCCCAGGCCAGACAGTTGATTTTATAGCTAGAGGGCTTCTTTTCTTCAGCCGCTGGTTGTGGGAGGGGCCATGGGCCTTCCCAAGGGTTGGCATTGCTGGGACCACTTGCTTAATGTGAGTGGGGGCGACCATGACAAACAGTTTGTCAAACAGTTATGGTGTCCCCAACTTCCTCAGAAAGAACCCTCCCAGGCTCAGGACATAGTTCAAGATGCACACTACCATGATCTCCTGGAGGATCAAGATCAGAATAGGGCTAACTTGCATCTTGAGTTAAGGTATGCGGCCCACCACCTACAGCTATCCTTTCATGGCAGCTGTGCTGATCTGTGATTGGCAAGGGACATCTCACAGCCCATTTCAGGGGCCAGGTGTGTGACATTATTCTAAGCTTGGCATAAATGGCAGGGTTAATGGAAGTCTGAGGGCACCATTAGGTCTCAACCTGCCCAATCCATGGGTGCAGGTAAACAACACCCCAGAAAACATGTGGTGCAGACCTCCAAGGTGCTCCATTGGTACATGTGGGTAAATGATCCTGTTTCTTATTAGGATAGGCCTTACCTTCCATCTGTCAGTGGTGAAAATTCTGACCTCATGCTGTAATACACAGCTATTCCACCTTGGTTAGTTTTGGGAATGGGTTCGAATCCCTACTTGTGTTAACACATAAAGGTACTCTCTGTTAGGGACTCCAGGCAGTCAGTTTGGCCACAGGAGCAAAAATACTCTGTTTTGGGGCTGTCTCACTAAATTTTTACTAAAATTGAAAGAAGATTTAAGTTTTTATTTGGATATTTAATGCAATTTTACTTAAAATCTTAAAATGGCGATATCTGGCAAGAAGGAACGGCTAGGATTTTGTTCTCAACTGATTCTAACTACCACTAGGTCCTATTTGAACGAATTGTCCAAATGTTTGGAAAATTTTTTTAATCTAAAGTTTGGTTAAGGAGGGGTGTGTAAGATAATTAAATTCTAAGAGCATATATAAGTCAGTTATTGCCAGTTATTCATAAAAGAAATATTATGTTATAATCTTTTTATATAATGTAGCGAGCCTTTTTTGTCTGTGACTAAGGATATCACTAACCACTGAACCGATATGGTTTTCCTTTACAGTGAAGCTCCTTATGGGTCAAGGGAAGGTTTCAACTATTTTGGGGAAGAGTATCACCACTCTAAAAAAATTCCTCTCTTCCCCGACCCCTCCCTCCCCCCCCTGAAAAAATATTTCTTTCAACTTTTTCTTTTAAACTAAAATTTGGGGTCAACTTTTCACCCACTCATTTTAAGTGCCTCTAGAGGCTTCTAGGGGGGCGTATTATATATGTTATATTTCAGTATAACAATGGAAAGAAAAGTGAAATATACAATATTGATAACATTAGTTTGTTTAATTATTTGTACCTGTATAAATATCATTCCAAGACCTATCAGGAAAAGATTTGTTATTTTGATGGTGAACTTTTATAGTGAAATTAGTAATTACTCTAGTCAATATCAAATTAGCATAAAAATAGTTTTTTGTTTGTTGTAACAAAGTAAAATTACTTTTATTAACAAAGCTTTTCTACAATTAAGGTCTGACTGTCCGAACATAGACGTCCAAGCTTTTTTTTGGAGGGGGGGTAATTCGCTTTTGGGGGGGGGGGGGGTAAAAGTTTTTAACCCCTCCAAAATTTTTACCCTGGGGGTAAAATTTGCTTGGGGGGGGTAATTACCCCCCCTGAAATCTGTTGGCAGGGGTAAATTTTGTTAGAGATATTTTATTTCGGGGGGGTATTTACTAGGGTTGGGCCGGATAGTTTTTTGGCCAGATACCGGATACCGGATATCCGGCCGATTTCAAATGCCGGATATCCGGTATCCGGCCGGATAACCGGCCAAATTACTGGCGTCTTATTATATAAAACTGGCGGCTACGCCCTTAGAGGCCTCTAGGGGCACTTGAGGGCGGAGGGGAGTTGAATTTTGGGGGGGCTGACTTATTTTTATATTTAGTTGAAAAATTAAATAAAAATATTTTTTTTTTTTGGGGGGGAGTATTTTTTTCTAGGGGCAATTTCTCTTGGGAGAGTGGTGGTACCCTCACCCAAAATAGTTATAAACCTTCCCAGGGCCTATGAGAAGTTACCCTGTAAAGGAGAACGTGATCGGTTCAGCGGTTAGCGAGATCCTTCAGTACAGACAGACAGACAAACTTATAGACATCCTGTTACTTTATTATAACGATTCAGGTTAAAAATTAAAATTTATGTAACTAATAAATGATCTTTCTTCTAAGCAATTAATCTAAAAAACTATTACTACCCTCAATCTGTAATATTAACCCCTGTTGGGGGATGGGCGGGGAGGTGTCATTGAACGCATGCCCCCCCCCCTGTGCATTTTCTCTGTATAAAAGGTAGAGGGCTATAACTAAATGACTTTCGAAATATGGGTATGACACATAACTGAGAGTTGGAATTTTTTGAATACCTCCTTCCTGGCGAGCACAGGATGCCAGCAAACCTGGCAAGGTCATTCAGGTAAAAAGTAAAAACATATTTTTTTACTTAAACAAAGCATTTCATGTTATCAAATACTTAAATATTCTAAAGTCGTACATCCTCATAAGAAATATAGGTGTTCAAGTCGATTTCAGGTTCCAGGTATAGTCCTGCAAGTCCTGAACCTCCAGGTCTCAAGAAATCTTTGAACGGTTCCTGAGACAGCAATTTTTGACTTAGACACTTCAGATTTTAAATTTAGGCTTTTTATATGTCTTCATGACATATTACAATTTCATAAAATCCGTTGCTGTTCCAGTTTGAGGCTGGCAGCTGCCAAGAACTGCTGCCCCCGCCAAAATTTATGTTTTGAGATTTCTAATATATAATTTACATAAAGATAAACATATTCAAAAAAATTGTTCTTATAGCTTCAATAAAATTACAGCCATTTATAAGAAAAAAAGCAGAAATATTTGTTGTAAAATATAAAATATTATATTGCCGGATATCCGGCCGGATAGTTTCAATATCCGGTATCCGGCCGGATATCCGGCCTCACCGGATATCCGGCCCAACCCTAGTATTTACCCCCCCAAATTGTTTAGGGGGGGTAATTACCCCCTCCTAAATGGTTTGGGGGGGGGGGCCTAAGGCACCCCCAGGGTAGGGGTAAATTTTAAATGGGGGGGGGGGAGGTAAAATGATGCACCCCCAGATTCGTTTGGGGGGGGGGGTAATTGCCACTTTACCCCCCCCCCCTTGGACGTCTATGTGTCCGAACATAACGGTTAGGACTCATTGTTACTGTATGCATGTTAGAATTTTCCTATCGACTTCAAACACTAAATGATGATTGCTGTTAAATACGATTTAGAAAGCTAAAATCGTTACAAAATGTCTTTTTCAAACATCGGATTTTTAACTCCTTTGACAACATTTTTTTGTATGATATCTTTATCATATTTATCAGTAATCAGGAATAAATTTCTTGGAAAAATCACAAAGCCTTTCATATGTATTCACATACTAGATGCTTATTTGTATAGGGAATCTCCTCTAAAAATAACAAACATTATTTCCAGGTTATTGATATTTGTATTGATATCCGCCGTGTCTATGGTCTCTAATTTTGGTATCTACAAATATTACGGGTGTGTCAACATTTCTGCATAATCATCAACACTAGGGTTGGGCTGGATATCCGATTTGTCCGGATATCCGGCCATTTTAAATATTCGGAAGGATAACGGACATTGAAACTATTCAGCATGATATTCGACAATACAATCTTTTATATTATACTTCAGAAATCCCTACTTATCAAATTATAAAAGGCTGTAATTTTCTTATTTTTGAAGGTAGAAGAAAATTTTTTTAGAAAATGTTTTATTACTTTGAATTTTTTTTTTATAAGAAAACTAAAAACATGATTTTTGGCGGCGGCCAGCCGCCACAGCCGGCAGTCGGTGGCTAAACGGTAGTCGATTTTTATAAAGATTTTTTTTGCTATTTCATTATCCGGTTGTCCGGCCGGATATCCGGCCAAAAAAGTATCCGGCCCAACCGTAATCAACAATGTACATTTATAAAAACTGCTGGTATTTAAAGAGAAAAGACAATAGTTGATAAATTGATGTACACCCCCAATGGTGATACACAAAATTTACCTCTTTTGTAGATTAAAATTAGTAGTACAAATGTTCAAACACTTAACATAATTAACCAATCAATCAAAATTTACTAACGAATTATTATTTGCTAAGTTATTTGCTAACGAATATGAAAACGTCATTACAAAACCTTGAGGACTAGTGTATTAATCATTCAATTGTCCCGTCTCTCTATGATAAAACCGACGAAAGAAGATAACACAATGCCTATGCTGAATTCAATTTATTTGAAAATAAAGAGGCGACAGGACGGATTATGTGCTATTTAATTTAAGGAGCTTTGAGGGACATAAAAGAACATTTTAAATTTAAAAAGTGCATTATTAAAACGGTGGGTATATTATGTTAATTAGTTTATGTAATAATTTATATTTTGGAATTTGACAGTCCTGATAATATTTAACGTTATTTGGACGGCATTTTAAATTTTGATTTATGGGTTTTATGCGGATTTGATGTGACACCACAATACAATAGGTCCCTACCACCTGCCAAACAAACAATATTAACCTTCTGTATGAGGCAGTTTTTAGTTGTTGGTATTTTTGTTCAAGTTTGGTATGTTGTATCATCAGTAATTCTACAGTTTCCAGGTTTCTTCCTCCTTTATTTTGTACTAGCAGTTTAGGTGGGAGGTAGGGGTTAGTTCGTCCACCCCCCTCAACCAATCCCAACCTTCAATTTTAGTTTTAATTAGAAAAAGTAACACATTTTTGTTTTTTTGGGGTGGTTTATCTGGGGAGGGTAGTGATCATTTTCCAAAAAGAGTTATGAACCTTTCCAGGACCCAGGGTTGGGGCAGTTTTTCTTCTCAATAGAATATGTTTTTATCCCAGGACTAGAGAGAAAAAATAATCGGGTCAGCAAAACGACGGGACGTACGACAGTAGGACTAATAATCATTGTTCAAATTTGTATTGCAGACATTCTTATCATCCTTTCTTGGGATGAAGAATAATCTTGAGATATTATTTGAAAGATATTTAATTTAATCAAAAAGAAACTAGTCTTTTTCATATAATTATAATTTATAAAATAACTTCAAATAAAGGAGGAACAAATAATTTCTAGAACTTGTCCAGCCATGGTTTCAGAAGCACCCTAGTATCATGTGTTCCCTACTACAGCCAGAAATCTTAAATCAAATTTTAGAATTATACCTAATACCAATATTTAGTCTTAATTTAATTTTAAAGGTTTTTCCGATTCACTATCATAACTTGAATCATGAAAAACTATTTATAATAATTAATATAATATTGTCATTGGTGGCTGGTATTGAAGTTATTATACCATTATGTTATGATGGAACTTTTTGTAAAATTCTAAAGTTAAAGAGAATTGTAATAATCAATGGAGTTGACATTGATATAGAAAATGGTTCAAACCCATGCCAAATTACGTATATTTGTCAATACTATTTTACTTATAGTACCTTTTATAGCATCTATCCTCTATAAATGTTTAAAAAAGAAACCTTATAATGAAATCTACGCCCCAACTGATCATAACAAAAAGGTTTTTAAAATCCAAAATGATTCTAACACGCTACACATGTTCTGTAAACCTTGGCTTCTTTCATTCTAATCAAAAGTTCATTTTTCATCACCTATTCATTTCCTTTGTATTTTGGTCTATGTGTTTGTCTTTCTAACTAAATGCCTGACTGCCTGTTTTTAAATTTGTCTGGTTGCAAGTAAATCTGTCTGTTTGATTGCAAGTAAGTGTGTCTCTCTTTTTACTAGTTAATTTGAGTAAGTCTGTCTGTCTGATTACTAGTAAGTCTGTCTTTCTGGTTTCTAGTTGGACTCTTAGTCTGATTGCAAGAAGTAGGTTTGTTTGTTCCTGACTGATTGTCAGTCAGTCAGTCTCACTGAATGCCAGTAAGTCTGTCTGTCTGATTGAAAGTAAGTATGTCTTTCTTTTTACTAGATAATCTCTCTGTCTGAGTGCTTTTAAGTCTGTCTGTCTGATTTTGAGTAAGTCTGTCTATCTGTCTGATTTTGATTAAGTCTGTCTATCTGTCTGATTGCCAGTTAATCTGTCCGTCTGATTACCAGTAAGCCTGTCTGTAAGAGTGTCAGTAAGTCTGTCTGTCTGATTATCAGGAAATCTGTCTGTACGATTGTCAATCAGTCTGTCAGTTTGATTGCCAGTCAGCATTTCCAACTGAAGGCCAGTCAGTTTGTCTGTCTGATTGCCAGTTAGTTTGTCCATCTGTTTACCAGTTAATCTGTCTGTCTGATTGCCATGTTTGTCTGCCTGTCTGATTGTCAGTAAGTCTGATTGAAAGTAAAAAGTAAACCTGTCGGTCAGGTTGCCAATTTGTCCTTCTGTCTGTTTGATTACCAGTAAGTCTGTCTGTCTGATTGCCAGTTTGTCTGTTAGTCTGATTGCCAGTTGTACTGTCTGTCTGTCTGATTGCCAGTTTGTCTGTCTGTCTGATAACCAATAAGTATGTCTTTCTAATTGCCAGTATGTATAGTTGTCTGGTTGTAATCAAGTCTGTTTGTCTGATTTCCTATTTGTCTGTCTGTTTGATTGCCAGTTTGTCTGTCTGTCTGATTACTAGGAAATTTGTCTGTATGATTGTTATTCCACATGTTTGTCTGATTGTTAGTCCACCTGTCTGTCTGATTGCCAGTTTGTCTGTAAGTCTGTCTGTTTTTAGTAACTTAATTACCAGGAAGTCTATCTCTCTAACTACCCAGTAAGTTTGTTTGTCTGATTGCCAATTAGTCTGTCAGTCTGATTTTCAGTAAGTCTGTCTGTATGATTGCAATCAAGTCTGTCTGGCTGATTGCCAATTTGTCTGTCTGATTTTCAGTAAATCTATCCATCTGATTACCAGGAAATTCGTCAGTCTGATTTCAAGAGTGTTTGTCTGTAAGATAATCTGTTTTTTTTCTGTGTATGTTTTAGGCTGTTTGTTTTATAATGATGTTTAATTTTCTGTCAGTATGTCTGTTTGTGTTCACTTATTTAAATATTTCTTATCATTACAATGGATTAAAAAAAAAAAGGTTTTGATGGGTGGTTCTTATTTTAGCCATCTAGATGAAAATTATACCAATAACCAAAATAATCTAAATGATAAAAAAGTGAAAAAATTCAAAATGAACAACAAAATAGATCCTGAAATCATCCTAAACTCTGAGCTACAAACAAATAAAGAAATCAACAATAAAAATTTACTAAATTCTTCTGATTTAATTAATGAAAATGAAACAAATATACAAAAAGGAACTATATTGAAAGTTAAACCATTAAACACAGATTTTAATGATGAAATAGAAACTGTGTCTGATGATGAACGATCAAGTGAAAAAGATTTTGAATCAAATGTTTATCTTGATTTTAACCAAATTCAGCCAAAGAATCAAGTTATTGGAAAGGAACAAAATAGTAAAAGAGGTTTTGAAGCTGAGAATCAAAATATATTTTTAGTACAGGAAAATTTTACTCCTTATTTGAGTTTTAAATAAAATTATATTAAATAGGTAGTTATAGCTAATTTTAAAAATGTTTTTTGCTCTCTTTGTATTAGAGTTTATTTTTGTGTGTTGCTAGAAATGTTAATAATAGTTCTACTTCCGCTTTGTCAGATGTGCGACATAAATAATTAGAAAAGGGTGAATGCATTGGCCCATGAACAGGCTCAAAAAATTACAATGCACTGATATTGACTGATATTTTAACTTAAGTTTAAGGCATATTAAAATTATTTGGACAATAAATCTTAGGGTAAAATTTTAGTCAAGAAAACAACTTTTATCTAACACAATATCTCCAATTACGAAATCAAGTGAAACTACTACAAGAAACCCTACTATCAAATCCAAATCCAAATCCAAAAAGTTTAAAGATTTCAAAATCGGTGTAAGCCTAAATATGACTTTGTTTATTGTTGTGATTTCTCTTGTAATTGTTTGTTCCACTCTTATAATTTCTTCTTCAGGTTATTATATTATTACAGGGATCTCAAGGGATAAGACAATGGCCAATAAATTGATGTACATCCCCAATAAGGATACACGAATTACCCCTTCTGCAGATTAAAATTAGTAGATGAAACGTTTGAACTATGACCTAACAATAAAAATTTACTTAAAGTCCCAAAATATGTCAGACAAACGAATAAGAAAACGTTACAATAAAACTTTAGGAACAAGTGTAAACAGACCATTGTCCCCTCAATAGAGTAATACACTAGAGGGAGAAACTATACATATATCTGTTGTCCCCTCTCTCTCTCTGATAATGTTGAGTAGCAAAGTTACTTTAGGCATTGGATATGTTGGTCTTTCAGTAATGCACAAATGCCACGTTATAGATAGAAGGGGGATACTGGACTTTAAATGATTCTGCTCTCAGAACTTTATCAGCTCGTACTGCTATTCGTTAGATCATTAAGATCAAGATTATTACGTTTTTAAATTACTTACGAACACAGTAAAAGTGTCGGACTGATTATGACGTAAAAAACAAAATTAGCCAATGAGAGACCACTATAAATTTTACCATTGGTCAATAATGGCCTCTCATTGGCTATTTTTTTTACGTCATAATCAGTCCGACCCTTTTACTGTGTTCCTTACTTAAAAGTCCAAGAAGTTTTTTTAGTGCCTACAAAAATGACGTCATACTGGCCTACCATTGGTCAATTTAAATGTTTACTGGCCTGCCAGTGGTAATTTAGTCTATCTATTGGCCATTGTTCAATTCATTTGTATTTTTTACAGGCACTGTAAAAAGCTTCCAAGTTCGATGTTAAATAATTATCATATCATAGGTCGCTACAGACACTGCATAAGATATGCATTGTTCATTAGATGTGATAAGTCTAAATAATGTTTGGCGTATTTTGAATAATGCATCATTTCTTTTTTTATTAAAGGTGATGTTGCTGAATATCTAATGGAAATAGTAATAAGGATAGCCTATCTTGTCACTGGAATTCATTGGATGATTAACAATGAAGATATGATTGCTTATATGAAAAGAAAACTTACAAATATTATTAGAAATTAAATTAATTAAATAAATGCTATTTCAAAAAATTTTCTTTTTCTATTAATCGGGGAACTAAAAGGATAAGACAATGGCTGGTAAATTGATGTACATACTACATACCCAATGATAATACACAAAATTACCCATTCTGTATATCACAATTTGTGGTTGAAACGTTTGGATAATTAACTTAATGAACCAACCAATCAATATTCTATAAAAGTGCACAAAGTTTTTGAGCCAACAAACAAGAAAACTTCATTATTTTGACTTTGGGGACTAGTGAAATAAACAGCCTAATGGCTGTTTGATCTAATCTTGTATGATATTAATTTGTAGGTTATACATTGAGTTTGCCATAATAAAGTAATATGATGTTTGTTTTTGTGTGGTTGTAACAAAGGATCTCGCTAAACCGTTATGGCTAAAAATTGGGTTATCGAATTAAACTCCCCCCTCCTCAAGTGCACCTAGAGGCCTCTAGGGGGCGTAGTAGCTAGCTCCTAATTAAAGAGTAGATGCACTACCAAAAAATAACTAAATTTACATCAATTTATTAAAATTTATAACGTTCACATAAAATCTAAACTATTAAAAAATCACAAGAATTAAAAAATTACAATTCCACGAATTAAAATACAGTAAATTTCCACACTTGAAAAAGAGGTTTTGAAAATGAAAATTTTTAAGAATTTGTTTAAAAATACTTTTTAAGATTCATGTATTTAACATAAAAATGAGGCAATGTCGCAAAAGTTCCTAACATTTCATTTTGTTATTTATTTATTAGCATTTAAATCATATTTATAGCATTCCTTGATAATGTCAACTTGTCGTCGTGCAAAACTTGCTTCCTGAAAAAGAAATAATTTTAATTATTAACTTTGCATAGGTATTTTTTAATGCTTCCAGTATATTATTACAAGCTGATAAGCTCCTAGAGGCCTCTCGGGGCAATTGAGGTAAGGGGAGTAGGTTAGTGAACCCTCAACTTTCAATTTTATTTTACTTTTAAAGTAAAAAAAAACTTTGGGAGGTTTTTTTTATAGGAGATTTCTCTAGAGAGGATGAAGCCCCCCCCCCCCTCCCAAATAGTTATAAACCTTCCCTGGACCCATAAGCCTTGGATGAAACTATGATATGATTAATTATCCATGAGTAAGTGAAAAAATTGTTTAAACTTACTTGATCGAACCAGATAATAAGTTTTACTGTATTCTTGTTCACCTAATAACAATTAAATCATTATTTTTTTTAAAGAAAATGAAATAGCGGGTTTCGTCGTATTTTCAAGGTAACTTTTGATAGGTTATTCTAGGTTAGATAAATGTTAATGATTGTCCCGCAGGGGCTAGAATAGGTGAAAAGATACTGTGAAATAACGACGTAACCTACTAACTAATTTTCATTCTATGATCAAATCTTTTAAACAAAATAGATTTCCCTTTCAGTAGTTTTCCTATTAATTTTACCATTTTAAAAAAATTTATCTTTGAAATGTGAATTGAAGTTAAAATTCAGCGCACGAATAACGAGTTTGCCTCACAAATAAGAATTTATAATTATTTTTGCGTGGACTCGAACCTTTAACTCTCATAAAAGTTTTGCTGTAATTGTTTTCAATTGATTTAAAAAAAATATTCCATTATTTTGCTAAAAATATTCAAAAATAATTAAATGTTTTACGTTAGCAACTCATCATCATTAAGATATATAAGTTTTCCGGAATTTTAAAGTTAGGGGGAGATTTGAAATCTGCATCAAATTTAGAGGATTTTTTATAAAATTCGTTTTTTCTATAATTCTTTATCTAAAAGCGGAAATGCAATTTAAGTTAATTAATTCTGGCATCTGTGATTGGTGGATTTAAAAAATCTGCGCTCTGATTGGATGGCGTACATCATTCAACCAATTAGAGCGCAGGTAGTTTAAAATCTTCCTATCCTTTTGGTCAAATTTAATTAACTTAAAATGGATTTCCGCTTTTAGATAAAAAATTATACAAAAAACGAATTTTATAAAAAATCCTTAAAATTTGATGCAGATTTCAAATCTCCCCCTAACATTAAAATTCCGGAAAACTTATATATATCTTAATCATCATACTTTTAAGAAAATTTTATAAAAATTATAATAATATTATTTTTAAAACCAATTAAACAGTTTGAAGGAAAAAATGATGATTCAATAATTCTTTTAGCTGCGTTTAAAAGAAATGTGATTATCTCTGCTGCTATTGAAGATAGACGGCTGATTATTCTTGTAAAAATTCATATTCCAATAAGCATCCAGTTTTATAATTTACTTAATCCGTCTGTCTGTCGGTAAAGCTCTGATATTCTTTTTCGATTTCTAAGGAAAAATTTTATATACTTAGTTACTATATAGATAGACGGCTGATGTTTTGTTAAGTGTCCATTGAAAAACTCACACCTTCTCTTTAAACTACTTGGTCTGTCTGTCTGTTTGTAAACCTGTAGGGGAAATCAAATTTCTGAGGGAATAATTTGTCTTTCTTTTCTACTATTTATTATAAAAAAATATGATTATTACACATCTACTCTAAAAATCTTTTTGTTCAAAAGTCTAATGGTACTGATCTGAAATGCATAAAAGTAATATTTGACTTTTACAGCTTTTATTAAAGATGAACTCCTGTGAATTTAGTGTGAAGAATCGTATGATTATAGAGCATCTGTATTATAACAAATCTCCGAATAGTTCAGGAAGGAGTGAATTTAAAAAAATAGCTGGAGTATCCCATATGACGTCATATTAGAATAAAGGGCTATTATAATATGACGTCATTCATGATAATTCGGCCATTAAAAAATGATTTACTTTTTTTGGACATTATAAAGAGTTTCAATGCTGAGTTTTTGCTTTATTTGCTTTACCGGTCTTAGTTTTACATGCAGGTGCTTTGCTACTATTGGATGTAGTAAATGTCTTCCTTGTTTTGTCTAGTAAATCAGCTTTTGCCTCTTTGGTTAAATTGTTACCTGTTTCCCAGATTTGGCATCAAATACAAATATTTCGTTGCTGCCGGCATACATACTACTCGCACTAATAATATAGATAAATGCAGGTAAGCTTTGCTTCTAAACAATTATTATTAGGTCCAATAAAATAAACTTCGTAGTTTTTTTTTATTTACAAAGGCTTAAAAAATACTAAATCAAGTGGTGTTTAATTGGCCCTGAGGGGCCGAAAGCCAGAGCCAATAAAACAGTGATCAATTCAAATATTTTTTATGTTGTTTGTTGAAATTTTTTTAATATGATAGTATACGTGATTTTTTGTCAATGTGAATTTTTAGCAATGTTTTTGATGTGAATAACATTTTCAACTATTTATCAATGTTAACAACTGTTTCTAATGAACTTACATGATTAAATAAAACATCTTTGCAAACAATATGGATTAAATTGTAATTTACCTAGCTTCGCATTTCTGCTTTTGAATATACTTGATATAATTTCTATGTGAACCCTCAGATCTATATCTCATCTCTCTACATACTTCCCTACAAAATATATTAATATTTAAAAATAATGTTTGGTGCTATCACACAAAATACTGAGAATTTATAACTAATCCCCCTTACCCTTACCATAACTAATTGAAAAAAGGGAAATAATTTTTACTTTTCTATTACTTAAGGTCAGGTTAGGTTAGGTTATGTTGGGTACTTGGTAGGGCCCCTCATAAGGGTTACACGTCAGGAAAAAAAAATTGAAGAAATACTGGGGTGGGGTTGTTAGTTCTCAACCGGCACTATGTGTCAAACATCTAAATGCATCATTTCAGCATGTTGTTGTAAAAAGGATTGCTGTAACTTTTTTTTATAATTTGGTAATGGATATCTAACCATTAGATGATTTATCTGTCCCTAAGGTCTCTAGAGGCCCTTCTGGTGTGGTGATAGAGAGAAGTCATTTTTAAGAATATCTCGTTCCTAGCCTGACAAAATCTCAAAAAACCTCTACAAATTGGACAATTCTTAATAAACCCTAATGTTTTTTTAGTCATTTCTAAAGCTAGGAACGAGATTTTTAAAATTACAAATGTTCCTAATTCTACTCCTCAAGGCCTTTTCAGGGAGCACCATAAAGCCATAGTTCTGATTCAATAAATTTTTAACTCCCAATCACAAATAGCTATACAATTGTACGTGTGTTTAGACTTTAAATCATCCAAATGTGTATTATACTTATATAAATCAAGTGCAATTTCCGCTTAGATCTTAGATAAAAATGTCCAAAATCGACCCATCCTAAGATACATACACAGATATCCTGCTATTTTTATATAACTAGCGGCTTCGCCCCCAGCCTCTAGGAGCTTTGCCCCAAGAGGTTTAATCAAACCAATTTTTCGTATTTTAGATTTAAAAGAAAAATATTTTTTTTTTTTTGGGGGGGGATTGTCGACTATTTTAATTTTAATTTTATTAAGAAAAAATTTGTTTTGAGGGGGGGGGGTTGGGGGTGTTCCACCCTCCCAAGAAAATAGTTATAAACCTTCCCGGAACCTATGAGAAGCTACCCTGTAAAGCAGATCCTTTGCTACAAACAAACAGACAGACAAACAAACAGACAGACAGACATACAGACAGACAAACAGACAGACAAACAGACAGACAAACAGACAGACAAACAGACAGACAAACAAACAGACAGACAGACAGACAGACAAACAAACAGACAGACAAACAGACAGACATACAGACAGACAAACAGACAGACAAACAGACAGACAAACAGACAGACAAACAGACAGACAAACAGACAGACAAACAGACAGACAAACAGACAGACAAACAGACAGACAAACAGACAGACAAACAAACAGACAGACAGACAGACAAACAAACAGACAGACAAACAGACAGACATACAGACAGACAAACAGACAGACAAACAGACAGACAAACAAACAGACAGACAAACAAACAGACAGACAGACATCGTTCTACTTTGAATTATATATTTATGAACTCACTCATAGATATCTGGAGAATCTTGATTTAGTCTGATGGTAAGATCCAACATAGATACTTCAGGTACTGGAGCATAGATGCTTATGCCTGACAGTTTGCCCTTCCTAAAAACAACAGATCTATAATACAGATGTATATATAGATAACTACCTGCCCCCTTTTTCCAAGTCCCTTTTCGTCTGCTAGCAAATTGTTTTCTGCTACTTGGCTGTGTTTATATTTCCGAAGCTATTGATTTATTTTCAAAAACCCCATTGAGAGTCCGCAAAAGGTCCTTGTACAGTCATTTAATCCCTTCCCCTGTTAGTGTTTTACTCTAAACAAGGATCATCAATAAAAGCGAAGTAAATACTAAAAGGTCCTGCTTATTATCAATATTCAAAAGTCTATAACAAAATCGTCTTAATGCAAGATGCCTAATTTGGATGTACCTACTTTTTTAGGCTTGATTATAGTTAAACTTTGCTTATAACATTGTTTGAAATCGCTAGAACAATTTTAACAGACAGTCCATAACACAGAAAAGTTTAACTTTAATCTACATTTTGGAATTTATTATACTTTAGAAAGCAAAAGCAAAAAAACTCCAAAAGAAAGCCCTATAGGAAAAAAACTTTTAACTGGATAATAAAATAAACAATTTTTAATGGTTAATATTTTCCAAATAATACCTAATTTGTAACTAAATAGGAAGAATGTATTTAGATGAATAAACTAGTTATGGAGTAACTGCAGTAATCAAAGCAAGAGAAGCAGTTTATAGTGCCTGTACAAAAATTATGTCATACAATACAAATGACCAATCATAGGTTAATACACAGACGAAATTACCAATAGCGGGCCAGTATACATTTTAATTGTCCAGTGGTGGTAGGCTAGTAAGACGTATTTTTTTTATAGGCACCATTAAAAGCGTCAAACAAGATACAATTTTTTAGATGACTCTTTCCTCTAGTAAACTTACATTTCAGGCATGACTCTAAAAACGCCATCTTCTAAATCCGGCATGTCTACGGGTACTAATGTCTCTTTAAAGTCCCATTTCACAACTCTAAATATAAATTTTATGTAAAAGAATATAACTTTAAAATACAAACTATTAATAATGCAAATAAACATTGTACTAGAATGTCATGGCTGTTTGTTGGTATGCCTGTCTTTTTGAACTAAAAGATCTCGTTAACAGCTGACAGGTTTAGCTACACTTTACACTAAACCTCCTCCATATCGAAATGAATTGCCCTAAAACCAACTCACTATTTTTTTTAAGTTTATTTTAATATAACTAACGTTTAAATACAATTCCTCTCTGCCCCCCCCCCCTTTTTTAAATATAATATCCATTCTGTTAAACGCCTGCTTAAAGTCAAAGTTACATGAATTTTTAAAATTTGTTGCAAAATATATGTACATCTTAAACATAATTCTATTCCATTATAAAGGGTAAAAAATTCGATCAAATTTTTCGTGTCTAACAAAATTTATATTATTTCACCTTGTGTGTGTTTTAGGACCCAAACTTTGACATTTTATTTCCCCAGAGGAATTCATCACAGCCTAAAAAGAACAATTACAATTGATTAAATTACTTTGAGACTGTTGCTTACAATTTTTTAAAAAGCCTAAAACAACCCCAGGAACAATGCAAAGCATCCATAAAATGAAGAATTCACTTAGTTCAGCATTTATCAAAATATTACGCTACAGACAAACAAAAGTTTTCCTACTTTATATAATGACCTATAGAAGCCGAAGGTCTAAGTGAACCTTTGGGGAAAAGTCCTATCCACGCCATACTTTGTATAAAATCTACTATAACTAACTAAATTTGCAAGGCTTGGCAGCCCCGCGTCAGCCGTTACTAAGCCTCAAATTTGAACCCTTTAAGATGCTTTATTATTATAATTTTTGCCATATTTGGGTCAGGCTTTGATATTTGAAATTAAAGCACAAGGTTGACTACCCTGAGACTTACAGGCGGCTGCCGAGCCCTGGAAAATTGTTAGCTATTTTATAATTAAAAATCAAAAGAATGTAAATATGTGAAAAGTCTCACCTTAAGAAGCGTATAGGAACACATTTGAACTCCGAATTTTGCATCTAACAACTAAAAAAATATTGTATTATCCAAGGATGACATCATCCATAGGCAGCTTTCAAAGAAAAGTAATGGGAAAATCAAGAAAGTTTTAAAGTCTGTTTTATGATTGTATGTCTTTGGAGTGTCATATAAATGTAACCCCCTCCCCCTCCCTTAAAACTACCACCTCTCTTATTAAAGTAAAAGAATAAAGAGGGCATCATCTATTTATAACTTTCCCTCAATGCAGGACTTCTGTCCCGATTTTTTATTGGTTCTTTGAAATCAGCTTATAGCAAAGGAAAAACAAACATTACCAAAAGAACAAAAAGCAATGTGCCACAGACAAAAAGGGTCACTGCAAATTGGGGCAGGTAGTTGTTTGGATTATACATCTACACTTATAGATTTATTTCACTCCTTCCACATCCCGGGCCCCATCCCACCAAAAAACAACCAAGAACGTCCTTTTCTTAACCACACAAGAGCAAACCTTTAAACTCATATCAATAACTTGTAGAGCAGCTTCGCTTCAAAGATCTAAAAAATATTTACCTTTAAAACTACAAGAAGAGCAGACACATGACCTGTAAATTTGTTGAGTTTACACTTTTGGATTAATTGTTCATAGGAAATATGTCTAAAATGTGACTGAATTGCAAAAGAAAACTTAAAATAAGTAGTAACAAAGTTGCAATATTTGTACACTCATACTTTTACATGAAATTTTCTTAATTTTTTTTAGTTTTTTAGACCAAAAAGCTATAGATTAATAAACACAAACGACTATGCCCCAAGAGGCCTCTATGATGACCTAAGGTGGGTTGGTTGAAGTCAACCCTCCCAGATTTTTATGGAGGCGGGAATTTTTTCTTGAGACCATACTTATTTCAAGGGTGGCGGTACCTTTTCCCAAAATAGTTATAAACCTACAAGGACCTACAAGAAGTTACATAAAAAGGAGAACCTTAACGTTCATCGGTACCAGACACATAGGCATCATGTTACTTTATTATAAAGATTTCATTTTAAGGATGTAGTAAAAGATACTTGACAAAGTGGCAGAAAAAATTAGCCGTGTGACGTCATAAAAGGGAGAGATGAGAGGAGAAGTGGGAAAGAAAACCCTTTAAAAAGAGATGGATCTATTGACGTCACACGGCTAATTTTTTCAGCCACTTTGTCGAGTCTCGTATTAAAAGAGTGTAAAAACCTGGAGAATGTGTGAAAATTTTTCTGCTAAATCTGTCTGTGTCTACACCTAAACAGAAAAAAACATTATTAGGGAAAGGCGTTGCATCTCTATAATTGTGATAAAACATTCCAAACTTTCATTTAAACTGGCGTTTATAAATAAGCTATTAAATATATACTGTGTACAAAATACTTTTATAGTTAGTATTCTAGTATATTTACAAGGTAACCAAATTTTTTATGCTCGTTCCTTTTTTAATTGGATTTAAAAATAAAGGGTAATTATATAAAATATTGATTGGTTGGTACAAAATGGCAGTTTCTAAAATTTTCGACCAAAAATTTCAATCTTCAGGAAAGGTCAGTTTTTTTCTTATCTTTTGGGATATATATCAATTTATCTACCACTATCTTATCCCTTAAAATCCTGAAATTTAGGGTTGTTAAGGTCTGCCACAGTTATAGAGTGGCTGCGCTACTTAAAAGTTTTTTTTTACCTACAGTGGTACATCTAATATCTGGTGAAGGTCCAGCCACTATAACTCTCTGTTTGAAATACTTTTTTTTATAACTATGTCATAATAAAGACAACAAAAATGACTACTGCTTATTTTACTAGGCTTTGATAGGATAGAAACTTCCCTACAAGTAAACATTAAAGCATTACTGAAAAAAAAACATGAAATACAAATGTGATTCAATATGCCACAATTTGGAGATACATCAAATGAGCATTAAGTGTATAGTAACAAAATATAAATCAATCCTAGAACCGAAGAGTGGACCAATGGCTGCCCCCATCCCCTTCACACCACTTGTTTTTTTATCTACATGTCCCTCTAGCCCCATGGGAGGGGATCATCTTATTATTACCATAACCTGATCTTCATCATGCAAAAAACAACAAACATTTTTATATAGTTTACATTTAGTTGCATAATATTTAGCTTAAATGACTATTAAAAGTTTAATGTCATCTTTTAAAAGTATTTTATAAAGATTTCTTACAGTGATCCAAATACAACTCAGTTAAACTACAAAAGACCTAAGAGGGGCCATGTTCACCCAAATATATTTCTAAATGAATTATGAAGAAAAGGACTCCAGTGAATTTATCCAGGAAGAAAAAGGGCCAATGTTATGATAACATTTTCTTATTCGTTGGCCTAAAAACTATGGAAACTTTTTATTGGATTTTGATTGGTTTATTTAGTTGAGTGTCCAAACGTTTTAACTACTAATTGTAATCTACAGAAGGGTTAATTTTGTGAATCATCATACGGGATGAATAAACTGACAATGTCTATTCCCTCTAGGTCCTTGGAATTCATGAGAAAAATTTATATAAAAGAATTTTCCTGGACGCCAGCATAAGAATCTTCGTCTTCTCTCTAAAATAAATTAAAGTACAACACTGTAGTGGGAAGGGGTTAAATAACCGTATTTCCATATTCCAATGACCTTGTACCGACTCTCATTTGGGCCTTTGAAAATCAACCAATGGTGTCGGGAATATTAACTCAGCCCAGAAGCAGAAAATTGAAGTGCGAAATTTTTTATAATATGGTTTTCTTATTCATATTCACTTAGGAACTTTGGGAACTTTTACAGAATTTTGATTGGTTGGTTTAAAACTTGAATATCCAAACGTTTCAACCACTTTCTGCAATCTACAGAAGGTGTAATTTTGTGTATTATCATTGGGTATGTACATCAATTTATTGGCCATTATCTTAACATTTAGATCTCTGTGTTTTACCTTTTCAACGGTTCTCAAATGGTTTCTGCCGTCATTAAAAGTATTAAGGCTGTCATTAGTTTCTACGACGTAGTTGACACCATATAGTTCCCAGGGTATCTCACCAGCATTCAGATTTTGTAGCACTATTACTTCCTAGGAAATATATAAGAAAAATAAGACGTATATATGTATGTGTTTAAATCACCGAAATAATTAGACCAACAGGAAGATATCTTCTTTTGTAACTTGAATACTTTTTGGAAAAAATCTTATTATAATCTAAAATTACTTTTTGGTCAAATCCCCTAGACATGGTTGTTCAATTCTTAATTATGCTTCATATTACTTGTAATATTGACAAGAAGTTTCAGCCTTCTATCTTTCCTAATAGCCTAGAAAATGATGGTTCCCAGAAATATATCATAGGAAAAGTTGCAGTTAAACAACACCATTGGATATAATGATATATATAGAGTGGCAAATCCGTAAAATCATTGATAAAAGATTCATTAACACTTGAAAACAAACATAAAGCTCTTTATAATGTCTATTAAATGACATTATACAATGCAGAAGACCAAGATAAGCCAATAAACAGACTAAATTACCATGGTAGGCCAGTATGACGTCATATTTTATAGGCCCTATAAAAAGCTTCAAGAAAAATTTACCTTTCCATCTACATAGAACTGTCCTTGTGGTCCTTCAGTGACCCTCAGGTCAATCCTCTTGGGTTGCCAGGGAGATTTTATGGCCTCAAATTTTGCCAAGGCGGCCATCTGATGCACTGCCACGAATGGATCATTTACTAAAAATTTGTTAATAGTTATACATCGCATCGTATTATAGACAGTTTTCCGCGGATATTAAAATGAAAAATTAAAAGATTAAAACAAGTTTTTTTAGCCCCATGCGGCCGGAGGCTAAGACTAACAAAACTGGTATTGATTTATTCATTTTATTTTCCTATTCGTGAAAAATTGTCTGTAATACGATACTATACATGATTTTTCAGTATGACGGAGAACCAGTTTTAATCCAGGGATATTAATAGGTTTCGAAGACATATTGTATATATTTTTAGAAAATTTAATTTTTCCATTTTTCATTAGTGTGTGAAAATATCAGGGAGGGAGGAGACAGTGAAATGTTAATTATACTGTACCCAAAGTTTATTATTATGTATTATTTATTGGTCAAAAAACATTGGGTACTTTCATAAAATCTTTATTGGGTGACTCAGAACTAGTTGTGTCTAAACTAACACTCTATTTATCGATATTTGTCTTATTCAAAATTATAAATTCATCTCCCAAAGACTAATGAATCTTTCTAACTGTGCCAGTACCAACCTAACTATCTACTTATCTATATATACCCAGCCTATACCAACAACGAAATTAACTCGAGAAAAAATCACGCAACCTATACGTGATTTTAAGCTTTCATGGAGGGGGGGGGGGGGATAGTAGAATTGACGACCTTTACATCTGCCCCTCAAATATTATTTTAGATTTTTTTCAGTTGTTGTTTCAGAATAACGATGTCTGTCTGTTTGTTTATTTGTATCGATGGATCTCGCTAACTAGTAAACCGATCGGGTTCTCCTTAACAGGCTAGATTCTCATAGGACCCAGGAAGGCTTATAACTATTTTGGGGGTGTCTACCGCCACCCTCCCTAGAGAAATAGCCCCAAAAATTCTTCCCCCCAAAATTAAAAAAAAAAAAAAATAGAAAAAACGGGTTTCGGGATTCAACCCCCCCCCCTCCTCAAGTGCCCCAAAAGGCGTAGCCGCTAGTATCTTACATACCTGCCACGACCTGAAGCCCAGCCTCTACAGCTGCCCTAAGGACCAGTCTGCCCAATCTGTCCATACCGTTAATGCCAATGCGCGGCTTGTGAACAGGTACAGGCGAATATCTGCAATTATAATTTCTTATAGTCGAATCGAAAACGGTCATAGAGTCGTAGTTGGTTTTATGACTTATCACAGAATGTAAAACATAAATATCATATTTATAAAAGAAGAGAGAAAGAAGGAGAGAAAAAAGGTTATAAATTGATTTAATTTACATTGCCCTCAACCTCCTTAAAGATTCAAAGAATTCAAAAAGGATATTATTGAAAATAAAAGGGGTTAATACACACTATAATACTCTAATTGCCTTCTAAGGGTTTAGCGGTATACAACATTTCTGATGGAAGAAGGCAGTCAGTCAGTCTGTCAGTGACGGAATCGGATATTTTTGGAGATGCTACGCATATATAGACGTCTCTTTTTCAGTCGTTGCTTTAATTTTTATCTAAATATTTCAACTGATATGAGAAAAGTTTAAGTTGTTTAACCTTAGAGGTAATAATGGTTCTGGGTCTTCAAACTGTATAAGATCCGGTTCTGGGGTCGGCGTTTTTGGCGGAGGTGTCGGCTTTTTAGGCGGAGGTGGTGTTGATTCCTTGGGAGGGGGCGGAGTGGGCTCCTTGGGAGGGGGTGTAGGAGATTTCTTTTTTGGCTTCTTGAATTTTGCAGGTTTATCTGGCATACTACAAGTAAAATTTATCATTTTCACATAAAAAAAACAGGATTACTCTTTGTGTGTCTGTCTAATTTGATAGCCACTAAACTGATATGGTTCTAATTTACTATTAAGGTTAAAAAAAGGTAAACAATTATTACTTTTTAAGGGTTTTGGAAGCTTATTTTAGTGTCTATAAAAATGACGTCTTACTGGCCTACCATTGGTCGATCAAAGTGTATAATGGTCTGCCAATGGTAATTTAGTCTGTGTATTGGCCTATCATTGGTCAATTGTATGGCGCCTTAGGCACTATAAACAGCTTTCAAATTTTCATGAAAAGTGAGACGGCTAAGAAAACCATAATTTTAAAACTAATATTAAACAATATAAACTATTCAAACGAAAAACAATATTAGACATACTACTTCTTTTACAAAGGGACAACTTAACACTTTGTGAACTTATTTAAGAAACAAACCAAATGTTTATTAGTAAACAATAACTATATCTACCTTATAGCTTTCAAATTTGCTCTTCTTAATTCATGTTCTTCATCCAACTTATTTCTTTCTACGACTGTTTTTCTTTGAGTCTGAATTCAAATATTTCTTTTCAATAAATCACTACACAATAGAGGCATAGTTTTTTACTGTAATAATTTAGCTTAAATTCCCAATCTTAACTGGACCAATGTCATTTAGTTAAACAAGATGCGTAGATTTCATTTCTGACAACCGGAAAATCATAAGAAATCTTATCATTGAAAAATTTAAGTTTGAAATTGATTAATATTGAATATTGATTAATTAAAAGCACAAATCACCTGACCTTAGCAAATCAATTGATAAAATGGACATAAAACTTTAAAACAACTTGTATAAAATATAAGAATAAGAATCTCCTTAGGAGATGAAAATTAAACTTTTCCGCTCCTTCTCTCAAGTACCCAGCCTCATGTAATAGTAAATTTAATAAAGAATTATTTCCTGTGGTTTCAATTTGACATCTCCCATCCCACGAATTTTTATCTCTGTCTTCATATCGTCCACGGAATCAGACCTTAAAAAAACGGTAGAATGTTCCTGGTTACGATTATCTCCAAAAATGTATAAACTAAACGGTTGGACGAGAATGTCTTGTCTTACAATTGTAAATTACATTGTTAGGGCAGGTTAAACATAATAATAGCAGATACCTCCGCTTTTGCATTTAGGGGGGCGAATATGAAGTCAAATTTTATACAACATTAAATTAAATCTAATTTTAACAAGGAAATAATTATTAATCGGGGCGAAGCTAGCCTTCACTTCAGTTCTGTCCGCTACAATAGTCTACCTGATGGGTGCAAATATGGCATCCAGCTTCATCATTCCCCGCTTCTCTCTCATCTCCTCCATCTTCTTTCTCTGCATCACTGGGCTCTGGATCAATACCGGGGGTGTCGAATCATCCTCTTTCTCTGAAGTAATATTATTGATCATCTTATGAATAGTATTTTTATGTATCTTCAGATTTTGATAACTTCTGAAACAATTGAGTTTTCCATTTTAGCGGAACATAGGCTATATGTAGATGATTTTGGCTACTTTTCATTATTCATTTTTTATACAGAACTACTAGATGCTGGTGGCACAGCTACAAGTTTATGTAAAAGTAACAAGTTGTCTGTGTGTGTGTCTGAGCTAACCATTAAACGGTTTCGGTTCTTTTTTTTTTGATAAAGATAAATCCTTCAGATAGAAAAATTATCCCCCAAAAATTTATTTTATCAAAAGTAGAATCGTCAGTATAGTGTTGAACATTTATAGGATTCCAGTATTTTAAACAAAACTAATTGTACCTGGTATAATTTGTGAAGTCCTCCGAGGATAACCACTTTTCTGTTCTTTTGGCTTACTCTGAATTAAATTTAATTTCATAAGTTTTATTGCAATTTGTGTATAATACAACTAAAAATAGATTATTTGTCGACTACAGATATGATATCAATTATTTTAAGGTGTAATTCTTTAAGGCTTTTACAATATAGTAAAAACTAGAAATTATAGTATCACAAAATAAAGATTAAATGGAAAATTACATAAAAACATAGATGTAGGCCTATTTCAAGAACAATGTACGCATTGAAAAAAAAACTTTAATTGTTATATATCTTGTACCTCTTGTTTGCTGATGTCATCAAGCTTTGCTTTTGAACCAGACCTTTCAAGTGTTTCTGACTTCAGTAACCTGAACAAATAACATTATAATGTCATCAAGCTTTGCTTTTGAACCAGACCTTTCAAGTGTTTCTGACTTCTTTATTAACCAACTAACTGAAATAAAAAAATTTGATGCTGTGAGTATTGGTGCAAAAAATGGGGACATGATTCCAGTGACGTCATATTTTTCTTTCCCGAAAAAGGGAAGGGGGGAAGAAAGTCTCTTCAAAAGAGATGGGGAAAACCCCCTTTTCTCCCATCTCTTTTTTCTTCCCCCCTTCCCTTTTTTTTCTTTCCCCTTTCCCTTTTTCGGGAAGGAAAAATATGACGTAACTGGAGTCTTGTTCCTCAAAATTAATACAAATTCGGGACAGTTTTCTGTGTGTCAAAAAATGGGGACATGATTCCAGTGACGTCATATTTTTCTTTCCCGAAAAAGGGAAGGGGGGAAGAAAAAAAGAGATGGGAGAAAAGGGGGTTTTCCCCATCTCTTTTAAAGAGATTTTCTTCCCCCCTTCCCTTTTTCGGGAAAGAAAAATATGACGTCACTGGAATCATGTCCCCATTTTTTGCACCAATACTCACAGCATCAAATTTTTTTATTTCAGTTAGTTGGTTAATAAAGAAGGCATACAATTTAATATTAACTGACGGACAGTTGAATATACTTACTGACATTCTTTAGTTAAAGACTGGATTCACTATTCTAAAATTTTACTTACAGCATGTCACTTCTTGATTTAGATTTCTGAATGAATCCCACAGAAGTTTTTACTTGAGAAAACAGGTCGCCTTTGTTGAAATTGGCCTCTTCCGCCTAAATTTGTAAAGCTTTTTTTTATGACGTCATACTGAGGTGAATCATTAAAACAAATTTGCCTCACTAAAATCAGTTTGCCTCACTGGAATCAGTGAGGCTCGCTAAAAATTTGAGGGGATAATTTTGCCTCACTAAAATTTTAGTGAGGCAAAATTTTTTTTTTTAAGAATTCACCTCTGGCCTACCATTGGTTAGTTGAAATGTATACTGGCCTGCCATTGGTAATTTAGTCTGTGTATTGGCCAACATTTTTTATAGGCGCTAAAAAGAGCTTCAAATTTGTAGAAAATATTGTCAATTTTCTCTTTCTCTTAAACTTTTGTTTACAAATAATAGACGTTAAACTTTTATAAATGTAAAAGGCTAACAAGAAAAGTTATAAATATTATAAATATGATTTAATCTATTCTGTTTATTACTTCTCATATAACTATAGATAGTAAATCATGACTGACTTACTGACTTTGTTTAAAGACTTGTAGAGTAGCCCCACAACAAGATAGAATTGTTTAGTATCTACCTTGAAAATAGTGACCTCATCCTCATTTTCACCAGCTACTGTCACCTCTGGCATTGACATATCTCTTGAGAGTACAAACGAACCTCTTACTCGGGTCATTGATGATGATTTCTCAACTGATGGACTTAGTGGTGGCTTGCTTGCAACGGATGGATTTTCTATAGGTGATTTTAATGATGCATTGTTGGCTGATAATGATTTTTCTGTGGGAGAATTTATTGATAATTTATTTGCTGCAACAGATTGTTCAGCTGGTCGCATTTGTGCAGCTAATTTTGATTGAGGAGGTACTAGTGTTGAGGAATTTGCTTTGGTTGATGAAGCATTTGATACAGTCTTAGGTAAAGGAGGCTTCTCATTAACTGAAGGATGAGCTGATTTTGCAGATAAACTTGGTGGAGGTGTTGAGTCTTTTACTAGTGATTTTGTAGGTGCTAAACTCAGTGTGTTTAATGTTGATGATTGTTGTGATGTAGTATTTGGATTCAATGGAGACTTTTTTACTGTAGGTTTGTTTTTATCAGGTGAATCTGCAGATGTGTTGGTTGTCATTGAAGGTGGAGGTTCAACTTTTACCTGACTAATCTTAACATCCTTTGGAACATCATTTAGAATATTTGTTTTGGTGGCTGATTTATCCATTGTCACTTTTTCTTTACTCTCATTATCAATTTTCTTCTCATCTTTTAAGGTTATTGTGTTTTTAAAATCATCTTTGGCCTCTTCTTTTATTTCCTTTTCATTACTTTTGTTGTTATCAGGCTTTGGTTCTTTCTCAGTTTCTGCTTTCTTTGTCAATGATTTAAAAGCATTCATAAAACCTTTCTTAAAAGTATCAGGTTTTGTTCCTGATTCTGAAGGAGTTTCAAATTCTTTAGGAAGTTCTTTCTCTACTTCAACAATATTTTCTTTTTCAGATTTATTTTCCTGTACTTTGTCTGCCTTTGGAATATTTTTAATTGCAGCTGCCGGATTGTTTATAGTTTGAGGTTTGTGTTGTTCCATTAAAGGTTTTGATTCTAGAATCTCTGTGTCTGGTTCAGAACTTTTAGCCTTGACAGTTTTTTCTTCTTTGACATCATTTATGTCATTAATAGTTGTTTTAACACTTTTGCTATCAGATTTGTCTTTAGTTGGTTCTTTCTTAGTCATATATTCTTCTGCATAAATCTTTTCATAAACATCTTCATAAATATGCTCAGTGGGATGGTCATCTTTATCAATAGATTTAAATAACAAATCAAAATCTTTACTATTTCTATTGCTGAATGTAATTTCATCAATATCGGAATCTATTGACATTCTTTCATCAAATGAGTCAGATTTTCTCTTTTTGGACAATTTAGGTGTAAACATCTTCTTGCCATATCCCATTAGTTTCTTGATAACATTCTTTTCCCCATGCTTGGCAGCAGCACTGCTTTCATCATGACTACTGTCACTTGTTATGCTCATTGCATCATGTGATAATTGGTCTAAATCTGTCTCAACTGGCTTAGATAGCTTGCTTCTATTTACATTTCAAACAATTATTTCATTAAAATTTTCTTTTTAAATTCTGTATATTATATACAATTAGTATTTTCTTCAGAAATAATTACTTTTGTTTATGTGTAAAAATGCTCAATTTTTAAATTCCTTTCTTAAATGTCATTCATAAAACTACATTCCTGCTTACAAATTGACCTTGAATTAAAAAAAACTTTTAACAAAGCTCCCAGGAAAGCAAATTTATGATTACATTTTATTGTTAATTTAGTTTTTTTGTGAAAGCTTGCTGCTTTGTACTGAAAATTTTAAAAGATTTATAAAAAAATGTGCAGTTTGCAATGTTACTCATTTCTAGGAAATGTCAAAGAAAATTTTGGGAACTCTGTTTAGTAACATTGAAATGTATTTCCTTGTGCTTTCTTTGACCTCTGCTCCTGAGACTGGGTCACTCATGCTGTTTGTTTTTATCCTGTCAATTAAGGATGCTGCATATTTTTGTTTTTCAATTAAAATTAAAATATATTATATTTTAAATAGTGTGAAGTAATTAACAGGGATCTTGATATATAAGACCTTAAACAATAAATTGATTTACAATTTAGGGAATTTAAAGGGGATTAAAAAGAAATGTTGTCGTGCTTCGAGCATCATTTTAACTCTCCCACAAAGTTGAATTAACCCACCTTCCCCCCATCTCAATAAAAAAAAAGCATGTAGGTCCCCCAGTACTAGTAAGTATAGTTCAAAGTCCCCTCCAATCCTGAGATTTAATAATTAAAAAGCCAAGAAAAAGTAAAAAGAAAAGTTCAATGAAGTCTTTCAGAAATGACTTCAGCATCCCTTTTAGGCCTTTCGATTGTACTGTTTCTTTTCTCTGTGTGTGCATTATTTTCAGTGTTAAAGGTTGAATTGTCAGCATTATTTCCATCATCACTGACAATGCTGTTTCTTTTCTCCTCATGTTTATCTTGTTTGTCACTTCTAAAGAGTTTGTCAATAAGAGCACTACTTCTACTTTTCTTTACTTGTGATACATTTGGTTTAGTTTCACTTAGGATAATTGTTTCATCAATGTCTTTACTCTTTCTGTTTTCAATATCTTGTGTTTTTTGAATATTATCAACAACTATAGGGAAAGGATCTTTTATTTTATTTTTGTCCTCAATAATTAAACTTTTTCCTTTATCAACATTTTTAATTTTGTCATTTGTTTCAACTGTAATTACTTTATTTATGTCTATATTAATGTCATCCATGATCAAACTATTTCTATTGATTGCTTGTTTGATATCACTAACTGTACTATTTCTCTTTATTGACGTATGAGGGGACGTACAGACAGACTGCGAATACGAGTATAGAGTAGCTCCGATACAATTTAATAATCAATAATCTAACAAAGTATTTCTAAAAAATACACATTTATTAAACATATAAAACTGGTTAGAAATAGGCAGATTAATGGGATTATTATTATTATAGGATATATTTATTATGATATATATATTAAAGGCTCAGACGTCCTGTTTCTTAGTTAGGTAAGAAACGACGTACTTGAACACGTGGGAAATATAGATACCGCCAGCCTAGACTTATAGGCTTGTATCTAACCAAGTGCAGACGGGAGGAAGCGTATTCACTCTTTGGCCTGCAACAATCAACTAGCCCTCAACACAGCAGGATGGAGTATGGTGGCGGTTACAAGTGGAGGTCTGACTCAGCCAGAGAGTATAAGAATGTGAACAGGGATAAGGATACATAAACTTGGGTGTAGATTACCACACTTGCCCCCTCTGAGGGAATATGAAATATTCCCTCACAGTTGACCAGCACGCCGGCTTCTGCGGGTTGATGTGGTACTCGCAGGTTCTTCGATGGCAGCCATAGCCCTCTCTACGATATCCACAGGATTAGGTTCAGCGGGAGTAGGATTTTCTGGAGCTGCTGGAGGCTCTGGAACAACAGCATTTTGGAGGGCTAACATGCCCTCGCAGGGAGCCGTGGCTACTGGATCTTCAGAGGCAGCGCCAGCCTGCGGATTAACAGGCAGATCAATTCCAGAAGGAAAGAGCTCATTGATTTGATTATCGAGCTCTGTGTCGCTGTTTTCCTCTGCAGGATCCAGGATCTCTGGATTGCCCTCTCTATCGGTGGGCCTGTACTCGTCAGAGCACTCAGAACCGCCATAATGGGAGATCAACTCAACTCCATCATCATCTGGCCGGGGTACGTCCCCAGCGGGAAGAGACGCCTCTATTGGTGCCACATTCTGCCCAGGTACATTCATTACATTACAACGAGTATTAATATATTTAATTACCCTGTCGGAGTTTTGGTCCAACAGTCGACTAGTGGCCTCAATAACCGTGGTCATTCGTGATTTTAACTCAACGGTCGAGTCCTCAGAGACGGTGCGAATTTTGTCGCGCAAAGTTCTGCGGTTCCGCAGTAATTCTGCGGAAATTTCAATAAGGCGCTTGCCATGTTGTATATATGCTTTCTCAACAAATGAAGCATTGCTAGCAATTTTAGTTTCCAGACTTCTCTGGAAGGGGAGAAGAGCTTCCTCCATTGCTTCTTTTACAGTGGAGGATAGGACTTTTTTCCATTCCTCAGCGGTCACCCAAAAAGCCTTAGGCTCACTTTTGTTTTCTGCTAATGTTTCTTTCTTTTTAGGGGGTAGCGGAGGCGGTTGAATTTCCACCTTAGCCTTTTTGGCTACTGGCCCGCCGCTGCCTGTTGGTGTTGGCGGACGTTTTTCTACCGCTTTTGGGGCAGATTTTACGGCGACTACCTCCAATTCAGGTGAGGCATTACGTTTTGGCGGCGATTCCACCCGATTTTTTTGCGGTTCCCCTCCCCTATTTTGTTCCATTAGAGGCCTGGTTCTAGACCTGGCTTTATCAGAATATTCGTTGGCTTCTAAGTTTTTAGCCTGCCGCAATTTTTCTTGCAGGTCTAGGAGTTCCTTTGGAACCTCTTTTCTCGCTTGGCGGTAAACGTGGATTGACTTTGAGACGCATTGCAATTCACTGAGGTTTTCAGGGTTGCGCGGCGGTTTTACCCGCGGCTGGTACCTGTTTTCATCAGGTTCATAGTAGGCTTCCTCAGGGCCGCCCTGGGGATAGCCATGATTGCTGTCATAGTAATAGTCCTCTTCATTGTAAAAGGGTGCCTCTTCATATTCTCGACGGTATGAAGAGTGACCGGCCCCATGGGAGTGGTGAAAACCCCTTGAAAAATTCCGCCTGGGATATCCTAAAACAAAAATAATAAACTTAAAATTAAGGGTCATTAATTCCTTATACCGAATAAGGAAATATTTTTACAAAGACGACCTTTAGGGACGACAATTTTATAGGTATATATGCTTGATACAGGTCGTCCGTTTTTGAGGGGATTAGTTTTCCCCATTATTTGTAAAATCCCGCAATTCGTGCGTTTCACTCGTACCTCCTTCTTTGTACGCGTGAATTTTGGTGCAGGCTAATATGTAGATAATAAAAGCGACGCATAATAACGACCCTATTCCTGTAAGGATGGCTGCTACTACAAGCACTATATGATACCAAGTACTGGATAGAAAATCAACCACCTTATGATACGTTTGAATAAACCAGGAGTCGGTTATTTTTACTTCAAAATTATTGGAGTCTGCGGCAAGTTGGCTGAGGTATAATTCCTCGGTACTTTCTGAGAAATTAGTTTTTTCTAGGCTTTGCCAAGAATGATATAGAAATAAGCTAATCGGTTTATCCATAAGATATTGATTTACATTTAGTATTTGCATACCCTGCCCTTGATTACCAAGGAATTTTCCTTGGTACAAATGTAAGAAAATTGGATTTTCGGCACATTTAGTCGGGGTTAAATGGGTGGTATTAACCAATCTGCGTGAAAATGGGGATATTCCCATAGTCTTATTATTGAATGAAACCGAAAAATGATCCACAAAACAGGGTAAATTTTCTCCCAAAGAAACATTGATTTTAAGACTGTCGCACTGTATTACTAAATCCAGCTCACCGAGCGCCCTAACTAGTTTTTTACGATGAGTCTGAATACTGCTTTTAGACAGAAAATGGTTCTGTAAACAGCGAGTTTCGGGGACAATTAATTTGTTATATTGTTGGTAGGAATAGAAAATCTCTAGTGGTAGCATATCATCTTTTTCTTTAGAGTTTAAGAGTGGGAAATATGGTTTTATAGCATTTGTGAACCATACCATTAAGTTATCAATATTAGTTTTGTAATAAAATAATTCGGGAATTAGACTTTCAAAATGTTTTTTATCTTTAAGTTCTAGTGCTAGAGTAATTTGGGGATCGATCACTAGATATTTTTGGGTACCCTGTTCTCCTTCAAATGTAAACAATGAAATATTAAAAATGTCTACCGTTCGCCAAGGAGAAGTGAATTTTTGTGCGCTATCAGTTTTATCATCTGAGATGATTCTATCGTAGCCTAATCTCAGATTGTGATCTAAACAATTGTTTCCCACCCAGTGACTGCCCAGGTAACAGCCCGCGTTTGTTTGTAATAATTCAACAGGCTCAGCCTGGACCCCTATTTGTTTTTCCTCAAATGTCCCAGGGATAAAAATGCCGTTAATGTTTACGCCGTTCCCCTCGCAGGCGGGGTCGATGCCGTTAAGGATGTTGTTGGGGTAAGTAAGTGTCCCGTTTACCAGGAAACGCGTGTATGACATCTGGTGTTCATACACTGAGACTGATTTTCCTTCAAAGTTAAATATTTTAGTTTTGGACATGGTGTAACAGTCTTCATAAGTTACGAGGTTCGGTATCTCAACGAGTGCAGGAGCAGCGAGGTGTATGTGGCTATATCTGCCACAATACCAGTAATGAGTACTGGTTCGGAGGTGGCAACGAATTCCAGGTATAATTTTTCTTTCAACCTTTTGCAGCAGGTGAAATTGTTTTTGTTCAATATTAGTAATATTAAGAAACGCAGCGCATTCAGAGATTTTCAAACGCGGATTTTCGTTTGCTACACATTGAGTCGCATCTATTTGTATTATTTCGGACGCATTTGATTTTGCCAAAATAATAAAAAGCCCCAAGAATCCCAAAATAAATTTACCTCGAGCTCCTGGTGCCTTTGCCAAATGATGCTGCATTTTATTTTTATGCTTCTTGTTTTTCTCTGAAATATGTTAATTAGTTAGTTTTAACATATATTTTTTTTTTTTTTTGTTTATTTTCGTTATTATACATACGTAAATTAAGCTATATACATTTGCCACCTTGGTTTTATATAATACATTTATATACATTTTATTTTTTCCTTTTAATTGGGTTATGCAGTCCGATTTGGACATGTATGCGGTTATCCCCCCCTTGTGACCTAGTTTTTCTTTCTTCTTCTAATATATACTTTGGTACTATGCTTTGTTTGTTAACGTTAATAACCTTTTCAGGGCTGGATTGTTTGGGTCTTTGTGCGAAGAAAGAAGCCTCGGACGGGACGGTTTCTTCCAAGAAACTATTTTCGACGTGAATTTGAGGACCGGATGACCGATCTGCGACAGGGGGTTCTTGGTCTATGGGCTGTGACTCAAATGGTGAGTTTTTTTCCATTATATCCCCTCCCCCATCACAATCCACCTCCCCCTGGGGTAAATCCTGACTAGTTTCAGGGTTTCTTTCTATAAAATCGTCACCATCGTTATCTAGGTAGGTAAAATCGTCATTTTCCATACCTTTATTATCGTTTAATTCGGTTTGCCCGGTATTATCTATTCCTAAGGTTATTTCCTCAGACGGGACGATTTCCTCAATAGGAAAGACGTTAAAGGAAAGTGTTTCCCCCAATAATTCTACTTTAGAATCAATTTTCCGTATTTTATCTCTACTAACAACTTGGTTCGTTTTTATTGGATTTGATCCAAAGGGACTGAGCTCAAAAAGGGCCTCTGAGAATTTTTTTGTTACAATAAAAGGACCCCCATAGAAAGATTGCAATTTTTTACTGACCCCTATTTTGACTAGGTTAAAAAATGCAAAAACCACGTCGTTAACGAAAAGGGGAGATGAAGCCTTCCTAGATTTATTTTGAAACTCTAAATAAATCTTAGATTTTTTGGAAACCTGTGCAATAATTTCTTCCAAATTTTTTAGGTAGTTCAAGTAAGATCTGCAGTCAATGTCCTGCCTCTTCTGCAAGATTGGAGAAAAGAAATCGAGATTGAGAGTTGGTTGCCTGCCGAACATGAGGTAATAAGGCGTATACCCCGTTCTTCTAGACGTACTAGAGTTAATTACAAAAGTGGTCAAGGCTAATTTTCTTGCCCAGTCTTTACTTTCAAATCGGTCATCGGATCTTAGACCTGCATAAATGCTTTGATTATGCCTTTCACATGGGTTACTATTAGGGTTTCTTGGGGGAATAAGTTTAGTTTCGATACCTAGTTCATCCATAACCTTTTTGAAAACTTCCCCAGTAAAATTTGTTCCCCTATCACTTCTCAATGACCGAAATAAGCCGTAGATGGGTACCACCTGTTCAAGGATGACCTTCACCGTGCTTTCCACGGTGGCGTCCTTGATTGGGTGGGCGATAATATACCTAGAGAATAGATCAACCAGTATAAATATGTAACGGACATGTTGTCCTTGAAAATAGTTAGGGGTTAAAGGACCGATAAGGTCTACTGACACCTGGCCAAAAATCTCGTGACTAATGGCTGAATGGGTGATAGGTTGCTTGTGTTTAGGTACCTGTCCTATTTTTCTTAGGCAGGTAATACAATTTTTAATGCGTGATTCGACAAATTTATTAATTCCCACAAGGAAGAATCTTTCATTTATCTTGCGTGTTGTTTCGTTAACCCCCTTGTGACCTATACTATTATTATGTGCCAATTCAAAAACTTTATTATATAATCCAATGGGTACGACGGGTCTTTCAATGAATGTTCCATTGCTAAGAGGTTGTCTAAATATTATAAGTCCTTCCATAACGTATAAATGTTCTATTAATTTAAAAAGGACCTCTTTCCGGCCGGTTAGTTCAGCTTTTTCAAAGCTTGACAACTTCTTTTTTTCGAATATCCACCTACGAATTTCAGATAATACTTGATCTTTTTGTGTTTCAGATTGCCAAACATTGTTCACACCGACTTCAGAAGCCGAATGTAACTCAAAAATCTGGTCTTGGTATGGGCAATCCTGTTCATAAGGATCCAAGGTAAACGAGCTAGTACATTTTTCACAATCGGTTTCCTTATGTTCTTTGCATAAAAATTGCCCTCTAGATAAATTATCGGCATTACAATGGTCCCTACCCTTTCGATGAATTACTGTAAAGTCAAAACTTTGGATGAAGTAAATCCATCTTACAGTTACACCATTTATTGTTCCTTTTTGCCATTTTTTGTAATGAACTAAGGAAATCGAATCTGTACGCACAATAAAGTTTCTGAATCTTAAATAATGAAGAAAGGTTTTAAGAACAAATACTAGACATGCTAATTCACCTTTATAACTTGGATAATTTTTCTCTGCCCCGTTACATTTTTTGGAACATATTCCAATAATTCTTTCTACCCCCCCCTGATTTTGGCTGAGAATTCCAGCGAAATAACTCGTAGAAAAATCTACGTCTACTATAAAGGGGTTAGGATTATCCCACTGGGGGTAGCCTTTACTTATAGAATTTGAGAACATATTTATGAAATTTTCCCAATCTTTTGATAGGGAATTGGTCCATTCGATAATTTTATCATTTCTGTGTTCATCTAGGGTACAAGAATTTTTCGCATAGGATGGGAAATAGGCCCTATAATAATTGGAGAAGCCCAGGAAACGCTGGAGTTCCTTGCCTGTCCTGGGCCTGCTCCAATTTTTAATTTGTTCTAAATATTCGGGGTTCATTTTAAGTCCTTGGGAACTGACTATATGACCTAAATATGTACATTCGGATGTAAAAAATTTACATTTGGCTAGATTTAACTTAAGTTTTGCTATTTTTAGGACTCCGAAGAGTTTTCTGAGATGTTTCAGATGTTCCTCAACATTCTTTGAGAATATAATAAGATCATCAAGGTAAGATATTATAAATTCATATAAGCCAGGGATAAGGGTTAGGACTTTGTCCATCAAGTGGCAGAAAACACTTGGCGCGTTACACAGTCCAAACGGCAGTTTCTTAAAAAGATACTGCCTGTTAAGGGCTGTGAACGCGGTCAAGTGTTTACTTTCCTTCGAAATGGCTAGCGCATGGAATGCGCTAGTCAGATCGAGGGTGGTAAATACATTACCAGTGCCTAATTTTTCTAAATTACTAGAAATCAGGGGAAGGGGCCAATTAATTTTTCGTGTTACACTATTAAGCGCACGAAAGTCGATAACGAACCTAAGCTTGCCTTCCCCCCCAGCCGTCGGTTTTTTCTTTACCGCAAAGATTGGGGAGGACCACTCGCTGTAGCCCTCCTCAATGACGCCCCCCCTTAGCCAATTTTCAATTTGTTCTTTTAATTTGGCTTCGTATAATGGGTTTAACTGAATGTTTCTAGCCTTAATAGGTTTAGCCCCGGGGATCAAGTCTATTTTATACTGTAAGAGGTCACAGTTACCGATATCAGCATCATCAGCCGAAAATATATCAAAATGATCAAGGCATAATTTTACTACCTTTTCCTTCATCCCTGGGTTGTTTTTGATAAGATCACTATTTTCTAAATCTAATTTTTCTTTAATGAATTTAATTCTTTTAAGAAGTGTAGTTCCTGATAATTCATTTATTTGATTAATACTTTTATTGCAGGAATTTGGGGGATCTGATTCGAATTCAAAGCAATATCCAACTTTAACGTTATCCAATAAGGTAATATTTTTTCCTGCTAAATTAACAAAATTTACCCAACATTCTCCTTTCTCATTTACATTATAAATACCCTCCATAAGCATTAAGCCGTTATGGCTTGTCATTTTAGAATTATTTGGGGATATATACAGCTTCCTATTTTTCTGATGAATAGGAATTGTTATCATTGTTGTATTCCCCCCCGGCAAGAATGTTGTTTTCTTTGCTAATTTTACGCATGTTTTATTTTGTTTTAATGTCCCAGTACCCCCCTTGTTACTCCAATTTATTCCCGGGATAAGGGAGTTTTGTTCCGTATGAACATTACTTGTAGGAATTAGGGGTATGTTTTTACTTTCTTCAACTATATTAATTGTTGAATTTTCTATGGGGATTTGCTCGCCATTGGGGAGCTCAAAGGAGAACTTATCTAATAATAAATTAATTCGATTAACTTTGAGAAATTCATATCCTAGATTTATAATTTTAGACGTCGTTTCAGGGATGTAAAACGTTTCTTCGAATATTTTATCTGACCCATCAAAGCTGAATTTTAAACTTACATGTCCTATGATATTTACTGGTTTTAAATCTACAGACAGAGCGCTAAGATTGGCGGGGGTGAATGTGATTTTATTATCATCTAAAATTTCTCTTGAAATAAGGGACCTAAAGTTATTTCCTGTATCCACTAAAGCGGTTTGCAGGAATTCCCCCCCCACGGGATTAAGAACTTTTAGTTTTGCACAGATAGGCATTATAAAATAAATTATATTTTTAGTCGAAGCCTAAGATGCATATTTTCCAAGATCCCCACCTCAGCGGTTAGGCGATGGTAATCCTCACACAGAGACTTCCTGTGTTCCAGGTATAGTTGTCTGTCGAAATTTTTTAAATAATAAAATGTTTTAACAATATGGTTAATTGTTAAAATAATTTTGTATAGCTTTCTGGGTTTCATTAAGTTTTTTATCAAGCGCTTTTCAGCTCCAGAAATGTCTCAATAAGCATGAGAATGTTAATAGTTCTAAAGAAACTACTTAATTTTTATACGGGTCCTTATTTATATACTTGGATATAGGATAGAATCCTATCGGAATATAACTGAACTAAAAAGTTTTAAAGGATTGAAGGGCTACAAAGTAGCTTAAAAATAAGTGTTCAGCTTGCAACTAACAAGACATTAAAAACAGACTGACTTATTTTTTGACTTACATCTGTATTTATACAAAATATAGTGTCATTAGTCAGTATCTGATTCACGATACAAATAATTTAAAGTTAGCGCTAAATTATAGCTCAAAAATTATTAGATATGGTTAATATAATAAAGAGGGTCAATGATGACTGGTTTATTATTCTGATATTGTTAGTATTTATACTTAATTTTTCCACCTATGGGGTAGAACAAGCTTATATAATTACTAGAGTATAATTAATGCTGAAATCAGCTTAAAAAAATAGGATGTGGTTTGTAGTAACTGCTTTAGTAGTAACTGGCCTCGATTAATAATGTGCATTCACTTTTATATAGACTTTTTATTCCACTGGTAATCCTAGCGGAAGCTAATAGAACTAACTTTATTTCATTCTGCTAGTAATCCTAGCGGAAAATAATTTAATCAAAATGTTTTAACACATCTCAAGTGATTAAAGATTTTAATTTTTAAATGCTGCTTGATTGCAGCTCAAAAATGAGTAAATGATAACAACAAAGAACTGAAGGACTACTGAATTAGATTTGAAAATTTGCTTGTATTTATACAGATTTTCCATAGACCCCCCCCCTACTTAACTTTATCATTTACTTATACGGACCGCGGTAGCATTCTAGGCGACATCTTTCGGATACATAATAAATTAAATATAGTTCTATTATTGTCACTGTACAAAATGCAATAATATGTATCCATATGGATAAGTTAATATACATAATTGCTGAGATATTTCAGCTACAAAAATCAGAGGCTAAGAGTGAGCAACTCTCAGATAAAATTGATACTGAGGGTTCAACTCAAAAATCATTGTTTATATACAGATAATTCGCTTAAGTTCCCCTAGCGGTTAAAACTGAACTAGAATGTTTTAGATTCTACTATATATACATTCAAAATATACGATATTTACATATTAGATAAGTCATGCGATATTAAAAATAAATACTACTAAATAGAAAATAGGTATTCACTTATTAGCTTCTTGATAAAGACTATTAGATTTAAAAAATGGAAATATTAAGTGCATGTGAAATGCTCCTCAGGTTACTTCCCTATTTCCCCCAATTTCCTGTATCAGCTACATTTGGATAGGGAAAGGTGGGGGAGGAGTTTATTTTGTGTTGCTTAGTCAGACTTAATAACAATAATTTGTTTTATTTTTTCGCGCCAAAGCATTGCTTGGCAAGGGATATTTGATATTAAGGAATTTGCAAGCTTAGCTTGGCATGGGATATTTTGTTTATCTTTCATATCAAAATATGAAACTCATTCAGCAAATTTTTATTTTCTGGGATAGGGACAATTAATATCGCATAAATCCATTTTTATATTTAGAGGACGTGATTTTTAACAATCGCTTGAACATATTTATCTATTTCAGATTCTTCGCTGGCTTCCTGATCCATTTGGTTGATAGTTTTACGCGCATACTGCTCAGGTATTTTATTACTATTACTTGGAGCTTTTCTGGGCGTGAATTTACTTCGTGTTTTACCAAAGCGGGACTCAGGATTTGGGGGCTCCCCAGCTTTCTTTTTGTTGCAATTTTGCACTACATGGCCAGGGATATTACAATGCCAGCATTTAATATTTTTACTCCTCGCATTAAAGGCTCCTATAACGCCCTCGATTTGATCCCAAGCAATAGGATCATCCTCATGGTCTACCCAAGAAGGAACCTCGTCAGGTTCTTCGGTTAAGTTTTCCTTATACATTGCCGTGTTAGTGGGGATATTATCTTCGATAATACTTATTATGGGTTGTTTTTTCGTTTCCGCAGAATTTTTAGGTAGGAACGTTTCCATGGCTTGAGAATAGCAAGCAGAAAGGTTTTCCTTGCTAATATGTCCAGACCCATCCCAGTTAACGTATCTCTGTCCGAGATTAATAAGTTTATTTAAGTAAGCGTTGTAATCGTCCAAAAATTGCATGCTCTCAACATAATCGGCCATGTTTATGGCAAGGTTGGTATACAGCAGATTTTTGCTAACGTTAAGATAGAATTCTTTCCACTTCTTTTTAGGTATGAGACCAGGATTCATGAGTTTGAACACCCTAAGTTTGTTTTCAAAATAGGTGTCAAGGGGTTGATTAGTCTCCTGTTTTAGGTTGTAGAAGTACTGAGAGGCTACTTCTGGATCCGAGAAAGGAGTGACCAGCCTCCTAATCATCAGGTAATAACTTAAAGCAGATAAGGCCTGATTTCTTTCAGGCGTAATTAAGTCTCCTAATCGTTCACCTCTAGAGTCATAAATTCGCTGGTATAAAATATCCTTAAAAAGGATTGGGTCACAGATTCTATATGTCTTTGCAACCCTCCACATATTAGAAAAGAAGTTATCAAAGTCAGCCCTACCGTCCCACCTAGGGGCATCCCTCGCAAAATCGGAATCCCATTTTTGTCCCTTAATAAAGCATTCTTTAATAAAGTCATCGTCGGCGGCGCTAGTTGTTGCCGTTGCGGCTGCGCCTGTGTTTGGCGTATTTCTTGTAGAGGGTCTATTTGCTACACTGGGTGCAGACCTTGTAGTTTTACGGAGGGGTTCTAACGACTTAATCCTATCAGGGATAAAGGGAATCCTTTCTAGCAAGGTTTTTTCATATTCGGTTAGAGAAGTTTCTCTTACATTCATCCAATTATCATTATCCGCCGGACCTATAAAGCCTACAATTGAATAGGCCATACAACCTGGGGCTGTCATCCTATCCTTGGCGACCCATTCAACCACGTTTATCTTTTGCTGGACCGATATACGGTCATAAAAAGTGGCATTAATTGAATCATCACCTATGGTGTTAAAATGAGTCATATTAAGACTTTCGTTTAGCGTTTTTTCCGCAAACAATGGGCCAAGATTTCCGTCCGCTGGGAGTTTTGATACTCTGCGTTTTAGATCTAAAATGTCGGTATCGGCTAATAATCTGCGATGTGATTCTGTGTCTTTAAACCCTGCCCATTTTGTTTCTAATTCGAGCTGCATAATCTCGGATTCTTGTTTTATTAAATCTCTATAATGTGCCGAATATTCGTTTAACTTATCATTTAACGCTTCCGATATGAGATCTTTGATTTTTTCAGGGGAAAGCGGGTCAGCCTGCTGCTGCTGCTGCTGCTGCTGCGAGGTACCTTGGACGGCCGGAGCCGGCGGAGGCGGCGGTTTTTGTTTATCATCATTTTTCTTATCGGTCATGGTGCTGGAGTGTAGTGTTCGTTAACACTGATTTGTCTACCACGAAACTTTTTAAGAACTTGGGAATATCCCTTTCTTCCTGTTTTAAGGAGAAAATATGGAAATGTGTGAAATTAAATACTAGTGTGAAAATAAAAGGCGGGTTCCTTTTTATCTTTATTTGGCAGTTTGCCACGAAATAATTATTATGAATATTCTGTAACAAATTGTTACTGTAAACCGTTTCCGTGAATAAACTTAGTTATCAGGAAAATATTAATTTCACTTTGCAATCGAAGCTACTTTACAATTTAATTTTGTCTGTACGCTAATTATCCAAACCTTCCCCCCTCAAAAAATGAGTGGTAGACAAGACTGCGCCAAAATGACGTATGAGGGGACGTACAGACAGACTGCGAATACGAGTATAGAGTAGCTCCGATACAATTTAATAATCAATAATCTAACAAAGTATTTCTAAAAAATACACATTTATTAAACATATAAAACTGGTTAGAAATAGGCAGATTAATGGGATTATTATTATTATAGGATATATTTATTATGATATATATATTAAAGGCTCAGACGTCCTGTTTCTTAGTTAGGTAAGAAACGACGTACTTGAACACGTGGGAAATATAGATACCGCCAGCCTAGACTTATAGGCTTGTATCTAACCAAGTGCAGACGGGAGGAAGCGTATTCACTCTTTGGCCTGCAACAATCAACTAGCCCTCAACACAGCAGGATGGAGTATGGTGGCGGTTACAAGTGGAGGTCTGACTCAGCCAGAGAGTATAAGAATGTGAACAGGGATAAGGATACATAAACTTGGGTGTAGATTACCACATTATGACAAAATTTTCTAGTGGTTTTATTTCACTAACATTGATAGGATTTGTAATATTTTTTTTACCACTATTATTTACAGGAGTAGCTTCTTCAACTTTTGATTTATCATTATGTTTCAAACTTGAACTTGTTTCTAATTGATTTTCATTTTTCTGGTCAATTACTTTTATCGGTTGAACATTAGAAGTTTCAGTTTTATCTTTTTCACCAATTAAAATATTTTCTTTTTGGCATAGAGTTTTATTTTTGTCCACATTTTTCTGAATTACTAATTGTTGCTCACTTTCTGGAATTTTTTCTCCAGGTATTTTTTGAGGAATGTCCATATTTGCACTAGTGGAGGATTTTACTTCAGGAATTTCAATGTTTGCCTTAATGGATGACTTACTTGTATTATTTTCTTTAGTGTCTTGAATGGATGACTGAATTGTATTGTTTTCCTTTGCTGATATACTACTTTTAGATAAGCTCTTTGATAAGATGTTAAAGAAAGTTTTACCCTTAGATTCTTTTTTTCTCTTCAAAGTATCACTTCCATCAGAGAAACTATCATCTAGATCTTTGACAGATTCAGTTTTAGCTACTTCAGAAATGGTTTCAGCGTATTCATCTTTGTTTTGAGTATGATCAATTTTAATAACATCTTGTGATTTGTCTGTTTCAAGAAACTTTAGTAAAGTTTCCTTGTCAGTAATTTGCTTTGGATTTATATCATCATTTAATGACTTTGGTAAAGCAGTGGATTGAATCGTAGTTTTAACTTCCCTATTTAACATATGATGGGACTTTCTGATTTCTTTGTAGGTTACTTCTGATTGGTCATTATTATTGTTTACATTTTTATCATCTTTACTACTTATCTTTACTGAAGTTTCTGTCAGGCTTGAAAAATTATCTGGTGTTACTGGATTATTTACTGTTACTTGACTGACTTTAACTGCTTTAAAACTATGAATTTCCTTGTCATTCTTTAGATTTTTCATTTCTTGTAAATGTGTAACTGTTCTGCTCTCAGCTGCTGTTTTCTCATTAAAGTCAATTGTAGAATAAGTAAGATCATCCTTGTTTAAAGGTTTAATATTTGATGATTTTTCTGCTTTTTGGCTAACATCCTCAGGAGAGTTTGCCTTTGATTCCACAGCAGGCTTAATTTCCTTATTTACCATCACAACTCTCACCATTTCTCCATTCAAATCAAATTTATTAGTATCTGCTTTGTTCTTTACATCAGTAGTTTTTACTTTTTCTTTAGAAATTTGATTATCATTAACAATTTTTGGCTTAACTGTATCTTTTTCAGCATTAGTAGTTTCATTTTTTGTAATGATATTTGCCTCACTACTAATATTGGTATTTTTGGAATCATGTGATAACTTTCTTTCTGAGTTCTCCTTGATAATTGGTAGAACTGTTTCTGTTATAGGTTTTGTAACGTCTTTAACTTCAGCGACAGATTTTAAAGCAACAATTGCTTCATCATAAACTTCTTCAAGATTCACTTTTGTACTTGATTTAGAAGAAACAATTTGCTTGGTATTTAAATCACTAATTTTCTTTGTCTCAGTTGCTGAAACTGTTGACTTGCTAATGCTTTCAATTGCTTCTACAACCTCTTTAGACTTTCTTTTCTCTAAATTACTTGTATCAATTTTTATTTGCACATCCTTGACTTCAATATTTTCATAATACTCAGGATCTTCAGGGACAGGACTGTCTTCCAGCTCAGTTAGATAAATTGATTTCATGATTGGACCATCAGGAATATCTGAAGATTTTGCACTTGCTTCCTTATTTGTAACTTTTATTTCAGTGACAATTTTAGATTCTACTTTTTCTGCTGTAATAGCCTCTTTTGTTTTTTTCACTTCAGATTTTTTGTCAGAAATTGAACCATTACTTTGCTTTTCACTGCTTTTAGGCATAGTTAAGGTGAGTGAGCCATTAACAATACCTTCATCTTTATCTTGATCAACTTTAACATAATTATCAGAAAGCTTTTTATTTCTTTCCAATGAAGAAAATGCTTGTTCTTTTAGAATGTTATCAACAATAGACATTGATTTCTTCTTTCCAAGTCCATCATCAATAACAATACTTTTTACTTCATCTTTCCTTATGGATATTTTAGAACTGTGGATTATTTCAGGAGGTGTTATAAAATTTGAATTGGTTTGATGTGAAGAAACTGGCAAGATAGGTGATAGAGGTGTGATAGTATATGAAGATCCATAGGCAGATGTTGATCGGGTTGAAGTTTCCAGAGCTTCATCAAGATCAGGAACATTGTCATCATCTGTATCATCACTTTCCTCATCTAGAATGTATACAAGTATGATTTTGAAGAAATCATAATTTAATCATTAATTACCAAAAAAGTAGTTAATTTATTGCTTTTCAATAAGATAAATAATAATTCTACTTTTATCATTTAAAACATCTTTAAGGGTTTGTAACATCAAATAATAGCAATAAGTAACCTTGTGTCAAAAAGTTCAAACTGAGAAGTAGTAAAATGTATGATTTATAATTTCTTTGCCTATTAGATTAATTTTGTTTAAATGATGGGTATAAAGTTTATAATTATTTTGATAATTTATCAGCCAAGATGAACAATTTGAACATAAGATTTTAAAAACTGATTTACCTGATTCACCTAACTCGCCGAGGCTCTCTAAAACAAGCAATTTTTTTTTATATAAATTTTAATTCACCTATAAAAATTAATTGTATTTTTTATCTAAAGGGGTAGTTTCACGAAATGCATTTAAGGAACAGCATATTTTTTTCCTGGTTAATTGGTTAAACTACATTTATATGGCATATATTTTAAAGAATTTCAATTTTCTACCACGTAGTTTTTAAAATATCAAGACTTGAAAATCGTCTTTTTAAATTGCATATGTCACAAAAAGACGATTTCAAGTCTTGATATATTCAATTAATTCACTAAATTAAGTTCGAATGCATTTCTTGAAACTACCCCTTTTAATATAAATAACCAAAATTTGTCTTAGAACTTAGAAGTTTAATTAAAAATATTATTCTTTCCTTTTTTACATAATGTAATAAGATTGACAAACAATAACTATTAAACCTTGAATTGATAAATATTTGAATACCTGTAAAACTCAAAGTTGTGCACAACATGCTGCTTGTCATATCTGCTCCAGAAAAACATTTCTCCAAGGGCAAACTATAATTTTATTCATGCATTCTTTGCATATTTCAGAGTTTATCAATTAATCATCAAATTTTTCAATGATCTCAAAAATGAAAATTTTAATGAGAAAAAATATTAGAACATTTTTGCATACCTATTTCCTCATATAAGAAAAATGCAAATATTTTTAAAAGAATTTTTCTAAGTTAAATGAAAGAATGTCTGTAAAATTTTTCTTATTTAAAAGATGAGACATATTCAGACATATTTTACGTCAAGGACGATGTTTTACAAAGAGTAAGGTATGAGGCAAAGCAAAAAGTTACAATTTTATTAAAATAATATTTTTAGCCTAACTAAAGTAGCCGTGTTTCTGTTTCTCATTAGAAAAAAAGCTTATTTAGAAAGCGTTGTAACAGCCCTTTTCAACCTATTCTAAGCTGATTAAAGATATATTCTAAAAAGTTCAATATTAAAAAAACAAAAACTAAATATTTGAATTTAATTTGAAGTGCAAAGGCTGTAATTTGTCATCTGTTTAATTCCTGCAATGTGAATGGCCAAACAACAATGGCAAAATAAGATTGAAATATTTACAAATCTTAATAGTCCACATTTTTAAATGTGGCTTTCATTCAAATAACTTTTAGATAAGGCTGTAGTGTAGAATATTGCTTTAATTAAGATATTTTAGGTTCATATTAACAAATAAAAATTTCAGAAGAATATAAACTGTACACAAAAACTAAGGAAAATAAAATTTAAAAAGCAAAACTTAAATGTAATTTGTTAATCTATGTTATTGAATTGTAAAAGTTGCCCAATCAGAATTTTCAAATATGCTTTTTATTTGTTTAAAAATGTTTATTATGTGATAAAGAATTTATAGTTTTGTTCTGATTGTGTTATGCAAAGGTTTATACCTATAGGATAGCAACAAGAATTTGTTTGTGCTTTCTTAACATGTGCCTAGTAATATTTGGTTTTATTGTTAATTTCATAAAAAATTCAATTCTTAAGTTAAGTTTAAAGGCCAATAATGTTAGCTAAAACCTTTGGGTATTGTCAATTTCGTGACATCAGATCTTAAGGGGCGTTTCATCGTAATTTGACAGTAGATTTTCTCCACTTTCAAGCCTCTGCGTAGGGCTATATCCCTGCGGGGCAGTCATTAACATTTACCTAACCTAACCTATCATAATCTACTGTGAAAATATGACGAAATGCCACTCAAGAGGCGATGTCAAGAAACCGAAAATACCCAAACAAACCTTTTCCCCAAAATCATGAATGACTCAACTTCCAGTTATCGGAAGCTTAAAAATTACAATTGATCAAATTTAGTGGATAAAAATTTAGATGCCGCCACCGATAAATCAAGCCCTATATTTACTTTTCTCCATTATACGGCTGCCGTTTTTTCGATCATTTCAGCCGTCAGACTGCCAAAATATTCAGAGCCTTGATTTGTATTAGATTGCATGAATTCCTGTAAGTAGATGAAGCTGTTCTAGCAAGATTTGTTGCTTTGGCCACCTTACTGTCAATAACCTTCTGCGGGTCAACGATTTTTATCATGTTACTAAAATAAAAAATAATTAATTAACAACATCTTTTTTTCACTAGGGAATGTTCCTAGCATGGGGGGGGGGATTTGTATTCAAAGTGGAAGAGAGGTGCGAAAAAAAACCATTAAACACTAAAGGGGGAATGGGTTATATAACTGTATGTCCCCATCCCAAGGACCTTGTGCCAACTCTCAATTGGGTCTTTGAAAATCAACCAATAGTGTCAAGAATCTTAACACAGACAAGTACCAGAAAACAATTTGCTAGCAGACGAAAAAGGTCCTTGAAAAAGGGGGGCAGGTAGTTATCTAAATCTAAAAGTATAAAACAATTCTTGGTACTATGTGAAGCTTTCCTAAAATGGAGAACTTAATCAGTTCAATAGTTAGCGAGATCTTTTTGTACAAACAAAACCTTACTACACTACTATACATACATATCGGTCGAAAATATGATTCTTTTTTCCTTCTATAAACAAATTTCTCATAATTTTGAAATCTTTCTTGTGATTACACAATTTATATTTATATTTGAATATACAAAAATCTGTTAACCTGTAATGTCCAAATTCATTTTTAAGGGCGGGTAAATCAGGATCATGGGTCCACTAAAAGAAGATATTAAAAAAACATAAAAAAGATGAACATTTATAAAAGTAATAGAACGTATGTATGTCTTTCTGTCGGTACCAAAAATTTAGTATATCAACAGGGGCGTGTGGGAGTGTCAACCCCTTTACTAAAAAATTAGGTGCAACTGTTAATGTTTTCACTTTTTAACCCAATTATGACAAACAACTTCCCTATGTTCATTACTTTTTCTCAATCATTTTTTTAAAGGTTTTTAGCAGATTTTATAAAACAAAATAAGTGTGTGAGGGGGGTGGGGGAGGTAATATGTGAAGACCTAAAGTCGGCTAGTATACTGGAAAAGGAGAATTACATAGAAATGAGAACTTTTTAGAATAAGGTAATATTCAGGGATATAAAAGGGATACGATAATGACCGATAAATTAATGTACAATACATCCCCAATGATGATACACAAAACTACCCCATCTATTGATTAAAATTATTGGTTGAAGCGTTTGAACACTCAACTTAATCTATATTTAATAAATGTCCCCAATGTCCCCTCCCTCTCTGGTAATATTTGATTAATATTTACCTTTCCATCTACAGAAAAGCAATACTCAAATCTCCCTTGGCCGAGTAAAGTTGTCACTTCAAAATAACCTAAACAAATACAAGGTCGTTTACGTCTGATATTAACAAAGCTATGGTTAATAAGCTAACTTACGGCCAAAATGAAGAGGTAAGAGAATAAAGAAAAAGAAAACACAAAGAAAGAATAAAAGAGAACATGGTATAGTCTAACAATTTGAATCATTTAATCATTTAAAATAAATGTAAACTGTAAATCAATATCAATACTTATAATAAAGTAAGAGGATGTTCGTTTGTCTATCTGTCTGTACCGAAGGATCTCACTAACCGCTGAACCACTATGGTTCTCCTTTACATAATCATAAGAGACAAATTTTTACCTGTTGAGTTTTTAAGCATAGGAAGTGTAAGATTTTGTTTATCTCTAAATATACATAGGAACACTTCCTCGCCTCCATGATCCCAGACAAACCTATATAAGTTTACTCGGCATTATTGCGCAATTTGTCATAGTTTCTATTGATTAATTATAATGAAGACGATTTAATGATAGAAAAAAGTTTTCATAAACCCACCTCTGAAATTGTTAGTTCAGTTGAAAAAATATAAATCATAAGGTATATTGATTAAACAATCCTTATAATAATGAAGTAAAAGGATCTTGGTCTGTATGTATGTATGTCTTTCTGTACCGAAGAATTTCGCTAACCGCAGAACCGATATGGTTCTCCATAACAGGGTAGCTTCTCAAAGGTCCTGGAAAGATTTATAATTATTTGGGAGAGAGTAGCAGTTTTTTTTAGTTTTTCTTTTAAAATCTACAATAAAAAATTGGGTTATCAAATTCACCTCCCCCCTCCTCAATTGCCCCTAGAGAGTCGTAGCCGCTAATAAATAGATAATTGATAATAGATGATATAGGATACTAAGATAGACAGATTGACATAAGCTGACATAAGGGTACAAAATTATATGAGTAACACTATGATGTAACTTAAAAGTCTATTCAAAGCTTAGTAAACTTCAAACTGTCAATTTTTATCAAAAACACGTCAAAGAAAATTTTACATTTAGAAAATGTTTCAACATTTTTATCATTAATCAGGCGAGACAGACACAGACTTAAATAAAAACAAATTTTACACAACTAAACTAAAATATTTTTAGCTTTATGTTTAAAGAAATATATTTTTGTCAAATAGAATTTTTATGTAAAACTAATGTTTGCATTGATGTCTAAATAATTTGATTATTATTTATCTATATCATTAATTTATTATAGGATTTTATGTTTATGGCAAACAGGCAAACATATTAAATTGTATCAACATAATAACAAACATTGATTCAGTGATTCTGCAATTTTCTTAAAAGGCAAAGCCAGGGGCCGTGATTTCGCAAATTAATTTTATTTGAAATTGCTGAAAATTTGGATATTTTATTGGCCAAAAACTTGTTTAGTGCTGTAACTTAAGGGAGTGGGTAAAAAGCTCCCAAAGAAGGAAGTGTGTTGTGGGAAAATTTTTACTTGTTTGTCTTTTTTCTCTGGGTAAAGCAAACTGAATCGTAGTTAGAAATAATATCTAGAGAGGAAAATAATAATTGAGTCAATAGGCATAAATTTACTTCATTGGTTGCCATTTTTCTTGCATTTTACCAATATTATACAAACAAACTTAAAATGTTTTACCTTGTTTCAAAGGCTCTCTCTCCCCCTCCTCCTCCACTTCCCATTTTTGGAGATTTCTTCTCCGCCTCTCTGAAAATAATTGCTCTTGTTAAATTGATTAAAATTCATCATTTAATTAAAAGCTTATATGTATAAAAGTAAAAGGATGTCTATGAGCATGTACACCTGTCTGTAAATTAAGATCTCGCTAACATCTATGATCTGGATCACTGAAGCAACTTATAGGTTGAGGGAAGATTTATAAATATTTTTTAGGAGTCCCAAGGGAAATCATCCCTGGACGCCCCCCCCCGCCCCCCCAAAAAAATCATCCTAAAATTAATAGTTGAGGTTTGTCTCTTGTAGTTCTGATTGAAAATTTGACTTGGTTATAGAATTGTCCTAGTAAAATAAAACCTTTTCAGAAGAAAAATAAATTATGAGGCAAAACCCTGTATCTTTATGAAAATTTTTGAAAGGTAGAAGACATTTGTATTAAAAAATACCATCCAATCACAAAGATCTTTGCTGTTAAACCTTGTAAATGTTTGATAATGTAATACATACATCAAACACTTTGATAAAGTCAAAATACACAAAACTATAGTTCATTGAAAGAAAAGTCAAGTTAATTGTTGGAGGAAATATTAGGCTATCTATCTTTGATATCAGCCAAGTAAATTGCTATATAGTATTATATACAGACGGAAGACAAAGTAAGTGAATCTCAATTGTCAAGAAAATAATCTAAAAAAATTAGGAAGGTAAAATTTTGATGTAAACCTTATTCACACGAAATGCGTAGCCTTGCTACTTCAACAGTCTTTGCTTTAATTTCTTGTAAAACGCACATATGTCTACATTTTAAATGTGTAAAAAGATAGAAATTCTACCTTAAAATAATTTGAAATATTTACACAATTAGTCTTATATCAGATTTCCATGAAGATTTTCCTGATATTTCCGTTTGCACGTAGTTTTTTCTTTAATTTAGATTAATAGTTACAATTTTAGCTAACTAAAGCCAGGAAGTTCTGAAAGGATAATCATTATAATCAGGACAATCTCAGGAGGGGAAAAAATCTTTCCTTTAAGAAAAAAGGTAAAAATTTTTTTGGTTGGGGGGGAAAGTTTCCACGCCAATCTTTTAGGTTGGTTGAAGTATCCTCCCAAAAAGATATGAACTTCTCTAGACCTATGAGAAGCTTCACTGTTAAGGAAAATCAAATCGGTCCTTAGCTACAGACAGATAGACAAACTGACATTCTGTTACTTTTATAAAAGGCGAATATTTTATAACTTTTTCTAGTGTATAATAACTAACATTACTTAAATAAACATTTTCTAACAAGAATATCACAAGTCCACAGCAATCAAAATATAATGTTTTTTAGCACTGTACACATTAATATTGTATAGTAAAATGAGAAAGAACGCAGTAACTTCTTTCTCAGCCATAACACTCATTTAAAGTCATTCAAAACAGCTAAATTTTATAATCATTTATTTCATGGACATGTAGAAAGCTTCACTGTAAATGAGAAACATCTCGGATTAGTGCTTGATTAAATCTTTCGCTACGAATAGGCAGACAGATATCCTATTATTCTTATATAAAGATTATAGGTTAATAAATTGATATTAAAATAAATAAAACAGTCTTATTAGTTGTTAATTCACAAATAGAATATGTATTTTATTTATCTGTTTAGACATTTCAAATTGTTTCTTGCATGTTTGTACTCTTCAGATGTAAATATAAAACTGAAGTTGAGAATTAATTTAGATTTAAAGGATTTTTGCAATTATTTTGGAAGATTTTTTGTACATAATAATTTTTATATATAATTTTATTTATTTTTTGTTTGGTTGTGAGGACACTCATTCACTTAACCTGACTGACACACACACACTCACATACAAAATCGCGCGCGAAATGACATAGCGCGCCGGTCACTGTGTGTGTTGATAGTTCCTGGGCCTAACTGCGCGCCTCAATGCTTTAATAAGACTAAATAGCTTTTTCAAGTTCATCAGCAGTCTCGAGGACGCAGGGATATGGTAATGGTAGGTAGATTAAATTTGTTATTCTAATCGTTCATTCTGTACAAATGTGAGAATAAGATTGATAGATAGATAGAGGGCGAAATAGACATTTTGATATGAGATGAGGGTAAGAATTATTAGACTTCAACAAAATACCTTATTGGGCACTGAATCCCTTATTTTGAAATAAATTTAAAATAAAGGGTAGAGTAGTTTTTAGTTTGTTTGTTTATTACGTAATATCATCTTAGGTTAAGTCATGTTGATAAAAGGGTAGCCCCACAAGGGTTAGGCATAGGTAAAAAAATCACTTGTGGGTAAAGCACCGATTGTTTTTTACAGGAGAGAGGACCGAATAGAGAGCAAGTAAACAGGCAGACATAAAGACAGAATGGAGGGAAGACATACAAGATAACTTATTGAGTTGCTTTGGATAATAAAAAACATTTTTCGTAAAATACAGAATAAAAAATGCATGTGTTATATCAAATTTGTTAAATTAGAGAAAAGACTTGATTATTCCTTGTTGACCTATCCCTAAATTCATGAAGAGAAGTGCAGAGCACAGGGCGGTCAATCTTTATAAACCCGGCTAGGGAGGAAGGGGACATTAAGCTGTTTATTACACTAGTCCCTAAAATTGAATTTTGATTGGTTGATTCATTAAGTTGAGTGTTCAAACGTTTCAACCACTAATCAGGAAACAGGGAAATTAAGGAATTTTGCAGGGATCTAAAGGGAAAAGACAATGGCCGATAAATTTCTGACATCCTCAATGATAATATACAAAATTATAACTTTTGCACATTAAGATTAGTGGTTGAAACGTTTGAACACTGAACTTAATGAACCATCCAACAAAAAATCACTAAAATCCAAAAAAAAAATTTAATTCAAAGAATAAGAAAACGAAATTATAAAACTTTCGGGACTATTGAAATAAACAGCCCATTGTCTCACTCTCACTCTGGAATTTTGTAACTTAAAAATCATCAACCTTTATTCATGTTTAAAAAAAAAGATTGAAAAAGAATATATATTGTCAATGAAATGTATGGTCTTTTAATTATCAATTTTTTCAAAGCTGTCTGCTTATAAACATAATTTTCCTTGTTTTTTTTTTAATTTATATCTTTTCGATTTTAACATACTAAACTCTTTAAATATGTAAACATAAAATCGAATCATCGAATGCATTAAATTGGTTTTAAAAGAATATACTATTGTTTACTATTTATACTTGTGATTCATCTTTACATGATGTGGCCTTTCTCATCCTTGTTTTTATTTTGACCCTTTACATTCTAAATTACAAATAGAGTAATTCAAAAGTCGTCTTTTTCTGAAAACCATTCAATGATTAAATTGGTTTGGATGTGTGTGTGTGTGTGTTAATGTTATAATGTATGTGTGTGTGTGTGATAACTTCCTCTTTTCCAAGTAACTTTCTTTCATATACACAGTTATTGCTTTCTCTTATCTCTTAAAGCACACACAAGCAGACAATTATTATTTGTTATTTGCCAATAATGTGAAGTTAAGGCAGTTATCAAGTGTTTTTGTTGTTGTAAATCATTTGTTGTCATTGAAATAAAATTGTATATATTTACATCAATAACTATGCAATTTTAAATATTTAATTATTAACTGTCTTATTAACTAGAAACCATCTACTACGTAACACTTGATTATATGCAATAGATAGAATTACACTAATGTAAACGGGAACAATGTCACAAGCAGATTTTTGCAATTGAAACACCCCTTTCAAATTAAAATCGAGAGTGGTAAAGAGAGGTATAATACAGACGACAGGAGAGGTGTAATGATGTGTCAGGGGGTTGGAAGTCAGTTGTTATGTGGGGTGTAAAATATGGTATCTAATATGTTAACTATAATTGGTGCTTGAAGCTCTGCACCCCCCCCCCCTCCCCCCCTCCTATTGTTGAAATTTGATCTTTTGAAATAAATTGTTTCAGAAAAATGTTATTAAACATACCAATAGATTGTCTTGGTCTTATTTTACAACTTCTCACAATCAATGAAAGAAAGAAATTGAGATTTGTAAGTAAAAGGTATTTATTTTTAATTATATTAAGTATAATTTGTAGATTAATTTGTTAAGGAAGGACAAAGTGAGTTTTAGATTAGATGTTCAGTGGTCATAAAAAAGAAAGGTAGAAAAAAATCAAATCACAAATCTTTGTGCATGAAAGAATATTTTTGTATTCTGAAGCATGACTAACGGACCAACGGATCTAGTAGATTATATGCAATCATTAAATAGTCATTGATATATATAGTGGATCTTAAAAACTTTTCAGCCGTCTATCATAAAAATTATGTCTTCTATTTAGCTATAACTTAAATTGTCTATTTTAAAAGATTATGTCTTTTTTAAGGTTGAATGAATCAGTGACCAAATTGGACAAGAGATTCCGTTATTTATCCATAGATCTTCTGTCAACTGAATTATCATGTATAGATTTAAACAGCGGAAAACCTATAGGCATTGACATTAGCATTGCATATACTTTTCTTGTTTGAAATACTCAAGGATCGAAAGGGATAAGACAATGGCCGACAAATTGGTGTACATCCTCAATGATGATACACAAAATTACCCCTTCTCTGTTTATTAGAATTAGTGTTTGAAACGATTGAACACTAAGCTTATTTAACCAACCAATCCCCAAAGTTGTTATGCCAACGAATAAGAAAACGTAATTAAATATCTTTGGGGATTATTGCAATAAATAATCCAATGACCCCTCCCTCCCTAAAATACCTCTAAATTGGTAAATTGGGCTTTTGTTAATGTCAATTTTTAAAGGATGCATCAAGTATCTACTTCAGTTAATTAATACAAACAGGGAAGCTTTTTACAGTTCCTATAAAAAATGACGTCATACTAACCTACCATTGGTCAGTTAAAATGTATACTGGCCTGTTATTGGTAATTTAGTCTGTGTATTGGCTTATCATTGGTCATTTGTGTTGAAGACGTCATTTTTAATAGGCTCTATAAGCTGCTTCACTAACAGGATCAAAGATTGGGTCAAGTTTAAGTTTGTTTTACCAGAATCTTATTTTGATGATCAGGTAATTGTATGGATAATGAGATAGGACAATGGATGATAGAATAATCTTCTTTCTAACCCTTACTGTAGAACTCCTTGTAATCCCAGGACAATTTTCTTTGATTTTGGTTTAGGTTACATTCACCCTTCCGTGGGAAAAATAAAAAAATAAGGCCATTGGTCGATTCACCCTTTTTAAATTGCCCATGGAGGCCATGGATAGCCCTCATTGATTAGACAATTGCATAGGAAAAAACTCCCTTGTCCTAAATTTTAATATACTTAAATATTAGGGAGAGTTTAGTATTGTATACCCATGCACTTTGAGGGAAAGCACTAAATTTTCTATAATAATTATTTTTATTTAGGATTTAATGGAGCTTCTCATTATGACAGCACCACAAGTCTACAGTCTGTGTGTTCTTGATGTTTCAAAGTTTAAAGATTCTGGATTACAATTATCTTGTCTAGAAGAGTTGGAGTTACAAACTTATAAATACAGGAAAAGCACACCAAATTTAATTGTCATTTAGTTTGAGAAGTTTTCTATAGTGCCTATAAAAGTGATACTGGCCTACCATTAGTCAATTCAAATTTAAACTAGCCTGCGATTTGTAATTTAATCTCTGTATTGGCCTGCCATTGGTCATTTATATTGTACGACGTCATTTTTTATAGGCACTATAAACAGCTTCTTAGTTGGACGATAATATCTAAATCTTACTTTTAAAAATGTATAAATAGTGTCTGTCTGTCCGTCTGTTTGTATACTATCACGTCAGATACTTTATTCTCGGTGTCAGAGAAATAGTTGTCAAGGTATGGTTTTGAGCTATTTTGCGATAGGGAAGGAAAAACTACCCTGAACATTTTGTCCTTTTTTAGTAAACAACAGCTAAATCGAATGAGAACCATTCCCTCATCCCCCCGTTTGGGGTAATTCTGTTTTTCTAATATGAAAATTTGAGGACAATATACCCCTCCACTAGAACGTAGACGCTGGTTCCAAATATTTAAAGTAGAACAAAATGTCTCTTTTAAATATTTCATAGCAACCTTCTGATTGATTAGGTTCTGTTTTTCTGGAAATCAGTTCCTCGAATTATTGCCTCCTTAAAAATTCTCTTTGCATTAAAATTTGTGTTTTTTATATATCATAAATTTAATGTGCTTTAGGGATGTAGCAACTGGCATAACAAATCTCCTAAACAGCATCAATCAACCAATAAACAAAATAATTTTAAACAATTTCCCATTAGAAGAAACTGTTGTATCAAATAATGAATATAAATTTAGCAAACTTGAAGTTATTGAGATTAACGCTTGTCAGATGAGTGAGAAATGTTTGATTCTTCTGTTAGATAATTTATTATAAGTAGTGGTTTCACGGCCCTAGCATCTAGGGAGGGAAATGTTGGTAATATATTCAAAACCACCACAAGACTATAAAAAACAGATCTATAGTATAGATGTATAAACAGACAACTACCTCCCTTCCTTTTTCAAAGACCTCTTTTGTCTGCTTCTAAATATTTTCTGTTACTTGGCTGTGTTAATATAAGCGACACCATTGGTTGATTTTCAATGTCTAAAACCATCGGTAATATCCTTTTAGAAATATTTTTTTCAATTTTGAAAATTTTTATACTAAACCCCCACCTCCCCGTCCCGACAGAATTATGAACTCTGGCCGCGGCGCTCGGCACCCTTGCCTGCATAGCCGCAGCGCTCGGCTCCCTAGCCAAAAAACTAACCTAACCTAAAATAGTTGTTCCGTTTTGGGGGTTGGGTTTATAAAAAATTTAAAAATCGAAAAAAATATTTCTAAGAGGAAAACGCCTAAAAATCCGAGGAACTACATATGTGAAGCTTCCCTAAAATGGAAAACTCAATTATATAATAGTTAGCGAGATTCTTTATTAAAAAATCTTACATTCTAAAGTGATTGGATTAAATTTGCCAAGCTTTTAAAGTGTCTTTGTATCTTTTTAAAACACTTCAATAGTCGATTATAATCTATATTCCACCTTTTTAATTCCTGTTCTAAAATGAAAAAAAAAAAAATTTTTTTTTGACTGGAGCAGTTAGCGAGATTTTTTTTTTATATATATATTATAAAAATTTTCAATTGCTGTTTCAAAAGTACAATAGATCATAAAAATAACTAATATTTATTTTTTAGAAACATGCCATGGAACACTGAAAACTTTGAAATTTAAAGGAGAAACAATTAATTACAATTTCAAAGAGTTGTCAAAACCTCTACCAAAACTAATCCACCTGGAAATGAACAGAAATGAGATTGACTGGAGTTCTCTCTTACAAGTCGCCTCCAGAAATCTGGAATACCTGGAAATTTCACAGAATACTGGAGTAGACTCTCTTCAAAACTTGAATTTTGACCTGTCCAAAGTTCAAACTCTGAAGCTTGCTGTAAATGATGTTGCTTTTTTTACCAAACTTTTGTCTTTATGTTCTAATAACCTTAAAGATTTACAAGTTAATGCTGATTATATGACAACTCAACAAATTGAATCAAATTTGTTACTGCCTACAAGTATTCAAAGTTTAACCTGGCACCATACAAACAGAAGAACCTATCCAACAAGCAATTCAAATCTTTGTCTTTTGTTAAGTAAATGTTCCGCAAGTCTTGTTAGTCTTGAAGTCAATCAAACTGCTCAAATGATCATTGGACCTTTAGACAATATAAAGTTTCATAAACTAAAGCATTTAACTATTAGATGTAATAGATTTGATATTTTTGAAGCTTTTGAAGATTCTAAGTTGGAGAGTTTTAAACTTTTTAGTGAAGGAACTTTCCATGATAACCAAGATCTTAAAAGATTTCTGGAAATTCAATCAAAAACTTTGAAAAGCTTAAATATTACTATGAGAGATTTCAATATGCAAGATATTAAAAATTTTGATTTACCTAACTATTTAGGGTTATAATTTTTAAATTTTATTGAGTGTAATGTATTGTTTCTATGAATTATATTGTGATTTAAATTTATTGAACCTAGTAATAGTGTCTAACTTTTTTATCTTTGTGACGTAACAAAAATCGAAGGATGAGAGGGGAGGTGGGAAAGGAAATCCCTAAAAAAGAGATGGATTTTTGTTACGTCACAAAGATAAAAAGTTAGACACTATTACTAGGTCCAAATTTATTCCCTTCTTAATATTTCTATATTATATATACCCATTTAACTAAATATTGTTAAATATATCACAATTTTAATATTTATTGTTGTTTAAGCCCAAATCATTATATCACTTTTAATCCTAATTTCCTAATTGATTATATTCAGAGCTAGGGAGGTATAGTTTCAGTATCCGGTATTCGACCGGATATTGAAAATCGCTGGATATCCGGCCCAACCCTAATTATAATTGTCTTATCGATTTAAAACTTCCTTATATGTTTTCTAACACAGTTAGGTACGATTTAGAAGACGTAGCAACTCTATCGTCGTTATGCTTTATCAGTATTTTCCTACTTTGATTTAAAACATGCTGATTTTTATCTGTTTTGGCAACAATTTATTGTATGATATAGTTATTCTATTTTTCTGATTTTTGACTATCAATTTCTAGGACAATAATATTTAAGCAATTTTTCAACAAGTTTATATACAATTTTGATCAGACTTATGCATTAATATTCTGTTAATTAGTTTCTGGCACGCTTCAAGTGTTTTCTACTTATTTTAGAGCCTTGTTTTTATGAATGTTGTCTTCATTGTTGATTAATCACTTTTAAGATTGTTTATACTCCAATACTTTACGTTTTAAGCTTTTAAGTATTATTTAAATTGGGTTGAAAGAAATGATACATTTTGCAATTGTAACCATAATATGGTAACCAAAACTAATTTTTCAATTGTTTTGATGACGTAACCCGTTCATTCAAATACAAATTCTACCACTGTTTTTGATAAAGAGTTTGTAAAACAATCTCAAGATATCCGAAAAGAATACAATCCTATAATGTATGTACATTGCAGTAGTAGGTTTTTTTTTCTATAACAAAGGTTCTCCTTTGAAGTGAAGCTTCAAATAGGTTCAGGGAAGGTTTTTAACTATTTTGGGGGGAGGGTATCTCCACCCTCCAAATAAAAGATGAAACCTCAAAAAGTAAACATTTTATAATTAAGAAAAAACTTTTCCACCCCCCTTGAGGCTTCTGGGGACGTAGCTGCTAGTAGTATAGCCAGTAATTGAATTGTGTCCGAATTTTTGCTATAACAATATTATAATACAACATTAGTCCTAATAATTTAATTTACTCTTTTTTTTCTTCTATGTCTATTGTCTATATAAGCTACAGGCAAGCCTGTGTATCAATACAAAAACCATAGGCAATACCACTCTTACTTTTTGTGTGCTTCAGTTTTTTGTGCGTTGGTTAAGTAAGTCGCAGTAAAAGCTATATACGCTCCTTTTTCCGTCGTCTTTTTAGCGTGAATTCTAGAGTCGTAAAAATTAGAGAATTACATAGATATTTTGCCCAAGCTAGACTGTTTACGTGGTGGGAAAAGCTAGGAAAAGAACTTTTAGTCTGTGATCTTCGCAGTTATTTTTATACATATACACTCTTTCTCTTATTTGTTATCAACTTTATTTAGAAAAGCTGTCTCAAAATAGACCTAATAATTTTAGAATGCTCAAACATTAATTTTTATTTTTGGCAATTTGAATAATTTATTGAAGGTACAAATTCGATTTTGATTCAATTCTGTCATTGATTGATCTTTTTTTTAACTCTATTAGTTTCAATTTATAAGCTGCTCTTACTAAAACCCAGGCCCTGTTCTTTATATCCCAGCCCTCCATGAGTCCGTATACTAAATACTTTAATATCCCACACACACACACACGAACACACAAAAAGACGCACACACACATACACACACACTCTATAAGGCGCACGCACACAAGACACACAGTAATCTGAAATTTGGCTGAGAGACTCCATAAAAGGTCTTTGCGGGGGATTAATTGAAAAGGCAGTGAAAGGGAGGATATACACTGCTCAGTAAGCAGAGAACAGGGGGAGGGGGAATCTTAGAGCAGCTTAAACAGAGAAACGCAGCTGCGGCCTTATAGTTTCAAGCTGTCGCATAGACTTCAGTTTTCGCCAGACCACCATTGCAAGAATAAGTATACATCAGCAAAACATAAAAATCTGCTGTTTTATCAACTTTTGTGACATAAATGAACATTAAAAAGAAAGTTTATAATCAAGAGAATTCAATTAAAGATTCAGGTAGGCAAGTTATTGAGTTTAAGGACTGTTTTAAGTGAAAATAAATGCATGATTTTCATGCACTATCTTTGTCCACTTGGCAGTTCTTATCCACTTGAATTTTTTTTCAAGTTTTGGAGTTAGCTTGTGATTTTTGAAGAAAATGAAAAATGTGTTTTGAAACAAGTATTGTATCACAATGCTATGTAAATTTTGTTTCAAATTAAATACAATTTTTTGAAAGCTAGCTTTGGTGAGAAAAAAATCCAGCTTGTTATTGCGTAGTTTTTATGATCAGCTGATTATCATGTAACAGAGAGACTGACTAGGTGGGGGTGTGACTACAGGGGGGAGGTGGGTATAGTATAAAACAAAGAATTCTGTCAAACAAAGAATTTTCAACAATTTTTTCTCTAATCTTATATTCTTTGTATTTAAGACACCATCTTTTTTTTACTTTTCTTAATTATCCAAAAATGTTTTATATAAAAATATTTTCAAAAAGTCAATCTGTAGATTAATTTTACAACAGTTTTGAAAAGTGTTTTATTTTTACAACTTCAATTTAATTTTTCAGTACAATAAATTCGAAGAGTGCTCACGTATTTTAATCCATTTAAAGTATAAAATGTGCCTTGTTTTAGAATTTGTACTTTCTTTTTTGCACATCAACACATTGTGCAATTATTCTTCCTTGCATGCGCAGAGTGCACTTAGTTGGTATAGTAGGGAAGAGGGAAGGAGAGGGGGTCAGATTGCAGAGAGTAAAGGGACAGGGCTTCTAAAAGGATAAGACAATGGCTGATAGGTTTATGTAGATCCCCAATGATAATTACAAAAATATCCTTCTGTAGAGAACAATTAGTGGTTGAAACGTTTCGACACTGAACTTAGTGAACCATCCCAAAAGAAAAAAGAAAAAGTGTAACCAACAAATCAGAGATTGAGGACTTTTGTAATAAATAGCCCAATATCCCCTCCCTCCCTGGCAAAGGGATATGATTGCTAAATTATTCTGCCAGGGACCATATTACACTCTATTTTTACAGACAGCTAAAGAAATATTTTACACAGACGAATTAATTGAGTAAATTGTAATAGTCATTAAGCTATAACAATTGGAAAGAATTTTAATGAATATAATAGATTTGAAATCTGCATAAAATTTTAAGGAATTTTTGTAAAATTCGTTTTTTGTATTATTCTTTATCTATAAGCGCAAATACAAATTAAGTTAAATAATTTTGACATCTGTGATTGGTGGATTGAAAACTATCGGTGCCCTGATTGGAGAAGCTTAAGTGACGTACATCATTCAACCAATTAGAGCGCAGGTAGTTTCCAATCCACTTATCCTATTGGTCAAAATTTATTAACTTAAATTGGATTTGCGCTTTTAAATAATGAATTATATAAAAAACGAATTTTATAAAAAAAATCCTTAAGATTTGATGCAGATTTCAAATCTATTATATTCATTAAAATTCTTTCCAATTTTTATAGCTTAATAGTCATTTATCGCATCGTATTATAGACAGCTTTCCGTGGATATTAAAATTAAAAAAACTAAACCTAAAAAAAACTAAAATATCTAACAAAAAATAAAATCCCATTTTTTCTAAGGAACTATTACATATTTGTCAGAAAGATAGCCACTGTTCATTGTTCATAAAAGTCCAAGATAGCATCTTAAAATAGTTTTGTAAAAAGAATATTACAAATTTGGCTCTTATAATATAAATAAAGCTATTATAGATAATTTATAAACGGAAAGGAAACGACTTTCCAATTTCATATAGGATGTAGGTAATCTGATATTGTATCCACTTCAATAAATTACAGATGTAAAAAAACAAGGGTAAAAATGCACATAACATACAGAGGCGAAGGAAAATTAATTCTTTTCATTGAATATAATAAGCAAGCTTCAAATTTATTTAAGTATTTTTGTCAGGGGTTTTGTAATTTTAATTTTTAGTTTATATTTACAAAAAGAAAGTCTATATAAATAATTGAAGGGAACATTTAGTCATCCTCTTTTGTAATATTTGCTCCGAGGCCAGACAGACAAATAGGAGCACACCTGGGTTTAGTTCAGCCAATAACAATGCAGCAATATCAATAATTTGTCTAATAAGAGCATATTATGTATGGGTTAAAGGATTATAGAGGTCATTTGTTATATCAGTTATATTATAGCAGTAAATATACTCTATAACTCACATGTTTCTAAATCTTTCTATTTATTTATTGCAATGTAGAAGATTGCTATTGAAAATAGATGGCTTATATTTTGTTAATATTTCTCTGACCAATAAGTTTCGACTCTTTAACTAACTTCGTGCGTCGGTTGGTCAATATTATTTTATATGAGATTTTATTTATATTTCGGTCAAGTCGTTTACGAGATATCAAAGGACATACTATCACACACACGCACATACATACTGAATAGGGGATAATGAGGTGAAATATTTCCCCCCATACTTATTTTAGAGAATTTGTGATCCGCTTCTAAGAATGTTATTATACTTGTTGCACTTTCATGTTTTCTACTATATGAATTGTGTAGTTGTAAATTGGATTTATTAGTACTTGGATATTACTTCAGATTTTCATGTTCTATAATAAAGTGAACTCTGAGGCTGGCTTATATATTGATCTCCTCACCCGCATTGTTTACCATCCCCTCTCCTCTTACTGGGCAAACGACCTGACCCATAAAAGCAAGTGGATATTGCAACCTAAATTGACATCAATTTGTCTCCTGTCATAATATCCACATATAATCTACATCCATTGTACATCTGTAGTAAAAACATCTGATGTTTATATACATAACACACACGAAAAATGTTGATTTATAGATTCAAATTTATTCAAAAACATTTTTTTCTAGTATGGCTGCGAAAATGATTAATATCCGGTAGAACTAGTTCTCAGCCACACTGAAAAATCATGTATCGTATCGTATAATATCCGCTTGCCTACTAATATAAAAATGAACAATTATAAGATTAAAACAAGTTTTGTTAGCCCGTACCTTTGGCATCTCAGGCAATCATTGTATATTTTTATATCCACGAAAAACTGTTTATAATACGATGCGGTGGATAGCTATTTTGTTATTTCAAATTCAAAGAAACTAAAAATAAAATGTTCTGTTTCTAAGGAAGTCTTGCAAATGTTTTTGCGTGGCCTGCGAGAAAAAATTTGCAATGTAAATATATTTAAAACATTCTTGAAGAATCTCACAATATATAAGGGATCTAAAGGGATAAGACAATGGCGGACTAATAAATGTACATCCCCATTGCTAATAAATAAAATTACCCCTTCTGTAGATTACAATTAGTGGTTGAAACGTTATGTACAATTTAATAAACCAACCAATCAAAATTAATTAAAAGTCTCCAAAGTTGTTAAACCAACGAATAAAAAAATTAAATATAAGGCAATAAATAAATATTAATGCAATTAAAACTTTGAAACAATATCTATATGTAGTTGTATTATTCACCTGTGTATATATTAAGCCTTGATAAGGAATTCTCAAACGGAAATAGCATATGCATAATATATATGCAGGTGTAACAAATCAAATAGCAATTTGTACAATAAAATGTTGATTTTTTGATTTATCCAGTAAACTAATATTTTATTTGGTAACTACAAAAAGATTTTGAATAGCAGAACATTTTGGTGGGTTATTGGAAGGTTTAAAGCTACTTTCTTTGTGCTAATAAAAAAATAAAGCTGATTATTCTGAAACACCCTGTACTTGTTTATAAAACTTAAAAGCAATATTATGCATACCATCTGCAACATCATTAAATCAATAAATTTACATTTAAGCAAATATTTTTAATTTTAATCAATCTACCTTTCTGAAATTTCACTAATATAGAAATTATTTCTTCATTTATTTTCAAACTAAAATTGATCAATTACAATGATTAATTTCAAAATATGAAAAACCGATTAATATCTGCAGGATAAGTACCGGTTCTTGGCCATACTTAAAAATCATGTATAGCATCGTATTACAGACAGTTTTCCACGAGTATTAATTTAAATATCATAAAATTATAACATGTTTTGCTAGCCAGGGCCTTCGGCTTCAAAGAGCTAAAAAAAGGGTTTTAATCTTATAATTTTCATTTTTAAGTCCGCGGAAAGCTGTCAATGATACAATGCGATAAATAACTTCTTTAGAAAATATGTATTTAATAAAAATCAATATAATATGATATAAACCAAGTAGCATAACAGATGTTTTAAGATTTAGTTTTTAATACATAATATTTTTAATAATAAAAATTGTTTTAATTTCTTGCTTAAAAATCTTCGAAATCTGTGCTGAAAAATCTTTGAAATTATTGCAAGATCTAAATCTTTAGTTTCTAACTAAATTAAGAAGAAATTATTAGTTTTTAGGGTATATTTTATTTGATTTTAGCCTATTTTTAAAAAAAATTTATCCATAAAGTTACTTTATTGTCGTAAAATTGGCGCGAATTTTACGTTCGCGGGCTACGTATTTTTATCTTTGTTATAAGTTCATATTGGTAGCTATATACATATTTGTGTGTATATAAAAGAAGAGGGCATTAACCAAGTGTCCCGTTATTTTGTCCATACATACACTTTTCATATGCCATGCTCTCAAAAGAAAATTGTCAAACGTGAATATACATAAAGTGAGAAAAATGCTAAAGATTTAAATCTTTACTTTTATTGTTTGCCCTTAATTAACAACAAAAAATATCCAAAAATATATATTTTTTAATATTGACAGAAACAATTGAAGGAAATTTATATTACTATTAAATAAGATAGCTAAAATTTTGCCAAACTCAACTTTTTGTGTAGTTTTCCTAAATTTTTTTTTTTAAATGATTACATAAATTGTTACATAAAAGAAGACAAAAAAAATGTAAAAATTGAAAAGTGAACCACTCCTTGTTTAACTAGATGATGATAGACAGATAGCTGACGAAGCCTAGTGAGTTTAGCAATGACCTTGGAACTATAAGATTTTAGTGTTGCCTCAAGTTATAGAAGTAATATGCTTGGATAGGCCTACTGCGCAATTTTTTCTTACATAAAAAAGTCAAAAGCTAGCTTTCTAAATTCAAAACAAATTAAGAATACATAAAGAGTTGAACTTTTATTAGAAAAAATGCTACGTTTTTTTCTGGTAAGATTTTTAAAGCTGACTATTTATTTATGACAGAAAAAATTAACGTTGATAGATAGACAAAACTGCTGTCTCTTTAGCTCTCTCCTTCTCCCTTTCTTTTTCTTTTGTGCTTGTTTACTTCTGTGTCTACCTCTCGTAGTAAAACTTTCTTTTGTCATCGTTTTTTTTTTACAGCTGTTAAACCACTTTTAGTTTTATTCTAACAAAATATTTTTTTTCACTAAACTCATTTCATATTATACGTTTTATGTAAACATAGCTGTTTCGCCTATATAGCATATAGAAGGGAAGTGTAGAAAAATAGCTATAAACCAATTCAAGACTTGAATCTGAAATACAAAATAGTCTAAAACCATCCCAGGACCTTTGTGAAGCTTCCCTAAAATTAAAAAGTAAAAACCCAATCGGTTCATTAGTTTCATATAAATCTCAAGCTACAGGCAAAAAAACCTTATAACTTTAGGGTAAGGGGGGGGGAAGTTTTGGTAAGGGGCTATTCTCGGTAATTTCGACCTACCTTCATTAAATGACCTTTTTCTCCATGTTCCTTTCAAATGACAGAAAAAAACATAAAAGCAAATTTGTTACTTATTAAATTGCCTACAAAAAAGTATAAAATGAATTTTTTGTGAGATGAATATTAAGGGTACTTATTGGGTCTCAAAGTCGGACGAAAAATTTTTTTTTTCCAAAAATTTCTTAGTAGGTGTGTAAAGATCGACCTACACAAAAATTGGTAAGACCTAGAGCTGATCTGAAAAACTTTTTGAACTAGAAATTGCCCGCTTTTTCCAAATCCGTTGAGAGCTTTAAAATCGGGTTAATATTTTTTTAAAAAATTACCAAAGTTGGCGCCGGGGGAAAAATCGGTAATTTCAAAAGAAATTAAAATTCAACTTTTAAGGTCATGTTTTCATGTTTTCTTTTGTCAAATCTATTATTCCATATGGACTTTTTAAGAATTAGGCCTAAAAATGAATAGAACAGATAAATAACAAAAAAAAATTAATTTTATTTTTTGAATCAAAATTTTGCGAGGAAAAAATCAAAATTTCTGGTCCTTTGAAAAAAAAATATTTTTGACATAGGAGGAATAGTCCGATCTTTAAGAATTTTTTTGTGGTTAATCCCAATCACCTATACTAATTATGATTTTTTACGCTTGTTTGGTCGTTTGGCCTTTTTTCATCGATTTTTTTAAGGTTAAAATGTAGTCAAGATTTTTTGCAAAGATGACACTTTTGCTTCAAATTCAATTTTTGAGGTCAATTTTTAATCAATTTTCATGTTTTTTGGGCTAAATCTATAGTTCAATGTGAGCTTTTTTAGGATCAGGCCTAAAAAGTAATAAAATACGTTTTTTTCTTATATTAATTTTAAGTTTTTTTTAAAAAAAATTTCAAAAAAAAAATCGAAAATTCGCGTCTTTCAAAAAAATTCATTTTTAACATAGAAGGAATAGTCCGATCATTATGAAACTTTTTGTGGATAATCCCTATAACCTATACTAATTATGATTATTTATGTTCAACTGGCCGTTTGGCCGTTTTTCATCGATTTTTTTTAGGTTGAAAAAAATTACCTATATTTCCCCCGGTGGTGGGGAAATATCGGTAACTTTTTTGCGGTCAATTTCGGCCAACTTCTAAAAGTCCTAGGATACTGTCCTTTTAGGACCTGATAGTCCTTTCCGTAAGCTTTCTACTGGTCTTGGTTTAATTTGAAAATATTAATATTTACCCCATTTTTTTTTCAAAAAAACCGAAAAAAAAACGAAATTTCCCCCCCCTTACCCTATAATTTAGGATAAAAATAGTAATCAAAATAATTCAAGCAAAAAAGTTTCTGATATAAAGCTAGTTGTGTTTTCTTAAATGCCATGAACCATAACATTTTGCATTAATTTGAAGAATTATGAAGAAAATGTAGATTTTCTTTCTGTTTTGTAATAAACAAAGAGCTTTCTTTATTTGATAATTGTATTGATTTTAATAATTTTATGATTATTTATGTTATATAATTTAAGATAGGTAGCTAATAACTTACTAGTTTTGAAAAAAATTATATTGAAGAAAATTGTTAAATAAACTTTTTGAAGTTTATAAACTGATCGCTGAATCTTTTATAATGTTTTTTTAGTTTGGCTTTGAAATCGATTATAATCCGCTGGATTAGAACCGGTTCTCAACCATACTGAATCATGTAGAGCATCGTTTTATAGACAATTTTCCACGAATATAAAAAAAATCATAAAATTAATGCTAGTTTAATTAGCCTGGCCTTCGGGCCCTCCGGGCTAATAGTACAGGATTTAATCTTTTAATTTTCATTTCAATATCCGCGGAAAGCAGTCTATAATATGATGCGAAAGATAACTATGATCAACAGACTTTTAAAAAGCGCTTTATTGACAATACTGTTTAATTTCAGAATGGCGGCGGGCGTCCTGCAAGAGCAGGCCATGTTAGAGCTGGGAGCCGTGGATACAAATGAACTCCTGCAACTTCTGGAGTGCCCTGTCTGTCTAGATCACATCACACCTCCTGTCAAACAATGCATCAAGGTATTGACATCTTTTTTTTATATCAATTTTTGGGTGCTTTCCCGCAGAGTGCCCATCATGTACTGAAGCTACCCTTTCCATCTTTCAAATAAGGGAAGGGGGTTGAATCCTAACTTCAGAGAATCAGTTCAACAAAGTCATACATGCACCCAATATAACCTAACCTGACCTAAAGTAATAGTAAACAAACAAAGAAATCCCCCCACTTTACTTTTTATTTTCAATGTTTATCAAAATATGGACTGGGGAGTGGGTTTTATGCTAGGGAAACTGACCTTGCTGTGTTTTGCTGTTAGTCTGTTAAGAAACTGTTGAGATAATTTTGTATCTGTAAAATGAAATCATCTATTTATTGATCTTTCAGTAAGTTGTAACTAGGAGTCAATCTGTTTATTAATCTTTCTATCTGTCTTTTTAGTTTCTTTTTATAGTATCTGTCAATTTATACAATCTATCTATCTATTTAGGGTCACTTGGTATGCACAGACTGTTTCCCCCGTCTTCCCCACTGTCCTACTTGCAGGTAACACACATTTTTAAGACGCCATCTTGGATTTGGCATTAATGACCCATTTTAGGGAAGTTCTTTATAGTGCTTATAGAAAACGACGTCATACAATACACATAACCAATGTTAGGCCAATAAATAGACTGAATTATCAATGACAGGCCAGTACACATTTTAATTGACCAGTTGTAGGCCAGTATGACGTCATTTTTAATAGGCAATATAAAAAGAATTTTATTTCAGAAAAAATAATGTTTGAAAGTAAATTGTAAACAAATTTATAGTAATCCAACAAATATTTATGTTTAACTTTGTTATGATTTAGATCCACCATGTCCACAGAAAGAAATCTTGCTATGGAGCAGGTTTCTAGACTACTACAATTTCCATGCAGGTAAAATAACAAGCCTCCTTGTCATAATTGTAGCAAATATTAGGAATTCTAGAATGGTCCTATCAATTTAAAACTTTGTATAAAGATTTCTGTAACAATCAGGCATAGAATTGGAAAGAATTCTAAGCAGTTTTTGCGTGATTTGCATCAAATTTGGTTTATTCAATGTAATAAGCTCTGTCAATCTATTTTTTTTTGTCTGGCCATTTATTTTAGTAAACTTAGCTATTATGGATGTTGTCATCTGTATTTTTATAGTCTTTTTCCTTATAATTAGGAATGAGAAAAAATGGATGTTTTTCTTGCAAAAAAAAACACTAAAAACAGACACTATCAAATTATTGCACAATCCATTTCTCAATGCTAAAAGCTTATCTTTTTTTTGTAATAGTAAAAATAGGATGAAGTAATTTACATTATACAATTAAGATATTGAATCCAAAGAAAAACGATTTTTTAATGCAAGGTTTATGTATTTAACAAATTATTTATTTTTTAGATACCACCCGATGGGATGTAAAATTTCTGCGCCCCTGAGTTTGAAGGCTGAACATGAACGTAACTGTGACTACCTTCAACTCAAGTGCCCTTTCCATGGACAGTGCTCTTTCTCAGGTACCTAGATGACTTCTTGCTATCTTTCTATCTATCTTTCTTTCTATGGACAGTGCTCTTTCTCAGGTACCTAGCTAGATGCCTTCTATTTATCTATCTATTTTCCATGGTAAGTGCTTTTTCTCAGGTACCTAGATGCCTTCTAGCTATCTTTCTATCTTCTTGAATTCTTTCTACCTTTTTTTTATGGGCAGTGCTTTTTCTCTCAGGTACCTAGATGTCTTCTTGCTATTTTTCTATCCATCGTTTTTTTCCATAGATAGACAGATACATAGATATCTTATTGCTATCTTTATATCTATCTTTTTTACTATGTTTTCTTGATCTCTATTAAAAGTGTCTTTTTAATTGCTAGAGTTTTTTTACATGGTATTTAAAAAGACATCATCCTTTTGTATTTAAATTTATAATTATCCCTAAACATATATCTGTCCGCGTCATCTACATTACACTACTCCCATGAATACTGATAATTTTCTTTGTAGGCTCCCTGAACATGGTGACCCCCCACCTGAAATCTGAGCATGCAGTCACCCCTGTCCCAGTCCAACCCAATGGGACATTGTTCTACAGAGCTAAACAGTTCGCCAAGAGAAACCTGTGGGCATTCATCTACCAATGGGATAAAAATATGTTCAGGTTTTTATTTTATGTAGAATAAAAAAAATATTTTCAAAGTATATTATATAATCAGAGAGAGAGAGGGGACAATGGGCTGTTTATTACACTAGTTCCCAAAGTTTTACAATAACGTTTTCTTATTCGTTGGTTTAACAACTTAAGAGACTTTTATTGAATTATTATTGGTTGGTTTATTAAATAAGTTGAGTGTTCAAACGTTTTTACTACTAAGTTTAATCTGCATAAGGGGTGATTTTGCGTTAACATTGTGGATGTACATTAATCTATCGGCTATTGTCTTATTTCTTTAGAACCCTGATGTATAATAATCATAAAGATAACATTTTTTTGTTTTATCATTATTTTGAATTTTAGATTTCTAGTAAAGCACATCCACGCGAGCAGCGTGGGGCGCACAGACAATTGTAACCTGGTTGTTGCACATGTACAATACATTGGTCCTGACAGTATGGCTGCTCAGTATGCTTACCAGGTCCACATTTTAGTTCTTTGATTGTCCGCTAGTCGTCGTTAGGAGGGTGTCGCTATTTAATGGGTTATTGTTGAAGATATTTGTTATTAATTAAAGGTGATATGCTAAAGTGTTATGTTTATAACCAAGAGTGGGGGGGGGGGGGTACTTTATAAAAAAAAATTACCTGCAGCCTAACTTGCAAAAATAGCCCCAAACCTGCTAAGAACCTATGTGGATTAAGCAGTTCACGTCTACCAGATTTTACAGGATGAACTTAAAACTTAAGAATTTATATTTTTGATACCAAATTTTTGTTTTAGATCTCCTTATTTGATGCTGAGAGACGAACAAATGGTCCCAAGTTTGAGGGAATTGTCAGCTCAACAATGAAACCATTAGAAAGTCAGGTAAAAAGATGGAAAGCTATAGATGAATGTTCATCGTGAATAAAAAAGATGACGTCATACAAAAAATGACCAATGATAGGCTAATACACAGACTAAATTACCAATGGCAATTCAGTATACATTTGATGACGTTTTTTTATAGGTATTTGTTATTAAGATCCCCCCCCCCTCCCTTCAATGAAAGAGCTTGGAATAACCCCGTACCTGGATTTTGTATGTTAAGATCCCTTTTTAAAATTTCGAATGTGCAAAAAATTGGCGGAATACCTAATAATATATTTTTTCCAGGTATCCAAAGACGAAGTATTTGTAGCCACCACCTACACAGCCAGAGAATACACAGATCAATTTGGTCAACTTAATTTCATTATTACAATGAGGTCTTTAAAGGTAAAAATTGTTGTTGTAATGTTGACTGTATAATATATTGTTCACATATTATAATATGAGATATTATTTAACTATAAAAACCTACAATCATCCCATTTTTTTTACTTTATTTATTATTTAAATGTATTCTTATGATTAAATATTTTCAGGAGAAAGAGCATAAGAAGAGAGATTCCAGCAGTAGCCGGCCGAGACACCGGCCCAACACTACTAGACCTCCACCAACCAACATTACCCCAGTGCCAGCAGCTGGAGCTGCCAACCCAGCCCAGGCTGGACCTAGCGGTGCTGCTATCCCAGTAGTAGCTGCTGGCTCGAACAGCACCCCTGCTGCTGCTCCCACGGCGGCTGCTGCAAGCACTAGCAGCGCTTCAGGGCCAGTGGCAGGACCAAGTGGGGTTCAGTCATCAGCAGTTGCTGCTAACTCTTCATCTAGTTCAAATAATATTCCAGTTAATCTGTCAACTTCAGCAGCAGCTACAGAAGAACCATCTTCTTCGCCATCAACTTCTTCTTCCACTTCAAATTCCTCAGAGTCAGTTCCAACTTCATCAAGCAGCAGCAGTTCAAGTGTGACACCTGCCACATCCACTGGAGAAACACAGTCCACTGTGACAACAACAAATACATCCACAAGCATGGACACAGCAGAGGACAACATGGTTGTCTCAACAAATCCTCAACTTTAAATATATTCTGAAATATTTAAGCTGTTTTTATCGGGCTGGAAAGCCATTTAACTACGACGCCTGGCGACTACAAATTACCAGTAGAAGTGCCATCTTGATGATTCTGAAAGCTGGATGGCCGTTGTCCCCCGACGGCTGAAGTTTATTTGCTATGTTTAAAGAACCTGCTATAAAACTTGTTATTGTGTATAAAGCGCGCGCGCATTACTCACCACCCTCAGTCATGACACACACACACAATTTTGTATTTCTGTAGAGTCAGAACTTTAGTTTGCATGGAGAGATCAGTTTGTAAAAATATCTCTTTTCATACAGAGATATATACATAGCTGGTCATTTTATCTCTTTCATGAGAGATTTAGAGATTCAGCCCTTTGTGTGTTTTATCTCACTCTTCCTGTGTTGGTTGCATGCTTATTTAGTCTCTGCTCTGTCATGCGCGCGCAGCAATTTTATAGCACTAATAATATATACATACATTTTAATATATATCATATATATATACATAAGTATATAGACACACACACTTTTTAATACAAAGTTCTTTCAAGTAAAAATTGAGACAACAGTGATTTAAAACTAAAAGATTTATCCGAGGCATTGGCTAGCGCGCGTGTTTGTGTGTGTGTGTACGCGCGCGTGGCCTCAGTACAATTTCTTGTGGATTTCTTCAACTTCTAATTTGTCTCTAGCATACCTAGCCACAGACTTTGTGCTCTCACAAAGCTAAGGCAACATTCCTCTGCTTTTCACCATCATTAAATTTATTACGATAAGTATCAAAATATCATTTTTATTCTTTAAAAACAACATTCATGCTTTCTTATCATTACTTTTTGTTTGCAAATTAGAATTTTATTCGATTTATATATTTTTCCTAGCAATATTATTTTTCTACCTTTAAGATTTTTAATCTAAAGATTAAAATAAATTCAGAATATCTATCTAAAATATAAGCTATCTATCTATTATAACTGATTAACATTGCTTTATTAAAAAAAGAGCAAATACCTTTTTCTATTTTTATTTGAAGGTGTGAGCGTTGGATCCAGTCAAAATCAAAATTTTTGTGTGTTATCTAGGCCTTATTACAAAGCACCTAAACTGCTGATAACTTATTTGTCCTTGTTTAATAACATAGGTAAAATAAGTGAGGCAAACCCTTGCAACCTGGGAAAAAGATGGGGGAAATAAAAAATGTAAAAATTATTTTTCTAGAATAGATTAGTTGTGTTGTATCTGCAAGTAATGTATACTTTTTAACCTTACTGGTGAAATTGTAAAAAATCTAGTCTAGTCTTGCAAAGCATTTTTTTGCTTGTTTGTCTTTCTCTAAAAAGGTATACATTACTGAATGTTTGTTTCAATTAGGTAGGGTAGTTTTTGTTATCCTCTTTTATTTCAATACATGGCAATATATATTTCAAATGTATTTTTACTAAATAACAAAAAGGGGTACTAAAGCTGTAACTGGGGGCAAGAGTTTAAAAAAGGTTGCAATAACTTAATGACACACAAAATTAACATCAGCATTTTCAACATTGGGTTCCTTAATATCTCTTCAACGGATTTATTTTTACCCGGTATGTATAAATAGTAGAAAAGATCTTAATTTTAAGATTTACAAAATATATTTTCATTGAAAGGTTATAGAGAAGTTTTAACAGCAGTTTGATTATAAAGATAGGGCTAAAAATTTATACCTTGGCTTAAAATCATGTTATTTTTAATTATTAAGGAATTGGCTTAACTCTTTAACCTTACTTGAATTTAAGAATTTTGCTTAATTTTTCCTGCTTTGTAATATTGCAGGAATCAGGTTCGAATCTCTGCTAAGATTGCGTCATACTAAAAGTTACTAAAATTGTATTTTTATCTTTCATGCCTTGATAATAAAAACTTTTTTATACACAAAAACTTTTGCATTATTAAAAGTAAGCAACATTACGTAAATAAAAAGTTTTGCATTAAAAAAATTATTCTTGAAGCATATGATATACCTAAATATAGCAATGATAAAAAAATATACGGAGTGTAAAGTTTACATATAAAAAAAAACATTTTTTGGGGGGGGGGGGGGTAAAGTATAGATTTCAAATTTAGAAATTACTTTGGACACAATATGAGTTTAGGTTATTGCATATAGTAGACTCTACACCCCTGTAAATTTAAATTAACTAAATATTTTTTTCTTCTTTATAAGTGTTATTTTCAGGTTCAATAATTCAACAATTTTTCTCTTTTTTCAGTGTTTTGTGGGTTTGAGCTTTTTGCGATATTTCCCTTTATAGTAGGAGAAATAGTAATTTTTGCTTCGTTTACAAGGTAGAGTAAAAAATAATGAAAAATGATGAAAAACCAATAAGGCAAACAAGTCGACTTTCAAATTTCAATTAAAGAATAGGGTTTAAAAAATGTTCTATATTGAAAACCTTTTTGGTTTTCAAATTTTAGCTATTGTAATTAAGAAAGAAGATATGTTTGATAAGCTGGTTTAAGACTTCATGATATGATCTATAAAGTTATTGAGGACAAAAGTACTTTAATAATAACTAATTAAATCATACCAAAAGATCTATATGATATAATCATGATTTGATATATTTGTTTTTTTAGTAAAAAGCATTTGAAGATAATAATAAATATCTTATAAATCTTCAGATACTAAACCATTAATTGTTATTTATATTTTTAACATTGGGGACAAAGCCCAGGGGGGCGGGGGCAACATTAAACCTTTCTTATCTTTTACAGGACTTAAAATCTGATGTTTGAGAATGCTATGTGCATGCGAACGTGTGTGGGCGCGCGCGCGCGGGATGGAGGAACTGCAACATTTACACACACAAAAGCCCCAATTTTGATCCATGACGAAATGACAAAATGTCAAAAATGACCTTCAAATAAACTTTAAAAAAAAGGCACATAATGGCTTTTAGGCCAAATAAAATATGTGACTTGTACCACCATTAAAGATGACCTAATTCTGTATATTTTTATCTGCACCCTTAATTAATTCCTCTTGTGTTTTAAGCAAGCTTTACTGTGATAATAATAAAAAAAAAATATTTCTTGTTAAATATAATTTATACCTTTTATCTTACTGCATGTCAATTTATGTGTCTTGTTCTTTTTGGCTATAGATAGATTATAAAGTGATAAGTAGATATATTTTAGTAGCTACTTCTTAATATCTGGATATGGTGTTTAAAATTATCCCTTTCCTTAATGTAAATTTAAAAGCATAGAAAAAGCGTTTTCTATGTATATTTTTATTGTCAAAATAAATAAAAAAATACAATGCATTAATATTTTGATTTATAAGGTTTGTTAGCTGAAATAATTTTTAAAAAATATTTATATAAATGCTCCTTGTTATTTTTGTCAATAGTTTAATAAACCTAAGTCATTCAAATTTACATTTTTTTTATTATTTTGCTTCATAAATAAAGCATGTTTCCTCATGGATTCAATATAAAGGCTAAACTTTAAGAATTTAGGAAGATTTAAAAAAAATAATATTTTAAAAATGATGTCTAATAATATTTATGGCCGTACTAACTTTGGTGCTTATAAATGTGTTACTTGAATTCCATGAAAAATTAAGTATATTTCTCTTTTTTTAGCGCGTTTATGAAAAATAAGTATAATCGATACATTAGAAATTAAAAAAGATGATTCTTTATAAAATGGCTGATTTGGATCAAACCCTCACACCTTCAAAAAGAAAATAAATTTAAAATTAATTTCAATAAAAGTCGCGTACGAATAAAAATGTCATATTCTTTAAAGACGCTTTTCACTATCGTTTTCAAAAAATACGCAATTTAGCAGTTTTATTGTTAAGTTAGAGTATAACTTACTATAGTTTGTTATTATAAGACGAGCGTTAATTGGATTTTAGTCGTAAATTCACTGTTTGATTGTTAATCAAAACGAAATTAAAATTTAAGGATATTTTTTGCTTTCTGCGGTATAAAATTATTAGATGCTTTGATGTGTAAAAATCTTATTTCATCCAGAAAAAAATTTAGAGCACCAAATATAACGAATTATATCATTTTTCTTTTCATCTGATTGTGTAAAAAAGTATACATTTTTTATGTGTTTATTAAAATTATCCCGTTGCCATTGTTTTTATTTTTATTCTAATAAAGATATATATGTATTTATGTTGTGTTTATTATTCATATTATAAAATCTGAAAAAATTATGAGGAAGGAGTATACAGGGAGGGAGATATTTGGAGGCTGTAAGTTACACTGGTATCAAAAGTTTATTAAAATCTTTATCTTATTATTTGGCTATAAAACTTTGGATACTTAAATTGAATTCTGATTGGGTGGTTCTAAGCTAGCAATAATCTAACCTTATTAGCAACTGAAGGGAGAATTTGTTTATCATAATTTAGGAAGTATAATTAATCGTACATTGTCTTATCGTTTAAGGCAATATGCGACTAATAATTATAATGTATCAAATGCTTTGACAAAGTCAAGTTGATGTGTACTTATCAACAGTGCTTTGAATTCCTATATTGTGTCACGCCTTTTCTTGACCTGCTGCTTGCTGACCTACCTACATATAAATTACCTCAAACGGGTGAGACTGTTGTCCATGACACTATAACGTCAGGTCTAACAACCCAGGATAACTTAGCTCTCCCTTTCTACCCACACACCCACCCGGGGTATTAAGACAACACCCATTTTTAAACTTATTTAGTTATGAGGCGGTTTTAATTCGAGATTCGAACCTATCGCAGTCAAAAGTATGCAGGTATTTAGTTGTTATGTTCAATGTACTAAAAAATAGACAGACGGCTACCTAATTTAACTTAACAAGGTGCATTGAATACTTTGTAAAAATTGCAAAAAAAAGTGACGTCAAAATATTATGAATATTTGCCAGAAAATATTTTTCTTAAAATAGATTCTAAGCCTAAAGTGAATCTATTAAAAACCCGGGTTTACTTATAATTATTAAATCAAACTTTCATGAGTTTTTTGTGTCTTGATTTCAAACATAACCATTTTTAACAAAAATTTAATGTGAAAGGTTTAGTGATTTTTAATCTAAAAGGTTGCGTGATTTTAAACTTAAAAATTATATATACTGTAGCGTGTACTTGGTTTTGTCATCTTTTGACACACTCTTGCGACACCCCCTCTCTTCTTAGCTTATTTAGGGGGTGTAAACCCTAATGGGATGTATTCACCCCACTTAATTTTGCCAGGAGGGTGAATACACCACCCTATATCCCACGTTTGAACGCCTCTGAATTGAACATTGTTTTTTTTTTATATAATCAAATTTCTTTCAAACTTAATATCTTATCCGACAAGCTCTATAATGTTTTTTAGTTTTACTTGACTAGAATTTATCAAAAACAAAATAAATCTTTCTATTTTATCTATTTTATTCAAAATTTGGTTTGTATGTTAGAATTTATAATTCTTAAATTACATGCAAAATTATATGCTTTATCGTCCTAAGAATGACTATATCATACCATACTGACGACTGGGTCATGACGCGTTTTTGAAATTATTGTATTTGGCGATCCTGTTTAATATATGTAAGTTGTCATCCTTGTTCAAATAATAAATTAATGTTCAACAACAGTTTTGTAAATTAAACATTAAATGGGTGGACCAGAATTTAAATGAATTTTCCGGCTATGAATGAAAAAGCCACCTTCTCCCCCCCCCCCCCCCGATAAATATTCGCTTTTATATTCCCTAATGTAACTATAATGCATTAGGGCTCGGCAGCCGGACAATTTATAGTCATCCAGCTGGCGATTACGGATTGTTTAAAGAAAATGGCCAATTGCTTAATCCTTATACTAAAGTAACAAGATGTTTGTCTGTGTGTCTGTACCGAAGGATCTCGCTAACCGCTGAACCGATCGGTTTCTCCTTAACAGGGTAGCTTCTCATAGGTCCCGGGAAGGTTTATAACTATTTTGGGGGAGGGTACCACCACCCTCCCAAAAGAAATCACAATAAAATCGAAAAAAAATAATATATTTCCGCCGCATATTGTCGCTAGCGTAGTCGCGCTGCGTAGAGACCTGAATTTAACAGCTGATAACATAAACAAATTATTTCTCAAATTAGATATTTAAAATAAAAAAAAAACATTTAAATGCCACTAGAGGCCTCTAGGGGTGTAGCCTCTAGTTACAGATATAATTGATGGCCGATTTTCCCTGTAGTTCTGATATTGCGGCCCAGTTACAGGTGCTTTCCCTTAAAGTGCCTATCGAGCACTGAATCACTCTTATCTTATCAAAATCATCAGGCGCGTCTCTCTTTTGGACTCTGTAGTCCAGAGAATACGGCCACCCTGTTCCTCCATGATGTCCTGTCCTTGGCATGATTTTCAGCTTCTCCCCATGTTAATTCTAAGTTAAAGAGGTCTTTTTCAGTGCTCTGCCTCCAGGTCATTTTTGGTCATCCCTGTTTACGTTTACCAGTGGTAGGGTTCCATTTTAAGCACTTTTTTGGAATCCTGCTATGTTCCATTCTGAGCACATGTCCTAGCCATCTTAGTCTTTTATATTTCACTTCTGCTTCAATACTATTGCACTTGGTCTTTGCATACAGTTCAATGTTTGATATTTTGTTTGGCCAAAATATTTTGCAAATTCTTCTTATATCTCAAGTATCTTATAAAAAACTAAAAATAAATGGGTGGAGAAGTATTTTTACACATGCGATGCTACACAGTAATTCCAATAACCTAACCTAACCTGCTTTAAAGAAACAAATAGAAAAATTAACACCCCTCCCCCAATTTTGTAAACATATGGGAGAGTGTTTGAGAGAATATTCCAAATTGCATACCAAGACCAGCGGCTGCTATAAAAGTAAAACAAGGATGACAACATCTGTAAAAGCGAAACTCTAAAACGAAGGACAAAGGAACATTATCACTTATAGAGTGGCAGAATATTAATGCAAAAGTCTAAACAAACTTTTCAAACGGACGGACGGACCGACCTAATTATAAAAAAAGCTTCATATCTAAAAAATGACGAGGTCTGCCTTGATGAATGCGGCTGCAGAACCCGGAGTAATATACATTTAAAAAGTTATATTAGCGCGAGCTCTGAATTAAATATACACACCATGAGGCAAAATTGTCATTAAATGGACAAAATTGGCATATTGATATAAAATCAAATATCATAATAAATACACCAGCAAAAATAAACTAATAATAAATATAGAAGTATATTCCAGAAAACTACCAGGCTTAGTAGTGGAGACCCTTTTTATTTGCAGACACTTGGCAATTTTATATTTCCGACGCTATGAGCTGAATCAAAGACCCAATAAAAATAGAAACATTGGAAACAAGGTAGGGGGTTAGATGTTTTCCTCTTTGCCTAACCCATTAGATTAAACTTAAAAGATTTGACAATTTATTGAAAAACACGTTGCGTACTTAACTGATTTGCTAACAAATCTTATGTACTTTTATCCATTCTAATCTGGAATTTGACCATTGTGAATGGTGACAAGATTGATGACAGAAAGAGGAGTGTGTTTGTGTGTGGCTGTGTGTGTTAGTGTGTGTGTGTGTAGGGGGCGTGTGTGTTGCTCTTAAATTTCACAAAGAGGGGATTTTATCTATCTTTTGCTAATTTTAGGAATATGTGTGACATCCAACCAAAATAGTATCCACACAAAAAGAACAATTTGTGAAATGTTGCCACAAGCATTTAGAAACTTGTACTCATAGCACTAAAAATAGCAGAAACTATCCCAAAATAAAATCTGAAAATGAAATCATCACGGGACCAAATTTAGATAACCTAATCGGTCCAGTAATCATTGAGATATTAACCCTTACAGATTTTTTTCTGTAGTTTTTTCAATCTCATTTTTTGTAGGTAAGATGGAGAGCTGTGACTTCATGACTTTTTAAGTTTAGTAATTATATGTTGGCAAGAGTTGATTTTATAAGGATATCTGGTCTGTGTCGGTCGTGGTGTCCGGTCAAAGTCGGTTGGGTAGCACCAAAATTAGAAAAAATTCTAAATAAATCTTAATTTCTACACTATGACTTTTGTGTATAAGGTAGGTAGAAACTTAAATTTTTTGGTAAATACTTAGATATCAATGACCTTCTGAAAAAAGTGGTGTTATGACAGTTTGACCGGTCCCTGACCGACTTTATGACTGATTTTTGTCCGGCTTTTACTATTTATTATGAATATCGTGGCTTCTATTACAGCTAGAGACCTATACTTTTTTGGTAAATCCTTGAGCAACAATAAACAGATAAAAATATTAATTAGCGCTGACAATCGCTGTTTTACCGCCGTAGCCGCCGAAAATTGCGGTTTCCATTATTTGCCGTTTTTCGGCAATGTTCAGAAAAAGAAATTTTTTTTATGTAAAATAAAAGTTCGTCTTTAAATTTGGTCATTCTAGCTACAAAATTGGTCGCTTTAAAGCTGTTTTAAAATTTAGCTACTGGCCGCTAAAAAACGGCTAAGGAGCGGTCTCACCGCTATGTCTAGAAAAAGTAATTTTCTCTAAAAATACACATGAACCACCAGAAAAAAACTTACGCCTTTATCTGTAACAGGAGCCGAGATAGAGGGAGGGGGGGATCTTCAAGCCCCCCCCCCCCCCCTCCCGATCTTATAAGGTGGGAATTGGGGCCCGATCTGCAAGGGTTAAGATTCAGACAAAAAAAACGTACTAAATATAATAGGATAGATAGAGTATATCATTAGCTACTTAAAAGCAAAGCTCTACTTATGCATAAGATATAAGTTCAGCAACTCAAAGCAAACTGGTTACTGTTTACAGGTTGTACCTACTTTTGGATGTACTGAATTTTAGTTTCCGAAAGTGTACATAGCTTCCGCGTCCTATCTCAATATTTGCTACTAGCTAAAAAAGCTTCAAACTTAAAAAAAAATTAAAATTTTGAATGTATAATGTATATAACGTTTATACATTATATCGCTTTTCCCTTTGACCGGGGTAGCTGAAAATAGCGTTTGCAATAATTGGGTTATCTGCTGTACAACTTTGGAAATTAGGGAAGAAATAGGCAATCCATGTTTAGCACATCTACTTTTGATATTGTTGAATACTCTAAATCGTGCTCGAAATTATGCCAAAACATTTTCAACAAACAAATATTGATCAATATTAATTTAAAGATATATATGTAGCTCTTTTGAATTTTTGTGGTATTGTTTTAGTACTTTTAGAATTCGACTACCATGTCCCTTCTTTTCTATCCTCTGATTTTTATCGCGATATTGCTGAAAATGGAATTCTCTTTAGTTGCGTAGCTACTAATACATTTATTTCATACAAATATACCATGATATAAAGTATTAGGCTATTTAGTTTTTAGATTTAATTTAAGTCTTGGGATGGATTTTTTTTGTGCACATCACTTCTTCAAATTCTGGAACCCTGGGACACAGCTGCTAGTAGTATATGTTTTTTATCTGTAGCTTAAAATTTCTATATCATTCGACAGAACCTATAGAGTTTTTCATTTTATGGTAGGTTCACTTAGGCCGTGAGTAAGTTTTGTTCTATTTCATTTAGGTTTGAAAAATATTTCAAAAGAGAATTTTACAAAAATTCTGACAATATAGTAACTTATAGAGTAGCTTCGCTTATTAAAAAGCATGTATAAAAATATAAATTTCTAAAAGTATTTAATACCCTTTAATTAGATTAAAGCTTAATCTTTGTAAAATTATTAATTACCGTCGTAATAACTTTATCTAATTAACTTTAAACCATAATAATTTAAATTAAAAAACAAGGATGAAAACATCCACAAAAGTGAAGCTTAACAAAAAACAGAAAGTCAGATGATCCATTTTATTTCAATGAAAAATTAGATAAGAATATTAATCCTATTTTATCTAGAATTATTGAATCATATATAATATTTTCAAATTCATTTTGGCTAAACCATGATAACATAAAAGATATGAGAATTTTTAAAAATAATTTCTTTTGTAATAGTGAAAAACAAATTGTAAGCAGGGCAATTTTTACAGAAACAACATGGGTACGATATGAAAATGATATTAAGTCAATTTGTTTTGGAGACCTGTTAAATATTGATAATATATGTCTAGATTATAGAAACTTTAACATCAAATCAAAGGTCAACTTCAATTACATGGAATTTTTGAGACTTCGAGGATTTGTTCAGCACAATATTGCTTTATATAGGTGTAAACTTTCAAAACCCCAAACTAAAATCAGTTCACTTTTTTTAAAGCCAAAAGTAAAGTCAAAACATTTTCGTTACTTCTTATCAAATGATGATCAGAGGATAGAAAATTGTAAGTCTTACTTAAATAGGTATAACTGGGCGAAAATAAGAGAATTTGACATAGAGAGAGAGCGTAAATGGCAAAAAGTATGGACTTTTTCCTTCTTACCAATAAATATCCGAGAATTCGCATTTAGGTCCATAAACAATTATAACTATTTTAACGCTAATATCTCAAATTTTAGGCTAGAATCTCCAGAATGTACACTTTGTAAGCTGGACCGGAATCTACCCGCACCGAGAGAAACAACACAACACTTTTTTCTGGACTGTCCCGTCACCACAAACTTTACAATAAACTACTTCACAGAATTTCTACAGAATATGGAATTTAATTTCGACTCAAGCTGGCTGTTAGTAGGAGTCCCAAAAACGCTCACCAGTAATATTATTAATGTAGTTAATATTGAAATTACACTTGTGTTATTTTTTATCTTTCAGTCAAGACTGAAAAAAAGCTTCCATAAAATTCAAATCTACTTGAATTTATTTCCTTTCAAAGAAAATTTTTGTTTAAAAACAAAAATTATAAATTAGGATATGAAAAATTAACAACATTTCAATTTGACCCGGGATAAATGTCATGTTTCGAGTATAGAAAGAAAACTACCTGCAAATGAGGGCATTTTTAAAAAAGTGTTTGTTTATTTAAATTCGTATGTAATATATATATACTATACTCTACACTTACAACAAACACACAAAATCTTTAGACACACTTAAGTATTTCACCTCAACTTTATCTCACCTGTAAAATCTACAGGTGGGTATTGATAAATAAAGTGTAGTAAAAAAAGAATGATCCCGAGGATAATTATTTCTTGTGATTCTTAACTTTAACCATATGAATTTAAGCCTGTTTTTCATATGGTGACGTTTAGACCTTCAAGAAAAATTACCTCATCCAATACAGGGTCAGTATACAACCTTAACAATAATCTTGAGGTGGAGCTTTTGGTGATCTGCCCATTAAAGCATTCTGCAGTTTTCATTTAACAGGCCACACTTATTTATCCCTCCTTAACAATTTTAAGTTCAGCTGTGTATCTGTGGTAATACGGCAACCAGACGGACAGGCAGTTTACAGAATTGCTACGCTGTGACTTATCATAACAAACCCTCTGCACTAATCTTATTATATCACCATTCATCTCATGACCGATGTTGACCCCGCTATCCAGCGGTCAAACTGGCCTGCCTAAATGTGGGGAGGGGCTCAAACACGCAGCTATCACGCGCCCCTCACGCGATTATACAACCGAGAGGCGCTGCCTCCCCTTTTACCACAGCTGCCCCCACAGCCTGTCTACCGCCGGGAGCTAAGCCCTTGCGTCCCACACCCCCTTCAAACCTAACCATTGTTATAATCTGTTGTATATATATAGTAAACATTCATTGTAAATATTATTCAGTTAAATATATAATTTCTGTATGACTAAATCCTGCTAGTTTGTTTTGGTAGAATAATTCAAGGCTAAGGCTCGTTGGACTCGAACTCGCAACCCTGTGAGCTGAAACGTTCGGCTTACCACATATCCATTATACACATTTTTATATTAAGGATTAGTACCTATTGACCTAATATTTTTATCATGAATATTATATTTTACTTCTCGATGACGATTATTTTTCTTTCTGGAACTTACTGAAGTTTTATTTTTTTTGTATAAATTGGACATATTTTGAGAAGATATTATGTTGAATTAGTATTGACCTAATTTAAATGTACACTTTTTATGTTAAACGGCAAAATTTCTTTCTTTGTATTGCTTACTTCTGCTTTACAATGAACTTACACTTTTTATAAGAGAATATCTTAGATTAGTCCTTATTTAATATTGTTATAATAACTCTTATAATTCATATGTTAACTTTTTATGTATATAGTTAAGACAAATAAAGAATCAAATAATGAAAGTCAGATAAAAAATCATAAAAACAAAATATGACAGTGCTTTTAGTACTAGATATTGTTTATAAGAATTAACAGGAAACATGAAAAAGAGATACCTTGCTTGCAACATTTTGCCTTATTTTCCAAGGAGTTATAATTTTAAAATATGATTTTTTCTAAGTTTGGAATAAATTTTCTAGTGTGACTTCGAAACCGATTAATATCCGCTGGATTAGAATCGGTTCTGACCTATACTGAAAAATCATGTATAGCATCGTATAACAGACAATTTTCCACAAATATTTAAATAAACATAATAAAATTAATATCAGTTTTCCAACGCCCCATCAGGGGGGTGGGGGGAGTTAACAAATCTGGATTTAATTTTTTTTTCTTTTTAATATACATAGACAGACAGCTTTTTATAATACTATGCGATAAATTACTATTATTTTCCTCCTATCTCCTACACATTAAAGATGGTAAACATATAACCTACAACTGTTTTTTCATCCACTTAATATCACAAGAGAATGCCTTGGGTAGGGTTGGGCCGGATATCCGGCCGGATACCGGATATTAAAACTATCCGGTTACATGATATCCGGCTGATTTTTGTTGCCGGATATCCGGTTATCCGGCCGGATATCCAGTAAATTACCGGATATCGAACGTTGACCAGATATCCGGTCGGAACCGGATATCAGGCATTAGAAATCTACAGGATATCCGGTATCCTGTATCCGGCCAAAAAAGTATCCGGCCCAACCCTAGCCTTGGGTAATCAAAACTTTCATGTAACAAAAATCTCAAAAAAAATAGTTTAATTTAATAGTAGCTACGCAACTTATTATATAAAACAACCCTCCTCTGGTAATTACTTTTATTAATATCTACCCTTTCTTTTTTCTATTCTTTCCATAACCTACTTTCCTACATTTCAAAGCGAAGCTTTTCCTTACAAAAGAGAGTTGGTATGTACGTCTGTCATTCTACGCATCAGGAAAGATAGCTCTCAATGTACAAGCTACAATATGAATAACAATGGCTGATAATTGATGTACATACTCAATGAGGATGCACAAAATTACTTTTTCTGTAGATTCTAATTTGCGGTTGAAACGGTTTGAAATTCAACTTACTGGACCAACAAATCAAAATTCAATAAAAGTCACCAAAGTTGTAAGGCCAGCACATAAAAAGTCATCCAAGAAGCAATTTCAGCTTCACTAAAATGGAGAACTCTATCGGATCTTTTGTAATCAAGACCAAATAAGTAGATTTTATCTTTTCTTGTGATTATTCTCTCGATCAATGATCATCTACTCTATCTCTTAAATTGCCTGTCTGTCATTTTTTTCCTGTTATGCCATGATAAATATTTACCATCTACATATGTAGAAAATTTGATTTACTTAGCTGCATCTACTCCTAAAATATCTATATCTATTCGTCTGCTTGTTTGTTTAAAAAATTTCTTGTTATTTTGTCATTTTATTTTTCAATGGCCTCACCCCCCACCACTAGCTGCGCCTATATTCCAGATTTTCATTTCACATTTCTTTCATAACTAATGAAGCAATTTAATTTTTGGATAATTTTCAATTTGTTACAATGGCTAGTCAGATATATGGGCTTGTATGGGCTTTCTACACAACAGCTAACAGAGCAAAAAAGTACCCAAAACAGGCAAAATGTCGGTCTGTTCTTCTTCTTCTTCTTCTTCTTCTAGGGCGTTCTGTACCGATAGTACACTGTCTACTGCTCGTGCGTTTGCACTAACAGTGTCTGGCCTACATGTTTTTAAGGAGAGAGAGAACTCGGCTACTGATCTCCCCCTCCGTTGCCAAAAAAGACGGCTGCAGGTTCCAGGTTACCCTGTACATTACAGTTTTGTCTCCTCTGGCATCCAAAATCAAAATCAAAATATTTATTTCAGTCAACATATTAAAACACAATTATATGACACGAATATTTACATAGGTATATTGTTTATATATTTTTATTTTATTTTATTTATTTTAATACACAAGAAATATCAAATATGTTGCCTAGTGGCAGGACCTAACGCAAAACACAATGTGTAATTTTTTTAGTATAAAGTGGATTATTAAACAATAACACTGTGATCATGCGGTAAAAAGAGATCAAGCCTTATTAAGAATATAATACAATAAAATAAAAATGAGATGAAAGTTAAATATCATAAGGGAAAAAAATTGTATTTCTTTTAAAAAAATAAAAAAAGTAAATGGAGCATGTAGTTCAAAAAAAAGAAAGAAAGGAAATGTACGGCGTTGTAGTATGTTTAAAACCTGGCATTTTTTGCATTCTAATATTTTTTGATCACAGAATAATAAAATTATAGAATAATGGCAGCATTCCAACCAAAAATAGTTCAAATTGCATTTAAATGGCAAATATGGCAAAGAAGTCTTTAGCCATCCGGATGGATGTTCCCGGCTTGGACCACGTGGAGGTCCGCCCATACCCCAAGCCAATGTCGGTCTGATAGTTATATGGTTTGTCTTTTCATCTTCGTCAGTCAATCTGAATTATTTCAACCAAACAGTCCTTTTTACAATACTAGCGGTTAAGCCCCTGGCATTTAGAGGCTCTGTATTCAAAAGGGTAAGAATGAGGAAGAGATAAATAGCCAAGAACCAACCCAAGGCTTAAATATAAAAATAAATAGACAATAACCTACCTGGTAACTATGCAAAGCTTCCCTAAACGGGAGAACTCAATCAGTTCTGTATATATAAGCTTCAGACAAAAAAATGACTACGTCATTTAAAAGAATAAATAGGATAAATTCCCAGATAATCCCGCTTTGTGCCTGTAGAGAACAGTACAAATACACTCACAGAAAAAGAATTACATTACCTATTACCTCGTAAGGGCGGGATTAGGATATTAGGTTAAGTAACATCCAACAAACAACCAACGCTTTGATTGCACGACCTTTGTCTGTGAAATCCTAACTGTGCATGGTAATGAGTTGCGCCTGTTTATTTGCCTGCCAAGGCGCTCCCTCTACTCAGACTATTTATGTCGCGCACCTGACATATCAGTAATAGGAACCGCATTGGTAAAGTCTTTTAGAAAGAAGCAAATTGTCCTAAGAATTAAAAATATTCGATTTTCAAAGCACACCAAGAAAATACATCTGAATGTGTAAGTGTGTGTGTGTGTGTGTGTATGTGCGCCTACGGTCAGAAGTGTCTAAACTAAAACCCTATTGTAACGATGGTGTAAATCAAATTAGTTCCGCTAATCATATCAACAACCGTTGAATTTTTTGTTGTTGTACTTTTGTCAATTATACAAATGTTAAACATTCATCGAAATGGCTGTTAATGAATCTAATTAAATATTTGATGACTAGGAAAACTAGAAGCCAAAGTATGAAGAAGGAGGTGTTTGCACCCCTTTGTAATAATATTCTCTGCGTCGTTTTGATCTGATATTTGAGAGGGGTGTAAAAGCTTGATGCACACTTCGCGCACTCTCTCTACTGTGTGAACGCCTATGGTCAAAATTGCAACAACTGCATAATTTCAGTTGCTCTTCTAGCCGTTTCCATATATTGTTTCAGTAAAATTGCGGCCGACTTGAAATTAATTTTCACAGAGATAATGAAGCCATCAACTTCAAGTATACACACACACTCACAAACTCACACACACACACACACATACACACTCACACATACACTCACTTACAAAGCGTTGAAAAAATACCATCTAGGTTAGAAAGAATCCAATTTTTTCTTTAGATTGTGGGTACAAAACCTTTTATTACAGTTTTTATAAATAGTTCATTTCAAAAATTTAAAAAAATAAATAGCATAGGTCACTTTTATTTATGTACAATACCAGACATAATGACTATTTATTGCAAAAGCTATTAACTCGATACTGCTGCGCTTCTTATCAGCGCTATTGAATTTTCTATGAAGTAGCTTCTAGTGCCTTATGAAAAATGACGTCATATAGTACAAATGACCAATAAAAGGCCAGTTTACATTTATATTGACCATTAGCTGCTTCATTTACAAATCCTCTTCATTCCTGTGTTTTATAGGTGAGACCGACAAACCATGAATCCATAAATCAGTCCAACATACAAATATTTTCTATCAAGGATATATATTAAGTTATACTTATTACAGACAAACTATGAATCCATAAATCAGTCCAACATACAAATATTTCCTATCAAGGATATATATTAAGTTATACTTATTACAGACAAACTATGAATCCATAAATCAGTCCAACATACAAATATTTCCTATCAAGAATATATATTAAGTTATACTTATTACAGACAAACTATGAATCCATAAATCAGTCCAACATACAAATATTTCCTATCAAGGATATATATTAAGTTATACTTATTACAGACTAACTATGCATCCATAAATCAGTCCAACATACAAATATTTCCTATCAAGGATATATATTAAATTATACTTATTACAGACAAACTATGCATCCATAAATCAGTCCAACATACAAATATTTCCTATCAAGAATATATATTAAGGTATACTTATAACAGATATACTATAAATCCATAAATTAGTCCAACATACAAATATTTCCTGAACTACAAATAGTACAAAAATGGTATTTATATTTCCAAAAAATAAATAGAATCTATTACGATTCTATCTACTAATATTTTATAGTATGGAGTTGTTATACCTTACTGAACAACCTTGTTTAAAGTTAATTATTTCATTAAGTGGACTGCCCACAAAAACATAACCTAACTAATACCCACCAATAGAGTGTTAAATAGAGTGTGGGGGAATATGATGTATACAATAACCCCCAAATTGAGTTTGAAATCATTGGGGTAACATTCAAATTATTCATAGTATATACATGTCAACATTGAGGCCAAAGCTTAAAGAGTTAATTTTCAGATATTAAAGTCAAAATTAGGCTTTTCTTAAAGAATCTTACAATTTACAAAAATACATAACACATAGAACTGTTTTAATCATGAAATAATTTCCGTATTCTCCTATTGGTTATATAATAAGTATTCATAACTATTTAATGATTCTTTACTTATAATTAACATACTGGTAAAACAATAATTTGACTTGTAGAGTAGCTTTGATATCAAACCTAATTGTGATCAATCTAAAACTAAGACTCTTCAGTCTAATGTCTAATCCTCCCTCCCCTCTCTTTAATTTCCTTTATAGTTAATAATTAATTATTCTTATTAAATTATTACTTTTAATTAGCTTATTGTCAATTAATTTTTGTCGCCCTACCTTTCAATTAAATTTACAACCGCTTAAACTGTCAAAATTAAGTTTATGACTTTATTATCAAAATTATATTTTGTAAACCTTTCATTTAGTCCATAAAATAAGAGGAAGTAGGCAGAGGGGGAGGGGACAATGGACTGTTTATTATACTAGTCCCCAAAGTTTTATAGTAACGCTTTGGGGTCCTCCAACTTTCCCTTATCAATCACCCTAACTGTTGAATTCCGATTCATGAAACTTGATTATTTGAAAATACCCACTATAACTTTAATTCAACTTTGTTTAATAAAAAAATTGCATTAGCTGCTCTACTTAAAAACATGATTGTCTATCTGTGTACAACTATAAAATGTAAAACTAAATATGTTTCTATAATTACAGAACAGCTTCGCACTCCAAATAATTCAACCCGTAAATTAAGTTATATTTGCTCAAAAATTTACGTTAAATAAAATATCAAAATTATTTTTTTTGGAAATGACCTCTTTATTAAAAAATTAATGTAAAATCCAGGAATAGAGATATTGCATTTAAACAAAAACTGTTTTGCCTAAAATAAGCTTCTGTGTTGATAAAAATTATTGCATGCAAACTTAATCATTTTTATTGAATACAAAAAATCTTTATGTGCAGTATCCCCCCCTCTCCGCCCTGATTAAACCAAGGTGGTTATTTTCGCGCGATGTTATTTTAGAAGGGGGGGGGGGGCTTTTAAAGGGGGAGGGCTGTCAAACATTTGAAATTAGGAGGGAGATTAGTTTGGACAAAATAGATTCAAAGGGCTTTTTCCATAGAATAACTAAAGTAGAATCAGTTATTGATGAAAATATAATTTCTTTTTATTTTATCAGCGGGTGCAGATTAGATAAAAAAGAGAACCAATTCTGTTCACTGGTTATTTAAAACTTTAGATTGAGACAAAAAAAGCATTTTTACTTTATACAATAGGACTAGGTACCGGTTGTAACAAAATATTATAAAACTACAATTAAAATGGAGAGCTTCAACCGATCTGTAGTTAATGAGATCTTTAGCTTTAGACAAAAAAATCTTACTACTGTAAGTTTATACTAGCGGATTCGCCCCTTGCCTCTAAATTAATTAATTTAATTAAAATAAAAAAAAAATAAGTACTTCTGGAGCTGCAACCACTACTTTTAAATAATTGAATATCTAATAAAATGGTGGAGAATTTTTTTTTTTTGTTTAGGGGGGAGGGGGTTGGGGATGTCTCACCCCCCAAGAAAATAGCCTAAAACCACCAAAGGACCAGTAGGTATATTCCCTGAAGAATAAAATCCAATCAGTTCAGTGGTTACCAAGATCTTAAGGGACGGACGGACGGACGGACGGACAGACATCAAGCAACTTTTTATTATAGATAAGCATTATTTTGACCAAAGCGGGTCAATCTCGGTATAACCAAAACCATGTCAAATCTCAAAAATTATAATGGCTCCTTCTCCTACGCATGGTGTTTTTCATTATAAGGAGAAAACAGGACTTCAAGACAAAGATGTGCAATTAAAGAGTTGTTTGTTAGTTGGAACTTTGGACCCACGTTCTTTTAATTTATCAAACAAACTAGTAAATACAAATACTGTATTTTACCAATATAGAGTTCTCACAAAAATATAAGTGTTTATATATCGATAAGAATCAAACTTATTGATTTAATTCTATTTCCTGATAGTATTAGAGACCTAGTCTTTAAACTTGTTTAACTATAGTAAAACGCCCATTAAATAAATTAATAAAATTATTTCTTTTTTCTATCTAAAATATTATTAGTTTATCATTGCTATGCTAATTTCTGATAGAATTAGAACCTATGTTCTATTCTAAATGTATGTTTTCTATGAGGACTAACACCTTAATTTCCCCTTCCTTTCCTCCCATCTGACTTAGAAAAAGGTTGTCTTATAAAACTGTTAATATTCCTACAAATATTCCTATAAACTATACAGAACTATAACAATAAACTCAAAGAACACATAAAAACGATGTTGGCTTGAGATGAGGAGATAAAAATTAAGCAAGTTTAGATAAAAGACAGTAAACTATAGTACTACTGATATTTTTGAATGATTTTTTTCTGGGTATGGTTGATAACGTAGAGCTAAAATGAAAAATAAGAGAGAGGAGGGGGGGCATTTTTACCATGCTAAACCCCTTTGGGAGTCCGAAACCCTTTTTTACCAAGTACAAACCCTGCAACACTGGCTACACTGTATAAATTATAACATTACTGTAAAAAAATAACATACACCCATTTAAAAAAAATTGTTTAAAAATATGGAGGATGTAGGGGTTCTGTGCTCGGCTTAGTCGTTTCGAGGTTTTGAATACTTTGGTAAAAATAAATTTTGTGATTTTTTGCTTGAACACCTGTAACTTATATCTCGTAACTCTAATTACACCCAACACCAATTCTATTACATCAACTTTAATTAAAACATTATATTTTAGGAATTTTATCATACAGAAAAAAAGGAGGGATGATAAAAGGGTTATATGCAGGGATATAGAGGGATAAGACAATGACCAATAAATTGATTATATCCCCAATGATGATACACAAGATTACCCCTTGAGTATATTACAATTATAGGTTGAAACATTTAGACTCTAAACTTAATAATCTAAACCATTCAAAACTGATTAAAAGTCCCCCAATGTTGTTAACCCAAAGAATGAGAAAACGTTAAGATAAAACTTTGGGGACTTAGTGAAATAAACAGCCCATTATCCCCTCTCTCTCTGGTTATGTGAGATAGAGGGTTGGATTAGATATGGTTACTTTAGGAGCAAAGCTTTTCTATATTTTGGTTTAATGGGATACATATAATCGTAAAGAAGGTTAAAAAAATAGTGATTCCTGAAACGGTAAAATTATATCTTATATATAATTTTTTTTAGGAAGTACTTCAGTTTTTAACAGTTAAAGGACAAAATTTTTCAGACTTCAAATACTTTCCTTTTTTCACATATTATAAAGCTTATTACTAAATAATTTTTTATGGTGTTTTGTCTAGCTGTCGAATTTTTTCAACCTTGTTTCGCTATCAAAATGATTATGGGTTAATTTCATCTGATAAAGCTTTTATTGGCAATGCTCTTTTCATTAACGGCAAGATTTTAATATATTGATTAACACTTTTTATTGATTTGAACTAGAGGCTATAAAATAGCTCAAAACTTGCCATGGACATTAGACGTTCCTGAAGAAATTTTAACCAATTGTCCCAATTTCTTCTGAGAACTTACTCAAATGGGACATTCCCCCAAATCCAGAGTATGGATCTACACACCCCATACATCTTACATACCAGAGAGAGAGGGGTCAATGGGCTGTTTGTTTATTACACTGGTCCCCAAAGTTTTATACAACGTTTTCTTATATGTTGGCTTAACAACTTTGGGGACAACCACTAATTTTAATCTACAGATGGGATAATTTTTGTAACATCATTGATGATTTACATCAATTTATCGGTCTTTTTCTTATCCCTTTAGATCCCTGCTTAGATACGAATAAAAAGTACCAATACTGGAAATAATCACGAAACCTTAGTAAGTTTTATATTCTAATCTGATTAGTATTTGTTGAAAAAAAACGGTTCATGACCGTGATGAAAATATAATAGATGGTTTATAGATTTTTCCAAGAAAGTAAAAATAGGCTATTTCAGAAAAAAAAATATTTTCGCAGCCGGCAGGATTCGAACCTGCGCGGGGAGACCCCATCTGATTTCGAGTCAGACGCCTTAACCACTCGGCCACGACTGCTCATACGAAATTGATTAAAATTACATATAAAATTGGACAAAACGTAATTTTTTTTTTTACAGCTATTTGCAGATTTGCAGACCACTGCTCTATAATTCACTTTGACTGTCAGTGTGTTTTTTCTTGTTTGTTACGTTTGGATATTGTCAATAAGGGTAGAGTGGGATGATATGGGAAAATACCCAAGATGTTTAAGCCAACGAATAAGGTAACGTGGATATTAATCGTTGGGTTATTTACAGTCCAATGTCTCCTCCCTACCTGCGTATTTTGACAAACAACACAGTAGCAATTCATTCAACTCTAAATGTTCAACCATTTTGAATTAAATTAACTCTGATGATTAAAATGAATGAAAATTCCTATTTGACACTTAGTTAAATGTATGTACATATTATTAGTAGCGAAGCTACTCTGTAATTCGAAATGTATGTCAGTACCTATTCATGATAGATGGTTAAAACTTCGTGTCAACATTGGTATCATGACGGTCGGACAGCCTTGTAGTAGGTTTTTGGCTATTTTTATATTTTTCACATTTGCCCCCATAGCTATAGCTTTTTGCAGTATCAAAATTTAATTTCTGTTTTATCTAAGCTTCCAGTATGCTTTTTAAATCACCTTGTCCGTATTATTATCCATGTTTTTTTTTGTGCTTCGCTACTAATGGATGTTGTCATTCTTGTTTTTAATTTGGTACTTATAATCAAAGACGCCTTAGCTTAGAGTATTTTTTTCAATTTTGACCCATTGTTATAGGAAACAAAACAGATGCTGCGCAAAATGGTACAAAAAAAATGACGTCATATGATAAAATAACCAATGAGAGGCGAGTATATATTTTACCATTGGTCAATTACAATGTATACTGGCCTCTCATTGGACAACTTCATTGTACGACGTCATTTTTTTTGTGCCATTTTCGCAGCATCAACAAAACACCATGCAAGGATAATCTTGATGACGGACATATATACCTCGATCTTAAGTAGATAAGTTTTGCATATAAAAGGCAAAGAGATAAAAGTGTAGTGCTAGCTGTAATAATTAGATATGAAGGGGATATTTAGCTGTTTATTTCACTAGTCCCCAAAGTTTCTTAATAACGTTTTCTTATTCGTTGGCTAAACAACTTTGTTGACTTGAAGTGAATTTTAATTGGTTGGTTTATTAAGTTGAGTGTCGAAACGTTTCAACAACTAATTGTAATATACAAAAGGGTTAATTGTGTGTACCATCATTGATGTCATTGCCCTATCCCTGAAGACCCCAGGTAATAATGAATATTATTGTTATGTATGTTAATCAAATTATGACAGATTTACCTCAAAGATGGGTCGAGAATTAGGGATCTAAAGGAAAAATATAATGGCCCATTAAATTGATGTACAGTACATCCCCAATAATAGTACATAAAATTACCCCTTCTGTAGACTTATATTGTAGAAATAGTCCACTTTTCATTTCATACTTTTTGTACAATTCTATACCAACGTGAAATATAATAAATGGCTTGATTGATTTAATGATATTCAAGAAATCCTTAGAAATTTTAAAGCAACTGTAAAAATAAATTAATTTTCTTTTCTTGTAATTTTGAAAGGGAAAAATTAAAAAAATTTTGTGGATCTATATACAAAGTAAAAAAAACAGAGAGAGATGGGACAATGGCCTGTTTATTATACTAGTCCCCAAAGTTTTAAATAACATTTTCCAATTCGTTAGCTTAACAACTTTGAGGAATGTTTTTTGGTTGGTTGATTCATTACGTTAAGTGTCTAAACGTTTCAACCACCAATTGTGATCTATAGAAGGGGTTATTTTCTAATATCACCTATGGGGATGTACAACAATTTATCGGTCATTGTCTTATCCCTTCAGACCCCTGCACAATACCCCACAAATTTAAACTAACCTTAGCCACAGCCGCTTAAGTTTAAGCGTTTAAAGATGCTAAATAATGATCAATCTTTTTTAAGACGCCAATTTAGCTGTTTTCTTGGGTTTTGGTATGACAACCGCATCAGAATTAGTTAGCTCAAAAAATTTTGGTACTTTTGTTGAATTTCTATATGTGTCTAAACTTTTAACTAATAATCAAAATCTACATAAGGTATAATTTTGTTTATCATCGTTGGGATGTAACAAATTATTCGTCCATTGTGTTATCCCTTAAGATCCCTGTATAGGAATGGAAATATAACAATTTCTACACTTGACTGTATGTAAATGAATTAATGGGTAGTAGCTACCCATTACACCAATATGTCAGGTTATTGTTATTAAGACATTAAATCCAGGGATCTAAAGGTAAGACAATGGCTGATAAATTTTTATACATTCAAATAGATGATACACAAAATTACCCTTTCTGTAGATTACAATTAGTAGTTGAAAGTTTGGACACTCAACTTAATGGACCAACCAATCAAAATTCACTGAAGTTCTCTAAGTTCAAACCAATAAGAAAACGTCATTTAAATACTTTGGGGACTAGTGTAATGAACAGCTCATTGTCCCCTGTCTCTATCTGCATATCTAGGGAGTTAGGGACATTTGACTGTAAATTACAGTGGTTCCCAAAGTTTAAATTATCTTATTCATTGGAAGGCAAACTATGGGTGCTTTTATGGAATCTTGATTGGTTGGTCAAACTTTTCAATCATTGATTAATGTACAGGAAGAATATTTTGATTATCCTTATTGGGCATGTAAATATTTTCCATTATGAATCCTGCCAATACCTTACTCTCATTAGTTTATTGACTTGGAGCGAAGCTACTTTATAGCTCTTTTTTTGGTATCACGCAAAGTAGTTAATTTTAAAACCTAGCTATGTATTTATATCTAAGTCATAAATTGCCTTCCCTAAAGAAGCAATTTTTTCCCCATGAATCTATAGGGATAAGACCATGGGCGATAAATGATGATACAAAAAATTATCCCTTCAAGTGATCAAAATTAGTGTTTGAAACGTTTGAACACTCAACTTAATGAAACAACCAATTAAAATTCACTGAAGTCCCCAAAATTATAAAGCCAATGAATCAGAAAACTTTATTATAAAACTTTGGGGACTAGTGTAATTAACAGCCCATTGTCCCCTCTCTCTCTGATTTTTCCCCTATATCCCTGTAAATATCTTTAATTCTTTATATTTTAAAACATTGCCTATCCTGTTCAATTATTTTTTTTCCAGATATTTTTCCTATAAAATAATTAACATAAATCATTTATTACCAAATAAAAAAGTTTTTGCGATCATCACATTGTATAATGTCAAATATAGGTTTTTGTGTTTCAGCAAATAATTACATTAGCAAAATTAAAAGTTCATAACAGTTGTTTAAAGTCGCAGGTATCAACATGTCTAATTGTCAAGGGAATACCCTGCAGTTTGATTAACTTTTAAAACTATACATAACGCAACGGAAATACAATCTAAGGGAAGAAAAGCTTTTTTATTTAATACAACGTTTTAATTAAAGAGGACAATTTCATCAAGGATTTTTTGCTTATTGCTATTCACACCGGGCAAAGGTTGAGCAGATGGTGTATATTAGCTGTGGCATAAACTACCACAAACATTATGAAGTTGTCCCTTGGGTATTCACTACACCAGATTTTCTGAGGATCAGACCTACTATGTTGTACACCTATATAGTTCGATTCACAAAAAAAATGTCAACACGAAACTTCATGTTTTTGAAAGTTTGAAGATTTGGTTAAAGAGTTTTTCACTAAATAATATAATAAAAGTATTAGGCTATCAAGATATATACTGAATAATAGATTTTCAAGTATTACCAAGATATGTACTGAATAAAATGTTTTTAGTATTAGGCTTCCAAGATAAATGCTAAAATGAATTTTTAAGTATTAGGCTAACAAGATATTTACTGAATGATATATTTTTAAGAATGAGGCAACCAAGATATATACTTTATAATATATTTTTAAGTATTAGGCTACCAAGATATATACTGAATAATATATCTTTAAGTATTAGGCTACCAAGATATATACTGAATTATATATTTTTAAGTATTAGGCTACCAAGATATATACTAAATGATATATCTTTAAGTATTAGGCTACTAAGATACATACTAAACAATATTTTTTTAAAGTATTCGGCTACCAAAATATATACTGAATAATATATTATGTTTATAGTGTTGGTAAAATGATTAGTAATATATGAGTTACATCTCAAAGTAGCTCATATAAGAATTCTAATCTTTTATTTTTCACATTAAAAAAAAAGTAAAAATACTTGCTGCTTATTATCACTAACTGTGTTAAAGGTTCGAATTTGCTCAATATTTAGAGTATATTTCAAATCTTTATTCTAGGATTTAAAGCGAAGCCTTTCATTGGTCGTTGGTCATTTGTATTGTATAAAGTCATTTTTATTAGACACTCTAAGCTGCTTCACAAAAGCGGTCAAAATTAGAAGTTTTAGAAAACCCATATTGCCTCGAAGAATATTGATAAGAACCCTTTTCGGCACCTTCCTGTCTATCTTTATCTAAACTCTTTGTTTCATTTTCACTGTTTTATGAAAACACTTATTTGTAGACAGAGGGAATTTTAACTTGTTTATACCCCTTGTTATGGGCTAACTTTTGGTGTAAAAACCATTCGGTTTTTACTTATATCTTGCTAATATTATTAAGAGAAGTTTAGCTCAATGATTATTATAAAATGATTCTCGTCTAGTATCTTGTTTTAGGTTTTAGTAGGGAACTTTAAATGATTTAGGGTTTAGTTTAAAATGATAAATGATTAGAATTAAACTTTACTATATTATTGTTTTACTGAAGGCAGCTTTGAGCCTCTAGATGCCTGGTCATATGAAGGAGTGGGGCATGGGTATCTGTTTTACTTTAGCTTTTTCTTTTGTTTCCCCCATATGAACAGCAATTCATAAAACATCTTATGGTTTAACCAGCATCAATATTTTCCTTTCTTTAACTTGTAGACCTGATGGTTTTTCGTTCTGTTATTTCATTTAAAAAAACACACCTAAATTAAAGCTTCATTAGAAAATAGAATAACAACTTATAAAAACAAACATTAAGATAGAATAAGGTAACATTGATAGAAGATTTGATTAAAAAATCACGAAATCTTACCTTATAAAATTTAGTGGGTGATTTTATCTATAATACAAAGTAGAATGCTGTCTGTCTGTCTGTTTGTAGCGATTACAGGGTAGCTTCTCATAAGGTTTATAACGATTTTCTTAGGGGGTGGGACACCCCCAACCCCCCCAAAAAATGAAAAATACCCCCCCCAAAAAAAAAAAATCTTTCTTTTTAAAACTAAAATTAAGATAGTGGGGTCGACTTCCCCCCCCCAAAAAAAAATTCCTTCCCCCCCAAAGAATTTTTTAAAAAAATTTTCTTTTAAATCTAAAATACGAAAAATTGGTTTGATCAAACCTCTTGGGGCAAAGCCCCTAGAGGCTAGGGGCAAAGCCGCTAGTTCCTTAAATAGAAGTAACAGAATCTCTTGTCTGCCTATCTGTTTTTACTGAAAGATCTCGCTAACCGTTGAACCGATATAATTCTCCTTTACAGTAAAGCTTTTTATAGGTCCTTTTTAATTTATGATGAAGTGTTGGTATGGTTTAGGACTATTTTTCTGTTCATACATATTTCTTTCGAATATAGAGCTGTGGTATCCGCCTAGGGTAAAGGGCAGACACCAGAGTTCGAATAAAGACTACGGCAGTGTGACAGACGTGGACACCTTACTATAGAGAAGCTACGCTTCTCTAGCTTTCACTAGATAATGATCAACATCTATTTCAGTTGTCACTTTATTGAAGGGTTGTAAGATACTGAAGTTATATACAACAAACAATAACTACATGGATAGGAATAAATGATCATAACATAAAAGCATTATAATACATATACAATAGTCAGTTTGGGCAATCATGATTCCCCATCCCTGGAAAGGGTGGGGGGGATTAAGAATACAGTTAACCATAATATAAATACATATGGATTAGGAATAAAGATGGTTAAAGATAAATCATACAGTAAAACATAGATAATTGCAATGGTTAGGTAGATGGCTATCCCTGTCTGGGGCAGGCAGGATAGCCCATGGAGCAGCACAATAGGTAGATAAGCATAGAGGGGTTGAGTGGTAGGTCTGGGTACTAAAGAGGGAAGGTTTGATGATTACTTGTGACAACAACAGTCTGTGTGGGGGCAGGTTTAGATCCCTTATCCTCAGGGTTGAGGTGGTGCTGATAACTTGGTGGTTGAAGGGGAAGGTTCCGGTGCTTAAGATGGGAGAGGGAGGGTTAACACCCCTCCCTCCATTTGCAGGACAACTGAGGGATAAAACCAGTACCGTTATCTGACATCTTTTCAGGTGGCTTCATAATTGTAGAATAACAGGATTTAACTAGGTGCGTAGCATCACTATAATGTCTTGGTTTCTGCATGGTCCAGAGCTGCCAAATACCACAACTCTCCCCTCGGAAGGCTGGAGGGGTTGTCGGCACCGCCAGACTTCCGACAGAGGTTGCGGCCTTCAGTTTGTTGTCCTTGTGGAATGGGTCCGCCAGGATACCAGTTGCTGGACGGTGGTGGACTCCAGCCCTCCCCAGGTCTAACGGAATCGGCTATATCTGCTGGAGTAGCTGGTCCTGTTGGATCTTCTGGCCGTTGGATGTGTACCTCTGAGGCCACCCTGGCAACCTCCAGGGGTGGCACAGCACCTGAGGGGGCTTGGACCAACAGCCGCCTGGTAGACACCTCTGCAGGTTTCTCCACTGGGCTGGTGGTCTCCATCGTGTTGGTCACCTTGCTGCTGGCAGGCTGGCTACTGGATGCAGGCGCAGTTTCTTCGCCCTCGGGGCTGGTCAGGTTCATTTGGCTTCCAGGGTCTCTGTCAATGCGGGCAGGTGGTGGTTGCCATACTGTAGGAGCGTTGCCTCCTTCAGGCTCATTCTGGACATTGGCAGGGTGGTGCATGGCAATCCGACCTGCGGGGTAGGGAAAGGTAACAGTCCACCCTTGATGCCAGAGGCTGTCTTGGATCTGCAAGGGTGGCTCCGCTCTAGTTGGCTGGGAGACAGGCCCATCCACGGACACTACTGCTAGTGGACTGGAGGCACAAGGCTCCGGATTTCCTCCCCTAGCCTGAAGGGGTCCAGGCACATTGTCTCCATCTTGGGTAGACATAATTGTTGGGGATCCTCTACTTCTATGGTTAGGCTCGGCACTTGGCGCCTCTAGTTGTGTTACTCCCCAGGCAGCGGTCAAAGCTTCTTCAGGTTGGCTGGTAATGGGTGATACCCTGGCTCCTGGGGCAGATGCAGGGGGCGCAGGCAAGTTTGGCCCAGCCCAAACGTCCTGGTACACCAGTGCAATACAATTACCCTGGCTTGGTTGAGGGAGGTAGACAGCTGGATGCAGTTGGGGGTGAGGGACAGCTGGACTCTCCCTGCTGGCTGGGGGCTCTGGCTGGCTGGGGGTGACGGGTGTCACCCCTTCCTCTGGGGCTGCGGGTTCATTCCGGGGTCCAGGTATCTCGGTGGCGGCGACGGTTGTCGCCCCAGGCACCAGTGTGGGGGCGCTGGATAGCACCCCCCAGTCTTCACAGGGGTCCAGGTCTCTCGGTGGCGGCGACGGTTGTCGCCCCAGGCACCAGCGTGGGGCGCTGGATAGCACCCCCCAGTCTTCACAGGTGGCGGCGACGGTTGTCGCCCCAGACATCAGCTTGGTGGTGCAGGGAAGCACCTCTCGTTCCTTCCAGGTGGCGACGCCGGTTGGCGTCCCATACATCGACTCAGACTCGCTGGCTAGCGCCTCTTGCCTCTCCCACTCGGCGGCCGCCAGGGCCTCCCCGTACACCGTCCCGGTGGCGCTGGGTAGCGCCCCTCGGCTCTTGCTGGGGGTGACAGGGGTTACGGACACCGGTCCCCTGTGGTTGCGGCTGAGGTCCAGGCCAACCCGGTTGGGTTCAGCCGCTCCTCCCAGCACGTTGATCCTGGCCACCATGGTCCCAATCTGAGACACAGACTCCTGGGTAGCCGCGGCCCCAGCGGCGGCAGCTAGTTGGGGTGACGGCTGGGCATCTCCCTCCAGGTGGACCTGGGTGGCAGACTGGTTGCCTGCAGGTTGTTGGGCGGCCTGGTGTTTCTTCATTGCCCGGTCCCAACCGGTTCTACACTTGGCGGCTGTGTGGCCGTTGAAGCGGCAGCGCCCCTTCGTCCAGCTGGGTCCCATCAGGCCGGCTTCCCCAGGGTGTATCAACCTGCCAGGTCTCTCCTCCTCCAGTTGGGGCACCAGCTGACAAACAGGGTCTCCCCTACTAGGGGTCAGGCGGTGCTGGGCTGCTTGTGGTGGCTCCTTGGTTACATTCAGCCTCCTCCCCATACACACAGGTTCCTTCCATCCAACAGCGGCTCTCCTCCCCTGGGTGGCGAGGCCAGCCTCGGCCTTAGCTTCTGCAGGTGCTTCTCCACATGAGGGATCCTGCCTCTGGGTATGCCAGGTGGTTGGTAGCAAAGGCTGTTGATGGTGCCAGTCGGAAAGGGGGCTATGATCTCTGGGGGGTACCTGTGACCAGTGTGTGGACAGGTACCCACAGGTGGACCAGTAAGGCCCAGAAGATGCCATACTGATGGTAGCCTGAACTGTATTCCGGACTGTCAGCAGACTGTTGGTAGCCACCTGAGTTTGGCCAGAGTTGCCAGCTAGTATTGCGTCCCTGCCAGGCTCCGTCAGCTGCTGGTGGGGAGCCCCTGCGGTGGTTCTGGTCTTGGCAAGGGGTGGCCTTCTTATTGACTTTCCTAGTTGGAGCTCTGCATCCTGGTGGGCCTCCATCTTCAGCAGCATGGGGGAACTTGGCTGGGACATGTGCAGTGGTTCAACAGAGTAGCGGCATCTGGTCTTGGAGTGTGGGGGAACAGCCTCACTGCTGCTGGTCAACCCTGCTCCCTCCGTGCTGGATAAAGTCTTCCACTGCAGCAGGTCACCAGTCCCCATCCTTAGGCCGGTCCCCAGTCGTTCCATGCCTGGGGGCTCCCAGGGAGGCTTGGGTGGCGGCTCCCCCACCCCCAGGTACGCATCGGGCATCTGGGTGAAGAGCCTATTCCCCTGGGACAGCTCCCCATCCTCCAGATTGGTGAGGCCAGTGCCAGGGAGGACCTTTCCACCCCAGAAACAGGTGGTACTGGCCCTAGGGCTGGGCCCCTTTGAAATCTCAGTTCTGGGAGTAGTGTCCATCTTGGGGCTGGCCACTAAGTCTCTGAAGCTTGTCACCTTCTCATTAGGCTCAGTTGCATCGTTCAACACCCCCAGGAGGACACCTACAGGTTCAGCAACCCCCAGTCCAGTATTGCTATTTCTCGTACGTTGAGCACCAACTGAACAGGAGCTGTGCAGCGGACATTCAGTCGCCCTTCCAGACAAGGGCATCTCAGGGACCAGGGGTCTGTGACCTGGCATGTGTTTGATGTTCACTGTACTCAACACAGTAGGCCAAAGTAATAACAGAAGCAGTATCTTGTAGATATAGGAGCAGAGTAGAGTAGCCGCACCGCAAGGAGGTTCGAGCCGGCTCACCCCTAGTATAAATACTATAGCTGTGTAATTAGGGTGGTAGTCCATGTAGCCGTAGGCTCGGTCCTCCTGGCTCAAGAGTTGCTGTGGCTGGCGCGCCCCCATGACAAGTAGTAGGGGGTTGGTTTGTTGGTGCCAGCTTCTTGTTTAACTGTTGAGCCTGAGTTGTTCTCCTTTCCAGTATAGCTCTTGATTTCTGTGGTAACCAGCGGATCTTAGCTTAAAGGTAACAGGGAATATGTTAGGTATCACAGATGTCTCTAGGAGCGTATCCGCTAGTGGATATATGGATAGGTAGGTTACCTATATATATACATGGCTACACGCCCATATATATATATATACGTGTATAGGAATATCCCCAGAGCTAGCTAGCTTTTCCTCCTTGCTTCAAAAAAATCACGCTTCCTCTGTATATAGTTCACAACTATGAAGGTCGATGGTCCAAGTACACACCACCACTGCCCAGTGTGGGGCAGCAAGTCAGGCTATGTCCACAGGGTGGGCGTACTTTCGTTCAGTTACCATATCAGTTTCCAGTGTTGTTTGGTGAGGTTAGTATTCACTTGATTGTACCCATGCTACAAAAAACAACATTATTTATCACCTGGGTATTTATATATACATATATTTGTTTCACTAACCACTCAGCTTTGAAGTAGGGTTGGCAGAGCTAGGAGATGTTGAGGGTCTGAGCGGGTTCAAGGAACTGGTTTAGTTTTCCTTATCACACTGTAGACAGGGAGGGAGGAGCTTGCAAGTTTTTCTCCTAAAAAAAATATCTCTGATGTATGCTATAGAATGGCCCCTCTCCTGTGTGGGTGTGTGTGTGTGTGTGTGTGCGTGAAATCTCCTGTCCTTGCAACGCGCGTCCGCACCGTCAAATCCGCGCACACGGGGAAAACGCGCTCTCACCCCTCAACTCGCTCTCTCATTGGTCAGCTTCGTCCGGTGGATTTATGATATTTTCCGCACTCTGTTGCGCTACCCGTGAATGGCGCTCTGTGTGTCCGATCGCTAGCCCCACACTACAGACGGACTTAATCTAGTGTGGGTAGGAAGGGGGAAGCGCGTAAGGGGACGGGGGTAACTCCGTCCGTTCCCCCTGTGAGAGAGGGGGGTAACTGTGGGCTGGTGTAATATTGCCTTTTCTTCTTAATCCTAGGTTTATCTATTATATCACCCTGATTGTATTTGCCTTCAATGGAGAGGGGCTTCTCCCCTTCCCTTGGAATAAGGGGTGTATTGTTATTGTGCTGTGGGCTTGAGATATTTTGATTGTGTATCAGGGTCCTTGTTTATATTGCATCTAGCTTTTATTATTGTCCTTATCACAATTGCATAACAAATTTGTTTACCAACTCTGTCCTATTTTTAGTTGTTATCACAATACCCAATAATCCAAGCCTGTTCTATTCTTAGATTTATCACAACACAACAATTTGTTTGCCAAGCTTTGCTCATAAATCTATTGTTTGGCCATAACACCAGGGTGGTAATCCTTGCACTGTAATATAATATCTGTTTTTTCTAGATGGGTGGCTGCGTTGTAGCCTCTCAGGACACTTAGAGTTGACGTAGTTTTTCTCTGTTCTGGTGCACTACACTCGTATGTTGGCTCGCAGCTTGCAGCTATGTGGCATGTTTCAGCCTATCGGCGGCAGGGAATGTCCCGTCCTGCTAGCGCCGCTTATCCAAATCCAGCTGATGGCGGCAGGGAATGTCCCGTCCTACTAGCGCCACTGGTTCGGATCCTGCTATTTCTTGCAGTAAAATTGGCCTATTTTCAGCCGTTTACACTTCTTTGGCTTGTTTCAGCCGGTCCGCAGGCCTGTTTCAGCCCTTTTGGCGCTCAATTCTCCGTTAGATATCAGCGCTGCTCGCGGTTATTCATCAAATTTCGCTGTCTTGCTTCCACAACTGCCGGATGCAGAGTTAAACTTTGCTATCCAGGGTGGGTAATTCAGGTTGCTTGCGTCAGTTTTGCCAGATTCACTGCTGGGAGTACCTTCGCCTCAGATGCGCGTCTGCTCTACACTTGTGGTTCGCCGTAATCTCACACAGCTGTCACCAAAATTGTGGTATCCGCCTAGGGTAAAGGGCAGACACCAGAGTTCAAATAAAGACTACGGCAGTGTGACAGACGTGGACACCTTACTATAGAGAAGCTACGCTTCTCTAGCTTTCACTAGATAATGATCAACATCTATTTCAGTTGTCACTTTATTGAAGGGTTGTAAGATACTGAAGTTATATACAACAAACAATAACTACATGGATAGGAATAAATGATCATAACATAAAAGCATTATAATACATATACAATAGTCAGTTTGGGCAATCATGATTCCCCATCCCTGGAAAGGGTGGGGGGGATTAAGAATACAGTTAACCATAATATAAATACATATGGATTAGGAATAAAGATGGTTAAAGATAAATCATACAGTAAAACATAGATAATTGCAATGGTTAGGTAGATGGCTATCCCTGTCTGGGGCAGGCAGGATAGCCCATGGAGCAGCACAATAGGTAGATAAGCATAGAGGGGTTGAGTGGTAGGTCTGGGTACTAAAGAGGGAAGGTTTGATGATTACTTGTGACAACAACAGTCTGTGTGGGGGCAGGTTTAGATCCCTTATCCTCAGGGTTGAGGTGGTGCTGATAACTTGGTGGTTGAAGGGGAAGGTTCCGGTGCTTAAGATGGGAGAGGGAGGGTTAACACCCCTCCCTCCATTTGCAGGACAACTGAGGGATAAAACCAGTACCGTTATCTGACATCTTTTCAGGTGGCTTCATAATTGTAGAATAACAGGATTTAACTAGGTGCGTAGCATCACTATAATGTCTTGGTTTCTGCATGGTCCAGAGCTGCCAAATACCACAGAGCCACTAGATGTTAGGAGCGCAACCACTAATATAATATAAATAATAAAAAGATTTCTAAAAATTATTTTCAATTAGTTTGTTCTTTTCAGGAAATCTTCTCATTTGTAACAAGCTGGTTTTGGGCTATTTTTAAAGAATAAGGTTTTACGATGCTTGTGTTTTCATTACGATTTAGCCTTTATATCGAAAGGAAATTAAGCGAATTCAAAGACGTGTTCGAAAAATGTACTATACAAGATAATATTTGATGTAATGATATCTTGAAACAAATATTTATGATGTTAACTCTATAGATTCAGAATCAATATTATTGCAATACTAACAATCATATTCATTACAAAAGTACAATCATACACATCCTTAAATTTCATTTAGAAAAAAAATGTTATTAAATTTTTACAGTTAAATTACTTGAAAAAAAACCCATTAAATTGTGTGTCCGTCTGTCTTGATATAGCATAATACATTGCATACTATTTTACAAATAGGTTTCTACTTTTTAGAGTTTCTTTTTTTCATTATACTGAGGTTTTATTAGGCTATTTTCCTGGGGAATGTGACTGTCATACAAAAAAAATCAATCTTCCACACTCAAAAAATTGGAGGAAAATGATCCAAAAAAGAAAAAATGCAATCTATGTTTAAAAAGTGGACAGTAACTCAACAACCCTATCTTCTAGAGACAAGCATATTAGTTACATTAGTAAATTATTAGACTTACACATTGTAGGCAAAGTAAAAAAAACTTACCCAATATTTAAGTCAACATAATATCTCATACTACTTTTAATAATTTGTATATCCTATTGTATAAAGTAATAAGGTTTTTTTTGTCTTTAGCTTTATATTACGAAAAGTAATGTGCCGATTTGATTCTCCGTTCCATGAACGCTTAACATAGGTCCTGAGATGGTTTTAGGCTATTTTATTGTCAGTATTAAGATTTGCATGGTTTTAGGCTATTTCTCTTCGATTACAGTGCTCCAAGATACAACTGCTGCACCTTACATTATACTATTTCAAAAAGGTAGAAGTATTGTATAAAGTATTTGTAGCGAAGGATCTCGATGACTGCTGAACCGATATGGTTCTCCTTTACAGTAAAGCTTTTTATAGGTCCAGGGAAGGTTTTTGAATATTTTGGGGGAGGTTATCTCCAACCCCCCACCCCCCCAATTTTTTTTACTTCTTCTTATAAAACTCAAATTGAAAATGGGGAAGAGGTCGACTTTTCCACTACCTCTTAAGTACCCTTAGAAACTTTTGCTGTTATATAATAAAGTAAAAACTTCCATAAAAAAATAGATAAAATCCAAGAGTAGCTTCAAAAAATCAATGAAGAATGTAATTTCTTTCAATCAGAGAGCTATCATAAAATACCACCATATAACAATTGTTTATAAAACTAAAGGGGAACAATACAGGGATCTAAAGGGATAAGACAATGGCCGATGAACTGATGAGCATCCCCAATGATGATGCACAAAAGTATGCACTAAATGAACCAACCAATCAAAATTCAAAAGTCTCCAAAGTTGTTAATGAAAAAGAAACGTTATTATAAACTTTGGGGATTTGTGTAATAAACAGCACAATGTCCTCTCCCTCCCTGTGAATTAAGTAGGAATGAAGAAGACATAAGACTTTAAATTATATTCATTGGTTTAAAATTTTGGAGAATTATATTACATCTTGGTTGGTTGGTGTAAACTGGCAGTGTTTAAACTTTTCCACCAATGATTTTAATCGACAGAAGGGGTAATATTGTTTATCTTAAGGGTATCATAATATACTATACGTTCTGTTGACAGATGTCAGATTGATAGATAGGTTAATTGATAGATTAATAGATTTTTTCAAATTATTCTATGTAGTTCTTTGATAATTTATGTATCTAGACTATTCTAATAATAATTCTTAAATAAAGTATATAAATTAATCTGTGTAGTTTTTAATTATATATTTAAATTAATCAATGTACCTAGTTCTTTAATAACGTATCCGAATTATTCTATGGAGTTTCTTTACTATTCCATGCAGTTCTTTAATAAACTAAATTAATATTTATTAATCAATTTAGACCATTCTTTGTAGTTTTTAAATAAAATATTTAAATTACCACATGTAGATATTTAAAATCTATCCAATCTCTACTATGAAGTACCTAAAATAATCTATGAAGTTCCCAATAATCTAAGAAAATTAATCTATGGAGTTTTAATATTCCGGTGGGTAAACTTTAATAGAAAGCAGATGGGCTGAAGACTGAAGATCAGACAGGGACATACATTCAAAGAAAACGTCATGACCATTTTGAAAGGCTTTGCAAGGGGGGAAGTATAAATTTCACCAATACCCCCTTCCCCACAAAAAATAGTGACTTGTAGAGCTTTGAACCTTCCTTCCGTAGTTTTTAAAAAGAAAATAAGGAAGTGGGGGTTGGGTTTTGTTCCCCCCCCCCCCACAAAAAAAATAAGTGATAAAAACTAGCCCCCGTCTGTGATGCTATGTCAGGCTCTAAAAGGTATTTTATACCCATCTTAAACTTAAAACCAATGGCAGTGGCAGTTTGTATTATGCTACACAAAACCTGGTCTAAATATTCTTGATGACACACTGCTAGTTATAATCAAAACTAGATGACCTTCTGAAAAAGAAAATGCGAATACAGTGGCTGTTCCTAGTAAAAAAATATGCCCACACTTCGCTGTGATAACATAACTCAAGATCATAGTCATAGACGAGAAATCCCATACATAGGACAATAGATTTATAGTATTGATGTATAACCAGACAACTATCTGGATTCCCCTGTTGAGGACCTTTTTCGTCTGCTAGAAAATTGCTTTCTGAACTTTTGTAGCAACTTTGCTGTGTTAATATTCCCGATGCTATTGGTTGATTTTCAAAGACACAATTGAGAGTCGGCACAGTGTCCTCGGTATGGGGAAATATGGTTATTTAATTCCTTCCCCCTCTAGTGTTTTACTTTAATCATGGGACAGTATGTGTTGCATTTAAGCTCCTCATTTTTACCTGTGATGTGACGTTATGGGTTTGTTGAAATAGAAGCAGCTTATAGTGCCTAATAAAAATGACGCCATGCAATAAAATGACCAATAATAGGCCGTATACATTGTAATTGACCAGTGGTAAATGGTGTGTTTAATTTATATTGTCTTTTGTATTATATTTGTATCCTATCTGTAACCTATAGTTAGTCTATGTTGTAGTATAAGGTTGATAAGGGAATTTGTATCCTATCTGTAACCTATAGTTAGTCTATGTTGTAGTATAAGGTTGACAAGGGAATTTGTATCCTATCTGTAACCTATAGTTAGTCTATGTTGTAGTATAAGGTTGACAAGGGAATTTGTATCCTATCTGTAACCTATAGTTAGTCTATGTTGTAGTATAAGGTTGACAAGGGAATTTGTATCCTATATGTAACCTATAGTTAGTCTATGTTGTATTATAAGGTTGACAAGGGAATTTGTATCCTATCTGTAACCTATAGTTAGTCTATGTTGTAGTATAAGGTTGATAAGGGAATTTGTATCCTATCTGTAAACTATAGTTAGTCTATGTTGTAGTATAAGGTTGATAAGGGAATTTGGAAGAACAGGCCGTGAAATTGATTCACTTTTCACTTGGACATTTTTAGAGTAGCGCAACTACTCTAGGATTTCTTCAGAAAAAAAGATGATTCCTTTCTTTATTCGATTATGTAAAAAGTACATATCGGCCGTTTTTAAGATTACCTATGGATCATAGGAATTCGTTAGGTATGATGGTTTAATTAACAAATTACCGCCAATGAGGATTTATATTATTGTTGTAAAAGTTTGATCACTGTCACGAGCTTTAAACACTTAGGGGACGACATTATTTAAAGTCAATTGTCTCCTCCCTTCATGCGTTTCTCATAATATCTGGGGCTTTTTTTTAAAGCTCTGTATAGTGCCTAAAAAAGGATAAATTTTAAAACTGTTTTTCGAAGTCTCCTGAATGACGTCATATTCGAATAGTCCATCATTCTAATATGACTTCATTCGGGATGCATTGGCCAAATTTTTTTTTTATTTATCTACTTTTTTTATAGGCATTAAAAAGAGCTCAATTTTTTTCTATTGAATAAATGTATACAATTCATTCTTGTATTTTTGTGTGCATCTTGTACAAATTATTTGAGCATCTCTGATTGTGTAATGATAGGATAACCATCTGCTACTAGCGCGAGTTCGAATCCCTTGGGTCATAACACGTCAATAAGAAACATTTAAAATGGTTAACAAAAGTGTTAAACACAATTAGGGATGTTTTCAAATAACAAAATCCCCAATGAAATAAAAATATTTAAACTTTTACAGCTTTCAGTTTTAATTTTTTTAATTTTAATATTCCAACTTTTATTGATATGTATGTATAATAATATAATCCGTCTCTATTTGTATGTTGACAAAAAAGACTTTAAGATTCTTTTTGGATTACAACAAACATGAGACATATTCTTGTTTGTTTACTTTGCCCTTAGCTTCTAAGGGTTCCGCTTAGAAAATGGCTTTTATAGATCTCCATGTTATCATAAATAAACATTTGTTTTGTTTTTATTGCTTCGCTTTCTATGGACAGTAAACTTTATAAGTTCATGTTCGTTTATTTTTAAATATAACGTTTTTTTTGTCTTCTATACATTTTTTCTCCTATAAATAACTTTAATTACTTTTTCTTTTATATTTAACTAGCGGCTTCGCCCCTAGCATCTAGGAGCTTTGCCCCAAGAGGTTTGATCAAACCAATTTTTCGTATTTTAGATTTAAACGAAAAATTTAAATTTTTTTTTTTGGGGGGGGGTGTCCGACCCCACAAGAATGTGTGTGCGAATGGGGCGTTTGTCCATAGTTAGGTATGGAGACCGCTCTTCTATGAGTACTACTAAAACCTAATTTTAATGCAATACACATAGACATTCTCATCGTCGGTTCGTTCGTTTAGAATGCTTAACCCTCTATTCCCACAAGTATAATACGAATTTGGTTGAGCTGGTGGAAGCTCAACAAAAGTCCCACGCGAGGTATTATGTTGCTTTAACCTAAGAATAAATGGTTGGTTTTGATATTCGATCAGAATTATATAAGCATATTAAATATTAAGGAAGGAAAATGTTTTTATAAAGTGTATTTATATTACAAGTGCATAAGTTAAGTATGAAAATATTTACAGGATAAGTGTTAAAATTATAAGTAGAGTAGGACAGAAATGTGCCCTAAGTCCCAAGCAGTGAATTGTGCTAAGTGTTAGAGTTCTAACATAAGGCCTGAGCTCAATTCATGCTAAGTACTAAGGGGCCTAAATTTAAACTACAATGCATGCCAAACAACTAAGTCATTACCTTTTAAAGCCAGAAAGAGAAGTTGATGGTAGGAGAGTTAATAAATAACTGAATAAATTCAAGAGGTACATGCTATAACATTAGCTCTGGACCAGGATTTTAGTGTTTGTCTGTGCAATTAAATATCTGTGTGTTAATATGTGACGTAAATCAGGCATGGTTGTAGGCATACATATTTGAACTGGTTGTTTATATGATTACATTAACTATAAACATAATATCTTTAATAAACATATACTATTAGCAAATCACATACAGATTACCATGAATAGGCTAGCGTTACCCATATATGGTGTCATATAGGTAAAGATAGGCCTATGAATGCATAAATTGATACAAATAATGCCTTGGGCCTAGCTAAAGTAATTGTGTCTTGCCCCTGAGTGCTACTAGTTAATTGCAGGGCACGTGTCAATCAAAGGTTCATAATATGATCTATAAAGTGTTGACTTTATATCAAGCATAGATAGATAGTTGTGGATGCGAAGCATTTCTGTAAAAGTCTCATATGTACGTTCAAAGAATTTGAAAATTGAGGATCGCATCTCCAATGGGGGTAAGTTGTTAACAAAGAAAAAAGAGAAAAAGAAAAAGTTTAGTAGTCCCAGTATATAGGCATATATAATAAACTATAAATGTATTCCAAGCTAAGTTAAATACGCTTTCCATTAAGAAAGTAAGCTTTGCGTATTTTCATAGCTGGGTATACAAGATGATAAACCTCCCAAATAGAATACATTCTTTTCTTGAGGGGTTTAGTTTTATCTAACATTGTCACATCAATAAATGTTTTCGCATTGGTTGTTCTGGATAGTTCAGCTTCTTCTGATGATGAACTAGGTGGTGAAGTGCTCTCGTTCGAAGTGTAGGTTGAGGTTGGGGGTGAGGTAGATATGTAGCCAAGGGCGTCCACTTGTGCTACCTCGTTTCCATTCTCGTCCAAGGTGATTGAGTGATTTTCCAGGTCATAGTAGAGTTGGTTGAGGTCATTTGTAGAGAGGGATAGTGTGCTGCTGGAGCTAATGTCACTATCGGTCTCCACTCTACTATCTTCTGTGGTATTCAGGGCTGTATTTAACAAGAAATTCCTGATGGTGATGGACAGGTTCTCTGAGAATCCATCGTACTCTGGTGTGGTGATAATGTTGTTGTTCTCGTCTATAGTGTCAAGGTGTTGACAGGAACACAACCGCAATCCGTCCAAGGTAGGGTGGTGGTAGGGCTCCAATACTCCATGATCATCTAGGTTATCTCCAGGCTGGTCCATGGTAGATCCTAAAAAGAGTTAGTGCGCGTGCTCCAACCGGTTCCTTGGGGTATCCTGGCTATGGTAATCTAAACAAAAGAAGTTTTAATAATCTTTTATTAATCCTTTTATCCCTGGGATATTCTAGAAATTCTTTCGTTACAGATAGACCTATAATGGATTGGTTAGTTATCTCTATTTCTGTTAAATATAACTGTTTCCTGAATATAAACAATATTTTATATAAAAATGTATAAGTACAATTAGTATTTACATATCGTATTATTTTCTTTGGTTACATTACTCGTATGTATGTAAAAATATAAGATTTTACTAACAATAGTTGGTAACCCTTGTTTGTATATTTTGTATATGTACATATGGTTTATACCATTGTTGGCATTAGCTGTATTTATGTTATTTTTAACATGAATAAATTTTAATCATTTTAAAGACTAATATCTTACATTACGTCGCTGTCAAGTGTACCTTTTAGACTTAATATCTACAAAATATATCGTTCGACGTCCGTAATTAAATTTTACGTAACAATAAGTTGTCAACCCTTTGTTTATGTTTGGGCGGTCAAAAGTGATAGGGGTTGGATTTGAGCGAGGTTATAAAAAGCTGGCGGCCCAGTAATTATGCTCATTTATATAATAATTGTCTTTGCGAGCGGAGCTTGCGTTCGAGTGTTTTAATTTTACCGCTAAATTCCAAGAGAATTTATATAAAAGTGATAAAATATAGTAACCCGTTTGTTTTATATGAATGTTTTTATGTTATAGATTGTTGATATGCCCATTATTGCATTCGTTAGCCGCTATTTAAGACTCAAGAATCTTATTTTCTTCGTCGATAAGGCCTTTATCACTGTATTTTTAAACGAAAGTGGGTTAGAAGCAATACGGGTACATCTTCAATATATGACAATTTTGTTTTATATAATATTTGTAGTTTTGATAGGACATATCTGAGTCATCAGGTAAATTGACGTACCTTGTTTTGTTTACGTTTTCCGTCTGCAAAAGTTAAATTCGTTCATCGTAAACAAAACTTATATTGACACAGATATGTTCCATCATTCTATTCGTTTTAACTTTTGATTACAGCGTTCCCTTTTTATAATCAAAATTTATTGAGTCCTGATTCAAATCTTCTAAAACAATTTTACTATAGGTTTTAAAATAAGATTTTCTTTTTACTTAATTCAATTATAATGACGCTAATTGATAGGTTATTTACGTTACGAGTAACTCAACCATATTTAAAAATGGTCGCTTACAAAAATTATATTTAGCTAGCTTTATCGAAAGTGTTTTTAAAACATCATTGAAGATATTCAGATTTAGCTAGTACATAAGTTTTTAATTGCTTGATACATCATAATGAATATGTTTTTGATAGCTCAGCGATAGCTATTCTTAAGCGTTGAATCATGTAAAATTAATTACATATTCTTTAACTTAATTGAATCTAATAAAACAAAGTTTTAATGTTTGAATAGCTTAACGATAGCTGTTTTTAAGCGTTGAATCATGTAAGATTAATTACATATTCTTTAACTTAAAGAATTTTATTTTTAGATGATAAATCAAAGTTTTAATGGTTAGGAGGTTCAACCATAGTTGCTTAGAATACTAAAAAAAATATTCGTGTGTACAGTCTTTTTCATAAAATTAACTTTACTATATTGCCTTTCAGAATCACTAGTCCTCTATTTTAAATTTACATTTGCTCATAATGTATATACCTGACAGCCTGGACGCGCATCAGAATATTAAGGAAAGATTCGAGGAATCAATGAGAGCGGCTGCGGCCACTCTTGCCAATTCCTCGTTTCTTGAAAACTCCTTAGACGACTCGAGTTCAGTGTACAGCGACCAGTCTGGGATGCCAAGCCTTGCTGATGTCGATGACTATGGGAGTACAAGTACTTTTGATACTGTAGAGTCCGAAAGGGATCAAGGGGAGATGTTTGGCAACGAGCATCTCTCACTGATGCTTAGTAGAACGATACAAATCATCTGGTCTCTCCTCAATTCGGTGATGCAGAACTCCTGCGGTGACATTGGCGACGATGTTGCCGGAGGTGATTCTGGGTCTGCCGAGTCGAGGAGAGACCAGAAGACGAGTCTGGACACATTCAACATGGATGGCTTAATTAACATGTTGTTGGGTTTAGGCTTGTTTTCATGTGCTCTCATAGTGGTCTTCTTCGGTGCTGTAGGGCTTGAGACTCTAACAAGATTAGACAACACCTCAGACAGGTCGCTGGCTCGCTGGATAAGAGATGTATGTACGCGCCTCCGAAACATAGGCGTCAGGACCATTGAGCTTATTCACTGCGGTAACAGGACCAACAGGACTAGATCTGAGGTTACGTCGCCAACTGTGGAGCCGTCGGGTACCATGTATGAAGCCACATCCTCTGTGATGGATGATATTCTGTCAGATACACAGGTGAGTTTTCTTCTGTTGTATATTTTTTTTCTGTTTTGTATAATTTTTTTTTTCTAGCCACCCGTTTTGTCTAATAAAGCATCATGTTGTTGCAGGGTTGTTCTGTCCTATTCTCACTTCCTCAACGTTGACTTTCGGCTCTTCCATATATATCGCTCACCGTTTATCGTCGTTTTATGTCGCCAGAGAAATCCGCTCGGTTACCGCAATTAAATTGAGATACCAGTTAACCTTTACTAAAATCTTAATTAGCAACCTAATATTATTTCCCTCTGGGAAGGTTAAGAGTTTGCTCGTGCCGCACGTTTCTCATTGGGGGTTTAAATGTTAGATCAAAACTTTAATGTTTTCTTTTTGTTTTAGGCTCCCTCTGCTAGTCCATCGACTCCAGCAGAAGTAAGGTCCAGAGTTGGGCTGTTTGCCGTACACCGTCTGTCTGCTACTGAGGATCGAGTTACTGGAAGTAATGTGCCTGCGGGATTGGACACCTCGACGGGAAGTCCTGGCTTCCGTCCGTTGATCTTTGATCAAACAGAGCGTCTACATGTAAGTATCCATGCTTTAGTTTTCTATTAATTTTCAGAAAGAGGCCGTACATTTGTACACGTATCTAGAGGTATTTGCAACTAAAATTCTTTTATTGGTAGAATATTAATCTTAAAATGTATGGTTGCATAAGCATTTTTTTTTTTTGAACCGATCTAAGATTTTAATTCTGGTATAAAGTGGGTTGAATTGCTACCTAATCATATAGCTTTACAGGATTTTAGGCATTCTCATTTCCTGATTTTCCTAGATTCTTTGTTGGCGTTGCGATTAAACTAATAAGATCTATTATATTTTAGGCGACCAACTCCATCCCCCTGACGCAGTTTTACACCAATATGGGGAGGTGTAATCGGGTCAGTTCTGAGAGGACAGCTGAGGGATCCAGCGACAGCTCTTCCTTGAGCTCTATTATGTGCCTTAGTCGCATTGAATCTCCATCTGCAGCTGATTTGTCTGTGGTAAGTTTGATAAGCTCTTATAATATTTCTCCGTTGCAAAAATTACGTAACTTAGACTAGGCTGTTTAGCTCAGATAGCTATGCGTTTAGACAATAACTTTACTTTAACTATGGTGTAACTCCTTCCTAATAGTTAATATTAAGATTCTGGATAAAGTATTAGTGATGTATATAAAAAAAAATGACTCACAAACATATATGGATAAGCGTTGATACATTCTCTTGTGAACATTTATTAAAATGATTGTCTAATAATGTCCCTTTTCTTAATTTTAGGATGCGGCCAGTTTAGTCCCACTGGTTGACGATATCGAGGACGCCGATCTCCCGCCCATTAGATTTAATGCGGTGACTGATGAGATCGAGTACCCCACACCACTGCGGGTTCTCAGTTTAGAACGTCTGCGCCGTTCCATGCGTACTCCAACTCCTGCCATCTTGGAAGAGATAACATCGGCGGAGAGTAGCTTCAATTCAGCTACGCGTTCCTCAGATAATAATAGAACAGAGGATTCCGGCGTTGAGGGAGTCCCTCGACGTCGGGGTCCCACGTTCCCTAAACGTACGCCGTAAAGTGGCGCTGTTAGCTTGGTTGAAATATGACATACAAATTTTAAGACAATGACCAGTTTTAGACAACACGTGACTAAATTTACAGATTTTCTAATTTTTTATGTAACTAGTCAAAATAGTAATCACTATGAAGTAGACTTTTGTTATTAGACATTATGACTTTTTATACTGTACAAAGCCAAACATTAATTTACACTTCTGCCATTATGTTATGTATATACTTGTTTAGTCTGTAAGGATATTTAGTATGTAAGGAAATGATTATAAGGTTGTATTTTCTTTATGCCCATAATTTAAACTTCATTCAATTCTTAATTACTTTTTTCGTAAGCGAACTAATCCTTTTCTTTTCTCAATAGTATATTAACAACTGTAATTACAGCCTTATGTCGCAGTTTATTCATTCTTGTTAGCTTGTAAGGGTCATGTATATATAGATATTTAATCGAACTCGCACCTCAGTACCTTTTCTCTAAATTTCATTTATATCCATCCCTGTGCATTAATCGTGAATTTTAATTGTGCTGTGATATAGAGAGGACTTGTAAATAGCATATATATTTTTTTTTTGTAACCAATATCTAAGTAGACCGAAAGACTGACGTTAGACAAAGTTATTTACATACGCTTATTCAAGTATTTTTAAGAAAACTCATGTAAAGACTGTTTGTGATTCAAGTAATTAAAGTAATATCATTGATTGGATGATCTCATTAAGGAAGCTTTATTTAATTAGTAAGGCTTAGAATAAATAGCGTTTCCCTTTTAAATTTCAATACAATAGTCATAAAGTTTAAAGTCTTAAGGTAAAATGTTCTTATGTCCCTTTAGATTTAAAACTAAGTCTTATTTCCAACAAGTAGAGTTAAATTTTTGGCTCCCGTTGGCTTGTCATTAGGCTATGTGCTTTTTATATGTACAAATTCAACATTTAGCGTTCAATTAATCGTATTAGCAATCTCGAAGTTTTATTATGTGCCATTATACAGCTTATGTCCAAATTATATTAACTAAGATGTTAAATTGTCAGAAAACTTCTTACTATCATAATGTTTTTCAATTACTGTAAAAATAAAAGTTTATGTTCTGTTTTCAAAATTGATTTAATTTTAAGTTTTCACCAAAAAAAATATTTGTCAAAAAAAATGTTATACCTTTCTAAAGATTATTTACTTTTGTTAAAATAAATATAGCAATTTTAAGTAGCATATACACTGTTATTTACTGATTTAGTATTTGTTGTGTACAACTCCCGTTTACGTAGCTACTCTATAAGTATTATAGTCTGTTCCTTAATTTAGTTAGATACATAATTAAAGTTTATTGTTACAAGGTGCTTAGTCTAGCTTACATTCACTTGGTTTATGATAACTTTTATAAATAACAAAATTTCTTGCTATGTTCTTTTTGATATCTCAACTATGATTTATGCGATTAATTTTCCTATCGTTTTCAATAATTACATAGAGATATATGAGAATATAAGTATTTTACATCAATACACATATGTACAAGAGGTTTTATCATATGCAAAACTTTTATATCGTTATATGCCCTTGTTAAGAAATCTGCCAAATTGTCTTCTCCTCTCAAGAAAGACATTGTTAGCTTCGGTATTAGAGTTAACAGAGTGGTATTCCACCTTTTCAACTTATTAATGGCTGTTAATGCTTTAGGATTGAAGAGATAATAAGCACACTTTGCGTCTGTTAACAAAGTACATTCACAGCTTGGACCTATTAGAGTTCTAAACGAGTTTGCTGCATAAATAATTCCTAGGATTTCAATGTCTATGATATGTAATCTTGACTCAGCAACGGTAATTTTCTTTGAGGTATATGCGATAATTTCAAACATAGATGCTAAAGATTTTAAATTAAAACTATTGGTTGATGAAACCATTGCGGGTCTTACTATGTGTTGCTCTTTATGTCCATATAGTAAAAATACAAAAGGGGGTTTTGTTTTGTCTGAACAGTGTTGAGTGACAGGTTTGGCACCCTCTATATTTGTGATAACTATCACAGGACGGTACATAGCTACACTAAGAGCTTCAAATATGAGTTGTTGCGGATCTAGATATACATATCCATGCTCTAGTTTGCGAATAAATTCTAAGAATTTATCCCTATCATTATTAAATACAAATTGAATATACTTTTGTCTCAACATCGTAGAACGTATAATTTTTGATGCTCTTTGCAGGATGGTGGTCAAAGGTGTTTGAACTTTATTTAGTTCTAAAAGCAATTGTAAAGATATCCCAAGACTATTGTGTACAGTGTCTTCAGGATAGCCCAAAGTTTTACTAGCCAAATATTCAAACTCGGGTGGTCCATCTTCAGACATACGCTTAGCATAATCCTTAATGTTTTCACCTTCATTCTGCAAAGGTAGGGGTAAAATTGGTAACCTATTATCATAAATAACATGGTGTACAGGATCATCGAAGTTTAGCCCAGGGGGTAGGGTTTTAGCCTGTAATTCTGGTGTCACTATTTGCGCTAAGACTGCCGAATATGAGCCAGTTGAGGTGCCGGCTGCGTCTGATAAGATAATCTTAGGTGCCGATAAGTTAACTAATTTGCTAAAAATTGGTCCTGAAGCTAAAGCTTTCTTAATGTCCTCGAATGCTTGTCTTTGTTCTGGAGTTGGGACAAAAGTTTTACCTATTCTAGTAGATGTAAGTGAAGTTAGAGTATGTGTAGGAGCCATAATATCAAATCTTAAATGTTTATGCATACTTTGTAGTACTCCCATAAAAGATCTCATTATAGTAATATCAGTAGGCATGGGAATATTTAGAAGTTTTTGTACTCGCCTTTGATCTACACAGCAATAATTATGTGAAATGAAGAACCCAAAGAAATTTACCCTACTTTTAAAAAGTTGTGATTTCTTTAAACTAATCTTTCCTTTATGCGTGTGTATTCTCCCCATAACTTTCTTCAAAATCTTAAAATGTATATTCAATGATTCTGATCTAGTTTTAGCTAGTTCAGTTGAGACAATGAAATCATCGTAAATGTGTTGGACTTCTGGGATAGGTGAGTATACCATTTTGGCTAAATCACCGTCCATTACAACATTACCATTATCATCATAAACCAATTCCCAGTGTAATATCTTTTCCATAAAGCGTGATAGACTTTCAGGTGAAGTCTTAATGCCAGTGGGTAAGGATGCGTGTCTAAAAGCTCCTAATGGGGTTGCAAACAATGTTAGGTCTCTGCAAGAAGGTTCTAGCGTTATACTATGAAAAGCGTTAGCCATGTCACTACTACTATGCACAAATTTATCCCTTAGTGACTGAATCAAATTTTCTGCTGTGGGTAGCAGTGCAGGTTCAGACTGCAGACAAGGATTCAATTGTTGAAAATTTACAATTAAACGAGGACAGCTCCCCTGATCCGACTTTGGAATCAGATAAGCTGGGCTTGCATAGTTGTTATAGGAATCCCCATCCAAGTTAGCTCTTTCAATGGTGCCGTTCTTTAACAAAAACTCTAAGATAGATTGCATTTGCATTTTCTCTACGGGTGATAAATAATATAATTTCTTATGCTGGGGTAAAGTTTGACCAGGTTTTAGTCTAATTGTATAATTGCCCAGATATTTACTCATGTTACCTCTATCAGTAGAATGTGTAGATATGATATCAGGGTAAGATTTTAGGAATATGTCTTCTATATAATGTCTTACCTCTGGTGGATAGTCTGACAGCACCACAAGATCCTCTGGTTTAACAAACTGGTCCTTTGGCACACTATAGCCAGTGGGTTCTGTTACATAGTCCATGAGGTTATCAGATTCAGCTATATGTTTTAAGCCAAGTTCCATAACGTCATCACTATTCTCAAAGAGTTTATTCTTTTCAGGATCTGGTGTAGTTAGGATTTCATCAATATTAGAACGGTAGTCAGATAAGGCTACTCCTGGTACTGGAGTGTCATTGTTTATAGCTGTAGGATTCGGTATATATCCATCAGCTAAAGGAAAAGATCGTTCTACCAGATTGATGGCGCTGTATTTTGGTAGCTATAAGAGTTGAACTGAGTGGTTTCTGGTGTCTAGTGAGATCTGATTGATGGCTGGAGCCGTAGCTTTTTCTGCGTGTCGCTCCAGGGCTTGTACAATCTCATCTAGCTCAGTAGTCACAGATACATTGTGTAGGAATGATTGCGTAAAATCAAAGTCTGTGGTGATCTCCTTGACTACAAATTGGTTGCTTGGTTCCAAGTATCCGGTGATAACAGTGTTAGTGATTGCATGTTCAGTGACATTTGTTATCATTGCTCTTCCACTAAGTTGTCCGCGGTTGTTGACAGTCAGTTGCGTTTGTCCAGGTTGAATTTTGATTCCTCCATTTCTATCATTGGCAATGTGGTCATCGCTGAGAATGACTTTTGTTCCAGGAGCTAAGTTGAAGAAATGGTTGATGTTCATTTCTATAGTCTGAGTTTCATTAGGGTCAATTTTGTCTATTGTCCCTGTGCAGAGTTGTAACTCATAATCAGAACAGAACAGGCTATCTAGTACTCTCCCAGGATGGAACATAGAGTATAGATATGGTGCTGGCGGGTGATTGTCCGCAACGAAAGTCAACCCTAATTGGAGATCTCTAATGCCATTCATTCCGATAATCATAGGTGTGACATTCTTGTGTTCCTCAGGTACAATCATAAATGGTACTGGTCTATAGATGCCTGAGAATTGTGTGAGACGAATCATGAGAGTTATTTCTCCAGCTACTGGGATTTTGTGTCCAGAATAGCTGACAAGAACCATGTCACTCTTTTCCAGATGGTTCTTAACCTCATTTTGTTGTACTCCAAATAACATACCAAAATAGCTGGTTGACATGATGTTTCTGTCTGCTGCTGAGTCAAATAAAGCTGTCATGTATACATCGTAGTTTCCATTTGACATACAGCCGGAACAGTTCAGGTACATTTTCCTATTTTCATCCATGATAGCTGCAGAACTATCTACCGCTAAAATCTTGGGGTCATTTGGATCCATTCGAACGGTGATAGCGTTAACCCTACTTGTTCTGCCACGCTCTTTGGATTGTCCATTGGCTTTGGCCTCAACCCATTCTTCATATGCCTGTTTAAACACACCACCAGGTCTTACTTTACCACTATGGTACAGTTCCATCATTGCTGGTCGTCCAGGGCATAGGTGTTGAGCGTGGTATAGGTCTTTGCCATACTTCTTGTGACAGTTTGGGCAGTATCCGGATGTTAGTGCTGTTTGATATTGTCGTCCTTGGTCATCGCACAGTAGTCTGCATCCATCTGATATTTTGTGTGAATTTTGACCACATGCACCGCAGTAGCGCTTATTGGATGTTCCATAGGAGATATGATAATCTTGTTTGGTGTTCTTTTGTGGTTGTCTATCTCTATTATCCCTGTTTTCTCTGTTGTAGGTTTTAGGATAGGCTGGTTTAGCAGTAACTTCTCTAACTGTTGGCCTTTTATAATAGCTCGACGTAGCGGCAACTTTAGCAGGCTGTTTGTCTCTATTCAGTCTTGTATCCCTGTCATGTGAGTAGTTGGTGTTGTTTGTCTTTTTATGAAGCGATAAATCTCCATTGTAACTGGCTGATACACCATTCTGCTGTAGGTCCAGATCTAGGTCTTCAGTTCTAGGATACATGGAAGCGGTCAACTCATGATATGTAGGGGATCTTCCAAGATCATGTGTGAGATTGTGATGGTTTTCAGATGCTATATTGCGGCTATTTGTTGGTAAGCTACGTTTGAGTGCCTCCACTGCAGTTATGTTGAATACATTCTGTCTTTCCTTCTTGTCTGTATAATGAACAGCGGCTCTGCTGGCAAGATTCTGAATTGTACTGACAAGCTTAGGGAATGACATGGCTTTGGTTCCCTTAAAGGCTATCAGCTTAGCTTGAGCTTCCTGTGGGCTGATGAGTATATCATACTGTAGCAGTAAGCTATTGTAGACACTTTCAATAGATAGTCCAAGATTGAAACTCTGCTGGATGGTAGTATATGCTTCGCCAGTGGTGGTCCTAAGCATAAAGGTCTCAAATTCTGATCTTGAGAGGTTACATAACTCCTGAGCAGTGTTCATCTCTGATAGGTAATCAGTAATGTAGGGTGGTTTGCTGTCTCCTTTGAAGCAATGCTTGAGAGGGAAAGTTCCATTGGCTAACTTAAGCTTTTGATCGTTGCTTAGGGTGCTCTTGCTTGCATAGCTGCTTGGTGGTTTAATTCCAGTTTGGTTGGTGAAGTTACTGAAGTGTCGTTGAGTGCGTTTGTCATTCTCCTCCTGTACAATACGCTGGGCTTCTAACTCAACTTCACGTCTTTGTTCCTCTTTGTATTCCCTCATACTCTGTGTGTAGTTGGTACAGAAGTTCCTCATCATTTCTGAGTCCACACGTAGGTTGGGGTTACAAAGTCTTATTGTATCCAGGAATTGTGGGAACAGGAAATTTCCCAGAGGATCTGATAGTGTTGCTCTAACATATCGATCTCTGATCAGTGCATCTGGTGAGTCCTCGCGCATGGGTATGGATCTTACAGATTCCGTGTCTGGTTCTGGCGTCTTGGTTCTCTCACCATTCTGTTCTGGTTCCTCCTGGTTGGGCATTGGTTCCTCTCTTCGTGTATCATCTCCTGCAGAAGATGCATCAGCTGATGGAGTTCTTCTTCCAGGCGTCGTCGAGCGTCCTCGACGTGGAGTGTTCGCCTTTTCAGCGTTGTCATCTTTCTTACTTTTATTAAATAATGGCATTACAGCTAGCTTAAAGCTTTTAAACTTTCTATGAGTTCTTTAAAGAAGCTTATGAGGTGTTGTACTATTTTAGGATTTAAATAGCAAAGGTACAAGAAGAAACTGACTAATGCGCCTAACGTTAAAACAATCAAAAGTTGTTTACAATAACAAATTTTTCGTTTAAAGTTGTTAAATATAGATGAGTGTGTATTGTCTACTTCACCTACAGTTGTTTCTACGTCGTGAATGCTTGCGTGTGAGCTTGGAATCTTATTCTGGAGTGTGCGCTAATGCACTCTTATCCTTAATTAAGCTCAACTGTAGAAACACTTCTACTTAGATTTATTCTATATTTGCTTATAAAGCTAATGTGGGTTGGTTAGCTATACAAATTAGCTATAAAGTTAAATAGAATGTTAAGGTTTGCAGCGAAGTTAATTTGGGTATGCTAATATACTATCACAAATTAACTGTTATTTGCTTAGGCGTCGACTTTTCCTAGCAAATGTTATTGTTGAGAAAAAAAAACAGCAATTTATAATCCTTGTTGAATTCTTACTTCACTCTAAGGATATGTAGCTTACAATCTGCTTATTCCTGTAAGGCTTTATGAATATAACTTACTAAGGTTCACTCCCAAAGGATCGTCTATATTCTAATAGTATTGCAACGGTTTTGCCTGAATATCAAAGATCTCGCACCCAATACTTATAGTTGTATTAGGGTATGCCTACCAATCCTACTAAGTATTATTCGCGAATTATTATGGGGCTTCACTTGTGATTTCAATCCTTATAACTATATTATTGAGACTCAATTTAGATTGTCCTATATATATGAATATAATCAGTTTGTTTTCAAGGTTATTATAGACCGGATGTGCTCCACTTAATTAGTGAGAACACAATATTCTATGTGTCTTACTGAAGTGTGATATCCTACGCAAGGTGATCAATCTATACGCTGGAAGTTGTCAATCAAACTCTTTAAAGTAGACTACAAGGTTGGTGTTATTGCTTGGTCAAATATTATTGAAAATCAAATTAGCTGAATTAGTGCACTTTTTTTTCTAAAAAAAGTAACAATTTTAGATTATAAAGATTATGAACTATATGTACACACTTTATTTTACTTGGTTATAGACTTTATGCTAATAATCCTAAGTAAAATTAAATTTTCTCAATGGTATAAAAAGAAAATGTTCTTTCTTTGTTTTAATCCGGATGTTTATAAAGACAGTAGAGTACTTCCAATATTACTTGCTACTTCTTTTAGAGACGTCCCAAGACTCCCAAGATAGGCTGCTGCAACCTTTTGCTGCGTTTGGTTACTAGAACTTTGTCTCTTATAAGTGTGCTTTTAAATTACATATAGGGCTTAGGTTGTTGACTATACTTTTAAATCACTAATATTCACTATCACTAATGATTGATGGTTTATAACTCTTCTCAAGTTGTCTGTTGAATTCTGGCGGCACATGAAATAGAAATTTTAGCATTAGCAAAGCAAGTAAAAATTTAGTTTTCATGTCCTACTTATTGTTGAGTGAACTGTTTATTGTATTTATGTATGTGTTTGTAAGGAACATACAAACAAAAAAGATTTTCTAAGTTAAGATTGAATTAAAAACTTTCTAAGTCAAAATAAAATAGAATCACTCTAAGTCCAAAGTTGGAAAATTTTGACTAAGTCCAAAAAGTTTCTAATGAAATTATTCTAAGTACAAAATCAATAAATTTTGGCTTAGGAAAAAAAAATCTAAAAATATCTTAAGTACAAAAATTAGCAAATTTTGACTAAGTCAAAAAAAATTTTCTTATTGAAATTATACTAAGTACAAAATTAGTGAATTTTGACTAAGTCCAAAATCTTTCAATGAAATTTTGCTAAGTACAAAATTAGTGAATTTTGACTAAGTCCAAAACCTTTCAATGAAATTATGCTAAGTACAAAAATTAGTGAATTTTTCTTGAGACAAAAGAAATAGAATTACTCTAAGTCCAGACGTGGAATATTTTGTCCGAGATGAAGTTTCCTAACAGTTCATTCACAAAGCTACTTTAGAGATTGCCTATAAGTCAAAAGAAATAGAATCACTCTAAGTCCACTATTGGAATATTTTGACTAAATGCAAATCTCGCTAAGTTAAGGATGTTAAAATTATAAAGTATTAGAGTGTTAGAATTATCCTTCACCAAAAGAAATAGAATCTCTCTAAGTCCATAATTGGAATATTTTGGCTAAGACAAAAATACTCTAAGACAAAATTTTCTTTTAAGTGTGGAAAATGAAATTTGTTAATCTAGTTGGAAAAATCGTAATTATTACAAGTCCGAATTTTGGTAAATTTCCAACCAAGTTCACAATTTCATAAAAATTACTATAAGTCCAGAAATTCGAGATTCTCTGTGTAACAAAAGAAATAGAAACGGTGCTAAGTCCAAAAGTGGAATATTTTGCTCAGAGTCTCAGGAAGTCTCTGGAGTTATTTCTCTGATTGCATACAGCAATTTGTCTACACTTATATCATTCCAACCGATCGATGTTGAGAATATCTTTGAGACTTTGAAATATTTTGTTTAACTCAAAATTTTTGGAGGCAATAGTTATTTTGATACATCCGCGTATAAATCAGAATTGCATTAAGAATATAAGTCCTAGGCATGTATAAGTAAGTGCAAATCTCAGAAAATCGGTTCTAACGGCACCAAAGTATTAGTACAGTTTAACTTGAGTATAAATGCTACAAGTTTGTAATAATCTTTTGGCCCTTTACTACGACTCAAGAGTACTAACTGCTTTCGGCATATTGTTTCAGAAACATGGCTCCAAAGACAATATGTATCCCAACTAACAGCGTTTCCCGTGTTCTATAGGATTTGCTCCTAAGTTTTCATTTAATAAGACAGTTCAAAATGGTCCTTTACAAATAGTATTTTGATAGCTTATAAATGAAAAGTTACTCCATGCTTGATTCTTAATAAGTTCTGGTTTAAGTATCAAAGATTCAAGTATTTCAACACTTAGAGAATTTTCGAATAAGTAAAAATCATACTAAGTCTGAAGATTTATATATACTCCGCCACCTAGCACAACTCCTAAATTTCAAAATTCTGACTAAGTCCAGAAATCAAAATTTTGCACATAGCTCAATCATAGATTATTCCAAATCAAGTGTTTTACCAAAGAGAGGCGGACATGGAGGTGCCGGTGTGCTGGTATTCTCTAGGGCCTCTAGAGTGTCAACCAGTGCGAGTGTCCTTATAGGGCGGCGACCAATGGCCACAAATATGCTAGCATTCTCTAGGGCCTCTAGAGTGTCAGCTAGTGCAACTGCTCGTACACGAGGCTCTCAATTGCATTTGTGTCGTGCCTTTCAGTCCCTATCTCTTCAAACGCCTCATAGTCCTAACCTTGCTCTCAAATAGTTTCACAGGTTTTGGTAAATCCGATTTTGCCATAACTACAATTATTCGATTTTGGTAAAAATACCTGCCTTAGGCGGTTCGGGTACGGTAAGGAAAAAAAAGAAAAAAAAATTTATGAAGTAAAATTTTCTAAGATACAACCGGTAAGTTGCACCATTGTGTGTGCGAATGGGGCGTTTGTCCATAGTTAGGTATGGAGACCGCTCTTCTATGAGTACTACTAAAACCTAATTTTAATGCAATACACATAGACATTCTCATCGTCGGTTCGTTCGTTTAGAATGCTTAACCCTCTATTCCCACAAGTATAATACGAATTTGGTTGAGCTGGTGGAAGCTCAACAAAAGTCCCACGCAAGGTATTATGTTGCTTTAACCTAAGAATAAATGGTTGGTTTTGATATTCGATCAGAATTATATAAGCATATTAAATATTAAGGAAGGAAAATGTTTTTATAAAGTGTATTTATATTACAAGTGCATAAGTTAAGTATGAAAATATTTACAGGATAAGTGTTAAAATTATAAGTAGAGTAGGACAGAAATGTGCCCTAAGTCCCAAGCAGTGAATTGTGCTAAGTGTTAGAGTTCTAACATAAGGCCTGAGCTCAATTCATGCTAAGTACTAAGGGGCCTAAATTTAAACTACAATGCATGCCAAACAACTAAGTCATTACCTTTTAAAGCCAGAAAGAGAAGTTGATGGTAGGAGAGTTAATAAATAACTGAATAAATTCAAGAGGTACATGCTATAACATTAGCTCTGGACCAGGATTTTAGTGTTTGTCTGTGCAATTAAATATCTGTGTGTTAATATGTGACGTAAATCAGGCATGGTTGTAGGCATACATATTTGAACTGGTTGTTTATATGATTACATTAACTATAAACATAATATCTTTAATAAACATATACTATTAGCAAATCACATACAGATTACCATGAATAGGCTAGCGTTACCCATATATGGTGTCATATAGGTAAAGATAGGCCTATGAATGCATAAATTGATACAAATAATGCCTTGGGCCTAGCTAAAGTAATTGTGTCTTGCCCCTGAGTGCTACTAGTTAATTGCAGGGCACGTGTCAATCAAAGGTTCATAATATGATCTATAAAGTGTTGACTTTATATCAAGCATAGATAGATAGTTGTGGATGCGAAGCATTTCTGTAAAAGTCTCATATGTACGTTCAAAGAATTTGAAAATTGAGGATCGCATCTCCAAGAAAATAGTTATAAACCTTCCCAGGACCTACGAGAAGCTACCCTGTAAAGCGAGATCCTTCGCTACAAACAAACAGACAGACAGACAAACAAACATCGTTCTACTTTGTATTATAGTTATATATCTCTCTATGAAACAATTTTCTATACACCTCCTCTTAAATCAAAAAAAAATTAAGTTTGAACATTCTAAGAATATCTTAGAACGAAGTAAACAAATAATTTACAAGTCCTGTTTTGGACCATGCTGTAAATATGAAGAAAGACATTTTTATGTTAACTTCCGAGGTACCTGGTGACCAAACAAAGGCAGACACCTTGAAGACCGATCATGTAACCAGACTTTAAAAGTACAATGTCAAAGAACCCAGGGATCTAAAGGGATAAGACAATGACCGATAAATTGATGTACATCCCAAATGATGATACACAAACTTACGCCTTCTCTGTGGAGACTTTTAGTATACATTTCATGTATCTAAAGGGATAAGACAATGGATGTACATACCCAATAAGGATTACCTCTTATGAATATTACAATCTATGGTTGAAACGTTTGGACACTCATTTTAAGGAATGAATCAATCAAAATTTAAGTCCCTAAAATTGTTAAGCCAACGAATAAGAAAACATTATCATAAAACTTTGGGGACTTGTGTAATAATCGGTCCAATGCCCCCCCCCCCCTCTCCCTGCAAATAACACTACTTCTTTCCTTCTTATATAATCCCCAAATTGGTTGTTAACTCTATATTCATTTATTTATTAGAAAATATATCTAAATCACTGACCATAAATAAAGCTATATTAATTAATTGAGAAATATTTCAATAAATGGAATCTATAAATTATCCGTGGAACGCCCTAGCACCGTAATTTCAAATAATTTATAAATTATATCAATACCTTGCTAGAACCACCCTCTTTTCTTTCAGTTTTATATCCCCTACATTAATCTAAAAGACCATGTATAAAAAAAATCCTTTTAGAAAGTAAGGGCCTCTCTCTGTGTGTATGTTTCTGTCTGTACCGAAGGATCTCGATATGGTTCTTCTTTACAGGGTAGCTTCTCTTAGATCATGGAAAGGTTAATAACTATTTTGGGGGAGGTTACCAGTGCTCTCCCAAGAGAAATCGCTAAAGTGTAAAATAAAGTATTAATTTTTTTTAGTCCAATTCAAAACCTTAAAAAATGCCTTTTTTATTTCAATTTTAAGGGGGATGTTGACACCCTCTTAAACCTCTGTACCTCACGCAGCTAAAATTAATATTGTCCTGCACTTTTAAAGAACTTGATAAGCATAATAACTTGCATTCAATATAATGCAACATGATAAAGTGCTGTCTAGTCTAAGTTAAGTCTATTATGTAAGATTATATATTAGAACTAATTTTATACCTAAAATTTTTGATAATTTACAATTATTTTACACTTTTGATGGTCTAATCTTAATAAGAGGTCAAATATTGATAAGAAAATTACTTCATTTTAGGCTAAAGGCTGCGCCCCTAGAGGCACTTTAGGGGGGAGGGAGCCATTGCTCATTTTTTCATTTAACTTTTTTAGATGTAAATTTTTTTTTGGGGGGGGGAAGTCATTTTATTCTATGGGCGATTTCTCTTGGGAGGGTATTAGTACATTCCCCAAAAATGTTAGAAATCTTTCCTATGAGGAGCTACACTGCACTGTAAAAGAGATCCATATCAGTTTTGTGGTTTGCGAGATCCTTTGACTCACAGACAGATAGACAAACAGACAGACACAGCTCTTGTTACTTTTATATAAAAATGTTAGAGTTAAATATTTATTCTTGGATCTATTCTACATGTAGGATATGTCAGTTTGTAAATAAAAATATAACAATCCAATTCATTGAAAACTTATCTATTGTTTAAAGGAACTGTATAACTCTATAGCCATATTTTATAAATAAATATGCCAGTTAAAAACATTGTAGTTTTAAAATGTTTTCAATAATTAAATCTTATTAAATTTGAAAGGATAGGTGTGGGCTATTTTTTCGAGAAAAAAGCTAAAAACCATGATATACCTATAACAGATTTGTCATTAAAAAGTCCATTGGTTTGCAAGATATTCTAAGATAGTTTTCAGGTATAGTACCTTTCGTGGCAACGCCACTTAAGGGGCGATTCGTCGTATTTTTAAAAAGGCTTTTGATTTATTTTAGGTTAAGTTAGGTTATATTGGGTTAGGTGATTGCCCCGCAGGGTTAGGCAATTGGCTCGCAGGGTTAGAGCCACCTGCAGGGTCTAGAAATAGGAGAAAAGCTACTGTGAAAATACAAAGAAACGGCCCTTAAGGGGCGTTGCCACGAAAGGAATTATACCCTAGTTTTCTTTTATGCATAGCACTATAAATTAATATGCAGATAGATAAAAGAAAAACTAATTAAATAGTAGCTTCGCTCCTAAATATTTAGTTCAATGATGATGTAGTCATTGTTTAAGTAAACATTTAAAAATATTTATTCTAAAGAAAATATAAATTATAATCTGTTACCATCAATCTAAATAATTCTTACAAATTACTTTTTTTTGGATAAAAATGCTCTTTTTGCGGAGCTACTATTTAAGATAATTTAGAATCATAAAACAAGGACGGTAACATCAAAAAAAATTGAACAAATATATAATATCAAATTAAAACAGATTTAGGATAAATTCTTGAAATCAAAGCATATTGTATTTTTAAACTTTGAAAACTTAAGAAAGCTTTCTAAATCGAACCTAACTACCACAGTAATGATCATGCAAAGTTTAAAACCGATAGGACAACTCTAACATGACAAAATTAACGAAAAGAGCTAACCGTTTCAGACAGATGATCGTATGGTCCGACGGACGGACGGACATACCCTAATCTAAGAAAAGCTTCGCTTTTAAAAATCTGTATAAATTGATACTTGAAGACAGATTAAATTAGTGATTTTACTTGAACACATCGGCCTAACTAATTTCTGTGTTATTTTTTCATAAAACCTATTTCAGGAATAAACTTAAACTTTATTTTTAACTATGTCCAAACTTTAATTACTTTTGATCTACATAACTTATAATTAATTAATTTGTCTAATCCCTTCAGATCCCGGGTTTGCATTGAGTTTTGTTGGATAAAACATAATAATTATATAATTTCTCATTTCTATTGTTGACATTGCATCAGGGAGGGGGGGACATTGGAACTATTTATTATATTAGTCCCCAAAGTGTCATTATAACGTTTGCTTACTCGTTGGCCAAATTTGGGAACTTTAACTGAATTTTGATTGGTTGGTTCATTAAGTTCAGTGTCCAAAGTTTCAACCACTAATTGTTATCTACAGAAGGGATTACTTTTTGTTTCAACATTGGGGATTTACATCAATTTATCGGCGATTGTCAATGTCTTATCCCTTTGATCTCTGACATTGCATAGCTGCATAATGCGACATTTAGAGATGCAGAGCTAATCTACAACTCGTAAGTATTGGTCAGTTTATGGTTTGGCCTGTTTTTAATAGGCAAAAGTATTTCAGACAACAAAAATCAAAGACGGTAGCCACAAAAAAATCAACACTTTCCTTGATAACACGACCTTTTCAGGAAGCATGAAAATGACCGAGAAGCATCTTTTTACTTGTCCAAGCAATAAAATTTTTTAACATCTTCAGTGTGACGTGGTTCAAAAATGAAAATCAGAATTTTTTTTAAATACAAATAAAAAACCTACAAAAGATATGGCTAAATTTTATTTAATGTTTTGCTCTTTTTTTCTTCAAGCATTCTATTCTTAATATACATAAATAATTGCAATTAGAAGGATTATTTTTGACCTAGAGTAATATTTTCAGTAGCGAAGCTACTATTACATTTCAATAAAACGTGAAAAATCTATCTATCTATATATATATATATGTATATCTAGCGGCTACGCCCCTAGAGGGGAGGGTTAAATTCGATAACAAATATTTTTTGTACATTCCCTAAAATAGTTACAACCTTCCCAGGACCTATGAGAAGCTAACCTTTAAAGAAGAACCATGTCGGTTCAGCGGTTAGCGAGATCAAACAGACAGACAAACAGATAGACACCCTGTTACTTTATTATAAGGATTAAATCTTTAACTTCTTATTATCTAGTAAGTTTAAACTGTTTAGTTTTTTAGAATTATTAAGTGAGCACCTAGTTAGGCCAAAAAATGTCTATATATACGCACTGTAAAAAAATATATTTACAAAACTTTAAAAACATATTTTTGGTAATAAAACTGCTCTATATTTCAAATGTTCTTTTTGAAAAGGCTATTTTCAAATGCTGTTTAAATAGTTCGAAGTCTAAAATTTAGTTCATACTGTCTTTTTGTCAGTTAATTTTGGTATGGTTACGATATTTTGTCAAAAATTTATAACATTACCAAAGTATATTTCTCTAAAACTTAAAATGTTCGTTTGTCGGTCTATATTTTATTACAGTGTAGGTAGCGCAGCCAATAAAGTGATCTTTCATTTTCTATCTTGTCTGTTTGTCTGTCTATACCAATATAATTCTTCTTTACAAGGTAGCTTCCCATAGGTCCTATGAAGGTTTATTTTGGGAAATTGGCCCAGGCCTATATAAACATATTTCTGAAAAAGCAGGGTTCGGAAGCCGCGCCTCAGCCGCGCATAAGCCTCAGTTTTAAACCTGCTTGTGAGCAGAAAAAGAAATTTTTTAAAGAAGGATTGTCTACTAAAGAGACAGTTTTATACATCCAGCTAAATTTTATATTGATAAAATGACGATTTCACTGAGGCTTACACGCGGCTTACGCGCGGCTTCCGATCCCTGCGAAAAAGTTTAACTAAATAGGTCAGGCGATTAGCGAGATCTACTAATATAGATAGACAAAGAAAAAATATCATTTAAACAAAAACATTTTAAATGAATGCACTACAATATCTATTAGTGGTAAAAATAGACACTTTTAAATATTTAATCAATCATTCCTTCCCCTCGAAAATCATAATGCAAAAAAATTCATGTGCAATTTATATCATTTTATAAAATTATAGTCTACTCTACAAAGCTGAAATACAGGGATAGAGCAATTGGAGAAATAATTATCTTGCCTGTGTCGACAACTTTTCCTTTAGTAGTATCATTATCACATAATAATAACGGTTTTTTTTTTCATATTCCACTTTTATGACAAAAAGAAAAGATTTTTTCCCCAATATGGCTTTGAAACCAATCAATATCCGCTGGATTAGAAGTAGTTCTCAGCCATACTGAAAAAAAAAACATGTATAGCATCGTATTACAAAGAATTTCCTACAAATATTGAAGTAAAAAAACAATAAATTTATTACTAATTTTGTTAGTCCGGGCTTTCACCCATGGGGGCTAACAAAACTGGTTTTAATCCTATAATTGACTGTACTTCGGGTAAACAAATTTGGTAAGCGGCTGCAGCTGACAAACTCTGATTTCTTTACATAATTTAGTTCAGCAAAACTTTAGTACAATTTGTTAATTTTTCTTTATTTATATATTTTGTCTAACAAATTTGTTTTGTAGACTTTAATTATCATTGATTTTAATCAAAGTACTTAATTTAAAAAGCTTAGTAGTTTTCAATGGCAAAAAGAGACACAAAAATCCCGTGTTGATAAAAAGCTTCGCTTTCTGGCATATCAATATTGATGACTGTAATTAAAATCAAATAAAAGTTAGGAAAATGACGGTGGACAAATTATCAACCTCTGTTAGGTTAATTGTTACAATTTTGACACTTTTTGAAATTAGTTATTGGTTAGACTTAAGGTCAATGTCAGCTTATACCGACAACGAAATTAATACATTTTACCATTTGTCAATTTCAATGTATACTGGTCTATCATTGGTCATTTGTATTGTATGACGTCATTTTTTATACGCACTGTGAACTGCTTCGGATCTTTGTTGTTCTTCGCAGGTTGTTAAATTGTAAGGGCCAGGTACACAAAAAATTGTCTAAAATGTAACAACCATACAAAATTGTCCACGCTGTACTAACACACAAAACATCACTATGAAAAGTAGAGAGAGAAAATAGTCTCCCCTAGTATATGTAAGAAACTCAATTTTTCAAAGAGGGTAGATTTTTCAAATTTGTTTTTTGGTTTTAGGAATCTTTTTGATTTAGGTAAACTAGCCCTAATAATGTATCTATTTGTTTAAGTAATATTTTCTACTATGGGGTGTTATTTAGCTTTAGGATCTGCTTTCTTTCTGGAAATGAGTTCAACCCCCTAAGAATTACTCGATACAAACAATTGACCATTAAGAAGTCTTGTTAAACACCCAATCTTACCAACTTTTGGAAATCTTTTGTTTTGGATAAGTAACAAAAGAACTTTTCTGTTACATAATAACTTTTGTAAAAATTACATAAAGATTATTTATTCCCTAAAAAATATTATTATATATATGAAAAATATTCTTTTGGCAAGTCCCTTGATACATTTCTTGTATTTCATTTTCTGATTTTAATTTGATTTGGGGAATCAAACACATAACCACAACACACATACACACACACTTACACACACACACACACACACACACACACACACACACACACACACATACTCCATATGTGTATGATTCTATATATCATATTTCAATGATGCTAAATTTTTCTACCTACAACTTTTTGTTCTGAAATATTTTTGGAATTATCGAATGCTATTATTTGGTCAGGTAAGCGCATATTATTAAGAATGGTAGTTGTAACCAGGGAGTTTAATACGTCTTTTTCTTATCCATTGGCTCAACATACTTGGTTAATTTATCAAATTTGGATTGGTTGGTTTATTCAGTTAAGCGTCAGAACGTTTCAACCACACTAATTTTAATCTACAGAAATGGTAATTTGTTCATCATTATAGAGGATGTACATTATAAATTCATCAAAGTTATAACGCTAGGAACATTACAAAGTTTCCTTGAAAATCATAATCTGATCGATCTAGTCATGTTAATGATATTTTAGGCAGTTAAAAATTAAAAAGAAAACTGTTTAATAAAAAAAACATTGAATTTTATCAAGAAAAAAGTAACAATAGAGTACGTTTAACTTGCTTCTTCTGAAAGCATTTAAAAAAAATATGCATCTTTTCTCTATTTGTAACATGAATTTATAAGTTTTAGATGATCAAAAAAACCTCCTAATAAATCAAAATTAAAAAAGTGTGTTATATAAAATGTTCCAAAACTGTTTATCAAAGGCGGTCAGATCGAGAATTGAATTTTAACAATATATTTATTTTATACTGCAGTTATATGTAACCATATTAAATATGTTTCTCAATACAACTATAATTTGGCTATTTTTTTGCATTACATCAGAAACAGCTTATAGTGCCATATAAAAATGATGTCATACAAAACAAATGACCAATGATAGGCTAGTATACATTTTAATTGACCAATGGTTAAATGATACTGACCTATCATTGGTCGTTTATATTGTATGACGCCATTTTAAACAAGGCACTGTAAGCTGCTTTATAAAATTAATCTGCAAAAATTGAAATGCTTAGTTAAACCTACCTGGCTGCAGTCAAATCACCCAAAAAAAGTGATGACTACAATAAAGAACTGCTTTGAAAAATAAATGTGTTGTTTTTTTCCCTCAAATATTTGAAATAAGAGAAGAGGGTTTGATTTTAAAAAAGTGTTAACTTTTCTTGGTTAATATCTCAGGGATCTAAAGGGATAAACACAGGCTGATAAATTGATGTACTGTACATCCCAAATGATGATACACAAAATTACTCCTTCTGTATATTAAAATTAGTGGTTGAAACGTTTGAAAACTCAACTTAATTAACCAACCTATCAAAATATACTAAAGTCACTAAAGTTGTTAAGCCAACGAATAAGAAAACGTTTTTTTATAAAACTTTGGGGATTGTGTAATAACCAGCTCATTGTCCCTTCTTACTCTGTTAATTTCTAGTTTTAAATGAACACTGTTGTATGTATTTATGAGATTTTACATGAAAACAAACATAAAATTTCTCTTTTCCAAAGATAAGTATTTTATATTGGATACTTGAATGCATAAATGTTTATGTATGCAAAATTCTATTTCTTTTTTTTGTCAGAATTATTAGAAAAACGACAATAACATAAAAGCAAAGCTTTTTATAAAATTTTAAATAAATATTCATAAAGTAGTTTCTTAGTTGATTTTTAATAAAAAAAGTAGAAAAATTACCTTTTACTATAAATCCTGGTTTAAATCATTACCTATTACAATGAATATAGGATCTACGTGGATATATTGACAACAGTGACCAATTTGTCGTCAATTTAGCAAACATGGACTTCATTTATTGGTCAGTTTATTCATCCGGTAGTGCATTGTTATGATTTGTTCCTTTTTATTGGCCAAGGCATGATCTTACTCTCACTATCATTAGCAGCAGTAGGTACCCATTTTTCTTTTCTTTAGTATGATGCGCCTCGAACCCAACAGCAAGAAATTAAAATTTAACCAATCGGTTAATTCTTGCTTTTATGAAAAAGAATTATTCTTTATTTCCTAAATATAGGAAAATTAGAAAATATGTAATATTGAATATAAAGAAAATTAATATTCATGTAAAAATCTTGCATAGTAGCATGATTAATTAATATTTTACCACAAAATTTTATGAATACCTCCTTCAAAAGTTAAAATGTATACAGGAATTATCCCTTTTTTATTAGATTGGACCACTATGGGCTCCCCCCCCCCCTTGCCTTGCCATGCCGTCATTCAACAAAAGATATCATCAATACTGAGTGTTTCTTTTAAAGTAAACTAAAAACTTTTTAGAAAAATTTATATAGGGAAGCAGCTTATATTGCCTAAAAAAGATGCTGTGAGTATTGGTGCAAAAAATATGACGTAACAAAAAAAATTAGCCAATGAGAGGCCACTATAAATTTTACCATTGGTCAATAACGGCCTCTCATTGGCTAATTTTTTTTGTTACGTCATATTTTTTGCACCAATACTCACAGCATCCTAAAAAAAATACTTCAAACGACCAATGATAGGCCAGTATACATTTTACCATTTCACCAATGTATACTGGCCTATCATTAGTCATTGTTTTTTGTGACGTCATTTTTTATTATGCACTATAAGCAGCTTCTGTCTAGGCCAATGAAAGCAATTTTTTATTTTGTGTCATGGGAGAATGGGGGTGGGGTTGATCCCACTTTAAAATTAGGATTTTGATAAACAAGTCTATACCATCAGTAAACTCAGGGTGTGGACAATAGACGGAAAATTAATCTTTAATAAACAAGAAATTCTGTCTTTAATTGCTGATAAATTTTGGGGAAAGAAGGGTTGTAAATTACTTAAGGCAGTAGTGGCTCCTCACCCTTATAATATTCAGAGAGAGAGGGGACAATGGGCTGTTTATTACACTAGTCCCCAAAGCTTTATAATAATGTTTTCTTATTCGTTGGGGACTTTTACGAAATTATGATTAGTTGGTTTATTAAGTTGAGTGTTCAAACGTTTCAATCACTAATTTTAATCTTCAAAAGGGGTAATTATGTGTATCATCATTGGGGATGTACATCAATTTATCGACCGTTGTGATTGTCTTATCCCTTTAGATCCCTGCGTAATATTAGAATAATTTATATCAAATTTTCACTAAAAGTGATTGATAAATAGATTTTAAATTTCATAAAGCATACTTTTTACAACGTTTAATCTTTTACTGCTTAATCTGACAAAAATAATTAAAAATCAACAAATAGTGTTATAAAAAAAATAGACTTATATTTAGATAAATTTTTATTTGGGGAAAAATATTTTGTTTTACCCCAACAGCTTAGAAAGGCTGTTGTTAACAAATGTTAGCCCTAGCGTGTAAATTATGATAGACTAGTGGTAAGTTTCAATTATGCTTAATCAATCAGCTTGTAAGCTATAATTTTATCCTAGTTTCTCTCTATATTTCCTTCTTTTCTCTAGTTTCCTACCCTCTCTTTCTCTCTCTCTCTTTCTCCCCTATATAACCAAGTAAAATTTACTTTACTATAAATAGAGATATAGTAGTTTATGATAGAAGAATACTGAATCATTAAAAGCCAGGGATCTACAGGTATAAGACAATGGCCGATAAATAGAAGTACAACCCCAATGATTACACACAAAATTACCGTTCAGGTAGATTACAAATAGCGACAGAAACGTTTGGACTTTTAACTTAATGAACCAACCAATTAAAATTCAATAAAAGTCCTCGAAGTTGATAAGCCAACGAATATGAAAACGTTATTATGAAAATTTAGGGACTAGAGTCATTAACAGCCCAATTTCTCCTCCCTCCCTGATTATAAGCAATATTTTCGACATTATGATTTACGTAACAATACTCAAGAGAATGCTATTCTAATAATGGCATTTGTATGACCTTGTCATGGATTAAGACCAATTAATTGCACATCCCTTTTCGGTAAGCCCTGCATTTTTCTCACATTATTTAAATTCAAGCATCTGACATAGCAGAAGAAGTTTTCGGTTTGGATGAGATTCGAACCCGAAACCCCCTGATAACTTTTGAAATCAGTCTTTTAACATAAAATTCGCCAATAATTTCTCTAATATTATTTACTATGTCTATTATTACTACATACAACGGCAAAAAGTCAGCTTTTCAATTTGCTTGCAATGACATTAATTGCTTTTAAACGATCTTTGCCGCGCATTTTTGTCACAATTTTGCCAGGTTTTTTTTTGCAATAGCAAAACTTTTCCACAGTTAAATAAAAACAAATTTTAAGTAACCATCACTAACCAAGTAGGACTTAAACTAAATGTTTAACCTAGATTAACCGAACGAAGACTGAATTATAACCTATATGATGGCTTTTTTGTTGTTGTAAAAAATCATATCTATTGTCTTTTGTATTTTGTTTCTGCTATTTTGTAATCTATAATACAAAGTAGAACGATGTCTGTCCGTCTGTCTGTCTGTCCGTCTGAAGCTTAAGATCTCAGTAACTGCTGAACCGATTGGGCTCTACTTTTCAGGGATTATACCTACTGGTCCTGTGATGGTTTTAGGCTATTTTCTTGGGGGGTGGGATACCCTAAACCCCCTCAAAAACAAAAAAATCCCCCCAATTTTTTTTTTTTTTTTATTATTGCAGAAGATTTCCTTGGTCCTTTATTTATTTTTTTTGCAGGAGATTTCCTTGGTACTTTTACGAATTTCACCTTAATTTTTTTTTATCACCTCTTGGGCCAAAGCCCCTAGAGGCTAGAGGCGAAGCCGCTAGTATTTCAATAAAGTGTAGATTTCTTTCCCTTAGAGATTAAATTAAATGTGTGTAAGCTGAGTTTTCGTTGATATTATCATCCTTGCTTTGTGACGGTAAATCTTCAGGGATCTAAATGGATAAGCCAATAGTCAATAAATTGATGTACATCCCCAATGATGATACACAAAATTACCCCTTCTGTAGATTACAATTAGTTGTTAAAAGTTGAAACACATAACTTAATGAACCAATAAATCAAAATTTAATAAAAGTCCCCAAAGTTGCTGTTAAGTTAACTAATAAAAAATACATTATAAACTTTGGGGACTAGTGTAATAAACAGCCCAATGTCCCCTCCCTCCCTGGTAAATTTTCCTGATTTTCTTGCCATGCTTAGTGAATTTAAATGTTGTTATTAATTGTACTGAACTTGGTAATTTAACTGTTCAGTTAATTCACTTTATATACATTACATGCGGGTGCGCAACCAGCATCTAGGGGCTTTGTCCGGGACATTGAAGGATTTATTACTGATGAAATAAATTTATAGTTTAGATGCATAACCAGGATCCCTCTGTTAAGGACTTTTTTCGTCTGCTAGCAAATTGTTTTCTGCTACTTGGTTGTGTTAATATTCCTAACACAATTGGTTGATTTCTAAAGACCCAATTGAGAGTCAGCACAAGGTTCTTTGGATGGGGACATTGTGTTTTGCTCAAATACTGATGATAACGATATCAGCCCATGAAGCTTTTCTAAAAATACCAGTTAAATGAAATTAGGTATTTGCTTCAGACATACTATAAATATTTCAAAACTACTCTATAACGCTATGCAGAAAACATTAATTACTCTGGTGCTATCTAAGACAAACAGTTGAAGTTATGCTCCCAAAGTTCTAAATGGGTAATGGGATTTTTTGTTAGTTATATAGGATATAAGAGTTATAAAGATATGGCTATATTTTGGCAAGGTTTCGTTGGCTAATGAGCATCATCTGTATTGCTTTTCCTATCAGTCTTTTTGTTGTTTTATCTCTTATTTTTTTTTACAAATCTTTTGTTTAATTAAAAATCTGTATCCACTTGTTATCATATCAACTGTTGCAATTGAAGGGAAAGTGTCTAGTGTTTTTTTAAACACAAGGATGACAACATTTATAATCTTCAGACAGTTGGACAAACGAACAATAACAATGTAGATTGTCAGCGTCTCAACATTTAAAGATGGGGAATCCAGCAAAACCTTTATTGATCAATAAAGTTTGCCTAACAGTAAAAAGAATCATTTTTTTAAAACACAATCAAATTAAATGGACTTTAATTTCAATTATTTTTAATTAGTTTTCTCGTATTCATTCGAATCCGGTGGATAGGAACCGGTTCTCATCCATACGAAAAAACCATGTCTAGCATCGTATTATATCCAGCTTTCTACGAATATAAAAATTTACAATCAAAAGATTAAAATAAGTTTTTTTAGCCTGTGCCTTCGGCAACTCAGGGCTAAAAAAACTAGTTTTAATCTTATAATTGTACTTTATATATCCGCGGAAAGCCGTTTATAATACGATGCGAGAAAAAACTATTAATTATTCCTATTGTTCAATTAATCCTTAAGCAAGTTTAAAATCGATATAACGTTTTCATCAACATGCATAAACCTATGGTTGGTGTCTGGTTTAAAGCTATTTCTAACAGACGCACAGACAGTGAACTGTAGAGTATCTTTGCTACTTTTGAAAAAAGAAAGGGGGGGGGGGAAAGAATATTTTTTTTGTGTCCAAAGTATTTACTCAAGCCTAGTAATTACACGTTTTTATAGATTATATTAGTTTTTGCAGAGATATTAAATGCATTATTTGAAAGCTTGTTTGTTAATGCCATTTTCAAGGCAATTATTAAGAACCAAACTTTTCTACATAAGAGAAATTCGTTAGTACGTCTGTCTGTCTATAACGATTAGATGTTATTTAAATTTAGGAATGTTAAACTCGTTCTACCTATTTGAAACCAGGAATAAAAGTTTTACAAAATATAAGATACAATCTAGAAAAGTCTGTTTCACGTAAAACTGTTGTTAATGAATTAATTGATAAGGAATCCTATAAAGATTAGGCACTATGCCTTTGTTATTGCTTAATAATATCATTATTGTTCTCCTGCATGTTGTCATCCTTGTTTTGATAAAATAGCAAGAAAAAGTTGGATATATTGTCTCAATTTTGTTAATTTTTGTTAATTTTTGTTATGATAATTACGATTTCAAATCATAATTACAAATGCAATGTTATTTTTTTCTGTTAAAAGCTTGAACATATTATCAATCAATCTATTTTTTTTCTTGTTTTGTGAGGCTTGCCGGCTCTTAAATATTAGCTTATTCTCTATATACAACATACTTTTAAAAGCGAAGCTTTTCCTTGATTAGGTTCGGTTCGTACGTCCGTCCGTTCGTTAAAATTATCCTAACGATTTCAAACTGTTCATGGTGATTACTGTAGTAGTTAGGTACTATTTAGAAACTAGCAACTATGTATATAATCGTTGCCAGAATGTCCATACGTCCATTTTAATCATATTGATTTTAGACTTTTTTACCAACAAATTTTTATGTGATAAAGTAATCCGATTGATCTGATTTTCGGAATTCTGATTCCTAGGAAAACAAAGTACAATGTTATAAGCGAAGCATCTCTATAACCAAGTCCTAAAAACGTAAAAATGTCCTTAAACATTATCCTGTATTTAAGCAGTTTTTCAACAAATTTACTTACAATTTTAAAATGGCTTAAATAATTGACAAAGAATTGAAATTATTATTAATATTATGCCTCATTGTTGCATGAATCTTAGTTGCATCTTGGATACTGCTTTATTTACATCCCTAATTTTAGAAATGAACAAAGAGACGGAAAACGGCAAGCGTCTAATAAATTATTGTTGAATAAATTTATTTATTAATAAAATAACCACCCCCGACCCCATTTAAACCATCCTCTCCCCTCCTAGTGGATGAAAGAACTAACCAATAAGTTTAGTCCATGTTAACAACCTTAATTGACACAAGTTTTCCCTGTCATAATATCCACGTATATTATATATCCATTGTCGTATAGCATATGACTTTTTGATTAAATTGATTTCAAATTATCATGAACTTGCGGCTTCGCCCCTAGTTTCTAGAGGCCCCAAGAGGTTTTATCAAACTAATTTTTCGTGTTTTAGATTTGAAAGAAAATTAAATTTTTTGGGGGGGTATTTTTCATTTTTTGGGGGGGTTAGGGGTGTCCCACCCCCCAAGAAAATAGTTATAAACCTTCCCGGGACCTATGACAAGCTACCCTGTAAAGAAGAACCCGATCGGTTCAGCGGTTAGCGAGATCCTTCGCTACAAACAAACAGACAGACATCGTTCTACTTTGTTTTATAGATATGTAAATCTCAACACAAGCGACCCACATGCATGGGACAAAACATCTAGAGTATAGTGGCGAAGCCATCGTTGCAAAATGAAATAATAAATACACTTAAATATGCAATTGTATCAATTTTCTAATATTTATGTTTCTTGATAACAGTAAAATGATTTTTTTTCAGTATGGCTTCAAAACCGATTGCTATCCGGTGTATATGAACCGGTTCTAAGCCATACTGAAAAATCATGGATACAATCGTATTACAGACATTTTATCACAAATATTAAAATAAAAATCATAAAATTAATAATAGTTGTTACATTAACCCTTAACGGTTGTTAAAAGCCCTCCCCCTCCGGTTTTTTATATCTCATTTTTGTGTGTGAAAGATAAAGAGCCCAAACTGCGTGACTTTTTAAGTAAGGGTATGACACATAACTGAGAGTTGGAATTTTTTGAATATATCCATCTTAACGGGCACAGGATGCCAGCAAACCTAGCAGGGTCATCAAGGTAAAGAGCAAAAATATTTTTTTGACTTAAACAAAGCATTTTATCTACCAAAATACTAAAATATCCTCTAGTAGTACATCCTCATATTAAATACAGAAGTTCAAGTCAATATCAGGTTTCAGGTATGATCCTGCAGGTCCTAATCCTCCAGGTCTCCAGAAATCTTTAAAAAGCTACTGTGGCCGCAATTTTTGACTTAGAGACTTCAAATTTTAAACTTAAGCTTTTCTTGCATGTCTACATAACGTATTAAAATTTTATAAAGATCCGCCGCCGTTTTCCCGCCGACTGCGGCGGCTGGCAGCTGCTAAGTACAGCTGCGGCCGCTGAAATTTATATTTTGATATTTCTAATATAAAATTTACATAAAGATAAACATTTTCTGTAAAAAATATTTTCTTCTAGCTTCAAAAAAAAAAATTACAGCCGTTTGAAATTTTTAAGTAAAAAAGGACCTAAAAACAAAGGTTGTTAAATAAAAGGGTGAAGAAAGCGAAAATTGACTTTGACTTACTTAAGGTCGAAAATTCATTATCAAACAGGGGACTTGCACAAAAAATTTTAGCCCTCTATTTTGTAAGAATACTTTGTTCAACCCTCCGAGTAATTGTTTTACAAATTTTCTTTATATTTCAATGCTCTTTGCCTTTAATAGTTAGGGGGTTGAAACAATCTTTGTCAAAGTAGAAATGTAATCTTTTTCTAGAAAGATTTTTCTAAAGCTGAAGATTTACTATTGAACTGTTTGAGTTTCATTATTAAGAAGCTTCACATAGGTCACAGGATGGTTTAGACTTTTTTATGCCTCCCTAATTTTTACTCCCTTGAATACATAACCCTTAGTTGCTAGGGGCGTATCCTCTAGAATATTACACAAATGCCAGTTTCTTTTTAAACATTATATCTGTAAACATGAAACCAAGATGCCAGTTTTGTACACTTTAAAAAGGCAGGAATTAGGTATAACCAACAATCGAAATAAATCTAAAATAATATTTGGGGGGCAGATGTAGAGGTCGTCAATTCTACAATGTGTTGTTGGTATAAGCGTTAAAAAGGTAATTTTTATAGATTTTGTTTAAGCCTCTAAACTGTTTCTGAGTTTAAGTAATTGTATATTTTATTATTTTAACAATTAAATTCATACCTTATACATCATACATATTTGATTTGAATGTTACTACTCGACTTTAGGAATTTTATTTAATATCAAAGCATTTTTTCATGTCATTTCATTGATTTTCTAAATATTTTTTGTTCATTTTTGTTAAATCTGTATTGCCAATATGTGTACTGCGTATATTGTTCATTACTTAATATCGCTGGATTAGCTAAACTTTCTTATTTTGTTTTTAAGTTTTAATTTTATTTTAATCTTAGTTATTCATTTGCTATTTAGTGACGATTCGTCGTTTTTTTAATGGTTTTAAACAGTTTTCAGATATGTTTAGTATAGGTTTAAGGCTATATGGTAGGTTTGGAGTCTTCATCCCCACCCCTTAAGAAATATAAAATTAAAAAACTTAATTCCCCCTTTTCTGGGCTCCTTAAAATATAAGGAAATAATTGATAAAATGTGAATGAAACAGGCTAAAAATACCTTGTTTGTCAATTAATTAAAACATTAGAAAACAAAAATTGCTAAAAATCTTTATTTGAATGTGCGAATTCTCTAATTTCTCTAATTTTACATTTACTGCACGAAATTTACTGTTTACATAATTTACCTAATATGTTGCAAACTTGTTATTGCTGCGCTTTCTTTAATGTTGTTGTGCTTGTTTAATTATGAAGTGTATTAATAATGTAATTATTATTAAATCAGTAGAGAATTAGGAATCCCCACAAAGAGGATTGGTCAAATTTTGATAGAATTTGATACCTTCAAGACATACAGTCATTTAGATAAGAATGGTTTCTTATGCCGTGATCCAATAATACTTATAATAAAGTAAAAAGATCTATGTGTGCCTATCTGTCTGTGTGTTTATTTTTACTTTTTAAAAGCGAAGCTTTTCTATAATTAGGGTCGGTCTGTACGTCCGTCTATCCGTCCGTACGTCCGTCCGAGATAGATAGCTTTTATTCGTTAATTTAGACATGTTAGAATTGTCCTATCGATTTCAAACTTTGCATGATGATTCCTGTAGTAGTTAGGTACGATTTAAAAAGCGTAGCAACTATATAATCATTACCAGAATGTCCGTACGTTCATTTTAAGCATGTGGATTTTTTACTTTTATAACAACAAATTTTTATGTGATCTAATTATCCGTTTGATCTGATTTTTGGTATATTGATTCCTGGGACAACAAAGAACAATATTATAAGCGAAGCAACTCATATTTTTAGGACTTATTTATAGAGTTGCTTTGCTTATAATAATGTTCTTTGTTGTCCCAAAGTATGTCCATAAATATTATCCTGCATCAAGCAGTTTTTCAACAAATTTACTTAAAATTTTGCGTCGACTCTTATACTTTTATATTCTGATTATTCAGTTCAGACACTATACAAGTGTTAATGTCCGTTTGTCCTACCGTTTTAGTGCTTAGCTTTTATGGATGTTGTCATCCTTGTTCTTTTAAAATCTACAATTGACAATGGGGGGTCAAAATCTCCCTTCTCCACCCTCAAGGGCACTCTAGATTCCTCTATGGGCGTAGATGCTAGTGCTTTATAAAGTAAATAAATATCAACATCAAATTGCCAAATTGTCTATTGTTATTGAAATTAATCCATGTAGAATATTGTAGATGAATTTGTTGATACATAATTTCATTAAACTTATCTTATTAAAAGTTTACATAAAACAACAGAAATTTAGAGTTACTTTAAGCCTTAGAACATAGAGGCATATTGAAAAATCATGTATTGCATCGTAATATTGAAATTCTTTTTGCTTTTCCATATTACTATCCGGGTAAAGCTGTCTAAAATACTATGTTTTAAAAAACTAGGTAATAAGACTAAGTTATAAAAATCATCTGCTAAAACCTTTATTTTGTAGAATGAGCTGTTTTGAAGAAATCCCCAAGATATGTTTAATGTTATTTGCCCAAAGGAAACAACCAAATCAGGGATCTAAAGGGATAAGACAATTGCCTATAAATTGAGGATACAGAAAATCAATCATTCTATAGATTACAATTAGTGGTTGAAACGTTTGTAAACTCAACTTACTGATAAACCAATCAAAAGTCCCCAAAGTTGTTAAGCCAATCTATAAAACAAGGTTAACATAAAAGTTTGGGGACTAGTGTAATAATACTGTCCCCTCCCTCACTGCAAGCAAATGGAATCATGTTGCAGGGATGTTTTGTTAAAACATTGAAGAATTGGTACTTCTTCCTTTTTACGATAAATCTATTTAAAACTATTTCAGTATTGCTTTAGAACCGATTTATATCCACTGGATTAGAATCGGTTCTCAGTCATACTGAAAAATCATGTATAGCATCGTATACAGATATTTTTCCACGAATATTAAATAAAAATCAGTACTGGTTTTAATATTATATTTTTTTTATTTTAATATCCGCGGTAAGTTGTCGAAGATACGATGCGATAAATAACTACTAAGACATCCAAAACCTTATGGGTAAAAACACATTTTTTTCATAATATTTTACCATCCGTTAAAACTGTTGATATCAAAGTACACAATAATTTTATTACCCTTTTTTTCGTACCTCATAACTCATTTTATATCTTAGTCCTATATTTTACGATTAGGGCATTAAAATAATACCCCCTCTATACCATTATTGTTTTGAAACATGCGACAAAAAAGATTAGTCAAACCTTCTTGAAAAATAACTCTGTAAGCAATTTTATTACAACAAAATAAATAAAAATGGGTACTTTTTGGTTTTATTCTCTGTAAAAACACGTTGATTTAAAGGGTTAAAGAAAACAAATCATTATATATAAAGCAAAAATGTACAAATTTAGAGTTTTTTTTTTTTTTTTTGGGGGGGGGGGTTAAATAAACCACTGACGTAAAAAGAGAATGCACCCCAATTTTTTTGCACTGAAAACACCCCTCCAGTGAACCTTAATTAAATTTTGTAATTTTGAAATATTTATGGCGGGTACCTGCTGATTTTTTAACTAAATTATATTTTATGCTGTGGTGATAAAAATATCAAAGATTTTGGGTAAAAGTATTAGCATTCTCTAGGGGCACTTGAGGGGGGGGGGGGAGATTGATTTCAACTACACAATATTTTTTTTTGGAGGGGTGTGATTTTATCTAGGGACGATTTTTCTTGGGTATCCTCCCCAAAAATAGTTATAAACCTTCCCAGGACCTATGAGGGGCTACCCTGTAAAGGAGAACTATAACGGTTTAGTGGTTAGCAAGATCCTTCGGTACAGAGGGACAGACAGGATCCTGTTTCTTTCATATAAGGATTATATTCTAGCAATTCATAAAAAGAAAAAATCTTTCTCGTCATACATAATGTGTTTTTATATTAATGTAGGTATAAAGTCATATTATAATTAAGCTATTGATGTGTCGATATTAGGTCAGCTATGACCACTTTTCATGAAAGCATATATTGGCGACATAAACCTTTGAAAATACATATCACAATAATGTCAACAGATTTAGTTTTTTTAAAGAATTCAGAGTCAAATTATGTAACAAATATATTTATTACAAATTCATTGCAGACCAACAAATGAAATTGGAGAGAAGATTCACTTTTAAAAAATAGACTAAAACCTTTACATTTTATTTTAAAAGCTACCAAAAATATATAACTTTAGTTTGAGAACTTTGACGGGAGTTTTGCTGATTGGGCTTTATTATTATGATATCTTATACCCAACACACATATATTTGAAAATTACCAGGGAGGGAGGGTACATTGGGCATTTTATTGCACTAGTCCCCAAAGTTTTATTATAACTATTTCTTACTTTTATCTTTTAACTTTTATCGAATTTTGATTGTTTAGTTCATTAATTTGAGTGTCCAAATGTTTCAATCACTCTTTGTAATCTACAAAAGGGGTAATTTTGTGTAAATTCATTGTGGATGTACATCAATTTATTCATTGTCTTATCCCTGTAAGACTCCATTCGCTGTACCAATCAGACTTACTGACGGACAAAACTAAGTAGCTACGCTAACACCAGAACAGGAGAATGACTTGTAGCGGATATGAGTTGACAACCATATAAATTTCTGTTCCTGAACAGACTGACAGACGGACAGACCAACAAAACTGAGTAGCTACTCTACTAGCACAACAATGGAATGACTTGTAGCGAACATAAGGTGGCAACTCTGTACATTTTTGTCCCTGAACATACTTACGGACAGACAACCAACAGGACAGGTGAATGATTTGTACCAGATATGAGTTGGCGCTCTGTAAATATCAGTCCTTAAACAGACTTACAGACAGATAGACCAAGAAAACTTACAGACGGACAGACCAACAAAACTGAGTAGCTACTCTACTAGCACAACAACGGAATTACTTGTAGCGAATATGAGGTGGCAACTCTGTAAATTTCTGTCCCTGAACTTACACACTGACATCCCCACAAAACTAAGTAGCTACGCTCCCAGCAGAACTGTAGAATGACTTGTAGCGAATATAAGGTGGCACTCTGTATATGTCTTTCCATGAACATACTTACAGACTGACAGACCAATAAAACTGAGTATCCATGCTACGGACTTGCAGAAAGACAGACCAACAAAACTGAGTAGCTACGCTACAAGAAATACAGCAAAAAGACTTGTAGCGGATATGAGAGATGTTGTCTGTAAATTTTTGTACCTGAACAGACAGACAGACCAAGAAAACTTACTAGCTACGGACTTACATACCGACAGACCAAGAAAACTGAGCAGCTACGCTCCCAGCAGAACAGGCAGGAGAATGCAGGGATTTAAGGGATAAGACAATGGCAGATAAATTAATGTATATCTCCCAATAATGATACACAAAATTACTCCTTCTGTAGATTACAATCAGTGGCTGAAACGTTTGGACACTCAGCTTAATGAACTAACCAATCAAAATTTAACAAAAGTCCCCAAAGTTGTTAAGCCAACAAATACGAAAACGGCCTTTTAAACTTTGGGGAATCGTGTACACAGCCCAATGTCCCCTCCCTCCCTGAGTAGAATGACTTGTAGCGGATATGAGGTGGCACTCTGTAAATGGGCCAGTGATAAATTGACTTTTTAAAAACTTTATTAAAAAGCTTCAGGCGTAGAGGAAACATGCACAAAGACAAAATGATTTGTAGACAGTTGAAAAAAGCATTAAATATTTTTGACTCTGATTTCGATTATAGTTTTGGAATAAGAAAATATTTTTCTAGATAAAAATAGATTAAAACCTGTCCGTTATCCTTACAAAGCATTTCTAGAATCCTCTTTTCCAAGAATGGGTGTCCCTAATGTAAAATAGCCTAAAACCGTCAATAAAGATAAACCCTGTAAAGCAAAACCAAATTTGCCTAGTAGTAAAAGAGATCATTTTTTATTCTTTCTCATTTACTTATCCCGTAATCCTGTAAAAAAAACTCAAAGATACCGTGCCCTTTATAATGCAACAGTTACTACAAATAAAGAATGGGACTTAATAAAATGGAGGATTGAGCTATTTTAATAATACATATCATTGTGTAAAAATTATTTTTTATATAATTGACACATGCTTATTGCTAAAGATATATACAATGTCTATAATATATATTTAGATAAATAAAAACATGTGGATTTGACCTATGGATGTATCGATAAAAAGAATGACAACATACAAAGCCCGACAAAGGGACAAACGAACATTATTATCACCTATAGAATAGATGTATTTTAAGGTTGACACCAAAAATAGTTGGTTGAAATTAACATATATTTGTACTCTTGTGACTAATCTTTCAAAGAATCATTACACATAATTTCATATGGATATTTCTACATGGTCAGAATTCTATGTTTTTGGCATCAAATTGGTTAAACATTGAATTGCAGACTTTATATATTCGATTATAGAGCTGCTGCGCTTCATACCATATTTATTTGGTACGAACTATCCGTCAAGCAATATGATCAAACCTGCAGAAATCATACTTTATAAAATAGTAAGGTTATTTAGAACAGATTAACTTTTCCATTTCAGGAGAGCTTCAAATAGATCATGGGATGTTTCTAATCTACATCACATTTCAACTTTAGTCCTTCAGTCAGATGGTTTTAGGCTTTTTTTCTGCCCCTTGGAGCCTAGGGCCCTTAGCGATTTTACTTAAAGAATTTTTTTTAAATTTACCCTTCTTGGAATGCTATTATTCTAGTTTTTAATCTAACAATTGAATTAGAAAAAACAGTTCAATTAATTTAACCATTTCTCAAACTCCAACACACAAATAAAGCAATTGATTAAAGATGTTTTAAAGGTCATTTGCTTGACTATAATCACCTAAAAAGATCAGCCTATCCAAAGCTAAAATAGTGCTGTAATAGAATAAAATAGAATGACTCTAAAACCTTTTCAAATAAAGTTGTTCTCAAAGGTGTTTGGAAAAGAAAGGGCGCTAGAGAAAAATAATTAGCAGTAAAGAAAAGGTAACATTAGTTTCTCAAAAAGGTGTTTTCTATATATTTTCTAAATTCCAAAATTAACTTTTAGCAAATATTTTTCGATCTTTCTTTTATGTATGATATTTCAAATAGTAAGATTTAATTACTATTATTTTATTAGAAACCGCCATTAGAGATGTTTAACTAAAACTTTTTTGTAATTAGCCCTATTAGAATTAATTACCTACTCTATTGATCACTATGTCCGTTTGTTTGTTGATTGTATTTAAAACTAGCGGCTATGCCCCAAGAGGCCTCTAGAAGTCCACCTTTTTAAAATTTATTTCTAAAAAGAAAAAGAAACATTTTGTGGGGGGTAATTTTTTTTCTTGGGGCGATTTCTCTGGGGAGGGTGGTTGCACCCTCCCCCTAAATACTTATAAACAATTACAGGCCCTATGAGAAGCTACCCTGTAAAGGAGAACCCTATATGTTCAGTAGTTAGCGAGATCTTTAGGTACACACAGACAGAGATCCTATTACTTCATTTCAAGGATGAGTCTCAACTTATAATTTTTTCTGGCGGTTTTATAAAAACAACTTTTTCAAACCTAACTTGTTGACTTCGCTCATGCCGTGAACAATAGAAGTTTTTTTTAGCACAGTGTATGTTCATACAAAATAACGAAAATTCTAAACACTGGAAGAATTATACACTTTTTGATAACCACACTGTTTTTAAAACTACTTTACAGTTACACAGCATAATTTTTAGTATATTATGTAGTTTTATTATATTCCTTGAAAGGCACAATCCACTTTGTTCAACTTAAAAGTACTAACGGACGTTGAAACAGACAGACGAGCAGACAAAATTCGTAGACAGTTTTGACAATTAAAGTATACCAACAAATTTACGACGTCTTCTATGTTTTAGTCAATTTACAAAACGATTTGTGCTATATTTCTTAAGAAAGAAAAGTTTACACAATAAATACACACTTTTTCTTAGAGTTAATAGACGCCTGTGTTTTGTCTTTTTAAATGGGGTAGGGGAAAATTGATTTATATTCTACAATTGAAATAATAAAATGTAGCCAAAAAGTGTATTTTTCAACTGGAAGCTCTTTATACATAAACTTTGGTCCGAAATTACTGAATGACGTCATAGTAGATTAAAAATTTTAAATTTGTTCCCTTTTTTTATGAGCTTCTTTCAACTTAATTAATTTTAAAAGCTAGGAGTTAGGGCCTGTGCTAATTTGAATTTATTAATTAAAAAATGATTACAATATTTATAAGAAGTAACGAAGTACAAATATTTATTAAAAAATTAAAACACAGAAAATCACAAGCCTGAGACAGCGCAAAGGGCCACCAAAAAAATGACGACTTACAATACAAATTACCAAAGATAGGCCAGTATACATTTTACCATTGGTCAATATAAATGTATATGATTGGTCATTTGTATTGCATGACGTTATTTTTTATTGGCACTTAAATCTGCTTTATTAAGAATTAAAGGCTTAAAGTGCAGTGCTAATTTATTAATTTTCTATGCTGTATTAAAGGAACCCTTGGGGAAAATAATTAAGTGGGTGTGATCATAAAAATGACAGTAGGACAATTATTAGTTATACCACTATGTTACTCAGGGATCTAAAGGGATAAGACAATGGCTGAAATATATGGTACATCACCATTGTGAAACACAATGATGACAATTGGTGGTTGACACTCAACTTGATTAACGAACCAATCAAAATTGTATTAAAGTCCGCAAAGTTGTTGAGCCAGTCTAATATTTCCTCTCTCCCTGAAGTTACCATTCTAAAAATGATGATATAAAATGAAACACAGTGTATCGTTTTTATACATTAGAGGTTGTTTAAATCAGGGCTCGGCAGCCGCGCCTTAGCCGCGCATAAGCCTCAAGTTTAAACCCGCTAGTGAGCAAATAAAGAAGGTATGACTGTCTGCCTAAGAACAGGTTTAGACATCCAGCTGAATTTTGAAGTTATAAATGACGATTTCACCGAGGCTTACACGCTGCTGCCGAGCCCTGGTTTAAATTTTTCAGATGTAAGAAAAAGATTTCCTTAATTGCAAATCCAAGAAGTCTAGCCGTTTATAAAGAGGGTTATTCTAATCTCTGAAATAGTCAAAGAAACATAATAAAATTTAACATTTTGCTACTTCTACCTTAAATTTAATTAAAATCCAAAACTAAAAACAATCAACTTAACAAATACATAATTTAAAAAGTCACAGATGACATCAACTTGTGCTAGAGTTATATCTCATCCAATCATTAAGTTATTAAGTTGTCATTCAATTATTAAATTTTGACCTGTTCACACCTCTTTTATCTTCCCCTTTCCCTCCTCTCCTTCCTCCTCTTTGCTCCTTCCCTCCACTCCCTTTCCCCCTTTTTAATTGCCCCCTGGTGATGTATAAAGGCTGACCGCGCGCTATTAGACAGTTATAACTTATTGTATTTCTAACCTTTATAACTTTTCATTATTGATTGTCTCCTTTCTATTATTGACTCACTTAAAATCCTTTGGCGGCGAGTTTATTTTGGGAGTTGATTCTAAATTGATCATTTCACACCGATTTTAAATACTTTTATTCATTTATTGGTTGTAAATAACAGGATGTCTTTTTGTGTATGATAAAAAGGCACACGTTAGTGTAAAGAACATAAAAGGTATTGTGTCTAAATTGCATCAAAGAATGTAATACTTTATATGCCCCGTGTTTTAATATTTTTACAAAGTAAAGCTATTTTACATTTAGTGTATGTCCGGTCTTCTTTAACTTTTATTTTTTATGAAGATTCCTGTAAAAGTTTGTTATATTTTTTACACAAACTAATATTTCAACAGCCACTTCACTTATAACATTGCAACTAGGTGTTTTTGGAATCATTATTAAACAATGATGACAACATCAATAAAATGCTCTGAAAAAGAAGGGCATACGAACATTAACACTTGTAGAGTGTCAGAACTGAATTAACAGATATAAATGCATAAGTGTGAACAAAATTGTAAGTAAATTTGTTGCAAAACTGATTTAATACATGATACAGTTTTAGGACATACTTACATTTTTAGGACTTTATAGAGATGCTACACTAATAATAAGCCATCCACTACTGACGGAAGGACGTACAGACCCACACTAAACATAGGAAAACTTTACTTTAAATGAATGTTTGCAAAGACAGGTATCTAAAGGGATAAGACAACGCCGATAAATTTATGTACATCCCCAATGATCATAAAAAAATTACACCTTCTGCAGATAATAATTAGTGGTTCAAACGTTTGAATGAAACTTAATGAACTAACCAATCAAAATTCACTCAAGTCCCCAAAGTTGTTAAGCCAACGAATAAGAAAACGTTATTATAAAACTTTGGGGACTAGTGTAATGAACAGTCTTTTGTCCTCTCTCTCTCTCTCTCTCTCTCTCTCTCTCTCTCTCTCTCTCTCTGTTGTAAAGCACTATTGTTGAGCATGAAAAGAAAGTATTAATTACTGAACTATCCTTATCTATTAAACAGTTCTTTCATGGACATGTAAAGTTATTCAAGAAGTTAAGAAGAAACAAGGATGATAACATCCTAAAGTAGCGAAGCACAATAAATCATGGATAAGAAACCGGGCAAGGAGATTTAGAAGCTGAGAAACTTACGTTTTCCCCACTTTGTGTCCTACGGACGGACGGCCATTTTAAATTATAGAGTAGCTTTGCTACAAAAATGAGAAAGATTTCTAGATGAGAAGCTACACTATAATTCATATATGTTGGTTGGTCTGTCTGCTTTTAAATGGTTGTTAATGCCGTAGTATCAAGCTTGCTTTACTCATTAAGCGCAGAAACTTATAATATCAGAGCTAGAAGAAAACGCCATTAATATAAAATTAAGCCAACGAAAAAGTCATAAAATGTACTTAAGAAAATTGTAATCAAGTTGCCACGCTTTGAAAATAACAAAATGTTTTCTTACACAAATGCGATTTTTTTGTGATTTCTCTTTGGAGGGTGGTGGTACCCTCCCCCAAAATAGTTATAAACATTCCTAGGACCTATGAGAAGCTACATTGTTAAGGAGAACAGATCGGTTCAACGGTTAGCGAGATCCTTCGGTACAAACACATAGACAGAGAGACATCCTGTTACCTTATTATTATGATTATATTTTTTTAAAGAATTTAAATCTCTCCTACAGAGGCGTATGGAAAATTAAGTTATCCCCCCATAAGATTCCATTTTCTAACTAATTTATTCTCTTCTTAACATAAATTGATAAAAATCTTGGAATTTTCGGCACTGCTTTGTAGTTAGGCGGCTCTATCACTTCCGATAAAAATCAGAATTTCAAAAATTAAGATAAATGGCAAACACCAAATAATAAATGCTTATATGAATAAAGATGAATATACAATAATTGTTATTATATTAGAATTAGTTACTAATCTAAATCGCAAAATATTGATGCATCAAATTACATGATTAACAAGGATGACAACACCCATAAAAGCGAAGCGCTGAAACGGTAGGACAAACGGACATTAACACTTGTATAGTGTCTGAACTGAATAATCAGAATATAAATTTATAAGAGTCGATGCAAAATTGTAAGTAAATTTGTTGAAAAAATGCTTGATACAGAATAATGTTTATGGACATACTGACATGTTTAGGACTTAATTATAGAGTTGCTTTGCTTATAATATTGTATTTTGTTGTCCCAGGAATCAGTATACAAAAATTCATATCAATCGGATGACAATGCAAAGTTTGAAATCGATAGGACAATTCTAACATGCCTAATTTAACGAAAAAAGCTATCCGTTACGGACAGACGGATGGACGTACGGACGGACCGACCCTAATTATAGAAAAGCTTCGCTTTTGATAATATTCAAATATCTCTAATTAGATATGTTAGAATTGTCATATATCAATTCAAACCTATATGATTATTCTCTCAACTTTTTCCTTGGAATTATGTTTCAGAACAGCATTTTTAAAATCAAGCAAGGCAATAATATCCTGTATTTAAGTAATTTTTACTTATTGTCTAATTACTCACAATAAGAATTGTTCCCATTTATGTTAAGATAATTGGATACAAAACTTTCAAGTAAGACGTCATAAAAATGCGTCTAAAAAGGAACAATCAGATGTGAAGAGGGAAAGGAACTCATAAAAAAAGAGATTGATTTATACAAATTTTTATAATGTCACACATGCAATTTTCCGTATCTACTAATTGGCGTTTAGGATAAAAATCTCATTTTGCACTGTTTTTTTTGGCGGAATTGATAGCACACTGTTGTAGTTAGCGCCCTCTGCCTTTGTTTTCACTTGGTATAACACATTCCATAATTTTAGGGGTTATACTTAAATGTAACAAATTAATTTTGAAATGGCAATAATCTATGTAAAACCAAAACAGAAAAACAAACAAAAAACATGTCCTATATCGAGAGCCAAAAAAGTAATAGTAAAACGTTAAATATAATTAGCAGGTTAATAAATTTAAAATTCATTTTCCTATCCCTATTAGTCATGATCCTTTTTATGTGGATTTTTAGAATAATTATTTCGCTGATTTTTGGGCACACATGATTATCAGGCATGCTTGGATGTCTTAATCATTTAGGTAATAGGTGGTCAGAGGAGAGGAGAGAGAGAGAGAGAGAGAGAGAGAGAGAGGGAGAGAGAGAGAGAGTGAGAGAGAAAGAGAAAGAGAGAGAAAGAGAGAGAGAAGGAGAAAGGAAGGTAAAATGTGAATTAAATTTCTTAATCATATAGAGAATACTTAGAGAGAGTGAGAGAGAGAGAGAGATAAACAGGGAAAGAAAAAGAAGAGGGATAGAGAGAGAGAGAGAGAGATGAACAGGGAAAGAAAAAAAAGAGGGATAGAGAGAGAGAGAGAAAGAAATGGAGAGAGTAAGTTTGGTGTAAAATATTTTGGGCCAAACAGAAAAGGCCAAATAATCTAAAAACTAAGCCAATCCATAATAGATTCTTTAAAAAGTAGCTGCCTCATTAAAATATCTGTTTAAGAACATACATCTTTTAAATATCTCATAACATAAAAGTTTTATTCAGACCTTATAAGTATTAGTATTCTGTTGGCAAAATATAATATGGCAAATTTTTAGGTTTCTAAATCTATACTTTATATCCTTACTAGTTGATATGCCCCTTACCTCCAGGTGAATGGGCGATTTCAGTAGATAGCCCCAAACCAGGCATAGACATTTATGAAGCTTACCTAAAAAGTAAAACAATTCGTACCAGCATATACAAATACTACATTATACATTATACAAATCTTCTAAAGATTTTAAAGGTTTTTTAGAAAGTTTTTCCCTTTTTGATGAAACCATTATATAAACTCCCATCTCAAGCAATCTTGTTTAAGGTATCCTTAATTTAATTTTGGCTTCATGGGATGCTCTTTGGTTTTATTTTTCTGTTGCTTTACAAAATCTTAAAACTTGTAGTTTTTTGAACAATAACATAATAAGATCTTGCTTAAAAGAAAAATAGTTATTCTTTCAATTTGGTTGATTCTTTTTAAGAACTGTTATTTATTATTGGTCTATAGGAACTCTTTTTTCATTTTTAGAACACAATTTCACATCAATAAAAAATTCATATTAAAATAGTATTTTTAGCTTTATCAGAACGCTATTATAAGAGTATTCTATGATTCTAAAAGTCTTTCTAAATTCTAGAATGTATATAAAGCATTGGATTTGTTAACTCAAGTAGGTTGACCGCAAGTCTCAAAGAATAGGAAAATATAAAGAACCGATGGTAATGAATCAGTTTCTTTAAAGAGATTTAACTTTATTCTTCCTTCATTTTATAGCTTTTTTTCTTATTATCTTATAAGTAAGAAACATTTATAAAAAAAATCAAATTACCAAAGTTATGTGAAAAAAATATATTTTGTAAATAAAAAAAAATCGTTGAAATTTTCAAAAGACAAAAGAATCTGTTAATAAATTTTGTAATAAAAAGTAAAATTTTGTCAAATTATTTTGTTCTTACCTCATTTATGGGGAGGTTGGCATTTAGATTGGGCGGGGGATTTTAGGGTGCCCCAAATATCATTTTACATTTAATAACTGTCAGTTCAAGGGACTTTCTGGTAATGATTATAGAGCTGTTAGGCTTTTAAAATTGTACCTAACTCTCACAAGAAACACCATGCTTAATTTTAATCAATTTGATAATTATAAAATATGGAAAGCTATGCTTTAAAAAAAAAGGCACCCTACTTTGATGGGAGGGGCATGAGGTGATGATTATAAAGGGGACGGTCACTCCTTCTTTTTTGGGGGAGGGGGTGGATATTGGGAGGGGGAGGGGGTGATGGACCCTAACAACTTTATTTTGTCCATTAGCTGACGACAGTTGATGCCCGGGGCCACCACAAATTGTATAAAAGATAAAATGATTATATTTCAATCGGTTTTACTATTAAGCAAAAGTGTGGGATTTAGGCTGGGAATTTGAATGGTGGATTTTTAAAAACTTTCCTTTTTAGATAAATAAGGATTCTGTATCATCTTTGAGGGATACTTTTTTTTATTTAGAAAAATACTGCTTTGACGTTAATCAAACTAAATTAAATAAAAATACCTTTTTGACAATGAACAAATAACAATTTTGGAAATAAACTAAGAAATTTTTAAGGAAATAATGGCTTAAAACTTTCGTAATATCAAAAAGAAGCTTCATTGAAAACCAATGGAAAATCCTAGATTGTTCTTACTTCTAAAAATTTCCGCCTTTCCTAGGGAAAAGTAATGGATGTAAATTATAAGTTAATACAAGATACCCAAGTAATAATTGTTTTCAAATATTATAAATTTATCTACACACAAATCATCTGTTTTCCCCCAGTTTTCTATATTAATGGTACCAATGTGAACTTTCTAACAAGCCTGTCTGCCTCTCTAAAGTCATGGATGATCAAGAAAATCAGGGAAAAGACAATAGACAATGAATTATATACCTATAATGCTAATAAGTAAATTTAATATTCTATTGAATAAAATTGAAAAGTTTCGACGCTGCTAGATTGAATCAACCAATGTTTAGAAAAAGGACCAAAGGTTTATATTTAAGCCAACGATCAAGAAAACGTGTTTATAATTTTGAATATTAGTGTATCTACATCTAAATTAACCTTATTCGCTGTAAGAAATAATAAGTAATTTTTGAAATTTAGTAATTCAAATGCTGGGTTAGAACTGTTTTAGTAGCAAAGAGGTGTAAATATTTTCATTATAGCTAAGCCACTAACATAATGTCTTAATTAACAAATTTTTAAATTAACGAACAAACTAACATCCTAATCAAAAAAGATAAATTTAAATAACCTTCAAAAACCCCAAAAAAGGCCAAACGGCAGACATGTCAATTTGGCTGGAAATTGATTTTTCAATGTAAAAGTGGCTTCCAGGGGTGCGAATCGAATTCCACAGTGCAAGCTTATTTCACCCTCTGTTTCTTGGAAGGGGAGGGGGAATATTCTGGAAAATAGTTAGTAATAGAGATAATACATTTTTCAAGAGCTCAAATCAATAGACCAAAGACAATTAACTCTTATTTGGGGCAAAGCATTCTTTCAACTTTTAGTACAAATGTTACGCACCTAACATACATACCCACAAAAGCTACATTCTTATCATCTTTTGAATGACTAAGTGTGTATTACTAGTTGCTGTATAAGATTAAAATTATTACGAGCAATAAGAACTCGGTATTAAAATGGACATTGCAAAAATCCTCTGATGTAAAATTCTGCCTTTATTAGATAGTTAATAAGAAAGGAAGTTAACAATAGTTGTTCTTTCCTTCACTGAAATATATTTAGTTTACATAACAATGTTTTTCTTTATCTTACAAACTTTACTCTGGGATCTTATTCTATAAGCAAAGCTTTTCAATAATCATGGGTAGCATGTGACTACGTATTGTCAAACCTACATACAATTTCAATAGAATTTGTTTACCTGTTTGGCATTGAACAAAGGAAGTAATGGCTGACTTTTTATCGACTCAATGATATTTAACGACATTATATAGCTCATTGGCGTGTATAGAGATTCATTAGGGGATGAAAAATGTAAGACAGGCTTTTTCAATTTAATATTAAAGGTGGGTGTTGACACCCCCACACAGTACGCCACGTATATGGCTACTTATCACACTAGAGACGTTAAAAATGGTATCTTCTGCTGCTGTGTCTGGCAGGTGACATTAAAAATGAGATCAGAGGAAATGCCCTGGCCTGTAAACAGGCGCAACTTAATATCATGCAAGTTAGAACTTTCAGACAAAGATAGTGCTATCAAAGGGCTGTTTGTCTGTTGGATGTTATATATTCTATATAGGGTGTTACCCTTTGATTCTCTTGATAGTATAAAAAAAATAAAAAATGAGCTACACAACAAAAAATATAGTACGATATATAGAAAGAGAATATGTAAATAGATAGATATAGATTAAGATATTTTGTGGATGTTTTAATGTGGTTACTTTGAATGTTTAAGGTGTGAAATCAATTCTGAACGCAGTGGGCATTGATTGGTCTCGTACAGTGAAGCTTGCACCTTGTCACGGATAGGGACGGGTATTAGGAGAGATTAAATACCTGTTGAACGGGGGATGGGAGGGGGGGGGGGGGGGAATGTTGTTGACACACATTTTATCGACTATTTGGCATTGGAAGACAATTTGTAAAAGCTGGTAACTGGACAAAGTATCTCAAAAATCAGCCATCTGACATCATAAAAAAAGGAGATGACAGGGGAAGTGGGAAAGAAAACCACCAAAAAAGAGATAATCATCCATTTTTATGACGTCACATGGCTTATTTTTAAGACACTTTGTCCTGTTACTAAAAGCTGTTTAAAATGGTAATCTACCTGATATCTACGTCGCCACCATGAATAGATTTTATTGCCAATCTTAGAAATTCTTCTCTATTTTTTACATTTTAACGCTTTTCTAATAATGACTATTTGACAAAGAAGAGAATGTACAATGTAATTGACATTTATCCAATAAAAATTTACTAACAGACATTAGTTTATGTCGATATAATGGCACTAAATACAATTTTTTAATCGATCCATGTTATTTTTTTTCTTGAAATACTTGACCCTCTCAGAAAAGTGGCTTTACACACACACACACATCCATACACACACACATCCACGCACACACAGACACCCACACACACACATACACAGACAAACGCCCATAAAATTTGGCTTAAACTTTTACTTGTAAATTAAGATGTAGCCAAAATATAACCAAAACAAGAATGTCTAAATTCAAGAAAGTTTAGCTCAAAGAATGCTTTTAAAAAGATAATAATTAATTATGAAACACAAACTACCAAACCAATTTGATTCTCCATTTTAGTGATGCTTAATTAATATAGGTCACAGGATTTTTAAAGTTTTTTTTATAATTTTGGGATGATTTCAAGCTATTTTTCCACCCCCATCTCCTTAGATGCTAGGGGCACATCCACATTTAAAGTAACGTATCTACACTATAATAAGAAATACGTGTCCGTCCGTGCTGTTAACCTGTCATTGTTGCGATCACCGGGTGCTTCCCTTAAAGCCCCTATCGAGCACTGAATACCCCCTTATTTTAAAAATAATTGAAAAATAAGGAAAAAGAGGATAGTTTTTTTATGCCCTAACCCTGCGGGTTTTTATACCTATGTTGCTCTAACCCTGCGTGGCTACCCAGTATATAAACTAACCTGACCTGACCTACGGAAATAAACAAACAAACATCTTCTCGTTAATTTCAATTTATTTAAAACGAGGTGTTTCGTGCTTAACAATAATCTTTGAGGGGAAAACGCCTACAAGCTCTAGTAAACATAAAGTCCTGGTATGTTTAGAATTTTTTTTGTATGTATATTGTATAGCAGGGATAAGACAATGGCTGAAAGTTTGATACATCCCCAATAATGAAACACAAAATTATCCCTTCTGTACATTACAATTAGTTGTCAGAACGATTGAAAACTTAACTTAATTAACCAACCATTCATAATTCTATAAAAGTCTCCAACGAAAATAAAAAACGTTAGTTATAAACTTTGGGGACTATTTAAAAAAAACAGCCAAATGTCTTATCCCTCTCTGATTGTAAAATAATGTAAATTGTTAAAAAAAGTTTATTCGTGTTGAAAAGTTGATAAATAGTTGGTAATAATCCAGGTAATAATATCCTTTTTCAATTCAAATAATCACGCCACATGCGTTCTATATGGTGTTCGTTCTAAACAACTAAATAAATGTCTAATGCATTTTAAACAATAAATTTATATTATAGATGTATAACCAGAAAACCACCTGGATCCTCCTGTTAAGGACTTTTTCGTCTGCTAGCAAATTGTTTTCTGCTCTTTTGTAGTGACTTGGCTGGGTTAATATTCCCGACGCTATTAGTTGATTTCAAGGACCAAATTGAAAGTCGGCACAGGTTCCTTGGAAAGGGGAAATACAGTTATCTAAGCCTTCTGTTGGGATTTGAATATTTATAGAAGTAATTGAAAGTCGGCACAGGATATACAGGATATAGAGTTACATATAGCTCGTTGCCCCTCTATTCTTTTACTTTAATGATATGATCAATAAAGTCAATGAAGAGGGAAAAATGCTATCTATTCTTAAATTCCTATATTAGCTTTGCTAAATAAGTTTTCTGCTAAAAAAGACGAACATAAAAATCAGTTAAAAGACTGCAAGGGAAAAACTGATTCTACGAATATAAGTAAAAGTTTTAAGGAAAAAGTCAAAAGGATAAAATTATACTTTATTTGTTTTAAAAAGTGGAAGTTAATTAATTTGAAGTTTACTTGATATCAAATAGTTTGTTTAAACGAAATAAATGCAATACCAATGCTTTTTAAAAGAAACATGACCATAAAATGCAAAAATAAAAAGGAAATCACCCTACAACTTTCGTAGTTAAAATCCATATTTCTGTAATGAGCGACTTAGATTATTTCGATAGCTTTAAACAAATAACAAGGATGACAACATCCATAAGTAGCGAAGCACAAAAAATCGTAGATGGGAATACGTACAGGTAGATTTAAAAGGTTTTTACTAAAATCAAGAATAGATTTATTGGATAAGATAAATATGAAACCTTGTTTTATTTTGTATGATGACGATGGTCAAAGTAAATTATATTAAAGATGCTCATAACAATGGGAAAAATTATTTTGATACTGATATCCCATAAAAGTTTGAAAATTGGATTAAAATAAACAAAGATGATGAAAAAATATAGAAAATTGTCTTTTATCTATGCATTGATGGTCAAATGCTTGGTTGCACTATTTTTATTTGTATCACTTAGTTAGATGTAAAACATATAAAAATAGCCAAAAACCTGATAAAAGGCAGTCTGGCCGCCATGGTTGTTTTCTTGAAACGACAAAAAATTTAATTTTTAAATCCTTAAAAACTTTAAAAATTTGGAAAATCGGACCATATACACTGAAGATATGGAAAAAAGTGCCAAATATATCTATAAATAGCATAAAACCTGCCAAAAAGGCAGTCTGGCCGTCATGGTTATTTCTTTAAAGACGGGAAATTTAATTTTGATATCTACAACTGAAAAAATTTTGAAAATCGGACTATAAACACTGAAGATATGGAGAAAAATGTTAAAATATAAAAAAAACAGCCTAAAACCTGCTGAAAAGGCAGTCTGGCCATCATGGTTGTCTTCTTTAAAAGACGGGAAATTTAATTTTGATATCTATAACTGAAAAAATTTTGAAATCGGACCATACACTGAAGATATGGAGAAAAATGTGAAAAATATAAAAATAGCCTAAAACCTGCTAAAAAGGCAGTCTGGCCTTCATGATTGTTTCTTTAAACGACAGGAAATTTAATTTTGATATCTGTAACTGAAAAAACTTTGAAAATTGGACCATAAACACTGAAGATATGGAGAAAAATGTGAAAAATATAAAAATAGCCTAAAACCTGCTAAAAATCGGTCCGACCGCAAATGATGTTTTATAGTCAATTGTGCTCCTTAATAATGGGAATGTTGTCAAAAAATTTCAGCATTCTATCTTTTATAGGAGCTGAGTAAATCCCATTTCCCCCATAGCGTTACGGACTGACGGACTGACTGACTGACGGACTGACTGACGGACGGACGGACGGACAAAGTGAATTATAGAGTAGCTTCGCTACTAAAAAATGAAAATTGGCTAAGATATGCCCAGCTAAATATAGGACCCTCCTCTTGAGCCTAAGGTAGGGTATATGTTCAGAACAAATGTACAGATTGACAGATATACTTTAATATTATCGGGAGACAAGATAAGAGACAATAAAATGATATACACCCCATTTATGATAAACAAAATTGCCCAATCTTTATATTGAGATTTGACAATCCAATCCAAATTTTATATAAGCAAACGAACGATATATCATGTTTACATATAAAAGTTTATGTACCAGTAGAATTTACAGTCCAATGTCTGCTCCCTCCCAGAAAATTAACAATTACTCAAAGCAGACACTAACAGACGTATATTGCAGGGCTATAGGGTAGATAAATAAAAATATTCGGATTATGGAAAGAAAACTAAGTAACGGGTTTCGTCGTTTTTTCACAGTGGCTTTTCTCCTACTTCTAACCCCTGTGGGGGGCGCCAACCCTGCAAAGCCAATTTAGTAACCAAGCGGGGCAAACATTAACATTTACCTAACCTTAAATACCCTTTAAAAGCTCCTGTGAAAATGTGACGAAACCAGTTACTTCGTTTTCTTTCCATGATTTAAAAATTCTATAACTAATAAGATCCTATATTAACCATACATCTCATTTTAATAAGGAAGCTATATATTTTAATCTTATACGGGAAACGAAAATTTATCTATGTATATAAGGAAAAGATTCTTCAGATGGTACAACATTTTATGTCTGTTAGTCTATCGGCGTAAGTTATGGGGGAATAAGATTTATATGAAATGTGATTATTTCAGCAGCTGAAAGAAATTTACGTTAAGAAGGATTCTTAATTAATCTTTTCTAAAACAATGGATATACGTAATATCCGTAGATATTATTAAAGAGGAAAAATTGTTGTCAATACAGGTTACTATCATGGAACTCACTTATTAGTTAGTTCGTTAATCCAGTAGTAGGGGAGGTGATGGGCGGTATCGTTATTTTAGCCCGATGCGAGTTTCACTTTATAAGAGAACATGAAAATCTGGTGTAACATGCAAGTAACAATATATCAATTTCTACAACTTGAATTAGATTTTAGATTTCCACATGGGTTCATTTCATTCTTATCCTATGAAGTTATCCGCTAACCCTTTATTTTAACTAATTCATCGACCTCGATGTGCCCTCTTTCCCATGGAGGGAGGAGACATTGGGCTGTTTATTGCACTAGTCCCCAAAGTTTTATAATATTTTTTTCTCAAAACTTTAAGGACTTTTATTGAATTTTGATAGGTTGGTTCATTAAAATGAGTGTCCAAACGTTTTAACTACAAATTATAATCTACAGAAGTAGTAATTTTGATTTTAAAAATTTATAATGATTATTTACATGATTATTAAGACTTCTTATGCTCTCAGTTTTGTCCATATTAAGACCATTGTGCAAATATAAAGATATCAATCATATCTAATGAATATTTACATGATTATTCAGACCTCCAATCACAAGTGTTTAAGGAAAGGGATAACATTTTCAAGAAAAAAATTTAAAAATATTTTACTTGCATCCATTTTAAAAAATGCAACAGTAGCCCTTTTCTAGTATCAGATACCCAGACAAATCTCTATAACTAAATAGGCAAATTTTCTTCGATATTGATGATGATCCTCCCTGTCCTTATGTCCATATGTGAGTAAGATCTTAATTTTAGATTTCTTTTCTTAGTGATAATATTCCTTTACATTTTCGTAGACCACAAACAAATTTCATACTGAATAGTCCTACAGGCAGGGGCGTCCAAGCTTTTTATTTTGGGGGGGTAAAAATTTTTGAAGGGGGGGGTAATTCGTTTTTGGGGGGGGTAAAATGGCGCGCGAAGCGCGCCGCAATTTTTTTTTACCCCCCCCAAAATTTTTACCCCGGGGGTAAAATTTGCTTGGGGGGGGGGGGTAATTACCCCCCCTGAAATCTGTTGGCAGGGGTAAATTTAGTTTACCCCCCCTAAGATTTACCCCCGGGGTAAAATTTTTGGGGGGGAGAATTTAAATTTTATTAAATATATAGTATCAAAAATTTTGGGGGTGCCTACGGCACCCCCAAAATCGTTTGGGGGGGGTAATCGCCCCATTACCCCCCCCCCCTTGGACGTCTATGCCTACAGGGATGGCTTTCTGATGCTGAAAAATTTTTTTGATTTGTAAATGTATTAGGGGAGTTGTATGGTTTACTTTTTGGCCCCTATGGACAAACAAAGCTGGAATTAATCTTATGATATATTTAATTATACAGTAAAGGCTGTCTATAATACGATGCGATAAATAACTGTTTTTTTTTATTGTAACTTCATAAGATGATAATTATGAAACTCGGTTTAATAGAGCAGCTGTAATCCATTATAATTGAGAAAAATCTGTGTAACCTCTTTTGGTTTCATAACATATTGTTAACACTTTAATATAAATATTTACAGTAATATAACACTAGGAAAGAGGCTCCTACAGAAGAAATATACTGTTACAGTATGATTTTCTATAACTATAGTATTTACATTAGTTTTTATTAGGAGGTATACTATAAATTCCGCAAAACAGTCATTTTAAAAAACGCAATATCACAATATTAATACATTATTATGTACTAGCGTCTAAACCCTAGCATCTAGATGCTCTGTATTTGAAGGGAAGATACGTAAAATAGCCTAAAACCAGGCTACCAAGACTAGAATTATAATAGCCTAAAACAAACCCAGGACCAATATAAAGCTTACCTAAATTGAAGAACTCAGTGGTTCAGTGGTTATTGAAATCTTAAGCTGCAGACTAAAAAACCTTACTACTTTATATAAGAGGATAAGACTATTATAATCGTCAATCTCTTAATAGCTAATGTTTAAATAATCACAAAAAGTGTTATATCCAATTATCAAAATAGTATTTCTTTATAATGACAAAAATCAAACTTGCCAACATAACAAAATCAAATATAATTTGAGCATTTAATTTTTAGGCGAAAATAAATGGGACACCTTATGGGGGAATATTTCTTTAACTACTTACAACCCGAATCAGGGATCTTAGGGGATGGACAATGGACGATGATTTTAACTACTCGTTTTCCCAATCGTGATAGACAAAATCCTTATACTAAAGTAACAGGATGTGTGTCTGTGTGTTTGCGTGTTTGTGTGTTTGTTTGTACCGAAGGATCTCGCTAACCGCTGAACCGATCGGGTTCTCCTTAACAGGGTAGCTTCTCATAGGTCCCAGGAAGGTTTATAAATATTTTCTTAGGGGTGGGACACCCCCAACCCCCCCCAAAAAAAAAAAAAATTTTTTTTTTACTTTTTCTTTTAAAATCTAAAATAAGAAATTGGGTTATTAAATTCGACTCCTCAAGTGCCCCTAGAGGCACTAGGGGCGTAGCCGCTAGTTGTATATAATGTAAATCAAACAGTAAAAAAGTTTGAACACTGTTATTTTGTACAAGTCAATCATGATTCAATATTAATTTCTAAAGATGATGAATTTATTAGTTTATTGTATCTTCCTCCCTGACTTACAATACATATTATATTTATTTATTTCTATTAGACTTATAAGAAAGAGTTGTTGTTGTTGAAATGATTTATTCGTTTTACAGAAAAAAATCATACATAATATAATAAGTAAAATACGAAAAAAAACATAATAATCTAACTACACAATTCAAATATTAATGTTTCATTTGGTTTGATGTTTAAGTTTCAGTTTGTTAGAGTTGATTGGTTTGATTGATAGCAAGCATTTTGGGCCGGAGTAGGTTAATGAAGTTGGTGGGTTCCCAGTTTCAGCTTACTGGGCTCATTTGGGGACTTACAAAATTGATGAAAAGTCAAAATTGCAAGGCAGTCTTATAATAAAAAAGACTACAAAGGTTCTTGCCAAAGGATATGATTTTATTAAAGTGTTTTCTTTTTGGTCTGTCAATCTGTCTGTTATATATCGTTCGTTTAATTTATCTCTCTCTTTCTTTCTCTCTCTCTCTCTCTCTCTCTCTCTCTCTCTCTCTATTTCTTTCCTTTTTATATTTCCTTTTAAGTATTTCTCATTTCTTTATTTTCAATTTTTTAAACCCTTTTCTTGTTTGTAAAACCAATCTCAAGTCACTCTAGTAGATGCTAACTCTAATAGACATATTGACTTTTTCTTTCAACCATAACTCTCTCAATTTTTCATATCTCGCCTGGATGTCATTACGAATATTACATAGTTTGTCAATTTGAAAAGATCAATAGTTAAGTCCTCAAGGGATTTACACGTTAAATCCAGGGATCTATAGGGACAAGACATTGGCTAATAAATTGGTGCACATCCCCAAGGAAGAAACACAAAATTGCCCCTTCTTTAAATTACTGTCTGCAGTGGTTGAAACGTTTGGACACTCAACTCAATGAAACAACCTATCAAATTCACTAAAGCCCCCAATGTAGTAAAGCCAACAAATAAAACATTATATAAAACTTTGGGGACTAGTGTAATAAACAGCCCATTGTTCCCCCCCCCCCTCTCTCTCTCTCTGCGTAAAATCCCTTTCTTTAAAGAATAACAAAATAGCCCTACACTCAACACATAAAATTTGACATTAAACAGAGGGAGAAAGAGGACAGTGGGCTGTTTATTACAGTAGTCCCTAAACTTTTATATAACATTTTCTTATTTGTTGGCTTAACAACTTTTGCTGAATTTTTATTAGTTGTGTTATTAAGTTAAATGCCAAACGTTTCAACCTTTAATTTTAATGTACAGAAGGGGTAATTTTGTGTATTATCAATGGGGATTTGCATAAATTAATCAGCCATTGTCTTATCCCTTTAGATCCCTGCATTAAACAAGAACAATTATGGCTATAAGTAGGGCATCTAGAAACTTTTAGAATCTATGAATACATGTTTATTAATGCACTAGCGGCTGCGCCCCTAGCATTCAGAAACTCGATGGGTATAGCAACTTATAAACAAAAATATTTCATACTTTAAATGTATGTTAAATACACCTATTTTTTTTTCTTATTTTGTAATTTGTAATTCGTATTTATTACAAATGTATAAAAATTTATAAATTCATGGTTTTTTTCATCTAAAAACTAAAACTATGGGCCCTTGTCTATAATATTTTGTTTTAAAAGTATTTTTCCCTCCTGGTAATTTAGCCTAATGCATAGTATTCAAATATCAAAATTTATCTTGAAAATTAAATTAGCCTTGTAACAAGAATGAGAACATTTAGGTGCAGCGGAGATTGATATGCCAAAGCAAAATTTTCAACTTTATGTGAATCAAGGGATTTGCCACTGGATGTGAAATCAATATTCTCTATAATTCTTAGTTGTGAAATATTGCCTGTGGGGAAGGTAGGAAAAGTTTTGCCTTTAGAAGAAATTAAAAATTTTGTAATATCTGACATTAGTTCTTGGTAAATATAACGAGGAAGGATTTTAATTAAATAAAGTTTCTTGCATATCTTCTTCCTTAATTTTAAAAAAATATACCCAACTTTTTTGAAATTAGGAGATGGTTGGGTTAAAGTGGGCTGGGTATTCAATTTTGGACGTGTTTAAATTCAATTACACATTGGACACGCTGTAAATTATTTGGACCAAGATTTATTAGGCAGGCGCAAGCCCAGCAGTAGTGACATAGAGTCTGAAAAATATTTAAATATTATATGTTGAAATAGTAATTTATCGCATCATATTTCAGACATCTTTCAGCGGATATTAGAGTGAAAAATTATGGATGTAAGTATGTATTTCAAGTAAGATTTTATGAACGGCTTTATAATTATTAGGGGGGTGCTAAGTATTGGTTTAGACTACTTATCAAGTAAATAAATTTAACTCTTTGATTTTATGTACTTTATCTTTAAGTCCTAACCAGTAGAACTTTAGTATTTTAGAATAAAGATCTCTGTCTTTGTAGAAAATAGACTTGGTACATAATGTTTTCATTTAGGCTATGGCGATAGGGTTCAGGCGATTTTTCAAATTTCCAATAAACTAATTTTAGTGTTTCAGTTTTGATTAAAGAAATTTCAATCATATAATGAGGCTAGTTTCTACAGAAAATCAAAAACATGAAATTATCCAAATAGATTGAAATCGATAATTTCGGGCTTTTGCAGATATCAAACAGAAATGTTCAAGTTTTAAGTCTTCGTTTTAGATATGCATCAATTTGTCGTCCATTGTTTTATCTTTTATGATCCTTGCTAATCTTTCATATTTTCGCCATAGCCCACAAACTTATTTAGGCAAGTTTCAGGAATAAATATTCCCTTAGATCTTAAATTGAACAATAAATTTCATCTTTCAAACTAAAATAATTTTAACTTTCAATGTTGCGCTACTTGAAAAAACCGTCCCGACTAAGTGAAACCCATATATAGCCTGAAATTTGCCTGCTAAAAGCATTTAAATTGTATCGTAACGCCGAAGCAAAATTAAATTTTTCTATTATTGAGTTTTTAACGCAATTTCCACGCGGTCTATTTCAGCTAGAACATAGACATTTATTCATAAAAATCAATTCTAGAACATTGCATTCTCAGCTTAAAAATTAAATTTTGTCCTTGGAAGGTTTTATGCCATTTCCCGCGTAGGTAAAGCAACTGCTGTTTAACTAAGGGTACGTACAGAAGTTAGACAATTGAAGCATTTTCAAAAGAAAAAAATGGCATAAATTATTTGGGCTGGCTTGCTCGCTCACTGTGCCTTATTGAGTCCTTGCTATTCTAGATTATTTATTAGGCTTTATTTTACTATTTCTAAATATGATCTGAAAGAAATAATTTCCTTTCCAATAGTTTTGTACTTTTAGCCTGGGAGAAAGATTAATTTACATTATAAAAGTATATTCATATCCTTATTTTTGTGTTACTTTAAACCTCTAACACTTTGATTTCACAACTTTTGAACTTTTGTCCCCATCTCAAAGTAAGGCAACTTAATTAGATTTTAAACGAAAACTTTTGCAAAAATTGAATGTTTTTTAATTTAAACGATTTTTTTGTAGTCTGAGAATTTTTGGACGTTTGAAGTTTTAACGATGACAATTTTGTCCATTTCTCGCGTAGCTTGCTAAAAGTCACATGTAAGTAAATTGTAGGATCGGCAGTTATAAGAGCAAAGCCTATTAAACATAAGATGATAAAACACTTATGATTTTTTTAATTCAAACTAAAAAAGTAGTAAGATCGTAGACAAAATAAACACACAAGGTTTCTTGTTAAGCACTGAAACCTCAACCCCTAATTTGTACTCTAAGTCCGGTTAGGTTAGGATATATTGGGTAAATAGGTTGCCCCGTAGGATTCGAGCACCACATATATAATTCTAACAGTTTAAGGGCCCTCTCTAGGAGGTGGACATTGAAAAAAAAGGCCACATCCCACCTCATTATTTTTTTTTCAAAAAGAAAATAGGGGATTATCAGTTCTTGCAACCGTAAAAGCACCTAAAAATTCTTTGTAACTCTAACAGACAGACATTTAAAACTTGTAGTGAAGTTCCGTCTCTTAAAAACAGTCTATCAAAGATGGATTAATCTTATTATAATATATTTATGCATGTAGGTCATGAAGACATACATTTTAAGGAACCTCGTGATTTGGTATGGTTAGAGTACAAAATCCAGATTCCATCAAATTATTGGATCTAGGGACCAAATAAAGGTGTTTGTAGGCCTCTTATTTTGAGATATTTTAATAAGAAGCCATTTTATTAAAGTTTCTGATCAGTAATTTCATATATATATATTTTTAATCAAAACGTTGGGATCATTTTCCCGGCTTTGCATATCATACCTTTATAAATACCCCTTTAAGTTACCTTTAATTTTTCTTCATATTTTTCAATATATTATGCCCTGGTTTCTGTTCTCAAACTTGTCCAAACTCTGTGGATCCCTACTACAGACTTGACATAATTATATACAAATCATTCACATCTATATTTCCCCATTTTGATTTCATCTCTAGTTGAGATGAAATGCACATTTTATGACGAACATCAAACCAAATTCTATATAGCTTCGTTCCTCTAATTCTCAATTTTACAATAATGATATTTCCAGAATGACTTCGAAATCGATTAATATACGTTGGATTAGAACCGGTTCAAAGCCATAATGAAGAATCATGTATAGCATTGTTTTAAAGACAATTTTCAACGAGTTCAAAATAAAAATCATAAAATCAATAATGAGGAGCCCAAGGCCCGGGATGACAAAACTGGTTTTAGAAGCATTCAACCTTGGTGCAATAGTCTTTTTTTAAATCAGCGTTCAGCATAAAATGTTCTTGATCCCTTTAATCGTATGGGTGGTACAAATCATCTGACTATGTCTATCTTAGTTTAAAGGATAAGGTATTAGAAGAAAAAAAGTTGCATAAAACCATAATAAGCGTCCATGCAAATTGCAAAGCGTTTAGAAGTTTTAGATATACCATAACACACAAATAAAAATTGGTGATTTATTTATAAAAGCTTCAAAAGAAGAATGATTAAGAATCTCTTTCTAATTAATTTTCTTGGTTTGATTATCCCTATAAGCCTTGCTGTTTATTCGTAGTGTCGTGATGCCAATTATAGATGGGAGTTTTGGCACATATGATTAGTATGGTGTTTATACATACACACAATTATAGATGGGAGTTTTGGCACATGTGATTAGCAAGGTGTTTATACATACACACAATTATAGATGGGAGTTTTGGCACATATGATTAGTATGGTGTTTATACATACACACAATTATAGATGGAAGTTTTGGCACATATGATTAGTATGGTGTTGATACATACACACAATTATAGATGGAAGTTTTGGCACATATAATTAGCATGGTGTTTATACATACTCACAATTATAGATGGAAGTTTTGGCACATATGATTAGTATGGTGTTGATACATACACACAATTATAGATGGGAGTTTTGGCACATATGATTAGCATGGTGTTTATACATACTCACAATTATAGATGGAAGTTTTGGCACATATGATTAGTATGGTGTTTATACATACACACAATTATAGATGGGAGTTTTGGCACATATGATTAGTATGGTGTTTATACATACACACAATTATAGATGGGAGTTTTGGCACATATGATTAGTATGGTGTTTATACATACACACAATTATAGATGGAAGTTTTGGCACATATGATTAGTATGGTGTTTATACATACACACAATTATAGATGGAAGTTTTGGCACATATGATTAGTATGGTGTTGATACATACACACAATTATAGATGGAAGTTTTGGCACATATGATTAGTATGGTGTTTATACATACACACAATTATAGATGGGAGTTTTGGCACATATGATTAGTATGGTATTTATACATACACACAATTATAGATGGGAGTTTTGGCACATATGATTAGTATGGTGTTTATACATACACACAATTATAGATGGGAGTTTTGGCACATATGATTAGTATGGTGTTTATACATACACACAAATATAGATCTTTTTAACTAATAGATATGCATGAAATAGATATTTGCTATTTCTTTTTATTTGTAACTTTAAGAGCGCACCGATTAGCATCTTAGGTGGAATATTTCAACATTAAGCATATCATCAATTTATTATCATAAACATTAATATACAATACATATTGTCTTGTCAAATTTGAACAAGAATAATTATGTCTATAAGTAGGGCTATAATGATATTGATATTGAAATTTTAAAAATTTATATAGGTTTGTCATTCCTTATTATAAAGTAAAAGGATCTTTGTCTGTCTGTGTGTACATGATGATCTCGCTAACCACCATATCGAAATGGTTTTCCTTTACAGGGTAGCTTCTTATAGGTCCTGAGACGGTTTATAAATATTTCAGGGAAGGGTACCATCACCCTCCCAAGAGAAATCGGCAAAAGAAAAAAAAATAACCCCCCCCCCTCCAAAAAAAAGCGTAAGCTTTTTGTGTCTGTAGCGATGGATGTCGCTAACTGCTGGGGGGGGGGGGGGGGGGGGTATATATATATTAACTTACTTTTAAGGTTTTTACTTTAAGAAGCAATAGATGAAAAATATTTCTGCCTAATAAAAAAACCTTTTATGATTAAAAAAATACAGAGGACTTTTATATCAAGTTGGGAAAAATTACAAAATTACAAATGCCATTTTCAAGAAAGACCATCAGTTAATATAGCATTATTTTACTGTTTAAAATTGATAACTAACGGCCACATTAATAATCTAAAAATCTAACTAATTCCCTCAAATTAAACCCCTTTTTTCCACAAGAAAAATAACTGAAAAAAGTCTTGAAGCTATGTTCACATTAAATTTAAGATATATAAAAATGGCTGTTTTAAAATTTAGTTGATGTATTGCTGTAGTAAGGTATCAATCATCGTAGAGCCGCAAATAGAATTAGTAGCCGAGCTACAGAGTTGCCACCATAGACTTAACACTAAGCATATATTGGAAATTATATTTATATTTGGGGGCCACAGGTATCGTGCAAAGTCTTTTACAATTTAAAAACTAGCAAAACTTGCTAGTGTATGATAGGATGCTAACTTTTGGTAGCCACAGGACACATGAAAAGATATCTAAGGAATTTTTAGCATTTAAAAAAATTTGTACCACCATAGATTAGTAATAACTAGTTGCTTCGCCCTCAATTTTTTTGGGGGGAGGAAAATATTCTAGCACCACCTAAAGACAATTTTAAGTTTTCTCAGAAAAACAAAAGTAATGCACATTAGCAATTATCCAAGATCTTTAGCTTTAGATAAAAAACTAACTTCTTTATATTTTAGGATAATTGTTAAATTTGGTGAAAAAAGAGCACATCAAATTTCTGAGAAATATAAATAAGTTTAATAAATAAATTTAATATTAGCTGATATTATTTGTTAGCTCTTTAATATCTATAAATCCAACAATAAGCAAGAAAGCTACAGGCATTTTAGTTATACTAATGGCTAAGTGACATAAAGAAACTTCCAAATTATAGAGGAGCTGTGCTAATGTTTTTTTTTCAGCTAAAATATGTCCAATCTATTTAATAGTTTTACTCTGAAACTATTTTGTTCTGTGTTGTCGCCATGGGCTGATTGAATAATCGTATCTCGCGCGGTAAAACACTTCCTTATAAAACAGTCAATATAATCTAAAACTTTAAGGGAAGCCTCATGTTGGCCCTTGAAAGTTTTCAAAGATACTTTTAATAGCAAAAGATTTTTTGGATTTTAAACGAATTTTTGTGTTGTTTATTAACCGATACTTTTCAGGTTGAAAGCTTTTGTTGATATTTGAAAGGATATATTCCATAGACATCCAAGGGGGGGGGGGGTAATGGGGCGATTACCCCCCCCACCCCCAAAATTTTTTCATTTTATCCCCCCCCCTTTTAAAATTTAACCCTACCCTGGGGGTGCCGTATGCACCCCCAACCATTTAGGGGGGGGTATTTACCCCCCCAAACAATTTTTGGGGGGTAAATACCCCCCCAAAATAAAAATTTTTTTGCGCGCTTCACGCACATTTTTAATACTAAATATTTAATAAAATTTAAATTACCCCCCCCAAAAATTTTACCCCGGGGGTAAATTTTGAGGGGGGTAAACTAAATTTACCCCTTCCAACAGATTTCAGGGGGGGTAATTACCCCCCCCCCCCCCCAAGCAAATTTTAACCCTGGGGTAAAAATTTTGGGGCAGGGTAAACAAAAATTTCGGCGCGCTTCGCGCGCCATTTTACCCCCCCCCCCAAATACGAATAACCCCCCCCTTAAAAATTTTTAACCCCCCCCCCAAAGAAAAAGCTTGGACGTCTATGATTTATAACTAATAAAGAAAACTTGACTAAAGCTATCTCAAATTCATGGCAAATAAAACTTTTCTATAAAACAAACATCTATATTTTTATGCTTTCCCACAAAGTACCTTTTGAGCTGGGAACCACCTTCTTTTTTATGAAAATAAATATTCTAATTAAGTTATTCCTGTGCATTACTCCAGATTGATTTCCTAACCCTATGGGGCTTGCAATTGCGGTGCCCAATTTAACTAACCTAACCTGAGCTTAAGCACTAAATAAATATATGAAAAACTGAACCACCCCCCAACACTCACTTTTTCCAATTCAGGAAAGATTGGATTATCCTTTACTTAGCCAAGCCTCTTAAGACTAAGAAATAGATCAAGAAACCACTAAATTTTGCTAAAAGTAAAATTTTATGCATTGCAAAAACATGCGCATTAAATGCCGCGCTCTGCAATGTTAATCACCTGTGTACAAAAATGCCGCCATAGATTTTTTTGATGAATTATTGTTTTTCTCAGAAGCTTTTTTTGCAAAATATTTGGTATTTTAGGATAATATCTTAACTGAAAACATTAACTTTTTAGGAAGAATATAATATCCTCATAATAAAGTAACAGGATCTCTTTGTGTGTGAGTGTGCACTGAAGATTCTGTCTAACCACCGAAGCAAAATGGTTTTCTTTTTTATATTGCAGCTTCCCATGGGTCATGGGAAGATTCATAACTATTTTGGGGTAGGGTAACAACAACCTCCCAAGAGTAATCACCCAAAGAAAAAAATTACCCCCTCAAATTTTTTTTAACTTTTTTTAGCCGCTAGTTTAGTAATAAGTAAATAAAATCTACTTTTATTGTTTTATTAGCTAAATAAATGAAAATGATTTTAAAGGTTTAATTAAACTATAATTATGATATTCTACTAATGCTCTGAATTTTTTTTTATAGGTTTTATGTTGATCTTTGTATTCCTTAGATGCTAGTTATTTTATCCTTTGTTTTTCAGGTTCAGAGCAGGTTTTTTGCCATTTGACAGAAGCTTTACAAAGTGTCTCAAAAAATAAGCCATGTGACGTCATACAAATTAGGGATGAGAGGAGAAGTGGGAAAGAAAATCCCTAAAAAAGAGATTGATGGTCTCTCCTTTTTATGACGTGACATGGCTGATTTTTTCAATTATTTTCAACAAAAAAATGTAAAAGATTATTTTCAAATATAATTTCACTTTAATGAAAGAAAAAGAACAATTTTGTCGGGTTAAAAGCAATCATGAAATAATCAAAATATTTCTTTTCTAAAGTATAAGAAATAATTTCTTAAAGTAAAGCTTTTCAATTTTTAGAATTTGTTCGTCCGACTGTACGGATAACTCTAATTGTATGTTATTGTTTAGGCATGTCAAAAATGTCTTAGATATTTCAAACCTTGCACAACTATTCTTGTGGTAATATGGTATAATAAAAGAGTAGTCAAATTCTTGGTTAATATCAGTACGTAATATTTAAATAAGCACTTTCTCCATTTACTTTGGTAACTCCTTGTACTATTAGGCACACTGTAATCTTAGTGTACAAGTAAGTTTTTATCTGATGAGCTTCTCTTATATGTTTGTTGACATCCTTGTAGAGTTGCAAAGCTATAAAAGTAATATTATTGTTTGTTTTTAATCATAGAGTCCTGTCATACAAAGATGTTAAAAAAAGTAGTACATGAAAAGATAATTGTTTTAATTTTTTTATGATATTATTTTCCATGAACTTAAAAACTAATAATGATACACAAAATTGCCCCTTCTGTAGATTACAATTAGTGTTGGACACTCAAATCAATGAGCCAACCATTTAAAATTCAATAAAAGTCCCCAAGTTATTATGCCAACGTATAAGAAAACGTTATTAAAAGAGTTTGGGGAATATTAAAATACACAGTCCAATGTTCCCTCACTCCTTGTGAATTATCAATCATAGCTGTACGTTACCACAACAAAGTAAGTTAAAGAAACTGGCTATGTCGTACGTCTTCTTTGTTTATTCACGATTTCTACTGTCTTTTTAACTCTTCAAATATCCATTCTATATTTCATACTTTATTTTCAAAACTTTGGAAACTATTGATGATTTTTTTGCCATTTACGGAAAGAGCATTTTGATTGGAAATAAAGTTTGGATCAGAACGGTTTTACAATGTACGATGGTAATTATGCATTTTGTAGCTCTCAAGGCTTCTGGTGGCAAATCAGCTGACTGCAGAAAAGAAATTTTCTCTAGTCGTATATTCCTTTTCTCGTATTCATTCAAATCCGGTGGATAGGAACCGGTTCTCATCCATACGATAAAACTATGTCTAGCACCGTATTATATCCAGCTTTCTACGAATATAAAAATGTACAATCATAAGATTTAAACCAGTTTTTTTAGCCGGTGCCTCCGGCACCTCGGGACTAAAAAAACTAGTTTTAATCTTATAATTGTACATTCTATATCCGCGGAAAGCCGTTTATAATACAATGCGAGAAATAACTATTATATTGTTTAATCTTGGATATTTCATATTATTTGCAGGCCATTATATATGCTGAATCTGATTACAACTGTGCGTCCAGCCGTTTGGCAACTAGCAGCTTCAAAGTCGTAGAAATTACCATACTTTGATGGTATATAACCAGTTGTCCGAGAATGTACACAAGTATAAAAAGTACAAGATCAAATTACCACTAAAATACTGATTCTTAAGGAAAATAAATTGTACAAATTAAGATCCTTACTTTGTCCTTTATCCTTACTTCGTATTTCCAACATGATCCAAAGCTGTTACTTAAATAGCGGCAGTTGCTATTTTTATCAGAAATCACTAGATTTTGATTTGCTCGGAAAAAGCAATCAAAAGAAGGGTACATGGATAAGGGATTTGGCAATTAAAGAAAGCTTTGGTAAGTTATGATTACAGTTTCTTTTGAATGTGTTGCTTTTATTTGGACATAGAATGCTTTTAAAAACTATTGGCAAAACTATTGGTAAAAAGTTGGCAGAAATTATTTTATTTTCAGGTACCTTATCCCTTGGCCCTGGTGTTAAAGGGAAGGATAAATGAAGAGGGAATTAAAAGATGGTTTTGTCCAAGCATAGCTATTCTATATCTAATCTTCTTCTTCATATTTTAGAAATAGTTTTGAATAATTGAGTTAAATCATAATAAAAAATAAAGGTGTAACAATAAAAGGATTAAATTAGTTATAATTAATAATTAGTGATAGTGATTATTATATTTTCTTTGATTCTTAAAAAAAAATATTACTTTTTGGAAGAACTAAGTATAGTCCCTTTCGTAACATCGCACCTTATGGGGCGATTCTTCGTATTTTTCACAGTAGCTTTTCTTCTATTTCTAGCCCCTGCTGGGGGCTCTAACCCTGCGGGGCCAATTACCCAACCCTTTGGGGCAATCACCTAACTTAATATAACCTAACCTAGCCTAAAATAACCTACAAAAGCCATTTTGAAAATACGACGAATCGCTCCTTATGGGACGATGTTACGAAAGGGACTATTCCCGAACTACTTTATACGATCTTTTCATCAGTTTTAAATTCTACGCAATATCAACTCAAAATATATACCAGATAAAATATTTATGTGTATGATGCTTTTATACACCAAAAGATTTTCTAGTTTTCATGTTTCACAAATATTCATCTTCTAGGGCTGCTTTTTGTTATATGAATTATAGTTAATAGTTTGTTGTTTTGCGCTACTACAAGATTGAGTCATCCTTGTTTTTTTTGGTGAAGCAATGTGATGGAATGAAATGATTGCGTGCTAAAAGAGTTAGTTCCCCCCCCCCTCCAATCAAAAATATTTATTTCACTCTTTTTATAACTTTTTCATTAGATGATTTTCGCTTTTTATTACTTTTAAAACTATTTTTGATTGTTTGTTTTTCATTCTTATTTATTATTAATTGTATTTGATTTTAAATCAAGGATGACAGCATTCATGAGGAGAGTAATAACAAAATTTAACAATTTATAAAGAACTTACAGTCTAAAAGATGGATAAATCAAATTATTATTGAGAGCCAACGTTTTATAAAAATTTTTATGCTCGTTAAAGGAATATTCGCAAAAAAAATATTGGATCCTGGAAAGAAAACAAAGTAGCGGGTTTCTCCTATTCCTAGCCCCTTTGGGAGGCTCTAACCCTGCGGGGCAATCATCAATATTTACCTAACCTAAAATAACATATCAAAAGCTACTGTGAAAATACGTCGAAACCCGCTATTTCGTTTTCTTTCAACAATCCAAATAATTAAGTGTATCTTAAATAGCAGCTGAGAAAATCAGGGTTTCTTTGGACCGAAAAACATTTGTAAATATAGAATAGCGATGCTATGTTATATTAAAATAATTTAAACTACTCATTTTAATTTTAGATTACTCAATTTTAAAATTAGCTACCCAAACATTCATCTATTTTCATCTATGACTGCAATAAGAATTATAATATTATTCTATACTTTTTGATTGGATTTCTTGTCAATAAAATATGCAAAAATCAAATATTTTATAAATGACTTTATTTGCAAATTACCAATTTAATGGAGATTTAAATGTAACCTGAATTGCGAAAACAAAGTCGCGATTTAAATAAAAATTTCTTTTTTTATTTGTTATATTATATTGGTACTAGCGGCTTCACCCCTAGCCTCTGGTGCTGCCATTCATTTTGAAGTAAATGCCTAAAAACAATTTTTTTTTTGGGGGGGGGGGTAGATTAGAGCCCATTCGGTTCAGCGGTTACCGTGATCTTAAGCTTCAGACGGACAGATAGACATCGTTCTACTTTGTATAATAGATACTATAAAATATTTGTTGTCAGGAATTTAAAAAGCTTTCGATTGTCGTATTGCCCATCTCAATTAGGGACTTAGTGGCAAGGAAAACGTGAAAATCTAGGAATCGATCTGGCAACCCAAGTAGTAGAAACTTTGTGAAATCATGTAGAATGTGAACATTTCAAATCCCTGAAAAATCTTGAATATAAGTCGAGATATATGGATATTATTCTTTGATTTAGCTGAACCTATCAGACATACTTCTTTGGAGCTGATTATTCCTTGTTTTAACTGAACCTATCAGACATACTTCTATGGAGCTGATTATTCCTTGTTTAGCTGAACCTATCAGACATACTTCTATGGAGCTGATTATTCCTTGTTATGGCTGAACATATCAGACATATTTCTATGGAGCTGATTATTCCTTGTTCAGCTGAACTTATCAGACATACTTCTATGGAGCTGATTATTCCTTATTCAGCTGAACTTATCAGACATACTTCAATGGAGCTGATTATTCCTTATTCAGCTGAACTTATCAGACATACTTCTATGGAGCTGATTATTCCTTGTTATAGCTGAACTTATCAGACATACTTCTAAGGAGCTGATTATTCCTTGTTATAGCTGAACTTATCAGACATACTTCTAAGGAGCTGATTATTCCTTGTTTTAACTGAACCTATCAGACATACTTCTATGGAGCTGATTATTCCTTGTTATGGCTGAACCTATCAGACATACTTCTATAGAGCTGATTATTCCTTGTTATAGCTAAACCTATCAGACATACTTCTATAGAGCTGATTATTCCTTGTTTTATCTGAACCTATCAGACATACTTCTATGAAGATTATTATTCCTTGTTATAGCTGAAACTATCAGACATACTTCTATGGAGCTGATTATTCCTTGTTATAGCTGAACCTATCAGACATACTTCTATGGAGCTGATTATTCCTTGTTATAGCTGAACCTATCAGACATACTTCTATGGAGCTGATTATTCCTTGTTATAGCTGAACCTATCAGACATACTTCTATGGAGCTGATTATTCCTTGTTTAGCTGAACCTATCAGACATACTTCTATGGAGCTGATTATTCCTTGTTATAGCTGAACCTATCAGACAGACTGGAACCAAAGCATAAAAAATCCACCAGGAAAGAATATGAGGTCAAAGGGATAGGGCATAAAAAATAAAGTCTATATCATGTATCTTTAAATAAAAACAGGGTTGTCCTTTAACCTTTTTTAAATTGATGAATTGTCTAACTGTAATGAAACTTGGTGCAATAATTGACAATACATTGATTTACATCCCAACTTATGAAAAAAAAAATTACCCCAAAGTTATAATAATTGGTTGAAAAGTTTGGAAAATGCTAGTTTAAGCCAACCAACTAAGATTTAATGAGAGTATACACAGTTTTTGAGTCAGCGAATGTGAGAACGTATTTTTAAACATTATAAAACTTTTTTTGGAGGGTGGAATCTGTAATATCCCTGGAATGAAAGCTCCAGACTTGATGAAACTTTCATGATTTAAAGTTGAACACAAATAAATTAATAGTTATTTCTCGTATCGTATTATAAACGGCTTTCCGCGGATATAGAATGTACAATTATAAGATTAAAACTAGCTTTTTGTAGCCCCGAGGTGGCGAAGGCACCGGCTAAAAAAACTGGTTTTAATCTTTTGATTGTACATTTTATATTTGTAGAAAGCTGGATATGATACGATGCTAGACATAGTTTTTTCGTATGGATGAGAACCGGTTCCTATCCACCGGATTCGAATGAATACGAGAATAGTTATTTCTCGCATCGTATTATAAACGGCTTTCCGCGGATATAGAATGTACAATTATAAGATTAAAACCAGTTTTTTAGCCCCTAGGTGCCGTAGGCACGGGCTAAAAAAAACTGGTTTTAATCTTATGATTGTACATTTTTATATTCGTAGAAAGCTGGATATAATACGATGCTAGACATAGTTTTTTCGTATGGATTAGAACCGGTTCCTATCCACCGGATTCGAATGAATACGAGAAATATTTTTACAACTATTAGGTGGTATATCATGTCCACATATTTACATTATATAATACAAGTAGAATAATGTCTGTCTGTTTGTTTGATTGTCCGTACATAAATCTGTCTATCCAATTGAATGAAAAGATAACAGCAAAGCTATTCATGAGTTGTCAGACAATTTTATGTTTTTAAATCAAATAAAGTAGAAAGGTTTTTTTTGTCTGTAGCTTAAGATTTCGATAAATGGATAACCGATTTAATTCTCTATTTTAGGGATGGATAGATAGATAGATAAGAGTTAAGACTCTAGGGGCTAGGTGTCGCTTCGGGTACTAGACCTCCACGCACCTTGAAATATACATGCAATACTTATGATTGCGTTGTAAAGCGTCCATTCACCCATCAGACAACCAACTCTCTGAGATGCACAACTGTGCATGGTAGCGAGTTGCGCCTGTTTTGGGCCATGGCATTCTCCCCACTCTAACTATTTACGTCGCGCATCTGACATAGTAGCAGTGGGAATTATAGAATTATAGAAAGTACAATTATAAGATTAAAACCAGTTTTTTAAAGTCCCGGGGTGCCGAATGCACGGGCTATAAAAACTGGTTTTAATCTTATGATTGTACATTTTTATATTCGTAGAAAGCTGGATATAATACGATGCTAGACATGGTTTTTTCGTATGGATGAGAACCGGTTCCTATCCACCGGATTTGAATGAATACGAGAAAATACAGGATGATATTGAAATGTCTAAATTCAACAATCTTATCCATCATTTACGGACGAACGGAAAGACAACTCCCGCAAAAACATAAGCTTTGCAAGTAGCTACTCTTGTGGAATAAATGTTTGTTTTAACTTAATAATTAATAACAACAGAAATATGCACATAATTAGATGGTATTTCAAAAGGAAACTTCAGTACTTTTGTATTAAATAATAATAGTAAACACTTTTTCCAATTTTTTCCTGTAACAAGGATGACAATATCCATAAAAGCGAAGCACTGAAACGTTAGGACAAACGGACATTAACACTTGTATAGTGTCTGAACTGAATAATCAGAATATAGAAGTATAAGAGTCAAAGCAAAATTGTAAGTAAATTTGTTGAAAAACTGGATAATGTTTATGGACATACTTACATTTTTGGGACTTGATTATAGAGTTGCTTTGCTTATAATATTGTTCTTTGTTGTTCCAGGAATCAATATACCAAAAATCAGATCAAACGGATAATTAGATCTCATAAAAATTTGTTGTTAAAAAAGTAGAAAAATCAACATGTTTAAAATGGACGTACGGACATTCTGGTAATGATTATAGAGTTGCTACGCTTTCTAAATCGTACCTAACTACTACAGGAATCATCATACAAAGTTTGAAATCGATAGGACAATTCTAACATGCCTAAATTAACGAATAAAAGCTATCTATCTCGGACGGACGGACGTACGGACGGCCGGGCGGACGTACGGACCGACCCTAATTATAGAAAAGCTTCGCTTTTAAAAAGTATCATGCAGAATGTCTTTCTTATTAAAGTAAAAATATGAAATAGAAAAAAAGGTCACCTGAATGAAAAAGTCTACATTATTACATTATATGTATTAGTTATTTATCGCATCGTATTGAAGACAACTTTCTATTTACCTTTAAAAATTTTATTTTACCATCCGTGAAAACTTTGAATATGTTACAAAACGATACATGATTTTTCAGTATGACTCTAGTGATCGACTTTAATGCCATACTTGAAATGTTAAAGTATAGAATGTCCTTTTAATGTTTAAATTTATTTTATAATTGATATTTAGATGTTATTTAATTTGTAAGTACAGGCTTTCATCTAAATAACTGTTTATGCTAAATACACTAAACAAATATTTTGGTAAATTTTTTGGTTTTATTTCAAGGATACATATATTCAACATGTTTATATTTTAAACAAGGATGACATCAATAATTTGCAAAGCTTTTAAATTTAAAAGTAAGACTAGCAAGTAAATGAATATAAAATGTTTATAACTAGCAGCTTATTAAATAAAACCTTTTTTACGGAAATCAAATGACCGTCAGAGCGTTACCGACATACTGACAGACCAAGGTCACCAAGGGCATAACATAATTGATGCTCATTGGCATAGGGAATCTTTATATAAAAAAAATCTGCCTTTTGTCTTTAATAGCAGCCGAGAAATTCACTACTAAATAGGATAATTTACTAAGAAATTTTTAAATTTATTAAGCTATTATTTTTGAGTAACTGCGCTTCAAAAAGTTGGATATTTTTTTACTGAGTCTAGCCAGTGCAGAATTAAGATAAAAGTAAACATAGAGTAGCTGCGCAACGGACATAATGACAGAAATTTAATTATCAAAACAAAGTTACATAGAAAATTATTTAATTAGATAATTGACAGACTAATCAAAATAAACTAAATTAAATTATAAGTAGGTTATGCATGCCTGTATCTAATCTGTATCAATCTCAAACATATTACATTTACTGAATATGCTATAATCAATTTAATTTTGTTGCTGATCTACTAATTGTGAAAATAAAACAAGTGGTAAATATATACAAACATAAAACAGGATTTAAAGACGATAAGACAATGGCCGTTAAATTGATATACATCGTGATGATAAACAAAATTACCCCTTTTGTGGATTTCAATTGGTTTTTGAACCGTTTGAACACTCAACCTTATAATCTAACCAATCAAAATTCACTAAAGTTGTGAAGCCAACGTTATTATAAAACATTAGGGACTAGTGCAATAAACAGCCCGTTCCCCCCCCCCCCCTCCCTCTGAACATGAAATGATTCAAATATAATTTGGTAATTTTCTCCATGTCCCTGATTAATTTGAGTTAGGAAGAATCTTGCTTGGTCAAACCAAAGTATTCAATAAAAGTGCTGTTATAATTCAGCAAACAAGTACAATAAAGCACATAGTTTAAAATCATTTTTGACTCAAGTAGGGTCCCTAAAATTTTGTTAACATATCTCATTCGTTGGGTTACAAAAATTGGAGACTTTTATTAAGTTTCGATTGGATTGTACAAACCAGCAGTGTCCACCAAGTCTTTAAATCTAAATAAGCAATAATTCTTGTAATATAAACTGGGATTTATGAGCTAAAATTTGTAAATTCAGTCTTAAGAAACACCCTAGTAAAAGGCTTAATTAGAATTCTTTTAAAGATTATTTTTTACTACACTTGATTAATTTGTGATTTCGTGTGGATATAGTTTGAATTACAAAGTAGGTTGGCGGCTAAATTCTTTTGACAGAATTCATTACAACTTTTCCAGTAATCAATAGAGTGGTCAACAGTTGCTCAGTTTAAACCGCGACCGTGGCACATCCGTTCGTCGTCGGGGAGGTGATAGGTTCGAATATCAGCCTATTACCGATGACATAAAAATGGTTCCTACTGTGCTATGTCAGATGCGCGACAGAAATAGTTGTAGTAAGGGGAATGCCTTGGCTCAAAACAGGCGCAATTTAAATGAAGAATTGTTTACCGCGCTAATTTCAAATTGATTGGAGATGTCGGATGGTTTAACCTAACCAATACAAATATTCATAGAGTGCCTAAGACCTACAGCATAAAAATTTCTGCCTTATTTACCTTATTTTTAATCATTTATAATATTAGTTAACTCCCAAGAACCAATAACTATTGGAGACCAAATTCTTGAGGTTGTAAATTGCTTTGAGTATCTTGGAAGTAAACTTGATGAAGCTGAAGGCACTTTGACAGAAGTTAAAGCTAGAATTAACAAATCTAGGACAGCCTTTGCCAGCTTGAACAAAATTTATCTTAATATCTGAGGTAAATAATGTCAGTATGTGTGTATCTCTCAATAAATGGACTAATATAGTTCTTCAGTGCTTTAGCCGGTTGAGCATTTATACCCAACCCCCCCCCCCCCCCACCCTTTCATATTTTAAGGTTAAGGGATAGTTTTTTATTCTTTGTTTCACCCCTGCAGGGGCCTATATCCAGTTGAAGTCAAAGCATTTGGGAGAAAAATAGCTCGCCCTTAGATTCCAGGGGATGGCGAAAGGGTCAGGAAAATAGACTAAAAATACCCAAAGATAAAGATTCCCTGAAAAGTAAAATTACTACAAGATCTGAGATCTTTAACTTCAGACAAAACAAACTTTACTACTTTATAATATAGGACACTATAAATAATATTTAAATTTAAGCATATTCAAAATGCTTTAAAACAAATGGACATTCATTTCATTTACTAGATGTTACAAGCATTCTAGTTATTGTTAATCTATGTGCTACCCAAATATAAAGGAGGTATCAACAATCAAGTAGATAACATTTCAATTAGCAATTCAAACCCCCAGGACATTCAGACAGGGTAGCAGGGGAAATAGATAGATACATAGGATAGGCAGATAGCAAGAAAGTGGAATTTACGGAAAGAAAAAGAAATAGATAGGTAGATAGATATATAGGTAGACAGACAAACAGACAGATAGATAGATAAATAGATATATATATATATATTATATATAGATAGACAGACAGACAAACATACAGACAGTCAGATAGATAGATAGATAAATAGATGGATGGTTGGATGGATAGATAGATGGACAGACAGACAGATAGATAGATAAATAAATAGATGGTTCGTTGGAAGGATAGATAGATGGATAGATAGACAGACAGATAGATAGATAGATAAATAGATAGATAAATAAATAGATGGTTGGTTGGAAGATAGATAGATAGAACAGAAAAGATAGACAATAGTCTTGTAACCAAAAAAATGCATTATCTGGAATATAAAATTAAGTAATTAAATAACTGAATAAGGTTTGGTTTACCATGAATGCTAATTGTTATTTTCCTTTACATAAAAATAAGAATTAATTTTGGGGTAATGAAAAACTTTGGGTATTATTCATGATTTTGGTATTTTAATTTATGTTTTGGTTATGAGGCTCTGTTTGAATGACTCTTAAATTTATTATTTTGAATAATGAATAATTGTAGGGATCATGGAAAGAAAACGAAGTAGTGGGCTTCGTCGTATTTTCACTGTAGCTTTTGATAGGTTATTTTAGGTTTGGTAAAAGTTAATAATTGCCCGCAGGATTAGTAAATAGGCCCTGCATGGATAGAGCCCCCCCCCCCCAGCAGGGGCTATAATTCGGAGAAAAGCTACTGTGAAAATAGAACGAAACCTACTACTTCGTTTTCTTTCCATGATCCGATTTTTTTGCTTTTTAAAATTAATCCTTTAATTATGTTTAACATTGAAGTGCTATAACCCAAAAAAGAACTAATGTTTAATGTAATCTAAAGTGTTATTGGGTAGTTTTGCTTAATTTTTACTTTTAAGCTTCCTTTTGAATTTTGCCTAATAGAAACTACGTTACTCTTTAAATAATCAAACCATTTTTAAATGCTGCAACTTGATTTATATTGGATCTTATTGTTTTAATGACAGTATATTTTAACTAAAGTAGCCATTTCTGACACGTTTAAGAAATTATTTAAATATATCATCTTAACGTCGACATGATAAATCAACAATAAGCATATTTATTGAATGCTGTTCTGATAATTACAACTTTATTTAAAAAGACAAACCTAATTTAGATAAATCTAAATTGTACAATTCTGTTCTAAGATATACTATAGAAAGTTTGAAGTGGGAAGTACAATTCTAACATCCTAAATTAACCATTAAGTACGAACTGACCTAGATTGTAAAAAAAAAGTTTGAGTTTCACAATCTTTATAGCTTTAAGGAGAGTTGTGTTAAAAAAGTTTCTAGTTGCCGTCTAGATTGATTGAAAACTTAAATAACATGTAAAACAAAAGAGAGAATAGGAGAGGGTTATAATATGTAATAGGTAGGAGGTTGTCAGGTGGGAGGGGGTTGGGGGATGCTTTGAAAACTGTGAGCGCGGCTGTCAAAATAATTACAGACCAACTTCATTCACCTACAACATCCCCCCGCCCCCCGTAAAAATTTAATTTCCCCCCACCCCCCAAAATGCACCCATTTTAATTTAAACCTTCCCGTTAGTGGCTCGCATTATTAACCCACCCCCAACCCATCACCTAATGACTTAATTCACCTCTCTCTCTCTCTCTCTTCTTTCTCTTTCAGTTAAAATTGGTTGTATCAATTTGCCCCGTCTCACTTATATTTTTCCCCAGGAAGAAGGCAGATAATTCTTAAACTTTAGCAAATATTTCTAGGATCATGAAAAAGCTAATTTTGTCAGGGAGGGAGGGGACATTGGGCTGTTTATTTCAGTAGCCCCCAAAGTTTTTTGATAACGTTTCTTATTTGTTGACTTAATTACTTTGGAGACTTTTTTGAAACTCAATTGGATGGTTCATTAAGTTGAGTGTCTAAACATTTCAAATACTAAATGTAATCTACAGAAGGGGTAATTTTGTGTTTCATCATTAGAACCGACAAATCCTGATCTGTACATAATTGGAAAGATTCAAGAGACATAATATATAGGAAACGCATATACAATGAAAACGCGCGTAAAAAAAGAGATGAACATTGAACATAGCTTATTGTCAAAGAAGAAAAAATAGTTTGTTTTTAGTTTTGGTGATGAAAATCAAATCCTTTTATCTTTGGTTTATGATTTTCCTACTCAATGAAGGTTATGCAGCGTTTCATCTAATTATAAGATTTATATATAGCAAAACTCTTCATGCTAAAGAAGGCATTTTAAGGCCGACGGTCGTTATAACCATTCTAAAACTGACAAATCCTTTCAATTCACGATTTTTGTGTAGCGATTTTAAGCAGTCATTGAAAAAAGAAGTATATCTATTGTAGTAGTCCTTAGTTGTAGTCTCGCTTCTGACATATTCAAGGTTGTTAATATTAGAAACCTCTTTAGTATGACAAAGTGTAGGATTCGAATATTTTACTTCTCCAAGGAATAATTGGGTCCTCTTTGGTCTTAATTATCCGTTCAAGGACCTTAGGGCTCCTTAAAGTGTTAGGTTAAATAATTCAGACAGACAACCAACCCTTCGATTGCACGTTAATTTTCTGTTTTTTTTTAAGGAAAGGCATTTCTAATAATCATATTATTGCTTAACACAATACTGACATGTCATCAGTATATACCATTTTTAACGTCTCTAATATGACGCAGCGTGGTCATTAGTCGAGCCCAACCTTCATTGACCTCATAACCATTTTTATTATTGGTAGAGTTACCCTTTACGCCGGACTCAAACTGCTAAATTAATTGCTAAGATATTTTGCTGTTTCAAGAGTTAATAACTCCGCATACGGCAGCATCACAAATTGATGACAGGCAAATTCATAAACCAATTTTGTACAATTTGTGTACATATAACTTTCTTACAATTATGACTTAATATTCGCTATATTTTAAAACCAGTTCTAAGCCTTTCTGAAAAATCATGAATAGCATCAAACTTGTGTACATTATTCGACTATCAAATATCTGTCATCTACAAATTGTTTGATCCTGTTTGTTGCATTGTTATTACCTTCTTTGAAAATAATAATTAGGAATTTCTAATTCATTTTCACCGACGGGCCAGGGATCAAAAGGGATAAGACAATGGCCGATAATATTCCCCAAAATGATACACTAATTCTGCAGGTTAAATTAGTGGTAGAAACGTCTGAACAATCAACTTTATTAACCAACCAATCATAATTCACTAAAGTTACCAAACTTGTTAAGCCAACAAATAAGACTAATATAAACTTTGGGGACTAGTGTAATAAACAGCCCATTGCCTCCTTACGCTCTGGATTACAAGACAACCAGTAGACTGAGAATATACCAGGGAGGGAGGGGACATTGGGCTGTTTATTTCAATAGTCCCAAAAGTTTTCTTATTTTTTTGCTTAACAACTTTGAGGACTTTAAATTAATTATGATTGGTTGGTTCATTAAATTGAATTTCCAAACGTTTCAACCACTAATTATTATCTTCATAAGGGTTAAATATGTTTTTTTATTATTGGGGATTTACATTTCTTATCGTCCCTTTAGATCCCTGATTGAATACTAAAGTTTAAAAAGTATAAGAACAACTAAATCGCTGCTTATAAAAGTTTAATGAATATTTGCTTTAACATTTTTTTTTATAGATAAAAGAAGTTAAAGGACAATGTAATATAAACACTTTTGCCCCAATCAGGCTTCTGATATTTACAAGATAATAAAGGCAGAATATTAAATTGACTATTTGACTGTTCTATGATATATATATGTATTATGTAAATCTTTGGTAAATCTTTCAAACGGCTGACCAATCATTTCTAAAAGTTTTCCGGGAGGCTTTGCTCTAGTCCTTAGAATGTTTATGGCTATTTTTCAGGTAATTATGCCAAGGTCTTAAAGATATATTACAATTAAAACCTAATCCCAACCGAAAGGGCAATAGAATAGGCTAGTATTAAAAAAGTACTCGCATTTAATTCAATCTCCCAATTCATTATCAAAATTAACAATTAGCATAAAAACCAACAAGTAAAAAATGTATAAAACAATATAAAAATGCACATCCATCAAAATTGCACAATTTTTATTGCCGTTTTATTGAATCCAATTGAAAGCAAAAGATCGGCAAAATTGTTTTTTGAAGGCGCTGCCCCATGAAGGTTTCCTTGGTCATTCTGTCGCCAATGTATCACAGTAAAGTTATCTTATAGCTAAGGCTTGAATCTTATTGTGATGCCATAGTATTAGACATCATTATGGTCCATCTGGCTGCTTGCCATGGTATTGGATTTTATTGAATAATCCGTCAAGACTTGAAAATTTTAATACAACAACTTTTCAATCAAAATTCAAGACTGGCGACTAAAAACATAGATAAGACATCTAGATACATTGGATAATGATTAAAGTACAAGAATAGATGGGGCATGGGCTGTTCTGATTTTGTATTATTCTTTGAAATTAGCTATAGCGTCGCAAATATAAACACAGCCTAGTCCCTACAAAAAGAATTAGCAGACGAAAAGGGTCTCCACAACTTGGGCTTTGTACAATTACATAGAGTTCTAATCTCAGGGAAGAGTGTCTCATCCATTAGCCTCTAGCACTTCACATCAAGATAGGAATATCCCCAGAGAGGAAAAGGGGATATTGAACTATATTTCATAATGATCCTTAAACTTTATAAACGCGTTCTTTCATTCATTGAGTCTGGGATCTATGCTCATTTATGATAGGTTGGTACAATGGAACAGTGTTTAAACTTGTTCCTGATTTATTTAATATGCATTAGGAGTGATTTTGTCACAGTTTATTTAAATATTTTGTGGGATTTTTGGGATTTTTACAAGAAAAACCGCCAAGAAAATAGCTTAAAACCATGAAACAGCTAGTAGCTAACCTGAATAGATACAAGCTCTGTTGCGTATTATACAGTTCTGATTAATAATACAAGCATGTTAGAATCATCCTTCTAACATATTAAGTTTGTCTATGTTCGCTTGTTTGTCTCATTTCCTGAGTTTTGCTATTATGGATTCTGTCAACCTTGTTTTAATTTTAAGTGGGACAGTGGAAATTGCCATGTGTAACGTCATAAAAATACGTCTAAAAAGGAAGAATGAGCGGAAAGGAAGCCCACGTATGTTTATGACGCCATGGATGACACTTTCCGCTGTCCCTATAGAAACACTTTTAATATGAAAAATTTCCAATCTTTATATTTTTAATCAGCGGATGTAAAATAAAAATTGTTCATGTTGAAGGAAACTATAACATTTTTTCAACTAAGGGGGGCCACACACTGTAAAAAAATCGTAAACTAATTCAACATAAGCAGGAAATTTTTTTTTTCTTTCATTTAAATAAATGTTCGAGTAGATGGATGTCTGAGTGTCTAAAATTATCCTGAACACAAAAAAAGTTCTATTTTATATTTTTAAAGGAAAGCTTTATATGTAGGTTTGTAATTCTTGTAAGGTGAGTGTAACCCCCACTCTAGGAACGTCCAAGGGATTTAATTTTTAACTTTTTACAAACTGCTTTTTTGAAATAAAATCTCTTAGAAAAGATGTATCCCGACCAATTCCCCTCCTAAAACAACTTTAAATCTACAATAGATCAACTAACACTTGGTGAATCGATCGGTCAATTCACAGTTAATGAATTCTTAGCGGATATATAGACAGGCAGACATCACGTTACATTACCAGTTGTTTTATAATAAATCATTTGATAGGAATCTTTTTACAGTTAAAAGCAATAGAAAAAAGGAGAGGGGGGATAAGGTGGCAATAAAGAGTTATATAAAAAAAGGAAAGGAGTAAGAAAGAGGTTTAAAAAAAGGGAGAGGGAGAGTTTTCAATGAGGGGGATTCGTGTCAATCATCAAAAAGTGTTGAAGATTTTTGCTTGGGGTGTTCAAATAATTCGACCAATTTTTATGACTATATGGAGTTATGAAAATACAAACAACCAACCCTATGATAGTATCACATTTGTCTTGAAGTTAAATGGTAATAATATTAATCTATCTATTGGCCAAGGCATTCTCGCTACAGACGGATATTCAACAATAAAAGCATCCAGGGATCTAAAGGGATAAGTCAATGGCCTATAAATTGATGTACATCCCCAATGAAGAAACACAAAATTACTCCTTCTGTAAATTAAAATTAGTGGTTGAAACATTTGAACACACAATTTAATAAACCAAGTGATCATGATTTGGTAATAGTTATTTCTTGCATCGTATTATAAACAGCTTTCCTCGGATATAGAATGTACAATTTAACGGGCAAAAAAACTGGGTTTAAACTTATGATTGTACATTTTTATATTCGTAGAAAGCTGGATAAAATACGATGCGAGATATATTTTTTTTCGTTAGGATGAGAAACGGTTCCTATCCACCGGATTCCAATAAATACGTAAAAAGTTGTTAATCAAACCAATAAAACTTTCGGGATTAGTTGTCCTATAATTCTCTGAAAAGCATAACTTTTATGCAGCTGTAATTTAAGTCTTTAGCAATTTTGTAAGAACATTTTTTCGCCATGCAAACCAATTTGAGAAAACATTCATTTTTATTTCTCCCCCTTGCAAAATAAATTTACTCTGTAGCATTTTCTGACGCGTATCTACTCTTCAAGCATTAAATCATACGGTTCGGTCGTTGCTTACTTCCAGTACCCTATTAAGCTTTTGTGTTGTTATTAGGTAAACATACAAATTGTTACCTTCATTTCTTTTAAGACTGGCGTTGTATGTATCCTATACATTTGTTAATATTGTATGATATTGGGCTTAATGTTAATGCATATATCAGGACGAAAAGCAGTTAAAGCTTCTATTGATGGCTAAATCAACGAAATCTACAAGTCAACAGAACGCTTTTAGGTTTAACTGGTATAAATTATCTTAAATAGTTAAATTATTGGACAACGAGTGGCTCTGTATTCGAAAGGGCTGCCGTACAATAGCATAAAACCATCCATATACCTATTTTTTTTAAATAGCTTTAAACCGCCCCGGATCCTCTGTTTCTCCAAAATTGAGTAATTAATCATTGGTTGTGTGATTAGCGAGATCTTAACGGACAAACAAACAAAAAACATATTATTTCTTTTTTGCTACTAAATGTAGTCGTCCTTGTTTTCCCCTTCTAGAAGAACAATTCAGCAAAATATTAGTTAATTGATATATAATTTCTTTTTAATCATAACGTTCTACACTTTAGTTGAATTTAAACAGACAAAAAGTATTTTATATCGAAGTTTTTTGTATGTAAAATAAAGTACATTATTATTTTATTTTTTATTATAAAATAGAAATTAATCAGCATTAACTAAAGATTTCTAAACAGTTTTTAGATTTTTGGGTCGATTTGGTGGTGCTTATTCTATAAATTGTACTTTTTACCAGGGATCTAAAGGGATAAGACAATGGCCAATATATTTATATGGCACTAATGACGATACACAAAATTACCCTTCTGTAGTTTAGTGGTTAATACGTTAGAAACTGAACTTAATGAACCAACCAATAAAAGTCACTAAGGTTGTAAAGCCAAAGGAAAAAAATCGTTACTAAAAAAACTTTGGAGACTAGTGTAATAAACAGTATAATGTCGCCTTCCTCCCTGACTTTTTTTCGTATATATTTCGTCCAACTAACAGAATTCTCTTTAAGTTATAAATTGTTATATGATTTTTTTTTACATTTATAAACGAAATTGTATAGGTAGATATAGAATTTTTTTAAAGGTTTAAAATGAACACGTTAAAAGTGGAAATATTCTATAAGAATTCTGGTAATTATTATAGAGTTGCTACACTTTCTATATTTACTAGCGGCTACGCCCCCTAGAAGCCTCTAGTGGCACTTTAAATGTTTTTTATTTATATATTTAAAATATGTCTATGTTGCGTTTGACGTTTATGTTTGCGTTGAACTCTCTCTCTAAAATCAAGAAAGGTAAAAAAAATTCGATTTTTTGTGGTTTCTCTTGGGAGGGTGGTGGTACTGGTACCCTCCCCCAAAATAGTTAAAAACCTTCCCGGGACCTATGAGAATATACCCTGTTAAGAAGAACCCGATCGGTTCAGCGGTTAGCGAGATCCTTCGGTACAGACACACAGACAAACAGACAAACATCCTGTTACTTTAGTATAAGGATTTTACTTACATGAATCTTAATGAAAGATTTTGATTTTTTTAAGGGGATTTAACAAGACTAAATTAAAGATGAGAGTTATACGTATGGACAAACAGATGAACCCTTGGAATGTGAAAAGCTTCGCTTAAAAAGAAGTATGATATAATCACACACCTAAAGGTGAGAATATCTCAATTTTAACGGATATTTTATAGTAATTTTAGATAGATATTTATGTAGATAGAAAATATGGGGATAGATAGATAGATATTTGATATTATTTGATATCCATGGTCAGGAGAGGAAATGAAAAAATGGGATAAAACCTAATTTATACCTTACTTCAGGGACAAGGTATGCCAAATAAGAATTTATAATAAAATACTTACAAATCTCACTTTTTTTTAAAAAGAAATATTTCTCCATACCAATATCCTGTTATTTATTTTATTTTAAACTAGCGGCTAAGGTCCTAGCCTCAATTGGTTCCTATTTCGAAGATGCAGAGAGGGGCTTAAAAAAAGGTGAAAACCATCCTAATACTCGAACCTGAAAATTAAATAGCCTAAAACCAATCCAGGTCCTATGTTAAACTTACACAAAGTAGAGAATCCTATCGGTTCAGTGGTAATTAAGATCTAAAGATTCAGGGAAAATAAAACTTACTAATTCACATAATATGATATTATGAAGCTAATTGTACTTTAATTTAAAGTATGGTTTTCTTTCATTAGCTGTCCTTTAATCATGAAATTTGCTTGGTTATGCGTCCCCTCTTTTTTCACCAAAAATGTTATGGGGTAACCCTTTTTACACCCCTTTAAAAATCATCACCTCCCCCTTTTTCGCCCTTCAGCATATATTTTTTCATTTGGTGCATATTTTTCATTTTTAGTAGCGTAGCTACTTTATAATTAGGAAATGTCAGTATGTACGTCAAATTCGAATGGGCTTCCCAATGATAATAAACAAAATTACCCTTTCTATAGATTAAAGTTAGTAGTCTAAAAGTTTTGCCACTACTAATTTTTTCCCTAGCCAATCAAGATTTAAGAATAACAAATAAAAAGGGGCCATGTTATAAAACTTTGGGTACAAGTATAATTTACTTCCCCATGTCCCCTCCTCCCTTCCTTGTAAAAACTTATTCTTGTTTTTTGTATCCTCTCTATCTATTACATATTTGAAAATATAATATGAGTTTTTTTAACAAGGATGATAACAACCATATGCAACAGTAAAATAATTATCAAAAAGTTTGATACATTGCTTTTTATTAGAATTAATTCTATAAGCAAGATATTACGATGTTATTAGAGTATTGCTTTAAAAACTTTTACTAAATGTCACCTATCCTGTTATATAAAATAGTAATTTTTTGACTGTATATTAAGATACAGAAAACTACTGAATCGATGGCTTCTCAATTATAGGGAAGCCTAACATAGGCACTGGAATTGTTTTAGGCTATTTTTTTTATATTGAAGTATGGTAGGGTTTTAGCAATTTCTTGCAGCTCTTTTTTAATTTGAGTTTGGAACCCCAAAAAGCTAGGGACACAGCCACTATTTCTACAGAACCTAATAAAAAACTTTTTTTGACAGAGTTTTAGAAAAAAGTATATCCAGAATGTAAAATTAAACGGATAAAATGAACAGTAGAGTAGCTATGCTACAACTAATATACATGTTATATTTCACCCCTTTTTATGTCTAGGACTTTTTAGTCTAATAAATTTTGGTGAAAAAAGTGATGTCTTCATGAATTGAAGCCGAGTAATTTTGAACAAAAATTAAATATTTTTAGGTGTAAATAAGTGTTTTTAATTGATCGTAACGTATTAAAAATTTTAACGTTTCCTACAAGGATTTTATGATAAGATAAAAAATTTTTCTCTAAAACTTAATATTTTATCTATATTTTAGTTGGTCTTTCTCTATAAATGTGATTAAGATCTCGTAAATGGCAAGCTGGTAAATTTAGTATTGATCCAGAGCAGGTTTTAGACTATTATAAGGGAAGTATATGTATGTATAACCCTCCCTGTAAAGAACCTTCAGCCCCCTCAAAAAAATTATCAAACCCAAAAACAAATATTTTTGAACCCCCATACCTCCCCCATCTTTAGGAGAGCCCCTAGAGGCGAGGCAAAGCAAAGTATAATAATAAATTATAATAACTTAAACCAGTGAAATGATTGCAGATACATATTTTATGTGGAGGTATAAATTTAATATATATTTAATTTTAGAATGGTCACATCACTTTTTTAGGCCATAATTCTTAGAATTAAAAGCATGCTTTCATTTCCTAGATTTTTAATATTCTCTTTAAATCTTTTTATGTAGCATTTTTTATAAGAAATCATGGCTGACTTATCTTATTTTCTGATTTAAAGGTGTATTGGTCTTATCAAAATAAATCTATTAGCAGTAATCATCTCGAATATACAGACAACCAACTCTTTGATTCTTTAACCTTCTTTGCTGAACATTAACCATCTTTTATTCATTTTTATTCTTATTTGGCGGCTGCATCTCTTAGCATCTAGGGGCTCTGTATTTGAAGGTAATGAGGATGGCAGAAAATATGCTAAAACCATCTTGATTATGAAGCTTTCCTAAAAAAGAAAACTCTATCGTGTCGGTGGTTATCGAGATATAAATTATCAAACAAACAAAAAAAACTTGACTAATTATTAGAACCTAATTCATAATTGCATATTAGTAAAAGTGTATAAATGAATGTCTTAAATTATGACACAGAAGATTCGCCACGGCATCGAGTTGTCTCGATATATCTTGCTATGCAGGTTTTTTCAAAGTCCCTCATATAAAAAATCCTGGATTTGAAATGAGGCTGATTTTAATGTTACAAGAATAAAGGGTAGGAAAAAATAAAGTGTTTCTTCAATAATAGTTTTTTTCATCAAAATTTATAATAACTTTTCTCGTATTCATTTGAATCCGGTGGATAGGAACCGGTTCTCATGAATACGAAAAAACTATGTCTAGCATCGTATTATATCCAGTTTTCTACGAATATAGAAATGTACAATCATAAGATTAAAACTAGTTTTTTTTAGCCGGTGCCTTCGGCACCACGGGGCTAAAAAAACTAGTTTTAATCTTATAATTGTACATTCTATATCCGCGGAAAGCCGTTTATAATACGATACGAGAAATAACTATTCTAGTATTCATTCGAATCCGGTGGATAGGAACCGGTTCTCATCCATACGAAAAAACTATGTCTAGCATCGTATTATATCCAGTTTTCTACGAATATAGAAATGTATTGTACAATCATAAGTTAAAAACCAGTTTTTTCAGCCGGTGCCTTCGGCACCTCGGGGCTAAAAAAACTAGTTTTAATCTTATAATTGTACATTCTATATCCGCGGAAAGCCGTATATAATACGATGCGAGAAATAACTTTTATCAAATCTTGATTAGTTGGAACAAACCAGCAGTGTCCAAAGTCTGCCAATAATTCAAATTAATGTAATTTACAGAAGGGATAATTTTGTTGGGGACGTACATCAATTTATCATGCACTGTCTTATCCCTTCAGATCCCTGGTTACCTACTAAAAGTGTAGCTAAGCAGTGAGGTAGGGGACATTGGACTGTTTATTACACTAGTCCCCAAGTTTTATAAGATCGTTGTCTTAACAACTTTGGGGACTATTTATTGAATTTGGATTGGTTGTTTCATTGAGTGTCCAAACATTTAAAAAAACACTTATTGTAATTTACAGAAGGTGTAATTTTGTGTATCACCATTTGGACTTTGGAATGTACATTAACAAATCGGCTATTGTCTTATCCCTTTAGATCCCAGGGAATACTATGACATGTTTTTGGGCGGTTTTATGCGTGCACCGTAGTGTGCAAAAGCGCGCACACGCGGGAATTCAGCACTTCAATTGACTTCCCAGAAGTATGAAAATATCTTTGAAATTAATATGTATTACTAAAATCAAATTCGCAATACTTCCATACCAAAAGTGTGGTGGTGGTTTATTTTATCTACTAACTTTTAAACTAAAAAATTGTTTGATTATGTTCTATAAGAATTTAGTTCCCTAACTGTAAAAATGAGTAAAAATTAATATAAATAAGAGTGAAATAAAGAAAATATTTTGATGAATTTTTTTACAATATATAAATGGCCCTATATAAATTTATCCCCTAACTAATGCTTCAGGTGGTGTAGGGGTATCAAGCCCCCCCCCCCCCCCCCCATCCCATTCCATACATCGATTTGAAAGCAATTTTTTTTCTATGGGCGATTTCTCTTGTGAAGGGAAAAGACCATACCCAAAAATAGAACCTTTCCGGGAGCTCTAAGAGGCTAAATTGTAATGGCGAACTTTATCCATTCAGCGGTTAGCAAGATCCTTCCGTCTAGCTTCTTGTTAATTTTAAATAAGAACTAATTTAATATATCGAAGATAAACTAGATAAAATAAACGAGCACTAACTTTCTGTCCAGTTGAACCTTTTATTCTACTAGTGCATGGATTTTTGAAAATGTTAATTCAATTTCGAGAATTTTAAATCCAATATACTTTAGTAGTTGGATGTAGGTGCAAGGATGTATAATCTCTTTATTTTGGAGGGGGCGGTTACAAAATATTATGAGGATAATTTATTTTGGGAACTTCACTAAACTAGATAAAAACTGTCTGATAAAAAGCTTCCCTGAAAAGAAGAGCCATAATGGTCCTGTAGTTATTGCTACAAACACTCACCTGTAGACAAATATACTTCCTATTACTCTTACAAAAGGATAGCATCTAGTGGCTCTATATTCGAAGGGATATGGAAGGGCAGAAAAAGCCTAAAACCATACCGACACTTATCTAAGGAATAAATTGCCTTAACCGTCCAAGGACCTATAAGAAGCGTAACTAAAAGGAGAACCATATAAGTTAAGCGGTTTACGAGATCATTCGCTACAGACAAAAAACCTTACTACTTTATATAATAGAATTGGTATTTTTTGGTTAGTATAGTGGGTAATGTATAGATGCATTGAAATGTTTCTACAATTTAGAAAAGAAGTTATATTTAGCCAAACATACTTTTTTGTATGAAATCTTCTCCATAATTATTTATTAGTCAATAAGTAGACTTTCACATATTTTGTTCCGTGATTATTTAAGAAAATAATTAACGTTGACTACCATAAAGTTCATGAGCTTTTCAATGACTGAGTCAAATCAATTGACTGCTATACTGTTCTTTACTTCTTAACTGCGAATGGACACAATGGTCCTTGTTATAGCTGGTCATATATTTGCTGTTTTAGTTGGACAACTTCGAATGCATTCAATTTTATTATAATCCCAATTTCACAGGGAGGAAAGGGACAATGTTAATTAATTAATCTACACCTATTTCTTCCAGAGATCTACAGGTATAAGACAATGGCCGATAAATTGATGTTCATCCCCAATGATGATACAAAAAATAACTCTCTATTACGTAAAATTAGTGGTTGAAACGTTTGAACACTCAACTTAATAAACCAACTAATAAAACTCGTTAGATTCCACAAAATTGTTAAGTTAACTAATAAGAAAACGTTATTACAAAACTTTGGGGACTAGTAACTATAACTAGTGACTATAAACAGCCCATTGTCTCACTGTCTTTAACCTAATAAACACTAATATCATGAACCAAAATAGAAGGAAGATTGGTTAATAATTCATTGTCCTATCCACAAATTCCTGGTCACAATCCCAATTCCTACATTAATTCCAAGGAAAAAATTGCAAAATATCAACGAAAATTTGAAAGCTAAGGTTTTTTTTTAAATTAAAGAAGCGCAGCTAAGTTTTTTGGTTGATTTGTTGGTAAAAGTAAAAACTCAGCTTATATCAATAACGAAATAAATTCGGAAAAAAATCACGAAATCTTTACGTGTTTTTCAGCTGTCATTGGGGGGCAACACATCGTAAAATTGACGACCTCTCTATTTACCCCCTTAAATATTATTTTAGATTTATTTTGCTTGTTGGTTATACCTTATTCCTGGTAAAAACTACATCTGTCGGTTTGTATGTCTTTCAAAGTCACTTAAAAACCCTTTTCAATCCGATATCTGTACTTTTGCAAATTTGTTTGTTCTTGTTTGTGTGTGTTATATATATATGTATGTGCAGGTTTTGTTTCTAGTTGGAACGGTTATTATATTTCAAGAAAATAGCTTAAAACCAAGATTTTACCCCATTCATCTTTAAGAGCGCAACCCCTTGAGGCTATGGGTGAAATAACTAGTATGTTATTTAGCTTTACATATTTCTCAAATAATTTGTAACTTGTTTTTATTTGCTACTGAATGATATTAGTATCAGGGAGGGATTGGACATTGAGCTTTTTATTACACTAGTCTCCAAAGTTTTATAATGAGGTTTTCTTATTCGTTGACTCAGCAACTTTGGGGACTTTTATTGAATTTTGATTGGACGGTTCATTAAGTTGAATGTCTAAACGTTTCAACCACTAATTGTAATATACAGCAGGGGTAATTTTGTGTATCATCATTAAGGATGTACATCAATTTATCGACCAATGTCTTATCCCTTTAGATCCCTGTATTGGTATCCTTGCTCTATAATAAAGTAACATTTTTTATCTGACGATCTAAACTGATTTATTAATCATTACTGAAAGAATCTTAACATTAATGAAAATAATATTAAATAACAACAATATCATAATTAATATTCTAAACCAAACTGGTATTTTGTTCATATTTTTTTACATAATTTACTGATATAAAAAAATTAAGTTATTTTTTTCGAAGGAAGGCTTGTTATGGCGTTGTTTGAAATTTGAACTAAAATTTTAAAACTGAGAATTTTTACATTTTTTGTATAATAATTGTTCATTTATTGCAATTTTAACTGAGTCTGACAACAATATTATTTATTAATTCCATTGAGTATCATTTATCGAGTATTCTTCCATTGCAAATTGTGTTATAACTTCCATTGTTTGTGGACATAATTGTCCATGGTTATTGCCACTTAGTATTACTATATGTTTATCACATTTTTTAGTGATTTTTGGATTGTTTGAGATTAAATCACTAACAAAAAGTTTTGAAAAATAACTAATAACATTTTGGCATTTTTGCAAATTTTTCAAGAATTTTTTTTTCCTCTAAAATTCTTTTTCTTGTTCACTTTTTTACATATTGGTAACTATCATTTTTTTTACAATTAAATAACTGACTAACAAAATGACTTAACTTTTACATAAAATTTTACTAAGATTATAAAAAGTGGTATTTTTCTCTTTTTTCTTGGAAAGCAAAGTTTCAGTCTATAAAAGTTATGTTTAAGTAAAATAAAGAAAAAATTAATATTATTTTAAATTTTGCTAAATTTTTTAAGTATTCACAAAAAGATACTGCATATTTAATCACTTTAAACTATAAAAAAATGCATATTAATTTTAATTTTTATATGTCCATTATTTTTATTATCATTATGTTTCTTCTTGTTTGAAGTGCATAGTTTGTAGGGCGGTGTTGGGTGACTGCGGGGAAGTATTGAATGTTGTGCGGGGAAAATCTTCGTTGTTGACGCCCTCCTCCTGCTTTATAAGCTGCGCCTGGTGACACTTGACCGCTAACAGGTTGTCTATGCTGAAATTATTCCTAAGTTTGAGAATATTAGAGAAGGGATGGGGGTGGGGGAAAACCGATGGCGAAGTGGTTGTAATACCGGGCGGCGGTGAAATACCGCCGACCAGCCCGGTAAAATTGTTGTTGCTCAAGGCGGTGGTGAAGGGTGACGGCGGCGGGCTCCGATTCATCATGCTGTGTGTGCTGCCATTACTGCTGCAATTATCCCCACCACCGTGCGCGCTTCCCGACCGTTCACCGCCGATAATTCCACCGTTAACCGACGAATTATCGTCTTCGTTATCGCTATCATCGCCGACAACATCAATTTCGTGCTCCTCGATGGGCAGATTGTTGCCGCCTTTACCGCCGTTTCTCGCCGCCTCCCATTCTGTCCGCAGCTGGGTCAGCTCCACGTGGATTCCTTTGGCCTCCAACTTTTTCTGCTGTTTTTCCAACTGAAATAAAAAAATATTATTAGATTTTTAATGATTATTCAGTTTTAGGAGGATAAAATAACATACCGATTTTTAAAGATTCCAAATTTTCGTTAAAAAGAGATCAAAAAGATGTTTTTTTTAAATTTGACAATTTTTAAAATAATATTTTGTTGTTTTAAGAAAATTTTGTAAGATGTTTGAAAAGTTTAAATTATCGAACTAGCCAAAAACTTTCTGCAATTCAATAGACACAACTTCTTACTAAAGTTAAAACATGATGGGGGGAGTGTCTTCAGAGTTGTCACTCCTTAATTGTATCGTTTTTTTTTGGGGGGGGGGGGGAGGTAGCCCTCTGGAGCGTGTCTTTGTCTGTCACAGAGTCATCATAAACCAAAATAATAAAAGCTATCAAAAAACGAAACAATTTGATAATTATTTCCAGTATGGCCTCGAAAATGATTAATATCCGCTGGATAAAAACCGGTTCACAGCAATACAGGAATATCGTCTATGGCATTGTATTACAGACAATTTTCTACGAATAATAACATAAAAATCATAAAGTTAATACCAGTTTTGTTAGTCCCGAGGTTTTAGCAGGTTTAATCTTTTAATGTTATTTTAATATCCGCGGAAAGCTGTCTATATACTATTAGTTTAGGTAAATAGTTTTTCTTTGGATGAAATATCCCTTCCCAAACAATTTAATGTTAGGAAAAACAACATTTTTTGCATTAAATATAATCTATTACCCAAAACATAACTTTTTCTACCAAATAAACTGTTTTTATTCTATTGTTTTGCCAAAAAAATGCGCAAATTGATAAGATTTTTTCATTAAAAACAACTTTTTACTTTGCTGTTTATATTTTTCATGTTTTGATTAGACATGGACGATTATATCCAAAAAAAACAAAAAAAGTGAAAAAGTATTTGTTTTTAATGAATAAGGTTTATTAGTTTATTTTAAACATGTACTGTCGATAAAACACTAAAAACTGCTTTATTGAAATGGTCATTTGTTATATTTAGCAATTTGCCTTTTAATCTTTTAAAATCCATCAATAAAAAAGGAAAATAACTAATGAAACAACTTTTGACGTACAGATACTCTTGTCATAGAGTAACTGCGCTACTAAAATTAAATAAGATAATTTGATAGCCTGATATCTAGTTGCCGAATGTGTACGCAGTTTCCTGAGTGTTTCCTCATCCTAGCTCAATATTTACTACTAGCTACAAATCTTCAAACTTCCCTTAAAAAAATCAAAATTTGAATGTGTAAACGATTTATACAATATACATTATAAATTTGAATTTTTTAAATTTTGATTTTTTTTTTTTTGAAGTTTGAAGCTTTTTTAGCTAGTAGTAAATATTGAGCTAGGATGAGGAAACACTCAGGAAACTGCGTACACATTCGGCAACTAGATATCAGGCTATCGATAATTTTGTATGAATGCTAGAAAATGGCCAAAAACGCGACCGTAACTAAATTTAACTTGTTTAAAGGGCGAATATAGGTTGAATATAATATGGGCTCAAAAAAACCGTGCAATTCCATAGATTATAAGTAATTTTAAGATATTGACATATCCAAATGTATAAGTCTGTTATAGCTTAAAACCTGAACATTTTCAGGATAAATTTATGTAATAAGTGTGGTTCCCTAAGAACTCCAAACACCCTAGCATCACAAAAGGCTTCGGTTTAAGGTTGAATTAAAAAGCTTTCGTTAAATGATAGTCGTAATAAAAGTGGAAACCAGTTATCAATCTATTTTTTTTGTATTGTGGATTGTTTCTTCCTTGACAATATTCCCCAACAAAGTGTAAAGTATATGAATTTTATTTTTAAAAAAAAAACCTTTCCAGGAGAAATTTTATTTCATGTAAGTATGAAAATTATATGGTAATTGTTATAATTAATTTAAAGAGGACAAAAATAATAGGTGAATAGTGTTTTTTTTCTTATATTTTTTTCTGGAGAAAATCTGGCGATCGGTGCGTTTGTGTGTGTGTGTTGAAAAATGCGTACTAGGGTAATTATATCATCAAGAATTAATCATTGATCTTTATACAGAAAAAAAAACTTTAAAACGTATTATTTACCCTAGTAATTACTCCGGACGCAAATTGACGCAAATTATTTTATGCTTTTTAAAAAATCAATAAAATAGTATATAATATAAAAAAAATAAACACTTTAATTATCAATTAAGATGCATGCCAATGTAATAATCAATTAAACTTAAGAAAACTAGTCAAAAAAAGTCTTGTAAAGGGGTAAAATAAACGATTTTGTTGACTTTCTCATTTATCATATGTTGAAGTAAAAGCAAAAATTGCAAAATCTACTTAAGGATTTTTTTGATTTTTTAAATTTAACATAGATATTTTAAAAGTATGTAATGGCACCTTTCATATAAGCTCATATCATATTGAAACTATATTCGCCCTTTAAAAACAAAAATGCCTGTATGTAATTTACGTGCATGTTTTTTTTTAATTTGATGGAAATATAACAACTGGCAAAAGTGAAATTAGTTGTTTTTTTGACAAAATATGAAATTTTGGACTGTCATTCCATTACTATAGTCTACAGTTATGATATTATTATAAGAATGGCGTACATTGTGGATAAATATTTCAAATAGTAATCAAAAAGATCATCTTTGAAACTTTTTACAAAATAATATAAGTAGTAAAACTTAGTAAAAATCCACCATTCAATGCTTTACATTTTATTTTTCATAGTAGCGGTTCTAAATTTGCCAGCCACCGAAAAAAAGTCTTCCACTTTTCCTTCCCACTTTTTCCATTTCTATTTTTCATTTCCTATTTAAATATGCTAAAAGTATTCGGCCAGACTTTTCGGCTTCATACAAACATGCAACAAGAACGAACATGTCAACTAGTAGTGAACAGGGAGGGACTCCCATTGGACTGTTTATAACGCTGGTCCCTAAAGTTTTACAATAATGTTTTCTTATTCGTTGGCTTAACAACTTTGGGGACTTTTTGTTTAATTTGATTGGTTAGTTTATTAAGTTGAGTGTCCAAACGTTTCATCCACTAATTTTAATCTACAAAAGGGGTTTTAAATCAATATATCGGCCATTGTCCAATCCCTTTATTCTTGGCAGCATTCATATTTTAGGTAAACATTAATTTTAGATTCGTCTCCCTTCCTTCTCCCCTTGAAATATGCACTTTTTAACCCTTTCTTGTCATTCATATTTTTTAAGAAAGGCTACAAAAATGGTTTTGGTTAACTTAATCTTCAACCCTTTCTTACCCCAATATTTAACTGTTATCAAAGCAAGACATCAATGTAATATTTGTAAATTCTAATCCATGCAATATTACCTACTAAATTAAATGTTTCTTTATTATTAAATAGTGCAATTTCATAATCGCAGCTACTCTTAAATCAAAATATGTCTGCACATCCCTTAAAGATTTGTTTACAAAGTTCATTGTTCAATTAAATCATCGCATAGTTTTATATTAACTATTACATACTTTCACATACATACGCTTACAGTGGCTGTACAATTGCAGGCTATTTATCAATTTAACTTATATGTGCTACAAAGGGTTGATTTAAAATAAAGTAAATTCTAAAATTCTAAATTACATCTTATTATTGCTCCGCTACTAACGAATATATTTGTCCCTTATTAAGTTATAATAACGTTGCATGTACATAATTACTAAAAACATTATAAAAACGTAAAATCTACAGTTTTTACATTTGTATAATTTGTTTGCGAGATCATTTACCCCCCCCCCCCCCTCATAATATAATTTTTCTCATTCCTTTTTCAGCAGGGATAAAAGGTTAGGTAAGTACTTACACTTTATACTTTTATTTATACCGTATAGTCGATGTAATCAAAATGGTGTCCTGTCGATAATACGTAAGTCTTAAAGTTAATTGATAACTAAAATAGTCATTTTTAATGCAAAGAAATATAAGCAACTTTTTTTATTTTTTTTTTAAATCATGTTTTAAGCTTATTTTTTGTTTACTTTCTCCTTAGTTTTTCTTTTATTTTTTTACTCCTTTTTTCGCCTTTTACCTAACCTAACCGCGCGAAAACAGGAAACCGGGGGAACGTTTTAATTAGATCTTGTCAGTCATGTTCATTTAATTAGGCACAATTAAACACGACAATTAAAAGATCTGGAGCTGTCATATGACATAAGTTCTTACTAACTATTTGTCAGCTAAAGGGGTGCGGGGACAAACTTTCTCAAAAACGAATTCTATAATAATAAAAACCATTTTATACAGGGATCTAAAGGGATAAGACAATGGCTGATGAATTTATGTAGATACCCAATGATGATACACAAAATTACCTCTTATATGGGTTCCAAATAGTTTTACAAACGTTTTGACACTCAACTAAATGAACCAACCAATTTAAACTTCAATAAAAGTCCCCAAGGTTGTTAGGCCAACAAATAAGAAAATATTACCGAGACTTTTGGGACTACAGTATTAATTTGACGTGGTTTTTTTACCTACTCTATCATTTTTCTCCTAATAATTGTCTTTTTTTCTCGTAATATTAGTTAATGAGTTAGTTAAGACAATTAACATTTTTTTTTGTAAAAAATACTTTCTAAAATTTTATTTTCTTAAATTTTTAAAATACTTAGATTTTGATGTAAAAGAGTACTGTTTAATTCCAAAAACAATGAATTTTAAAATTTTAATTATTATGTAATTAAAAGACGCAAAATGAAATAAACAGAATCAATTAAATACTAAGATTAATTTCAAAATTTAATTTCTATTTCTAAAATTCATCCTTTACGATTCTTTAATCTTTCAATCAATTAATTTTAATTTAAATTAATAAATTAAAATATCTAAGTTCGTACTATACACCCATGTTAAACCCAAGTATTAGGCTGACATAAAATATCAGTGATTTTGTCGACAATTTGTTCATGGATAAAAAAAGTCATAGCTCACGTTTTGCTTGATATTTTGTGAACTTTTTAAAACTTAAAGAAGTCTTAAATATGTTGTTAAAAACAGCTTTTTATTGTAGTATATGATTGATATATATTTAGTTAAGAAAGTCATGTTAAATCGCAGGAAAACTGAAGTTTTTACGTTCTAAATTAAGCTGGATGCCTAAATCTTTCCAAATATGAAAATTAGTCAGTATAGTCAAACTGTTTAAGGCACCCCACTTAAATGGGTTTAAATTAGCGTTTTATGCATTGCTTGTGTACAGCTGCCGAGCCCTGTTTACTATTGTTACAGTTTAATTTAAATACAAAAATTATGACAAATTACTGGGAGCAATTATTTAAATATTTTTAATTCAAATTTTTCCTCTGCATGGTAAGTAAAAAAATGGCTTTGCCTAAACAAATTAAACAAGTATGATTTCATATAAAAAAAACAAGGAAAGGTGTATCCATCTAAAGAAAGTAGTTTATCATTATGTTACATGGGCAGTTAAAAAACATATCATGTCTTTTGATAGGTGTTTGAAAAATGCATTTATTTTTTAAATACGGAAAGTTAAGTTTTATAAAAATGCTGCGTTGATGTAAATCCGAGGGTTATTAGTAAAAAAAAATGGAATGCCATTTAAAATTGTCATAAAATAGACATAGAATAAAAGTTAAACATGTTAATAATTCGAACAATTATATGCATTTAAAAAAAACATATAATTCCATAAATTTTTAATAATATGTTAATTTGAAAAAATGTAACATTAATGTCTATTAGTAATTAACTAATATGTTAATAATGTTATATGGATATTAACACTATTTATTCATACAATTTTTAAAATTAGCCAATAGACAAGCGAGGAAATCAAAATCAAGTAAAACGGCTGTTAAAAAGGCGGTAAATTACCTGTCTGATAAGTTTCCTTTCGCGGCGCTGCTGTTCCCGCCGTTCGATCTCTTCTGGCGGAATGGGCTCGCCGCTGCACGTCTGCGGATGCGCGTTGTGGGCGGGTCTGCCTGGTCCCTTCTTAGTGTTGTCGTGCTTCCGCCATTTTGCCCGCCGATTCTGAAACCATACCTGCAATAATTGACACTTAATAACGGTAATAGTAAATGTTAATAATATCTTTTTGTAGTTAACCCCAAAATAAAATAAAACCTGCCTTGATTCCACGTTAGCCTGTCGATAAAAATAGGGACATCTTACGAAGAAAGTACTTATTTAAAATATTAACTATTTATATCTCAGAGGATGTTGAAAAAAAATGATTCAATCTTAGCTTGAAATGGATTTTTAAGGAAAAATATTTTATGCATTTTTTCACCCTCTTTGTTAGCAAAGTCAAAGGGCTTTTTAACCAAAAGCTGAATATTTTAGATTTAATGAAAATAATATTTTTAGAAATAACAGATGCTTTCTATATTTGTATGTATATAGAATATAATAAATAGATAGATAATAATATTTTTATATATATTATATAGAACATATATCTATATATTTCTCCAATGATATGCATCGCTGCAAATATTCCACAGGAATATGGTACCTCCAGAAAAATATCAGGCCTCCAAACTTCTTTAGTAATATGTTATTTATTTCTTAAACTTTAAATTAAGTAGAAAATGTACACAAAATATTTTTAAAGCGGCTGGCTAAGTCAAATATTCTCTTCAGAAGTCATATCTTTATTCCTGATATTTTAAACCAAAATCTACAAAATAAATTTGGATTTTCAAGTCTATTTTTCGATCATATTCTTGAATTTTTCACTTCATATTTCAACGTTAATATAGCAAAATATTAAAAAATGAAAGAAAATTGATCTTATTTTTAACTGATTTTTATATTTATATATCAAAAGATCAAATAATCAAATAGTATTGAATATTTCTTTTTACTTTGATTTTACAAAATTCCTAAAAATATCTCAAAAAAGGTGTAAAAATTTATATTTAAAAAATGGGTAGTATCAAATTAGACGTCTTATGACTACGTAAAAAGGTACCGACAGACATACATACATAGCTATAGAGTATCATTTCTACTGCAAATTTACAGTATATACTTGCATTGAAATAGAAATGTGTAAAATGAAATCTCATTTGCCTTTCTAATGATTTTTCATTTTAGATCGCTGCAAAAATGACTTTTAAGTTTTGAAATCTAGGCCATTTTAGATTCCCTATATTATACATTTTACATTTAAACAAGAATGACTATTTCAATAAACAATAAGACGGTAAATTATGAAGTAGTTCTGCTACTATAATGTAGCTTTATATACTTTATATAAAATGAAAAAGTATATCTTAGTTAAGTAAGGAAGAAAAAATATTTTTAGATCAATTTTGACGTCTCAATAAGCCCAGGGCTTTTTCATTTTCTTTCATTTTACAGATATACCCCAGTTAGTCATGGAAGGGAAACATTGACATAGAAGTTAATTGATTATGTCGAAATATGGAATGTAAAAAGTGACCTGTCAATTAGGGATCTAAAGGGATAAGACAATGGCCGATAATTTGATGTATATCCCCAATGTTAAAACCCAAAACTACCCTTCTGTAGATTAAAATTAGTGGTCGGATCGTTTGGGCACTCAACTTAATAAACCAACTAACCAAGTCCACAAAGTTGTAATACAATGTCTTAAAAATCAGCCATGTGACGTCATGAATATGAGGGATATGAGAGGAGAAGTGGGAAAGAAGGCCCCTAAAAGCGAGATGGATAATTTTGTAGACACTTTGTCCCGCTACCTTACAATTGCCCACCCATGTCATCGATATAATTATAGCATTAACATTCGACTTAGTTTGGGAATTAATATAAAATTTAATTAGATCGGCTATCTATTTTCATTTTTAATATTACATTTTTTTGAAGAAATACCCAATAAATAAAGGAAAAATAATGAATGAAAATAAAATATTATAATTAAGTTGGGTATATTGAAACAATCAAAGCAATTTACAATAGAGATAATTATTCAAAAAAATTGGAAAAAAATCTGTCTACTTTTTCAAATTGTAATGGTTTAAGTTGACGTTAAGTTTTTAAAGTGGCTATGGAAGTAAATAATTTGAAATTACTGCTAGATACTTATATCCTCATTCCAACACAATTCTAAAACGGAATACCCAAACTATACAGGGTTGTTTATTTTGTCGAAAACATTTCTGTGTTTGAAAAGCAATCTAGGCAACTTTCTAATAGACTTTTGAGTGTGTATTCATTTGTTGATGACAAATTACTTTCTGGATATTGATATCAATATAGCGGCTACAAGGTATTTTGTCGAAGTAATTTTACAAGTTTTCTACTAAAAAATCATTGTAGGCTTTGTTTCATAAATGACCCAATTATGCGTTGAGATGTTTAATATTTTTTCCCGTATCACTTAATATCCGCTGAATTAGAACCGGTTCTCAGAAATACTGAAAATCATGTATAACGTCGCATTACAATCAATTTTCCACGAATATTAAAATCAAAATCATAAAATTAATAGCAGTTCGGCCGGTCGGGGCTAATAAAACTGGTTTTAATCTTTTGATTTTTTATTTTAATATCCGCGGAATGCTGTCTATATTACGATGCGATAAATAACTAATATGGCATTGAATAAAAGTGGTCAATATTGACATATTATCGAAGAGTATAAAGGTTCTTAATAAAAAATTGATGGTTGTATAGCCAACTAATGCCAGAAAAATTACAGTTTTGTGCATAAAACTATTTGTTTGAAAAACTGAAGAAATGCTTTGAAGAAAAACATATACTTAAACTCATTAGATATCATTTACTTGTGAATAAAAAAGTAATTATTGAATATAAATTGTGTTTATAATAAAGAATATAAATATTTATTAGTAAATATGGCGGTGGAGCTTGTTAGCCGAAATAATTAAATTTATTTAATTATATTTTTAAATGGTTTATGTTGCTTACAATTTTAAAGATAAACAAGGATAATTAGGAATAAAAGCAGCTAAGCTGTTTGTTGAAAAGTATGTTGAATACGCTTAGTGCATGTAATGAGTGTTAGAAAATAAAAAAGAGAGAGAGGAAGAAAGAAAGAAGGAGAGAAAGGGAGAAAAAAGAAAGAGAGAAAGGAAGTATTAAAGAAAGAGAAAGATAGAGAGTACAGTATAACACTTATAAAGTAGCTTCGCTACTAAATAATTGTATCTCTAAAGGCGTTCATGTTCCTGACTGACTGGTAAAAAAGCAAGGATCTTAAGGGATAAGACAATGGCAGATAAATTAATGTACATACCCAATGATAATACACAAATTACACTCCTGTAGATTACAATTAGTGATTGAAACGTTTGGATTGTAAACTTAATGAACAAACCAATTAAAATTCAATAAAAGTCGCCAAAGTTATCAAGCCATTAAATTAGAAAACGCTAGTATAAAACTTTGGGGACTAATGTAATAAATAGCGCAATGTTTCCTCCCATCTTGGATAAAAAAGGTTGACTTACCGCTACTCTGGACTCCTTGAGGTCAAGCCGCATGGCCAGGGCCTCCCGCATAAACACATCCGGGTAGTGGCAGGACAGGAATGCCCGCTCCAGTTCCTCCAGCTGCCACTGAGAAAAATTGGTCCGTGACCGCCGCCGTTTGGCCTCTTCGTCGTCTTCTAAAATGGTCAAAACTGTCAAAAACGGTCAAATATTTTTTGAAAAATATCTTTTATTTGTTTTAAATATGAAAGAATTACCTTTAGATAAAAATCCTAAACTGCTCGATAACTAATTAAATGTTTTTCATATTGAATAAATAAATATTAAAAAAAGCTTAAATTTTGAATGGTCGTCCAAATGTTTGAACCTCTCCTAATAAGCGTGAAATAGTTTTATTTCAAAGGAATTCCCCTACATATTTATACAGGGTCCGTAAAAAAAGATTTGATTTTAAAGAAATAACTCTTATAAATAATTTAAAGAAATAATCAAAAAAATAATAGAAAATAAGAAAACATAACGGGGTTTTAAAACAAAAAGATCAAGTTTTCAAATAAAAAACAATAAAAAAGAATTTTTTTTTGAAAAATAAACGCCTGTTATGAAACATACCTTTAGAAATCCCCTATCGCAAAAGTTATTGAGGGAAACCAAGACTGGGTTTTTATTAATTTCATCACAGTAAAAATTCAGTCTATGGAAGCTTTATAGTATAATGTTATTATTGGATATGATTAGAACTTTCAAACCCGCCTCAAAGTGTAATCCTTACTTCCCCATAACATTTATTTTAATATCTTTGTGGTTTGCTCCTATACTCAATGTTTATTTTCATAATTCTAAATCATTTTTTGCAATTTAACGTATAGAATAAATATGCTTTTAATATTAAATTATTTCAATAATTGGCTAAAATACAAGTATTTAAAGTTGGACAAAAATTAGCTTAAATTTTATACAATTTTTTTATTTTAAAGTATGTAAGTTTAACTATTTTAAATGAAATATATAACGAATTGTGATATTGTTTAATATATAAATATAAATAGCTCCTGATTAAATTATATAAATATACAATTTTTGACCAATTTTAAGTTACTGTGTAAGCAAACCAAAACATGATAAATCGCCAATCACATTTCAGCCATTCAAAGGCTTTGCAAAAAAATCAATGTAAATAAATTAGGCTAAATTTTATATAATAGAGCTCTCCCATTCAATAATTTGTTTTCCTTTATATGTTGATACCCCTTTATATTACCTATATTAATATAATATGTATATTATGTAAATTATGTGTAATAATATTTAATATCGAAATTGTTTTATTTATTATATCATTATTTTTTATTCCAAATTAAAGATTATTATATTATCAAGTAAATTTATATAAAACTATAAAAAAAATAGAATAATAGTTATTTATCGCATCGTATTATAGACAGCTTTCCACGGATATCAAAACGGGTATTAATCTTAAAATTTTTATTTTAATTTTCGTGGAAAATAGTCTGTAATACTATGCTAAACATAATTTCAAGGTTTGTCTGAGAACTTGTTCTAATCCAGCGGATATAAATCGGTTTTAAAGCCATAAAAGTTACATCTTATGATTTAGTTTTCTGTATTTATAACAATTACAGCAAGCTATGTAACTATTTAATCCCTAGATAATCTATTAAAGAAAATCTGTGAATTTATTTTTCGCAAATGATCCCAGGATTCAGGCAGGCACGTGGCAAGGTTTAACAGATCCAGTATCTTAACTGCCAAAAATATCCGCGGTAGGGAAAGGTAAAAAGGATAAAAAATAGTAAAATGCGTCAGAAAAAAATCTAAGAAAATTCTGTTCAAATAATAGGTGTAAAAAGCAAGCACTCAAAATGCGAAACATATTAATATCCCGTGGATTAAAACCGGTTCTCGGCCACACTAAAAAATCATGTATAGCATCGAATTACAGACAATATTCCAAGGATATTAAAATAAAAATCATAAATATTAATACTAGTTTTGTTAGCCCAGCCTTGGCCTCTAGGGGCTAACAAAACTGATTTTAATCCTATATTTTTTATTTCAATATCCACGGAAAGCTGTCCTGCTTCCCTGGACAGATTTTAATCTGACATATTTGTATCTGTGTATTATAAGTAGTAGAACATGGTAATCCATTCAAATCTGAACAATTATCTAATCTTAATGGCCCTGTATCTCCCCCCCCCCCCACCCCATACATCTCTGGAAAAAGGGGGATTGGTTATTACTAAAGTTATCCCTTTTGATTATAGATAGATTTCCATGACATATTTGGTCATTTACGTCGTCATAATGTCCAACTACTGAAATATCTAGAATATAACGCTTTTCTAATAAGAACTCATATTTATGACATAGGCTTTCCTTTCTAAGTTTAACAAGTTTTGGGCTATTTTAATGAAATACAGGTCACCATGCTCTCTCCCCTTTAACTGGATAAAAGAAAGTTGATATCTAAAAGTATAAATAGAAAATTATTTTTATTTGGAAGCCAAATCCTTTAAATTCCAGACTGCTATCTGTTTGAGTATTGTTAGTTACGGTTAAAAAGCATTAAAAAGATATCAACTTAAAACAATACCTTTGGGAATATTTTTATCCCTATAAAACCTGAAGGCTTTTATTTGACATCAAACTACTTCCAGTATGGCTTCGTAATCGGTTCAAAGCCCTACTGAAAAATCATGTATCGTATCGTATATATCGAGTTTTCTACGAATATAAAAATGTACATTCATAATGTTACTTAAAACTAGTTTTGTTAGCCTGGGCCTTCGGCATCTTGGGGCTAACATAACTGGTTTTGATCTTATAATTTTAACTTTTTAATATCCGCGGAAGGCTGTTTATAATACGATTCTAAAAATAACTATTCCTTTATAAAAACGAAACATATAATTACTTCACGAAACCTATTTCTTACAAAAAGCAATTTATCTCAATAAAATATTAGTGGCGTTTTTCATACATGTAATTTTCATAAATGGAGTTTATTCGAGAAAATGGCGTTTTGTTATTTTTTTTTCTGTTAAAGCAATACTTGTGTTATTACTACTTAGTTGTTTTAGAGAGCTTTTTTTCACGAAGGGTTTTGGAAAAAGGGAAAAAGGAATGATATATTTTTACAGTGTATCAAAGAAAGACTTAAACTCTAAAAAAGTTTATTATACTAGTCCAAAGGTTGTATATAGCCGTTTGCTTATTTGTTGGCTTAACAACTAAGGGGACTTTTATTGAATTTTGAATGGTTGGTTGGTTCATTAAGTCAAGAATTCAAACGTTTCAACCACTTAATGTAATCTACAAAAGGGTTTTTGTTCTTTATCAGCATTGGGGAGGTACATCAATTTATCGGCCATTGTCTTATCCCTTTAGATTTCAGGGTTTAGGTTATGCTATAACTAAAATTACTCATAATTTATGGCGGTTTTTCTAGAGCACCTTTGGTTGAAAAATTGTAATATGAATTGTTTTGACACTCTCTCAGTAGGTGAAAATAAACTAATAATATGTCTCCAAATTATTTTCACTTTTCTGTGTGTGTGTGTGTGTGTGTGTGTGTGTGTGTGTGTGTGTGTGTGTGTGTGTGTGTGTGTGTGTGTGGGTGTGTGTGTATTAATAGTGGAAATACTCTTCAACTTTGTATGTTCTTATGTTTAATACTATCGGATTCGCCCCTAGCATAAAACCAAACTTATCTCTAAAAATAGACTAAAACCAGGGATCTATAAGAAACCCCCATAAAATGGAGAACTCAATCTGTTCAGTAGTTATTAAAATCTTAAGCTACTGACAAAAAAAACTTACTACTTCATATAATAGGATATTAAATAGTTTAATTATGCAATTTAAGTTGCGCTTCTTCTGGACAATTATGGTCCTTGTGTGTACGTCTCTAGCGTCTAATAATAATTTGTGGTAGAAATAGAAAATCATATTGACAAATAGATTTTATTTACTCGGTTAGCTTCGAATTATTTACATTTATCATTACTTTTAAAATAATTAACAATACTCTCGGTAATTTTTTACATTTTGGAAAATTTCTATTTTTAAAAGCGTAGCTATTATATGACAATGGTATGTCGGTGCTTCCATCATTTACATTTGCTGAATATATCATTTTTATGTATTGTTTCTCAGGGATAAGACAGTGGCCGTTAAGTTGATGTACATCCCCGATGATTATACAAAAATTAACCCTTCTAGTTATTAAAATTAGTAGTTGAATCGTCTGAACACTCAACTTATGAAACAACCAATTAAAATTCACTGAAGTCCCCAAAGTTGTTAAGCCAACAAAGAAGAAAAGTATGGGGACTAGTGTAATAAACAGCACATTGTCCCCCCTCTCTCTCTTTTTCTTTCTGATTGTTTCTGTATTACACTTTCTTATTCTTTAATATTGAAATGATGTTATTTTAAAGTACACTTATTGAATAATAAAATAAAATGAATATGTGATAGGTAACTAAAAATGAAAATATATTATTTAATAAATATGATAATTTTAAAAACAAATTTTATTGTTATGTATTAAAGTACGATTTCGATTCATTTTCAAGAGTATACATATACGTGTATTTGTCACTTAAGATACCTAAAACGGTTTGTCCTATGTAAACTTATTTATCTCTAACTCTCAAAAGAAATATATAAAAATTTATTTGCATAAGACCAATTGGGTTAGGTTAGGTTAAAAAAAAAGAACTTACCGTCAATAGGAGAATCCGCCCCATCTCTGCCCCCATAATTGTGTAGAAAGGGGGAGGGTGGAGAGAACTGTGAGTGATGAGGGCCCATGGGAAAGCCGAGCAGCTGGGGCAGCGGGGGCAGGGGCAGCTTGCCGAGGAAGGGGGGCAGTGGCAAGGGGGGCCGGCCACCGGTCAGCCGGGCGATCAGAGCTGCTGTAGCATTTGCCGCGTCGGGATGCGCTACAGGCCGTGGAAACATCCTATAAAATTGAAACTTTATAAATCAGTGCATTAAAAACCTAAATTTAAATATTTAATTATCATACAAAAAATCTAAAAGTGCTGCTACTTTATCAGCCGTTTACTAAATATTAAAGGTGATTGCTTAATTGTTTATTAGCAGATTTTAAAATTACAAATAATAATTTGTTGTAATTTAAAACTAACGAATACATTAAAAATATTATTATTAGCTTCGCTAATTTAGGACATACTTGCTCTTGTTCTATTATATCATAATTAAATTAATATTTTGCACAATTTAGAGAAAAAAAATAATTACTATTTGGGAGGGGAAACGTGTATCCGCTAGTAGCATGACAGTCAGACAGACGGACAGGCGGCCCAGGAGTACTGTATAAAAACCATTTTGGTAAAATTTCAATTTCCATGATAAAATGAATTTGCAAAATTTTTGCTACTCTCACAGAGGGGGACATAGATTCTTATTCTTTTGGGCTGACGGAACGGTTAGAGTCGAAATAGTTCTTTTCGATACTATTAAATTTGATAAATTTGTCTTTAATTTATCTTATATTACTATATCAAAAGGCTTAAAAAATTATTTTTCTAAAAGCTAATTATTTTTAGACAAATTGAATTTTATATACCCTTGATTCACAGGTAGGGAGGGGACATTGTGTTATTTATTACACTATTCCCCAAAGTCTTATAATAATGTTTTCTTAATCGTTGGCTTAACATTGGGGACTTTAGTGAATTTTGATTGGTTGATTAATTGAGTGGAGTGTTCAAACCTTTCAATCATTTATTTTCATCTAAAGAAGTGGTAACTTTGTGTATCATCATCGTGGATGTATATCAATTTATCTGCCATTGTCTTATCCTTTTAGATCGCTGACTAATTATTCTTATATAATCCTTGTCCATATTCTAGTAGAGTGGGCTGTGCTATGATATTATTTACTACTATATCATGATACACTTTTAATATGCTATAATCATACCCTTTTTATATTGACGTGTTTTACTAAATTTCGCCAGCAAGTTTCCCGTTTTATTATTGATTTGGAATTTAATCAAATTTTCTTTTTGAGAATTTTTATAATGTCATTTAATATGAAGTTTTCACATTTATTTCCATATGAGGTTCAAAATTATATAAACTTGAATAGAAATGAATTAACCAGCTGGCGTTTTAGTAGTAAAACTTCTCTATAACATTGGCATATCTTTACGTTTGTCAAAACTTCTATTTAGAACTTTCTTATTTAGAGGTTATTTTTTATTCTTAAAAAAACATTTTTTGGTAAAAAAACTAATAACTTGTTATTGCTGCGCTTTTAATTAATTAGAATATTAATATTTTGTTATTCCTTCGCTATATATTACTATATTTGTTCTAGTTCTTTTACAAAATAAGTATTTTTTCTTACAGATATGAAATCATAAAAAAATATTTGTTTATATGCTAAAAAGTTTTGTTTATTAGGGGGGTGAGGGGAAATATTTGTTGATAAAATCTTTCAAATTATGCAAATTGTATTTGGTTGGAGGGAGTAGGGTATTTCAAAAAAGAAATAGCAGATTAAAACAGTTTTGTTTATGTAGACTTTAAGAATAAAATAGTTTGAAAAGAAGATTTTATAATAAATCAAGAATTTGTTTATTTTCTGCTAATAAAAAGACAATTATCACTAAAACAATAATGTTTTTTTTTCTGTAGTAAATTGCACATAAGCATGCTGTTATCGTTTTCAATTTTGAAATATTTTTTTGAAAGGCTATCACTTTTATGTTTTTAAGATTAAAATTCAAAATCTGAATACTTATGCTAATTTTTTTATATTGGCAAAAATAGGAATGCGAAAATTATTCTAATCAAAGATATTTTGCAAAATTTCTTGAAATAATTTTGGTGAATTATTAATTAAATATCATTATATTTTGAAATAATTAAGATAATTATATTATTTTTAAAGTACTTAAAATATATTTTATCTTTAGCTTTTCTGTTACTTATAAAGAAAGTTTAATGCTCATTTTTCTTTTATGACAATTTCAGTATTAAATTAAATTAACTGGTCAAAAAATGGATGCAAAATATTTTTGGATTCAGAATTTTAACAGTTTTTTATAGGTTTATTAAGGTTACCTGATGTCTAGCATAGCCCAAACAAAAACAACCCCAAATAAAACTGGGGGGCGATGTTGTTATTTCTGGTTAAAACTTCAAAAATTCCGGCTCATTTCACAAATTTTAAAAAAATTGTTTAATTTAATAATCACTATATTTTTTTGTTAACTTTTATATAATTAATGTTAACTTTTTTTGATTGTTTTATATAATGGTATATTTTAATATAAACTTATTTATAAAATAATAAAAAATAATTTGGTGTATGCTGGTCTGTCTGTGTCTGGTTAACCCAACTCAAGTTTTCACTTAAAACTGAACCAAAAACATTGAAACCATCTCAATCCTTACCCTCCCCCTTCAAATCCCAAACCAGAAATTCCCCCACACCTTCCCAATCCACATTACCCCATTCAATACCCCCACCCCCGGTTGACATAGCCCGGTGGCGGCGGCGACGAAAATTTTTGCCGCCAATTTTGGCGGCGCGGGCTGTATATATATATAAAGCTGGTAAAATAGGAAATCAATTCTCGTCACTTTAGTGGCGCTCCAAATGAGAGGAGGTGTGTGTGTGTGTGTGTGGAGGGGGAAGGTGTGAACAAGGGGACGGAGTTAGGCTGGGTCGGTTTTGCTGAAATTACAACAAACAATGTAATCAAATTGGTTTAAACTATATTTTTCCCCATAAAAATAGCATAAAACCGACACATAATATTTTAATTAAGTACAAGAAAATCAAAAGTTCTTTAAAAATTTAAACAATGACGATCTTCACTCAAACCGAATATAGAGCAAAAGTAAGCATAATTATTTAGCTGTTTTCGAGACTTTAATGGAACAAATTTTATTAGACAAATAATTTTTTTAAAGTTTGCAAAAAACTGTCCGCTCTAATGAATTAATAAGGAAGGGGAAGGGGGGGGGGCGTGAATATTATGATATTGAGAGAGGGAGGTTAAGGGGGTGTAGTAAAACAAGGTGGCGACACGGGGGAGGGGTTGGGAGAGCGGCTAAGGGCATATATCACTAACAAACAAGATAGATAATAGATAGATAGCCAGATAGATAGATACCGAGATAGATAGTTGAATTATGTTAGAAACACCTCTGTCTACATTCATTTATACGCTGTATATATATTTATAGTCAAGCAGCCCGAAATTTTAATCTAGACAAAAAATATAAAATTCTGTAAAGTATTTAAAAGAAAGATGAAAAAATCTATGGTATCTGTTTTTGAAGGGGTTGAAAGGTGGCATAATATAACCTTTTACCAAAAGATAAATGACCTAAAACCATCCCTGGATCTATATAAAGCTTCCTTAAAGGGTTCAATGGTTATCGAGATCTTAAAGGACAAGCAAGAACTTGGAACATCATCCCTAGTTCTTGGTGATGTTAACGCACATCATCAGTTATGGCACTCTGAGGCAAACGAAGATGCACGAGGTAGACTCTTTGTAGATACCATCACTGGTCTTGATTATGGAATAATTAATGAAGATCAGCCAACAAGAGTAACAGCTAATGCAGCAACAGCACCAGATATAAGCATGGCAACCTCAAGTCTGATTCCAACAACTAATTGGAAATTAGACACTAGTCTAAGTTCGGACCATCTTCCAATCATCATTAGTATTTCGGCGGAACTGAAAAAAACCAACACCCCCAACTACACCTATGTCAACTACAATAAAGCTGACTGGGACAAGTTCCAAGAATACACTGAAAACATCTTTTCATCAGCTAGAGAGGTCACAGATGTATTTGAAGCCGAGAAATACTTCTCAAAAATCCTCCAAGAAGCAGCTGGCAAATATATTCCAGCGGGTAGAATTCCGCGCACATATAATGCCTTACCAACCGAAGCTGCCACACTTATTGATGAACGGGATAACATGAAAAGGAACAATCCTGGTGACGACAGAATCCCTGAGCTCAACAAAAACATCAATAAACTCATCAGAGACCACAGGAAGGAAAAGTGGACACAATACCTGTCCACCTGTCAACCTGGCAGCACAAAGCTATGGAAGACCATCAAAAGCCTTAATGATCAACCTGTCCAGCCGGACAACCAAGGCATTGACTTTGATGACAACAAGCCCACCAATGATGCTACTAAACTGGCGAATAAATTTAATCGACAATACACACCGGAACTAGACAAGAAACCTGACAAGGCCCTTCGTACTGTTCTACGTTCCATGCACAGCAAGCCAAAACACCAGACGCCAAAGATTAAATTTAATCCAGCCCAGACTGCAGCTGCTATAAAAAGAGCTAAAAATTCCAAAGCCATAGGACCAGATGGACTGTCGCCAATTATGCTCAAGCACTTGGGACCACATGGTATCAAGTTTCTAACATCAATTTTCAACCTTGTCATGAGCACAGCCAAAACACCAGGCAAATGGAAGACAGCCAAGATTATCACCCTTCTGAAACCAGGTAAACCTGCAAATAAAGGCTCCAGTTATCGACCAGTATCCATTCTCTCCCCTCCTGCTAAGATACTGGAAGCCCTTCTTCTCCCATATCTCACTGATGCCATAGAACTTGCTGACCACCAGCATGGATTCAGAAAGGGTAGATCAACACTCACAGCATTACAGACCATCAAGGACCACATTGATGACGGACTAAATAGGAAGAAACCAGTCAACAGAACAGTATCGGTAGCCATTGATCTTTCTAAGGCTTTCGATACTGTGGATCACCATCTCCTTCTCAGGGATATCAACAACCTTCCCTTGAACAGCTACATCAAGCGCTTCCTATGTGGTTATCTGAGAGGTAGACAGACATATGTTCTTTTCCGCAACTCAACATCTAAATACAGGAAAGTGAAACAAGGGGTGCCACAGGGTGGAGTTCTATCCCCCATCCTGTTCAACCTCTACATGTCTGCCATGCCATCCCCTCCAGGTAACATAAAGCTCGTCACCTATGCAGATGATAGCAATGTGCTAAATTCTGGTCCAACGTTTGAGCCCATAGTCAGAGAACTCAACAGCTACCTGGCTATCTTAAACGACTGGTTTAAGAGTAGAAATCTCTTCATCTCACCATCTAAATCATCTGCCACTATATTTTCCACATTCTCGAATGACGCAAGTGTAGTGCTACAGATTGAGGTAGATGGCCAGATTGTTCCTACAGTGAAGAAACCTACCTTCCTGGGTATCACATTCGACACACTTCTCTCCTTCAGACAGCATGCTGCTAATCTGAAGACCAAACTCCAGACCAAGAATGGCGTCCTTCTAGCCCTAACAGGCTCGAACTGGGGTAAGGATAAAGAGACCATCATCACCACCTTTAAAGCAATTGGACAATCTATCATCAATTACTGCTGTCCAATTTGGACACCTGCTTTATCAGAAACCACGTGGAATGAGATCCAGGTTGCCCAGAATGCTGCCTTGCGAGCGGCCACAGGCTGTCATATCATGTCTAAACCAGATCACCTACATCAGGAAACGAAAGTTATGACCGTCAAGGACCATTGTGAGATGCTCAGCAAGCAGTTTCTGTTGCAAACGCAGCTTCCAAACCACCCCAATCGTGTCGATTTGAATGCCCCACCCCCACGTCGCCAGATGAATGAAACTTTAAGGTCCAAGTTTGGCGACGAGAACAAACAGATGTCTCAACCTGATATGCCTCAAGACGTCTACAAGCAGAGATTAAAGGCCTTACATACCAACTCTGTACGCAAGAATATTGCAAAATTGGAGCACAACAAAGTCCTAGGTGCCCCACCCCCGAAGATAAATGACTCTGAAAAGGCCCTACCCAGAGTTACCAGAACCACCCTCTCACAGCTAAGATCAGGTTACAGTACTTACCTGAAAAGCTATATGTCAAGAATAAGCAAGGAAATACCTGTCCCAGATATTTGTCCCCTTTGCCAACAACCAGGACATACTACAGAACATCTATTTAGCTGTCCGGCGAACCCAACAACACTAACGCCACGAGACCTATGGTTAAAGCCCCTGGAATGTGCCAGATTCCTGAATCTGGCAACAGATGATGATACAGACTGAGAAGATTTTGGGCTACAAGAAGAAGAACAAGCAAGAAACCAAGCACTTCCAAAGGGGTGTTTACCCACCCCAAAAATTTGCCACTACATTTACCCCCCATACAAATTTTGCCTACAACTAAGAGGTATTAAAAAATCCTTCCCTCAAACGAGAAAAGATTACAAAAATGTAGTTTTTTTTCTACACCAAAAAACATGCCTCGAGAAAAGTGTTAAAAGTTTTGGTTGTCGTATATATTAAGTGTGTGAAAAATCCTTATGAAAATTTGTGAATTTGTTGAAGACTAAAGAGTTTATGTAAAACTGTGTTTTTTTTATTCTTTTAAAAGTAGTGAAGTGTCTCAAAAATCAGCCATGTGACGTACAGAGCCCCTATATTAAAAGGACTAAGAAGATAATCTATAATACAAAGTAGCTTGATGTCTGTCTGTCTGTCTGTCTGTCCGTCCGTCCGTCCGTCTGAAGCTTAAGATCTCGGTAACCACTGAACCGATCGGATTCTACTCTTCAGGGTATATACCTATTGGTCCTGTGGTGGTTTTAAGCTATTTTCTTTAGGGGTGGGACACCCCCAACCCCCCCAAAAACAAAAAAATCCCCCCCCATTTTTTAATTTTTTTTTATTTGCTGAAGATTTCCTTGGTCCTTTAGGTTTTGTAGAAGATTTCCTTGGTACTTTAACGAATTTCGCCTTAATTATTTTATCACCTCTTGGGGCAAAGCCCCTAGAGGCTAGGGGCGAAGCCGCTAGTTAACAAAAAAGTATAATTAAAATATAAAATCAATAAATATTTTTAAATAACTTATATCTTCCTCTTTAAAAACGAGATAGACTTCTGAATTTTATTTTTCTTTATAGAAGTTCAGAGATCTTAAATTACATACAGACTTTATTCATAAATATTAATATGGTGCTAGTGGCTGCGTCCCTAGGCTCTTGGGGATTATATCTAAAGGAAAAAAGATTACATTGTATGTTTTAGAATTATATAAAAAGTTATTTTTTTATTTAAAGATTTCTTTACAGTACAGCGATATATTTTTGTCCAAACAGACAGACAGACATACAGTCAACTTTTTTCATGCGTTTCTGACATCTTTTTTATTTTACAGTTTTAAAGTTACATTCCTAGTCGAGTTTTTATTGGAGAAAATTATATTAGAAACATACAAATTATATTTTAGAACAGGGGTCTAGTGATAGGTATATGGCTTTTTTATTACAACCTTGCATACCCCCCCCCCCCCCCACCTATGGAAAAATCCTGTCTACGAAACTGAAAAAAACGACAATTCTCAAATTGTGTTAAAATTGTGGCAACAATTATACTTGTGACGTAATAAAAATGAGAGACTATCCATCTCTTTCCCACTTCTCCTTTCATCTCCCTCATTTTATTACGTCACATTGATCATTTTTGACACAATTTTAACACAATTTGGGCTTTGTCAAAAAAATCTGCAAAAATTTTAAGCAGTTTTATGATTTGAATTTTTAAAATGTTCCAAATAATAAGGAAGATATTGTGATTCTTCTTAACAAAAGTTGACTGGCGAATTGCAGCAAACAGGTCAGCTTCAATCTTAGACAGGCGTTTCTATTAAAATTAAATTTTTTTTATTCCGTTTTTTACTTCGTTTATCCATGATTTTCGAAGCACATCATTATTGAAAATTAATCGGATATTACTTTCATAGTGTGCATTCAGTTCAGCACATATTTCTTATTATTAAATCATGAGAAACGCATTTTTTACAACAGCACCAACTAACTTTTCCCTGTAGCTTTACTTTTTCGTTAAACTTCATCATAATTTATTTCCTATTATGTATTTTTTGCGAATATGAAATACTATTGCAGATGTGATAAAATGCGGCATTAAATGCACACCTACTTTCATATACCTTCATTTAAATTACACTTATTAACATTAGCTGAACCGATTTGTTTCTCCTTTACACTGTAGCTTCTCATAGGTCCTGTAAAGGTTTATAACTATTATGGGGGCCGAAACCACCACTTTACCAAGGAATACCAAAATATATTTTAAGTGTCGCTAGACGACGCCACTGTATCAATTCTTCTATGAAACTGGACTTCCCTTTCCACCTAAACTTTTTCTTTTAAAAACTGCAATTGAAAGTATAGGGGGTGGGGGGGTTCGACTTCCCTCTAAGGGTCCCTAGAAGCCTCCAGGTCGTATTCGCAAGTAAAACATATAATAAAGTTTCATTGTTGAACCTTTCATAGTTTTTAAGAGTTTTTAATATCAACCAACAAACAAGGAATTGTAATAATAATATTCTAGTAATAGTCGGACGGACATGCCTTTATAAATTATGATTTCCTTAAACTTGTTTTTACTTTCCCATCAAAATAGTAATAATATGATTTCTTATAAAATTAACAGTAATTTCAATTTAATCATTTTTGACAATTTCATAAATAAGCAAAAATCTGTGATATTTCTAGTTATGAAAAAATGAAATAATGGCTTGTTAGCCGCATCTTCAGCCCCATGGATGTGGCTGAATACAAATTTTGCATCTGCGGCTAAAGTTGGGTTAGGCTGAGTAAGGCTGAAGGTGGCTGAGGGTAACCATGGATGCAGCTGAGGCTGGCTAATGTTGAGTATTGAATTTGCTGTTTGTTGTTGCTGTAAATATGAGTACGACTGCAGCTGTAACTTTAGAAAGCTGCGTTTTTGAGGGAGGCTGCTGATTTGGGTGTCTTAAGCTTCGCAGAGGTTTGGCTGAAGACTATCATCTAATAACTAATAAATCCACGGATTTAAAGACTATTGACGATAAATTGATTCAAATTCCAAATAAAATTTAAATAACGGGTTGAAATGTTCAGATACCACAAGTTTGAGTATACACATCAAGATATAATTTAGTTTTTAAAAGCCAACAAATGAGAGAATGTGTTGAGAAAACTTTGGGTACCGCACTCCCCGCTATCCCTGAACTAATCTATGTTCGTATCCCTAAGGATCCCTGTTGTGTTAGAATTGCCTGACGTGCAAAATAAAATTGCCATTTTCAATTTCCGCCGCGCGCAAAATTCTATCTTCACTAAATGTATCTATCTATCTATTATGTTAGTAGCGCAGCTACATTGTATTGGTTCTGTGCGTCTGTACTGTACATCTAAATAGATTTAACCTTTAGAACCTCTATAGCATATGGATCACAAACAAAATAAATTTTAAAGATAACTTAAACTTTATGTGCTTCTTTAGTTTAGGTTAAGTAGTGGTCATAATAGCCTCGCATTCGTTGTAGCCCGAAGGGCTAATACTCCTCAGGTCAAACGCCCCTAAAGGGGCTTAATACTTTTTTTTCTTTGAATATAAGGGGAACAAGGGTTTATTTAAAGTAAAATTATAGTATTAGTAAAATGACTAGCAATAGAAACCATAGAAAATAATCATAATGCTAACCAAAACCCAGCACAAACAACCTTTTACTTTAATAAATAAGTTAAAATGGTTCTAATAAGTCGGAAATTAATTGTTAAATTCGCTTATTTCGATATTGTCATCCTTGTTTATTTATTAAATTCTATGTACATTAGCAATTATATTATTTGAACCGTTGAATACTCTAAGTCAGAGGCGTATTACACAAATCTTTTTTTTTACATCAGCGAAGTATTATCATTCATAGCATAATGATTTACCTATTATTGTTCATCGAAAATGCATTATATTTGTATTTGCTAGGCTTCTTAAGAAAGTGTTAATTAAGGTTTTTTTTTAAATTTTCTTTAATATATAGATACTTGCTATACTCTAAAGTTAATTGTGAAGAAAAAAAGTTTTAAAATTTCCCCCTTTTCTATCTTTCATTAAATACTAATTTTTTTCGAGGAATATTTTAATTACTTGGTTAATTTGCCAAAATTCTTTCATTGCTAATTTCTATCTATCTATATATCTATCTATCTATCTATCTATCTATCTATCTATCTATCTATCTATCTATCTATCTATCTATCTATCTATCTATCTATCTATCTATCTATCTATCTATCTATCTATCTATCTATCTATCTATCTATCTATCTATCTATCTATCTATCTATCTATCTATCTATCTATCTATCTATCTATCTATCTATCTATCTATCTATCTATCTATCTATCTATCTATCTATCTATCTATCTATCTATCTATCTATCTATCTATCTATCTATCTATCTATCTATCTATCTATCTATCTATCTATCTATCTATCTATCTATCTATCTATCTATCTATCTATCTATCTATCTATCTATCTATCTATCTATCTATCTATCTATCTATCTATCTATCTATCTATTTATCTATCTATCTATTTATTTATTTATCTATCTATCTATCTATCTATCTATCTATCTCTATTCATCTATCTATCTATCTATCTATCTATCTATCTATCTATCTATCTATCTATCTATCTATCTATCTATCTATCTATCTATCTATCTATCTATCTATATATCTATCTATCTATCTATCTATCTATCTATCTATCTATCTATCTATCTATCTATCTATCTATCTATCTATCTATCTATCTATCTATCTATCTATCTATCTATCTATCTATCTATCTATCTATCTATCTATCTATCTATCTATCTATCTATCTATCTATCTATCTATCTATCTATCTATCTATCTATCTATCTATCTATCTATCTATATATCTATCTATCTATCTATCTATCTATCTATCTATCTATCTATCTATCTATCTATCTATCTATCTATCTATCTATCTATCTATCTATCTATCTATCTATCTATCTATCTATCTATCTATCTATCTATCTATCTATCTATCTATCTATCTATCTATCTATCTATCTATCTATCTATCTATCTATCTATCTATCTATCTATCTATCTATCTATCTATCTATCTATCTATCTATCTATCTATCTATCTAATTAGTTGGACACGCTGCCAAATTTTTAATTCTCAATTCTACCACTTTCTTATTCTTTCATTCAATAGTTCTACCAATTTAAACACCCTTGGAAAATATTTCTATTTATTTTGAATCCATATATGAAGCATCTTATAGTGCCTTATAGTACCATTGGCCATTTACAATGTATACTGGCCTATCATTGGTCATTTCCAAGGACGTTCAAAGGGGAGAGGGTAAAGTGGTGATTTTGCCCCCCCCCCCTATATAAAAATTGCCCCTACCCTTTATTTCCTAAATATGTTTGATCTATAAGTAAATTTTTAAATAAAAATATTTTTTTAATGTAATTTTGTAGAGTTGTTCTCCTTTTCTATCTTTTTAGAATCTTGATATTATAAGGATTAAGGAGTTCCAGCAGGGGCGTCCAAGCTTTTTTTTTTGGGGGGGGTAAAAAATTTTAGGGGGGGGGGGTAATTCGTGTTTGGGGGGGGTAAAATGGCGCGCGAAGCGCGCCGAAATTTTTTTTTACCCCCCCCAAAATTTTTACCCCGGGGGTAAAATTTGATTGGGGGGGGTAATTACCCCCCCTAAAGTCTGTTGGGGGGGGTAAATACTCCCCCCAAATCTGTTGGGTGGGGTAATTACCCCCCCCAAACTAATTTACCCCGGGGGTAAAATTTTTGGGGGGGGTAATTTAATTATGTAAAAAAAGCACCTACCTAATCTATTAAGTTAATAAGTACTATCCTATAACATAAAGTAGTAAGTAAGGTTTATTTGACTATAGCTTCAGATTTCATTACTTTTAATACTGAGTTCTCCTTTTTAGGAAAGCTTCACATAGATCCCATGATGGTTCCACACTATTATAGGTCAATCCTTTGAGTGGTTTTAGGCTATTTTTCTCCTCCCTTTTTACCCTTTAGAAAACACGAGTTCTTAGATGCTAAGGGCACCACTACTATTCAAATATATAGTAGTATCTCATTCTTTAGAACATAAAAATACAATAATTAACTCACTAACCAATGAACCAATATGATTATACTTTAAAGTGAAGCGTCTTATAGGTCCTGGTAAGTTTTATAACTAGTTTTGAGACACCCTGATATCCTCCCAAAAGAAATCGCCTTTAGAAATTCTTTTTCATTATTTAATGAAATATTTAATTTAGTTAGGTATCTAAATTATGGAAACTTCAGTGCTTTACAATTACATCATAGATCCCCGGGATGGTTTTAGCCCTTATAAAGGCCCAAGCAAATAAAACATGATCAAACTATTAAATTTTTTGTTATCATGGTTAAGAACTGTTTTAACTGGTTGGACTATATTGGGGTATAGTCCCTTTTGTGGCAACGCTCTTTAAGGGGCGTTTCTTCGTTTTTTTCTCACAAGCTTCTGTCCTATTTCTAGCCCCTGCGGGGGGCCAATTGCTTAACCATGTGGGGCAATCACCTAAACCAATATAACCTATCCTAAAATAAACTATCAGTAAAATTTTTTTTAAAGAACATTCAATTTGGGGGGGGTAAATACCCCCTCCAAAAAATTTTTTTTAAAGAACATTTATTTTGGGGGGGGTAATTACCCCCCCCAAAATCGTTTGGGGGGGGTAAATACCCCCCCCAAAATCGTTGGGGGTGCCTACGGCACCCCCAAGGTAGGGGTAATTTTTTTTTGGGGGGGGTATTGTTCACAAAATTTTGGGGGTGCCTACGGCACCCCCAAAATCGTTTGGGGGTGCCAAATGGCCCATTACCCCCCCCCTTGGACGCCTATGAGTTCCAGACAAAGATCCTGCAATCAAAGGTTTAGTTTTCTGTCCTAAATTAACACGTACAGGGTAATAATTCACAGAACTCTCTAAATATAGAAAAGATCTGCTCAGAATAAAAAACAGAAACTCATATTGGATGTTACTAAAAGTGCATGATTAATTTCAAGTATTGATCATATGAAAATTAGAAAAAACAAGTATGCATTTAAATTTGTCTTGATGGGAAAACAGCGAAAATATTTAATAGCCTAAAAGATTTTTCTCAAATATCGTTAAGCTATTTATTACAAAATTATGTTCACTTTTGAAAATTTATATAAAATCATTCCAAATATTTTTTGTCTATGTTTGGTATAGGCTCGATCCAGAAGACCCTTCCCCCCCCCCCAAAAAAAAAAAAGCCAAAACCTTAGCAGGTTGCTTAGTATTGCAGAATTTCCACAGTTTTATGGGCACACCTGTTCTTCCATAAAAATGAAGACAAAATCTAGGAAAACCATAATTTTCGCATCGCCAGATGAATAGGCAATTACACTCATAGTTTACCATTTTGTTACAGGAATCATTATTTAGACAAAATATGTTGTTTCATTAACTAACTATAATGTATAATTGTTTAATATTATAACTATATGTATATAACTATTTTATCATTTAAAAGAAGTTAATTTTGAATTAACCTAGAAGTTGAAGCTTTTTCGTCACAATACTGTTAAGTCGATAATTTGTAAGCAATAACCACAACATCTATTATATTATGCATTCGACTTAAATATAAGTCATTGATGGTACTTGAATAATGACATGTCGATAATATGTCAGCTAAGATCACTTTTATTTCATTGTTTATTTTCGACATAACCTTACTTGTTTAAAAAACGTACAAAACAGTAAATTCGTGTTTAAATCGCCCATTACTGTTCCACAAATTCATCTTTATTTTTTTAACCTTTACATTCAGAGCAAAAAAAGTTTGCTCAAATTCATTCGAAAATTGATGAATTAGATTAACAAGGATAATTATTTAAGTTGGAGCAAAGCACATGTATGATTCTTTTTGCATAATCGGGGCTCGGCAGGCCTCTACAAAATAGCCTAAAAGTTAAAACCCTAATAAGACAATTAAGATATTACTGAACTTACACATACATAATAAGTTCCATTTATATAAATGCAGATTATTTCAGTTTCATAGTTTATATCAATTAGAATTTAGCACTAAAATCTTTGACTATGTTAATTAATCTGTGTTCTTCTGTGAAATTTATTCATTTTTTCAAATTTTGTAATTTATACTAAAACAACCATTTTCCTATCAGAAAAAAACTAGATATAGAGTAGCTTCACTTTGATAAAATGAAATAATATACATATAAGCTCTAGTCAGAACTATTTGTATGTAATCAAAATAAAGAAGAAAAACAGCAAAAATAATATGCAAAATTTATCTGAAAATCGAGAAGCATTTCCCCAAATTTTAATGCTTATGTTTTTTCTAAACAAATGTTTGATACGTCTATTGAAGACACTTATAAAATAGCTTTACTTTTGAAACCACTGAACCTTCAATCTGGGAACGTGTGCATTTGTTTTGCTCAACAAAGAATCTAAATTTGGCAGCCATACCACACCCCCCCCCCCACTCCCCATTGCAGATATCTGTGCACGCCTCTGTTTCTGTTGATGACTATATAATGAAATTAGCAATGCAGCCCATTATTGCACAAAAATCTGCAAAAATCTATGAAAAATACAATTATTATGCGTTCTTAACTCTCCCCCCCTCCCCTCTCTCTCTCCAAGTAAATATAATATAAGCTTAGCAAATAAAAGACAATTAAATAAAAAGTTTAGAACATTGTAATTATTTGGATGATTGTTATGAAAATTAACTAAAACTTTGCAATAGCTTTAGGCTATGTGCACAACATTGGAAAGTACCTACAGAATTAGTTTTTAAATTAAAAATGAAGTTGCTCTTATACATTAAAAATGAAAGTTTCAGAGAAAGACTAAACTACATAACTTTTTTATCACTTTTGAGGAAGACGATTCCCTTTTCTCTCATCTCCTTTAAAGAGATTTCCTTCCCCCCTTCCCTTTTTCTTTTCCCTTTATATGACGTCATATAGGAATCGTCTTCCTCAAAAGTGACACAAAAGTTATGTAGTTTAGTCTTTCTCGAAAGTTTCATACTACTCATAAAGAAAATGTATAAGTGAAATATGAAAATTACAAATCTTATTTCTATATTCTGAAGTAATTGCTACCGTCAGAAAGAGAGAGAGGATACACAATGGGATCTTTTGCCAAAAAACGGGACATTAAGGGTAGACAAAAGTAAACATCAATAAAAAAGCTTGTATTTGACGAAATGATGTAATTTCTTTTGCTTTAACTCAAAAATAACATAAATTTTGCTCCTGTTAACTTCCAATGTGCATTTGGTAAGTACGTCTTGCTGTTTTGGAGGAGCGAAGCTACCCTATTTTTAAAAAATCTATAAAACTTCATAACTTTAGTTAGGATAGGAATATTTTAACAAAATCAACGTCTATGTAAATATTTCTTCAATGCAAACAATGTTTGTGAACAAGAATATAGCGTCAGGTGCACCCATTTCGAGTCCCGGCATTTTTAGGTAGGTCCAGTATAAGTAAAATAGGACACTTATAAGGCATGTTTTCAAATATTTTTTTTACAGATATAAACAACAATAACATAATTTTCAAAACACTTTTGATTTTGTGTTAATACCTTTATTCTAAGTCTAGCTATCTTCATTTAAAGTTTGTATACGAATATAAGCATAATTAATTAAATTATATTCTCTCTCAAACGTATATTTCTTTCTCTCTCTCTGATGCGTATATAATGTTTTTGCAATATTATAATTAATCTCCAAATTTGAATTTCTGCTGGACCAAAACCAGTTAGAAATACAAATTTTTTTAGAACACATGAAATTTAGCAAATTTAATTGCTAAAATAAAAGTATTTTTAAGTCATCTTTATTTAACGACTCCTTTATCCCTTAAATGTCCATTAAAACCGCAAGAACGGCAAAAATCGTTAAAAATCACGCCAACGGCGGCAAATAACGGCGTAACGGTTGGCCGGAGGCAAATAATGCATAAGTAAAGAAAGTTCCGCCTCAAAAAGTTAGAAAACATTGCAGAGATGACTTTGGGCTCTAAAATGACTCCTTCCCCCTCTAACGAGGGAAAATTTGAAATTAACAAGAACGAAATTGTTCAAACCATGCAATGTAAAATGCTCAATTACTCAAAAACGGACAAGAGGCCCCAGGTTGTGAAAACTGTTTAATACACAATACATGTTGCATATTGAAATTATTATTGCAAAACCCGGGGCCTCCTGTCCGTTTTTGAGTAAAATGGAGAAAACTCACTGCGAATTTTAAAAGAAAAAAAGTTGACCCTTAAAATTCCACCTTGAAGTGATACTTTTCTAATAGTTTATAGTCCACTAAGTCGTAAGCAGTAAAAATTAAAATCCATTAAGTCCCTTCTAACGAGTTATTGGCAACTTTTTGCACACATTTTCGCAAACAGCAATTATTTCCTTTATTTGGAGTTTTTGTTAATAACATTTTCATAAAAGTTTTCAGTAATAATCATTTAAGATCCATTGTTGAGAAGAAATGACTGAAAAAGTGTGTTTCCATGCAAAATAAGCTTAAAATCTAATGATTTTAAAAATTAGCGATTTAATAGTAAAAAAAAAATATTTTTAACTTTTTGATAGCCTGAATATGTTTAATTTAGTTTTTTTATATAATCTATTATTTAAAAAGACAGGCATATTCTTTCAGATTTGAAAAAAATTTAAAAAATTAAAAATCGGAATTAATCAAAATCAATCTATAGCCTTTAAAAAATACTTTTGATATTTTTAACCTATATAATCAATAAAATCAATGGAAAATAAAATATTTTTATAAAACAAACTTTTGGAAAAGGTTTAAGATAACTTCATAAAAGTAGCATTTAAGTAGGATATTTTTCTTGTCTTTTAAAAAAATGCAAATTAAACATAGTTAACGACTATTTAATTAGCAAGAATGGTAATAAAATATTTCAATAACTGCTTAAACCTTTTTGTGGCCATGTTATTTACTTAAACAGAAATTCTATTTTGTCAGAATTTTAAAAATAATGAAGTATTTTCAAAAAAGCTTGCAAAAGAAACGTAATTTTATCAAACTTCCTCAAGGTTTATAGAGGGTATTGTTGTAAAATGTTAATTATCAAAATAAAATCTTCAATTTACAACGTTTAAAACACCTAAAAGTAAATTCTAAGCAAAATTAGATTTATTTCCTAGATTTAGAGTAGCTGCGCTACTGAAAAAATTATCTAGTATTAAAACCAATCAGCTGATCAAATTGCTATAGACATCATTTGTTGGGTTGTTATTAACTGAAACATTTATTTTCTTTTTAATTCTAAAACGATGCTTGCCATGCTAAAAACGCTACGCCCCCAGCAATCATTATGGGCACTAGAATTTAATCCCCTCTATTTTTTAATTTAAGTTTTACAAAAAAAACAAGGACCACATCTGTTCAGCGGATAACGAGTTCCTTTGCTAGAGAGAGATATACATACATCCTGTTATTTCCATATAAGTACTAGCGGCTACGTACCCTTAAATCCTCTAGGGACACTTGGGGATAGGAAGGGGAGGGAGGGAGGGGGGGGGGTGGAGAGTCGCAACTACACTTAAGATCATAGTTTTTCAAAAATTTTAGAGGGTTATTTTTTGTTAGGAGCAATTTTGGATCATGGAAAGAAAACAAAGTCATTCCTAATTAGGACAGAAGTCACTGGAAATTGATCTAAGGAAGGCTACTTATGTCCTTCATCTAACAAAATCTAACTTAAGGGAGGTGACTTATGTCCTATGTCTGACAAATTCTTACATTAGGAAGGCTGCTTATGTCCTTCATCTTGCAAAACTTAGCTTTTCTGTCCTTTACATTGCAAAACCTCACAAAACATAGCTTTTCTGTCCTTCACATAGCAAATTCTTGCAAAACATAGCAAATTCTAGCAACACATAGCAAATTCTTGCAAAACATAGCAAATTCTTGCAAAACATAACAAATTCTTGCAAAACATAGCAAATTCTTGCAAAACATAGCAAAATCTTACAAAACATAGAAAATTCTTGCAAAACATAGCAAATTCTTACATAACATAGCAAATTCTTAGAAAACTTAGCTTTTCTGTCCTTCACATAGCTAATTCTTGCAAAACATAGCAAATTCTTACAAAACATAGCAAATTCTTGCAAAACATAGCAAATTCTTACAAAACATAGCAAATTCTTGCAAAACATAGCAAATTCTTACAAAACATAGCAAATTCTTGGAAAACTTAGCTTTTCTGTCCTTCACATAGCTAATTCTTGCAAAACATAGCAAATTCTTGCAAAACATAGCTAATTCTTTCAAAACATAGCAAATTCTTGCAAAACATAGCAAATTCTTGCAAAACATAGCAAATTCTTGAAAAACTTAGCTTTTCTGTCCTTCACATAGCAAATTCTTGCAAAACATAGCATATTCTTACAAAACATAGCAAATTCTGGCAAAACATAGCAAATTCTTACAAAACATAGCAAATTCTTACAAAACATAGCAAATTCTTAGAAAACTTAGCTTTTCTGTCCTTCACATAGCTAATTCTTGCAAAACATAGCAAATTCTTACAAAACATAGCAAATTCTTGCAAAACATAGCAAATTCTTACAAAACATAGCAAATTCTTGCAAAACATAGCAAATTCTTGCAAAACATAGCAAATTCTTGGAAAACTTAGCTTTTCTGTCCTTTACATAGCTAATTCTTACAAAACATAGCAAATTCTTGCAAAACATAGCAAATTCTTACAAAACATGGCAAATTCTTGCAAAACATAGCAAATTCTTGCAATAAGGGTCCCAAACTCAAAAAAAAATTTTGAGAATGTTTTGCAAGAATTTGCTGTGTTTTGTAAGAATTTGCTATGTTTTGCAAGAATTTGCTATGTGAAGGACAGAAAAGCTAAGTTTTGTAAGAATTTGCTATGTTTTGTAAGAATTTGCTATGTTTTGTAAGAATTTGCTATGTTTTGCAAGAATTTGCTATGTGAAGGACAGAAAAGCTAAGTTTTCCAAGAATTTGCTATGTTTTGCAAGAATTTGCTATGTTTTGAAAGAATTTGCTATGTTTTGCAAGAATTAGCTATGTAAAGGACAGAAAAGCTAAGTTTTCCAAGAATTTGCTATGTTTTGCAAGAATTTGCTATGTTTTGTAAGAATTTGCTATGTTTTGCAAGAATTTGCTATGTTTTGTAATAATTTGCTATGTTTTGCAAAAATTTGCTATGTTTTGTAAGAATTTGCTATGTTTTGCAAGAATTTGCTATGTTTTGTAAGAATTTGCTATGTTTTGCAAGAATTTGCTATGTGAAGGACAGAAAAGCTAAGTTTTCTAAGAATTTGCTATGTTATGTAAGAATTTGCTATGTTTTGCAAGAATTTTCTATGTTTTGTAAGATTTTGCTATGTTTTGCAAGAATTTGCTATGTTTTGTAAGAATTTGCTATGTTTTGCAAGAATTAGCTATGTGAAGGACAGAAAAGCTAAGTTTTCCAAGAATTTGCTATGTTTTGCAAGAATTTGCTATGTTTTGTAAGAATTTGCTATGTTTTGCAAGAATTTGCTATGTTTTGTAAGAATTTGCTATGTTTTGCAAGAATTAGCTATGTGAAGGACAGAAAAGCTAAGTTTTCTAAGAATTTGCTATGTTTTGTAAGAATTTGCTATGTTTTGTAAGAATTTGCTATGTTTTCCAATATTTTGCTATGTTTTGTAAGAATTTGCTATGTTTTCCAATATTTTGCTATGTGATAGACCAAAAACCAATTTTATGCAAGATTTTGCTATGTGAAGGATCAAAAAGCTAGGTTTTGTGAGGTGAAGGGAGGCTACTTATGTCCTCAATCTTGCAATATCTTTGTTAAGGGAGGCATGTTATGCCCTTCATCTAACAAATTCTCACTGAAGGAATGCTACTTATGTCCTTCCTAGGAAGGTGACTTCTGTCCTAATTTAGGAATGACTTTGTTTTCTTTCCATGATCCGCAATTTTTATATTGTGGAAATACCCTTTCCCAAAAGAGTTATAAACATGGCCAGGACTATATAAAGCTTTAATGTAAAGAAAAACCATATCTGTCTAGCAGTTAGCGAGATCCTTTGAGACAAATAGATAAATAGACATCATGTTACTGTTATATAAGGATGAAAATCAAAGACGCCCAAGCTTTATTTTGGGATTCAAATTTAAAAAAATTAAACATCAGATAAACAAATACTCAAACTCATTTATTGTCTTAAAAATATTAGTTAATTTTTAATAATTATTTTCATACTAGAAGTACATTAAATAATGCTTTTTATGGGCGTTGAACGATTCCCCTCCCCCCCCCCCCCAGTTTTTCTTTCTCATTTTCTGTGTGAGAAAGATAGAGGGCTAAAACTAAATGACAAATAACTGAGAATTTAAATTTTTTAAAGCCTCCTGTGACCACAATTTTTGAATTAGATACTTCAAATTTTAAACTTAAGCTTTTCTTATATGTTCACATAACATATTTAAATTTCACAAAGATCCACCGCCGTTTTCCAGCTGACCGCCGACTGCGGCAGTTGCCAATTACAGCTGTGGCCGCTGATATATTTTTAGATTTCTAATATAAAATATTAATAATTAATAAAAATTTTAATAAAAAATAAAATAAAGGCAGCCGTTAGTAATATTTAGGTAAAAAAGGACCCAAAAACAAAGGTTGTTAAATAAAAGGATGAAGAAAGCGAAAATTTACTTTGACTCACTTATAGTCGGAAATTTATTATCAAACAGGGGACATACACAGAAATTTTAAGACCTCTAGCTCTAATAGTGGCTCAGATAATAGGGGAGGGGGCGTTGAACACCACCCCCTCACCCCCGACCGATAAAGATGCGGCAAGGGGCCCGACTGTTAAGGGTTAAGTAAATTATACAATATGACATTTAGTCAAATTTCAAACAAATATTTTTTCATTAATTCATTCATAAAAATCAATATTATAAATATGAACTCACAAAGAGACGTTGTATGTTATCATAATACATTTAGTCTGCTATGTAAAACAAAACAAATTTTTTTCTTCTTTCATTGCAGGGATGATTCTGGTACAAAAGAAAACAAAAAAAATAAATTATTCTTAATTTAATTTGATATTACCGTACAATATTTTTTTATATACATAATTTAAGAAATATATTCATAACATCTTCACCTGTCATAAAGACGACATATAAAATCAACATCCTGATAAGGATATTAAAGTTTATGTTAAAAATTTTTAAATTCATTTTATGCTTAAGAAGGAACGAGAAGGAATTGAATATCAACATTAACTTGTTATTTTGCTTGTATATTTATCATATTTGTTTACAGTTTATTGGTAAAGTTTGGTAATACTTTATTTCGAGTCTATCATGCAGTGAACTGATTTTTTGGGGTTAAAAATCTTAATATTTTTGGTGAAATTTTCTCACAAAATGTCAATTTACACCACCAAAAAAATATTTTTTTAAAATTTTTCTTTAATTAGACATTGGTACAGGTATCTGAAAAGTACCTCAATCAAAAATTATTTTCATAAGATGAACATAAATGTATTTTTTGTTGCTTTGAAAAAATTGTGTAAAAAAATCTGGAAAATCATCAAAACTGAAAAGAAATTTTTCACTACCTTTTTTAAAAATGGCATAAATCCGCCAAAAATGAATATTTTTTAAAAATTTCTTTTCTAGCTGTCTACTTACAGCCATTATTAATTCCTAGGATAGATAAAAGTCGATTTTAAATTTTTTGGATGTCCCGATTTTTTTCAAAAGATCCCACTGTGGGATATTGGACTGTAAATTTTGCTGGTGCCCAAAGTTTTAAACACATGTTTTCTCCAGGGAGGGAGGGGACATTGGACTGTTTATTACACTAGTCCCCAAAGTTTTATAAGAAGGTTTTCTTATTCGTTGGCTTAACAAAACTGGTAACTTTTATTAAAATTTTGATTGTTTAGTTCATCAAGTTGAGTGTCAAAATGTTTCAACTACTAATAATAATCTACAAAAGTGGTAATCTTTTTAACATTACTGCCGAGGTACATCAATTAATTGGTCAATATCTAATCCCTTTAGAACCCCGCAATTTCTTATTGATTGGCTTAAACACTTTAGGTAATTTGAATAATCCTTATAGGATTTTGTTTTCAATTTTAAATATTTTATTGCGTCAATAGAGGGTTAATTTACATAAAGCCGGCTATGTTAAGTGCAATGTTTGTCAGATAATGTAAAAATGTGGAGTTCCATGCTTTTTTCTTGTCAACAAAGAGTAATTGTAGACCATATTTAGTCCATTGTTTATCTGATAAGAAAATTGTTGAGTTGTATGATTATTTGCATTGCCTATTTTTACACATTTTTGTTACTCCGTCAACAGAGGGTTAACTTACATAAATAGGGCCATGTTTAGTCCAATGTTTGTCTGATGATGTGAAAATTGTTGAGTTGCATGATTATTTGTATCGCCTGGAATTAATGTGTTTGCATTCCTATACATACAACAACATTTTTACAACATTTCTCCTCATTTTTTTCTTTATTTATTTTACTTTTTTGTTTATTTTACTTTTTGTACCTTGCTTTTTTTGTTTTTCATATTTTCACCTGTTTTTGACTAGTTTTTGATGATCTACATTTTTTTTATATCTATGAAAAAGTTTTATATTTTGCTTAAAGCTAAAGATCTCTGAAACTGCTTAACCAAATGAGCTGTGTTTCCACCTTTTTTTTGTATTGGGGGACAGTTACTGAGTTGATTAGAGGATTTGTTTTTTTATTGTATAAAACTTTACTGTTCTTTTCAATTGAAAATTTGTTGGATTGATATTTGTGCAGTAATTGTCTTACCAGTATGGCTTCGAAACCGAGTAATATCCGCTGGATTAGAACCAGTTCTTAGCCATACTTTAAAATCATGTTTAGCATCGCATTACAAACAATTTTTATACGAATGATAAAATAAATATATAACGATTAATATCTGTTTTGTTAGCCCCTGCCTCCGGCTCCTCGGGGCTAACTTTTCATTTAAAATCCGCAGATTTTTTGTTAAAATTTTGTAAAAAAAAATTGTTGTTTAAAAACTGTGTAAAACACACCTTTCTTCTGAAGAAATTATTTTTGCTTGATTATTTTTTTTTCTATCTATCTATCTATTTATTTATCTTTTTTTTTCACGCAAATTTAAACTAAATTTCAATTCTGGTATTAGTTTTAGTGTTTTCAGTGTTTTAAAGCAAACTGGGGGGGGGGGGGGTGTAGCAAAACCCTTTACACCTACCTTGACAAGGATCTACATACACCCCTCTGATACACCTCCTTAATTTAGGGAGGTTTCTATACTTTTCAGTGGGTAAGTGACAAACCCCTCTTAGTTTCTGAAATACACCCCCCTAGAGAGAGTTCACACCGATCTCGATCTTGGAGTGGTGTTAAACTTTTCGGACATTTTCCTCTGCACGCCACTGCACTGTTTTAAAGTGTGTAAAAGCTTGTTTTATAGAGAAAGTCATAGATTTCAAATACCTCTTTTGCAATTTTGACATTTATTGGACTTTTTGAAGGTTGATGTTGTTTTTCATGATTATTGGTTATTTAAGTTTTTTTTATGGATGTTATCATTATTGTAAAATTAAGAATTAACGAAAATCACCAATAATTGGCACTTTAATTTCAAATTATTACCAAATAAGTTCAAAATATATCCGCTATTAAATTAACGAAAAACTACAAAAACTTCCTGTTAACACATAATATGCCTTTTTAATAGCGTAGCAACTCTATTTTTAGGTCAGCGACGTACGTCGGCTGGTCGGCCGGTAACTCAACTTTAATATAAGCCTGGTAATTTTGTACAATTTTAAATAATAACTTGCATAAAATTAAGTTAGTTACAGGGATCTAAAGGGATAAGACAATGGCCGATAAATTGATGTACATCCCCAATGATGAGACATAAAATTACCTCTTCTGTAGATTAAGATTAGTGGTTGAAACGTTTGAATACATAACTTAAAGAATCAAGCAATCAAAATTCAGTAAGGTCCCTGTAAATATTAAGCAAACGAATAAGAAAACGTTATTATAAACTTTGGGGAATAGTGTAATAAACAGCCCATTGACCACTCTCTCTCTCTCAATGGTTGTCATATATCATAACTTATTTATTTATTGGCAAACCTTCCATAACTTACTGATTTTACTGTATAATACTTGAATGTAATTTTTCTCAATAATAAGAAGTTTCACTTGTCACTGCTGCGCTACTTATAGCTTCAATGTTGCTTGTATGAAAAGAATTGGTGTATTTATTATATCCAATAAATATCAATCATATTTTTGAAAACACATTTCCTTAATTTTAAGTATCACAGCTACTCTTAAACCATAGTATGTCTGTATGTCTATCACAACGCCAGTTAAAATGTAAATATATACCTTGTTTATAAAGTACATTGTTGTATATTCATTTTGAAACACTCCCGCTTATCACGCGCAAACATACAGGTACAGACTAGTACACACAACACACACACGCTATAGTGGCTGAACATTATTTGGACTTTTTATCATTTTTTGATTTTTTCATCTTAGATTTACATGTTAGATATTTATATAGGGAGGGAGGGGACATTAGGCTGTAAACTACGCTAGTCCCCAAAGTTTAATGATAACCTTGGTGGGTTTTATGATAGGTTGGTTCATTAAGTTGAGTGTTCAAACGTATTAACCACTAATTGTAATCTACAGAAGGGGTAAGCATGTGGAGCATTAATATGGTATGGATATACATCAATTTATCAGCCATTGTCTTATCCCTTTAGATCCTTTTATATGTGACAAAATCCTTTCAAATTTCTTAGGCTATTCTAAGAGATATTTTTTTATGGACTTATTGCTGCGCTCCTTATATTCCTATTTGTTCCAGTTTATAATTTGATTACTTTATGTGAAAAAATCGTGGTGTATTTTTATGGATCTATTTTTAAATAAATTATTATTTTAAGTGGCTTTGATTTGATTTTTTACAGAAAAGCTTTTCTATATAAATATGATAAAATGATAAATATGATAAAATATGACAAAAAATATACTTTCAAAAAAAACAAGCCCCAAATTGTTAGGTTAAAAAGTTTGAGTACTTTTATCAAATCTTAATTGGAATGCACATATCAGTCATACATTTGTTCTACCTATAATTTTCTTGTCCTTGTTTGCAGCGTAATTACTATATAATAGGAGATGCTTGTATGTCCACTGGTCTGTCTTACAATTTTAAGATTATCTTCTTTGTTTAATGACGGATCTTTATAAAAATTAGTTATATAGCAATACTTTATATTCAACATCTAGGGGATCTGTTTTCGAAAGATATCAAAATAGTCTAACAAGGATGACAACATCCATTAAAGCAAAGCACTGAAACGATATGACAGACGAACATTAACTTTTGTTGAGTGTCAGAACTGAATATACAAAATATAAAAATATAAGGTTTGACAAAATTATACGTAAATTTGTTGCAAAACTTCTTAAATACAGAATTCTGTTTAAGGACATACTGACATTTTTAATACTTGATTATAAAGATGCTTCGCTCATAATATTGTACCTTATTGTAATAGGAATCAGTAATCAAAAAATCAGAAAAATCGGATGTTTTTATCACATAAAAAATTATTATTAAAAAAGTAAAAAAATCAACATATTTAAAATGGACGTACGGACATTCTGGTAATGATTATAGAGTTGCTATGCTTTCTAAATCGTATCTAACTACTACAGGAATCACCAGGCAAAGTTTGAAATCGATAGGACAATTCTAACATGCCTAAATTAACGAATAAAAGCTAACTATCTCGGACGGACGGACGTACGGACAGACCCTAATTATAAAAAAGCTTCGCTTTTAAAAACCATCCTATTTCTAACACTTCAATATAAAATAAGATAGCCTAAAACTATTTCAGAACCTATATGAAGCTTGGTGATCTTAATTGGTTTAGTAGTTAACGAAATTTTACAGACAAAAAAAATAACACTCCTTCAAATTAAAGATAACTGCCCAGGAATCTAAAGGGATAAGGCAATGGCCGATGAATTGATTTACATCCCCAATTATGATTCACAAAATTACCTCTTCTGTAGATTAAAGTTATTGGTTGAAACGTTTGAACACTCAACTTAATTAACCAACTTATCAAAATTTACTGAAGTCCCTAAAGTTGTTAAGCCAACGATTAAGAAATCATTTTTATAAGACTATGGGGACTATAGTGTAATAAATGCCCATTGTCCCCTCTCTGAAACGTATTATAGCTGTGCTACTTATAGAAATAATTACCCTTGGAAGTACATTAACTTGATTTTTATTACCTTTAATTTATCGCTTGTAATTTATAAAAAAAAGAGTAAATTATTAGTGTATTAAATAAAGCTAAATGATTTCGTAAACTTATTTATTTAAGTAATTATAATAAATCTATAATAAAAAGAACAATATATGTATTATCGGCTTTGCAATAAATAGGACTATAAAATACAACAGTTTATTGTAATACAGCAAAAAAAACATCTCATTAACAATGCATTACTTGAATCTTTTCAATGATAGTTCCTAGAACTATAAGGCACAATTTTGTAAGCGTAGCATCTCTACAATTCTACATAAGAATTAACTAGTAAATAAGTCCAATAATCAACATTACAGTTGCTTTCCTCGGATATACAAAAGAAAAAGGGCCCAAAGGCCCGGTATAATAAAACTGGTAATAATTTTATTTTAATATTCGTGGAAAACTGTTTGTAATACGATACTATACATGATTTTTCAGTATGTTTGAGAATCAATTCTAATCCACCGGATATTAATCGGTTTCGAAGCCATACTGGAAAACACTTTTAAGTAATTTGCTTTTTTGTTTTTACTTTTTTAATATCTTTATTAGAATTGATAACTTAATGTAATAATAATTACAAATTTGAAAAAGGTCTAGTAACAAATTATAATTATGATGGAATAGCGTCAAAATTATAATTATTTCCTTTTAAACTTAAAAATAATAACATTTATAGAAATGATTTTAGTCCATTCATTATGATTAAGAAATAAAGTTGGGAGGTGGATTTTATATATATTCTCTTACAAAGTTAAATTTGGCAAGGTAAAAATAGCTTCACGCATTTGTTAGGCTATCGTGACTTTTAGGATCTAAATACACAATATTGCATTCGTTGGCTTGCGAATTTATCAAATTTTGATTGTGAATTACATACCATTAGCGTTCAAACCTTTCCACCAATAAATTCAACCTCAATATTGTTTATTGTACACCAATTCATACAACATTGTCTTATCTCTTAAGTAAGTAATAATAAAAAAGTATCCTAGAATATAATTTGAACAGAGAATAAAAACTATCTACTACCCAACTGAATTAGATGTCTTAATTCAAAATTATTACAAATGAAATGAAATAATTTTCCTTCCCTCTTTACCTTACACCCCCCCCCCTCCCCCTCTGGTAATAACTAACTAACTAACTGACTGACGACACCCCCCTTTACCATTCCCAATTTGCTATCATATTTTTCCAAAGTTTTAATTTTACAAGTGTTAACCCTTTAGTTAGGGCGGCCACTTTTTTCCAAGTTGTTTTAGTTACTTGTCGCATCATATTGTAAACAGCTATCCGCAGAATAAAAATAAACAATTATCAGATTTAAACCAGTTATGTTAGCCCCGAGATCCCGAAGGCAATTTGGAATTTTAGTTACATGATTGTAATAAGATGTCTTCAAATTTATCGTCCGGTGAGGGGGGGGGGGGGGTGCTGTTTCACGGAAGAGAGTGTTCCACCACTCCAAGAAAATAGCTTAAAACCATGACATAACTAGTATATCATCCCTCAAAAGTATGGCCTCATCGGTCAAGCGGTTAACGAGATATTACGTCTTATTGAGTATTTGTTCTACTGTGAAATACAGATATTTTTAAAAATCTTAATAAATTTTCCAAAACGGCATGTCCAATTTATGTCAGCCATGATCAATTTTATTAGATGCAAAACCGCATATAAAAATATTATTCACAAAAGACATAGGTCGACCTCTGGAAATTTTAGGTCGACCTAAAGAAGATTTCGGTTGACCGATTTTATAAACGCATTTGTTAGTTGTGCTGTTTAGGTTGACCTATAGAATAAATCGGTCGACCTCTAAAAGTTGTTTATGAACTGGGCAAAAGAAATGTTGTCCATCCTACAGTAAAGATATCGGATGATTTTGTGTATCGAATGATGACTTCATAACAAAGTTATCATCAAAGGGTTGCGCGCCCTCTAATTAACCCCCCCCCCCCACTTGACCATTCATTTCTTTCAAATGAAAGAAATAACATTGGAGTCTTTTGTTATCCCCCCCTCCCCTCCCTCTAGAATTATAGGGTATAAGTTTCTATTATATTTTATTATTCAAAGTATAATATGATATTACAGTGATATGTTTTTTTGAATTTTTGTCATATTATAATAAATAAGGCTTGTGCGCCGAAAGTTATTCATTGTTATCTGAAGAAAGGCATCTTCTCTATAACTTACTATGTAAGTATGTCTGTATATTTTATTTGTAGCCGCATAATATTGGACATTTTTAGCAGCGTAGAAACTTTACAATTAGATCAAGTCCGTAAATATATAAAGTATTTTGGAGATACGGAAAATGTCAAGTGTGACGTCATAAAAATACGTCTAAATGATAAATCCATCTCTTTTTGGGGATTTTCATTCCCACTTCTCCTTTCATCTTTCCTTTATAGACGTTTTTTATGACGTCACACTTTCTGTATCTCCAGTATTTTATATGCACTATAAGCTATACGCATCAACTAATCATAAGTGTTCTTGTTATCTTTATGAAAATGTTAGTTCTTGTTTTCCATGATTATTATTGAGTTAGAATGAAATGCCATATTATTTTGATTAAAAGGAGCATGTGCCTTGGTTTTATTCTTACCTTGTTATTTTTCACCAATAGCTTCGCCCCTAGACCTTATTGATGGGATATTGAAGAGTAGAGTATAAAATTGGCTTTTTATAAAAACTTGTGCAAATAAAAGCTTGTTGAGCATTGACCCCCCCCCCATTTCTCCTCCTTTTAAAATATTTTGAAAATAAGGGAACGGTAGTTTTTTATGGTAGGTTATATATATTGAGTATTGGGTAGCCCAGCAGTGTTAAGGCCTCCCACAAGGATTAGGCATAGGGAAAAAACTATCCCCTCCCAACTCCTTTTTTTGATAAATGGAAAATAAATAGTTTAGGGGCTCAAAAGGCATGCTCTTGCCTATGTAGTTTTATTTTTTAGGGTAATAAAAAATAGTGTCAAAGTAAAAATCGGTCTTCAATGACAGTTTTAGTAGCTTTTAATAGTTGAAGGAACTAGATAAATCTTCCTGAAAATATGTGTAAATAATGTTTTAATGAACCTCATAATAACAGTAAACTCTAATACAATATTTATAGCCTTGTAAATCCTAAGTACGAGAGACACTGCATAGATACTGTAATAGTCAAGAGTAAGTGACATAACAACGGACATACCCCGGTTTTGGAGTAGCTGCGCTGATAGAAATATTATGAGTATATGAATTACAATATGCTAAGCATGTAATATAATGTGTTTATATGCCACTGATATGTATAATATCTTACTTAAGTGCTGTTCTTTCAAAACTGAAAAAAAATTAAATAGCAAAAGGCAGGGATGGAGGGGACATTAGACTGTAAATAATTCTTTTCCCTCTGGAACCTTTATAATCTTAATTGTTTGGTATTATTCCACTAATAATTTTTTCTACAAAAGGGGTAACTTTTTTTATCTTAATTTTAGATTGTCTTAGCCAATAAGAATCTGAGTTTTTTATTAGTTATTTATAGCATCGTATCATATATATAAAACGATAAATTATAGGATTAATTCCAGTTTTGTTAGCCCCTAGGGGCCAAAGGGCCCAGCTAACAAAGCAGGTATTAATCCTACGATTTTTCATTTTCTATTCGTAGAAAATTGTCTATAATACAAAACGAAACATGACTTTTTAGCTAGGCTGAGAACTGGTTCTAATCCAGAGGATATTGATCGATTTCGAAGCTATATACTGAAAAGAATTTTAACACCATTATTTTTAAGGTTCATGGTTAATAAATCCATAAGTTTTGCTAAAGTTTTAGATTGTTTTTTTTTGTATTATCACCTTGATATTATGTTATCCAGCAGTCTTTAACCAGGTGATAACATTGTTATTCGCTCACCAGGAGCAGATAACTTATACAACATATCACATATGATCATTATTCAGTTATCATATATGTTATCTTCCAGACAGAGAGAGGTAACAGTGGGCTAAAAAAACTGGTATTATTTTTATAATCTTTATTTTATTATTCGTATAATTGTCTGTCATTCGATGCTATACATGATTTTTCATTATGGCTGAGTACCGGTTCTAACCCACCGGATATTAATCGGTCTCGAAGCCATATTGGAATAGTTATTTCTTGCATCGTATTATTATGATTGTACATTTTTATATTTGTAGAAAGCTGGATATAATACGATGCTAGACATAGTTTTTTCGTATGGATGAGAACCGGTTCCTATCCAATGGATTCGAATGAATACGAGATTTTCCCTAATATTCCACCCAAGTACTTTGTTTAGACTGACGTTGTTTGTTATTCGAAACCGTCTAATATCTGCTGGATTAAAACCGGTTCTCAGACATGCTGAAAAATAATGTATCGCATTGCATTACAGACACTTTTATAAAAATATTAAAATCAATACCAATTTTGTTAGTCCCTTATAATCTTATTTTTTTTTCGTTTCAATATCAGCGGAAAGCTGTCTATAATACAATGCGATAAATAACTAATCTCAAATAGACAGAAAATCTTATTAGGACAAGTTGGTTTATAACATAAATTATTATATCTGTTTTTGGTTAAATACATTCAAAGTAGATACTTTATAATTTTTATACAAAAATTAAAGTAAAACATTTAATTGTACATCTATTACAGACACTTTTATTTTTTTATTTATGCTCAAAGGTTTCGTGACTTAATTAAGAATTAATTAGTTATTCAAGGGAAAAATGTTTAGTATTTTTCACCTAAAAAAAATAAAGTTTCAAACTAAGAGGTACTTTTATCTTATATGTAAGCTTTACTTGGATTTTTAGCCTACACAGAAAACCAAAAACGTGAATTTTTTTCGCGCAATTTGGATCTAGAAAATTCTTTGGTCTTAAATCAACTTTATTAAACTTGAATTTGATTAGATTATTACGTATAATTATAAAAAAAATGCAAATTAATATAACTGTTAAAATTACAAATAAACTATGTAATATGTAGTGTAAATTCAATATTAATATTTTTTGCGTTATAATATACAAATGGATAAAGGATATACATGGATATATTGACAGGAAAAATTTGTCGTCATTTTAGCTTGCTAACGCGAACCTCATTTATCTGTCAGTAAGTCCATCCAGTAGGAGGGAAGGGGTTGGGGTAAATGGGGGCTATCGTTATTGTAGCCGCCTGCTATTATCAATTTTTCAGAGTACATGAAAATCTGGTGCAACATCCAATTCAACATATATCGATTCATTTACAAAAAGTGTCCAAGCAATAAAGCTAATAAAGTCCTATTAAATAAAGTAATTTAATAGTAATAAGTAAGGTTTTTATAATCAGCCCGTTTATATCGCTAACCACTGAACCGATTTTAGTAGATTTTAGTTTTTTTTGTATTACTGCATTAAAGCCTTTAAACACAAATACTAGATACTAGGGCTATTTGAATTACACCAAATGTCAAATGCTACGCTTCTATAGACAAGGTCTGTACGTCAGACATAACCACATTTTGCTGCTACCTGGTTAAACTCTGTGCACGCCACTGATTCTAACCAACATACACTGAATGAAAATAGCTTTCCGCGGATATAAAATGAAAAAATACAATATTAAAACCAGTTTTTGTTAGCCCTGATTGACCAAGTACTGGTCTAACAAAACAAAACAAAAATGTATTATTTATATTTTAATATTTCTGGAAAGTTGTCTCTAATACGATGTAAAAAATAATTTTTCATTATGCCTGAGAACCGGTTCTAATCCAGCGGATATAAATCGGTTTCGAAGCCATACTGGAAAATGAATTCTATACGCAGTTTTGTATGTGAGCATATGTAACTTGTAATTAATGCATATAAAAACTAGTTATTTATGAAATTCATTTTGATTAAGGCCGGATTAATCAAAACAAGCTGAGAATTATAAACTAAATTACGCTTACAATTCATGGAGCAATTATTAAAAGAATGTACGGTTGAAAGGCCGAATTAGCAGCTGTATACTTTTAAGTAGCAGTTGCACCGATAGTTCTACGTGGATTCATGAGTGAGAAGAAAGGAAAAATAGCCTGAAATCATCCTGGGACCCATGTAAAGCATCTCTAAAATTTAAAACTCTATTGCATGGTTAGTGAAATCTTAAACTGTTTTTAACCTATTTTTTAATCATATATCAAAAATATACTATGACACCAGTAGAATCAGACTGCAGAGCCCAAATTTGAATTAAGTCCCCAATAAACTTTTTTGGGGGGATTTAAAAATTAATTTTATATGTTGCTGTGATCATTTTGACGGAAGCAAAAGCAACTTTTAGTTTGGGGTTAAATTGTTTCTTACAGAACAATTTTATATGATTCAGTTTATATCAATACAATAATAAAAAAACTCTACTCTGTTCGATGGAAATAATTTTTTTTCTAAAACAATCAATTTAAGTAAAAAATTTAACATAATACAATAAAACACATAATGCTAAAGTTAAACCAATAAGATTTCTTGTTTCATTTCAATAATTCATAATTTCCGAAAGAGTGTTTTCACAAAGTGACTTATTTACAATGTAGTTAAATAATTTTTATTTAATTAAAATGTAAAGAATGAAAACTATACACCTAAAAGATACATACTTTTTAAAAATATTTTAAAAAAATAAGTTTGAATAATCTTATTTTATATCATATTTGTATATGTGTCAAAAATAATTTTATTGTATTGCATAAACATTTGTTGACATCATGTCATCTTGTCATCAAATTTAACCCTTTACAGCCAATTTTTATGTGTTTAAAATAGGTGAACGAACACAAACATGTCAATGTTAATTCATTGGTATATTGTAAAGATTTAACTTTTTAGTGAATTTTTATAGTAAAATCATAAGGCCTAATTTTACTCTATACCAGACTACAATATTTATGAAGCAAAACACTCTAAAAGCTACGAATTTTACCCAAATAAAAAAAAAGACCTTTTGCTTGGGTCAAAATGACCACGGCAACAGTAAAAATTAATATTTAAATCTCCCCCAAAAAGTTTATTGGGGACTTAATTCAAATTTAGGCTCTGCAGTCTGATTTTACTGGTGTCATAGTATATTTTTTATATACGTTTTAAAAATAGGTTAAAAACAGTTTAAGGCACAAACAAAAAACTACTTATAATAGGACTAGTGGCTTCGCTTCTATCCTCTAGGGTCTTTGCATCTACAGGTAAAGGGGGGATACCGCACTTTTTATTTTTAATGGGGGGGGGGAGAGGTTGAAATTTTTTTTCCGAAGAGGGGTGTACACCACCCACTGCCCCTCCTAAAAATAGCTTAAAACCATCACAGGGCCATTAGGTATTATTGTCCAGAAGCACAATCATTTCACATCAGTGGTTATTGAAATCTAAAGCTTCAGGCAGACAGACGGACAGACAAACATACTACTACTTTTTATCTATATGAATTACTCTATGGTCAACCGACAATGTAATTTATGTTTCTTCATTGACAGAGTAATAAATATAAAGCAATGATTAATATTAATCACCACGTCATAATTAACAATTGTAATTAATACAAAATTATACAAAAATATCTAGTGAGGAAGTCAGTTACATTTTTGTCAGCAAAGCTGCTATATTGATTAGTATCAGTATGTTCATAAATATGTCTAGGAGGGGGGAGGGGGGATCACCCCCATTCCACTTGAAAAGTTGTTTTTATTCCTTTCACGAATAACAAATTTATTGTCATTGGGGTACCTTTGGGGCCAATCATAAAAATCTCAAAAAAACAAGCATAAAAATTTTAATCTTAAAAAAGCTTAAATTCATAATAAAAATGTAAATAAGCAGTCTGTAATTGTTGTCATTGTTTACTCATCTTTTTTATGGATACAATTGTCCTTGTTATAATATTATTAGTTGCCAAATAAGATATTAATACAATGTTACAATATTGTAATTAAAAACTTTATTCATATGCTTCAATTATTATAGAAAACTAATTCCTTAGCCCCTAACCCCCAGAAGGAAACCCTCCTTGAAATTTATATTCTGAAAGCCTTCTTTCTCCCTTCCCCCCCCCCCCTCCCTTCATTAAATGTTTAATCCTGTCAGAACTCTGCGCACGCCTCTGGTTCCATTAAGGTAATACGTTACACAGAACTATACCTTCATAATAAAATCAATTGCTGCATCTATCCGTGGTTATGTTCAATCTAATAAATCAGTAACCTGAACTTCAGTGAAAAGAATAAGAAAAGAATAATATTCGCTTAAACTATCCCTTTATGTATTTTTCACTATCTTTGTCCAGAGATAGAGAGAGAGAGGGAAAAATTAGCTGTATATTACACTAGTCCTCAAAATTTTGTGATAACCTTTTCTTATTCGTTAGGTTAACAACTTTGGGGACTTTAGTAAAGTTTGATTGGTTGATTCATAAAGTTGAGTGTTCTGACCTTTCAACCACCAATTTCAAAGTACACTGGGAATTACACAGGGAGTAAGGGAGGATAATGTATTGAATATTCAATTTTTAGGAGTCTCAGACTTTGGATACTGGCTTAAAGGGAGTGTGCACGAATTTAGCATGTTCTGACTGACTTTGGGTACTAGCATTAGAGTTTACAATTTTCTTCAAATTTTCTGGATAAATCTGCCTTTCAGCGAAAACTCTTAAATTGAATTAATTGCCCATTGTCCAATCCCTTACTCCCTGGGATGTACATCAATTTATCGGCTATTGTCTTATCCCTGATCTTTATCCTTCTCCAAGGAACAATTAAATTTAATTAAATTTGCCAACCACGCATTATTATTACAATTTGATTATCCACGTCGGTTGTGTGTCAATTGTGTGTGGTGTAATGTGACAATATCGCGACAAGTTCCTAGAAAATTATAGCGCGGACCTGCACTTAATTCAATAACTAGAATACACCACATGCTAGTTCTAGGGAACTAAATTATTTCATTCGCGTGGTAACGGTCAAAAACTATAATGAAAAAATGTATAAAAATAATTTTTCATCATGACGACTTTGTTCTTGATATAAACGGGTTCTTAACAGAAGTATACATTAAAAAAGTTATAAATAATTTTTAAATCTCTGATTGATAGCCCTGCTGGACCGATTGATTATAGGGTACTGTAACTGCGAGGCTACTTATCTATACTCTATTCTATACGAATCAAAATTACTTGTTTCTTTGCAAAAAGTTAGTATGTATAATAGATAAGATACTGAACCTGCTGGATTTTGACCTGGTACTTTAAAATTACTTTAATAGCTTCAAAGAAAAAATCTTTCACTTTTATTGAAGAAATTTTTATTTTATTTAGGTAGTCATAATGGTACGTGACTATTAAATCAAGCTGGTAAAATATCAGGTGGAAGAAAGGGTTGTAAATTAATTAACTTGCTACTCTGGTATCGGTGAGGTTTATTTAGAATGGACTATTGTCCAGTCTTAACTAATGCAAATATCTGATTGCGAAAGTGATTTGCATTTTTTATAGCAGAGCTCCGCGCAATTCTATTGAAATCCAAGAAATATTTGTGCAGAAAAAATTAATAATGTGTTTGGTGGTATCAGAGAAAGCTACTATATCGTTTTTTCATATTTTTTATGAGAAAATTTTTTACTTTATATGCCTTTTTTATAAGATCACTTTCTTATTTAAAAGTAACAGGAAAGCTATCTGAGTATGTGTGATGTGTGTGTCTGTTGCGAATGATCTCGCTAACCACTCAAGCAATATTGTTTTCCTTCACAGAAAACCTAGCGTAGGCGAAAGTTTAAAAAGCATAAAGCTCTGGGGCCATTTTATTTGAAAGGATGATACATACTTCTGGTGCCAGGTATATTTGCCAACCCAGGAAGGGAGGGGACATTGGACTGTTTCTTACACAAGTTCCCAAAGTTATATAATAACGTTTTATTTTTCGTTGGCTTCACATCTTTGGGATGTTTGGAATTTTAATTGTTTGGTCTATCCAGTTGAGTGTCCAAACGTTTCAACCACTAATTGTAATATATAGAAGGCGTAATTTTGTGTATCAACATTTGTGATGTACATTAATTTATTGTCCATTGTCTTATCCCTTAAGATCACTACTGACAACCACCGCGCTAATGTCAATAGGTGTTTTTTTTCATTGGATTTTACTTGAGTAAAATTGTATGTATTCGTCCTTGTTTTTGTAAAGTATATGAATTGTTGTAATGCACATAACTAGTGAAAATTGATCAAATTATATCCTAAAATTTCACTTTACATTTTGTCATTACATTTCTTTTTACAAATCTCATTGACAAAAGCAAAGCTTTTATACATTAAGAATTTGAGCAAAAAACTTGAGGAAGATGGGTTAAATACCTGTATTTCCCTATCGCAATCACGGTGTGCCGACTCTCAATTGGGTTTTTGAAAATCAATTGGTAACGGGAATATTAACACAGGCAAGTAACATACATTATCATATGGTAAATTGAGTCATGTTCGAATCATCTTCGAAATCAATTTTTTTTTACAAAATAGGAGACTGAAACGTCCATTTTATACAATGTTATTCTAAAAAAAATATTATGGCCAAAGTCTAGAAATATCCACAAAGTCGTAGCTATAGAAAACTTAAACTTCTAATATAGTGCCTATTATCCCAAGAATCTTCAAAAAGAATTATCAAGACTTTATTTTGTGTATATGATTTTTTTCCTTTCGTGGATTTTGTCATTTTTGTATTTTTCTGTACAGTAAGTGTACCTACGATATTTGTCTATCTTCCAATTTAAGTCACTAGGGCCTACCTATTTTGTAACTACCCTTTTACTTACTTTTATGTGTAGCTTTTTTTTCTACAATAAGCATGTATTCATAATATGATAAGAAAGTCAGCCCTGACTACCATTTTGTCATTGTTACGCTGTCGACAACGATATTGTAAATGATGTCAAACAAAAACTCAGATGATATGTCAACCATTACTTCTTTTATTCAATGTCATATTTCGACATTAGAGTAAAACACTAGATGGTTATAGGGTTAAATAACTGTATGTCTCCATCCAAAGGACAATGTGCACTGTGCCGCCTCAGAATTGGGTCTTTGAAAATCAACGAATAGTGTCTGGAATATTAACAAATTCAAGTAGCAGAAAACAATTTGCCAGCAGACGAAAAAGGTCATTGGGAAAGGGGTGCGGGTAGTTATACATCTATGCAATAGATCTGTTGACATAATATTTAAAAATCGGTAAGCAGATAATATATTAGCTATGACCACTTATATCTAATACAATGTCGATAACTTGCTTTTATATTTGACACAAACGGCTACGCCTCTAGAGGTTCCTTGAGGATAGGGGAGGGGGGAGGGTAGTTGACCCCCCCCCACATTAATAGTAGTTTTAAAGAGAAAAAGTAAAAAAAATGAGGGGTGGGGCATATTTATCTAGGGGCGATTTATCTTGGGAGGGTTGTGCTAACCTTTCCCAAAATAGGAAAATCCCAGGATCAATTAGTAGCTACCTTGTACAGGAGTATCATATATTTTCAGTAGTTAGCGAGATCCGTCGGTACACACACAGAGATCCTTTTACTTTATTATATAATCATTGGGTGGGGTTGGTTACTTACCTCTATAACCCCCCTCCCCTGCACGCCCCTAAACATATTGAAAATGAAAATTAATTAAATTATCAGCTAAAATATTTTCCAAAATTTTTGTGAAGTAAAATATCTTGATTATCATAAATTTAAAGTTAACACCTTTAGCCCAACGATTAAACGGTTATTTACCACAGAAGGGGATAAATTTTCCTCCAAAAAAAATGAAGAAATTTATGTCCAATACAACGAATCTACATATAAGAAAAACAAGAATGACAGCATCTATAAAAGCGAAGTACCGATGTAAAAAAAAATATTTTTTATAAACAAAAATTTGTCAGACATTTGTTGAAAACTTCATCAAAATGCATGTATAGAATATCATTTTATTGTTAATTACAGACAAAATTATCTATAGAGAAGCTGCGCTTATAATATTATGATCAATCGTTCTAGTAATCTTCATGTCTAAATAAAAGTCACGTAAATTTTTTTTTAATCTATATTTTTGGTGATTTCTCTTTGATTTCGTGCCCTCCCTCAAAACAGCTATAAACCAGGACCTACTCTGTAAAGGAGAACCATATTGGTTTAGCGGTCAGGGAGATCCTGTCACTTTTAAGGTTAACGCTCAACTAATTGTTTTGTATAAAACCTGCCCCTCTTATCTTGTTATTGATTTGAAATAATTTATGGGCACCCCGCCAACATTTAAATCTTTTATTGAGATTTTATTCATTTCAATTTAAATGGACAAGAGGGTCTTGCTCTTGGTGTACATTAATTTCCCCGTAAATATATAATACAAAGTAGAACGATATCTTTCTGTCGGTCCGTCTCAAGCTTAAGATCTCAATAACCACTGAACTAATTGGGCTCTAATCTTCAGGAAATATCTCTACTGATCCTGTGATGGTTTTTAACTATTTTCTTGAGAGTGGGACACCTCAACCCCCCCCCCCAAAAAAAAAAAAAAAAAAAAATTCCTCTCAAAAAAAATTTATACAAATCCTCAGAAGAAATAATCAAAATGCAAAAATTTGGGTTGATCAAACCCAGGTCATTACCACTTGGGGCAAAGCCCCTAGAGGCCAGGGGCGAAATCTGCTAGTTATCAAATACAGAAAAAGGCATATTAATAAGATTAGATGTTTAGATATTTGTTGGCATATCCACTTTGGTGACTTTAATTGGATCATGAAGTTGAACGTTCAAATTTCAACCGCTAATTTTAATATACCGGGAAAATTTTGTGTATCATCATTGAGGATGTACATCAATTTTAGGTCCCTGCTTATAGGTACCCATATGATGAGATGGCGAGGAGTGGGGTTATTTTGACATAAGGGGTGTCAGTTTCACTAAAAAAAACTGGTTTGGTGCCTTAAAGATGAGCGTGGAGTAAAAACGAATAGAAAATTTGTGCTGTTATAATATTTGTATGCGTTACTACTGATTTGATAATGTGATACATGTGTGAAAGTTATTGCACACCCTAGTGGTTCAATACTAGACCAATCATGCAAAGAGTTTTTAAATTTACAAAAATTTTAGGAAGATTATGCCACACTGTTTTTAGACACGATTATAGAGGCTTCGCTTAATACCTAGGTCCATATTATCGTTGTAATAACCATTTCAATCTATCTAATTATCTATTTCGCTATCTATTTATCTAATATGGCTAATCTTTAGGAATTCTATTTAATGGAAATATTATGTTTATTAACATCTTTATCAGATATATTGTTATCTATATATCTATCTGTCTATCTATCTATCTATCTATCTATCAATGCTAGGTGTTAGGAATTCGATTAAATGGAAATATTATGTTTAACATCTTTATAAGAGAGAAGGGACTTGGATTCAGTAATTTATATCAGTCGATGTTAAAGCAGGATGTCTGTATGTTTGTTTGTACCGTAAGATCTCGCTAACTGCTGGACAGATAAGGCACTTATTTACAGTATAGTTTTTTAAAGATTCTGCAATCATTAATTTTAGGTTGGATATATAATTTCTACAATCTATCTATCAATCTATTTGCCTTTCTTTCTTTCTATCTATCTAGCAAGCTATGTATCTATTTTTGAGTAACAAGGGTTATCACCCCCCATGACATACTCTATTAAAAGTTCAAGCACAATCGTTATTAAAAGCGAAGCTTTTTATTGCTAGGGCTTGTAGTTTGGTCTGTACGTCAGTGACAGCTGCTCCCCTAGTATATAAAGACTCTGTCTTCAAATGGGTGAGAATGGGATAGAAAATAGCCTTAAACCATCCTAAGGCTTATATCTGATTGAAATAGCCTGAAACCATCATTGTAAAGCTTCAATGAAAGAGAGAACTCAATCAGTTCTATAGTTATTGAAATCTCAAGCTTCAGACAACAAAAAACCTCATACTTTATATCACAGAATATATTGATCACCATTTCTTATGACTTTCTTTGAAATGTAGTCATTATCAGAATAGCATTTTATGAATATTGACGAATCAGAGCTCTTATGTATCAGTAATGGCTATTTTTATTAATGCTATATTGTCGACATAAAAAAATAAAAAAAGTAAGAATATTAACACATAGCTTCCTTGTTCAACAGACTGTCCTTTTAAAAATTCTCACTAACAGCAAAGATTTTGGTTACTTATCCTATTCGCCTTTACGTATATTGTTATCCTTGTATGTATATTATATGTTGAAAAGCCTCATCCATATAAAAGGTATTATTTAGTGTCTAGAAATTGTATAACCAATTTATATATAATGAAGAGGTGATGGTTCGAATCTCCACCAATATTAACTACTTATTTCTGCAAATTGTATGGAAATAGGGGAATGCCTATGCCCAAAATATGCGTTCCTTACAAGAAAAGGACAAAGGTCTTAAAATCATATGATTAGTTGTCTGTATTAGTTTGAGAAAAGGTTCCATATGATCTACCTACTGAAAAAAGTCAGGCTCTAAGTTATTCTATTCCACCCTCAAAGACATTCATAGGGATGCATGAATCTTTCATCGGAAATTAATTTTGTTTGCAAAAAAATCCATAAAAATTTGAAATTATGAAAGGTTTTGTGATAAAAAAAAACAATGTATTTTAAATATCGTTTTAATAAGTTTGTCAATATAACCGACTTATATTTTTTTTTGTTGCTGTACTATACATGGACCATATTGATCTTGTTTGTATTTAAGTTTATGCTTATGCTCATATTGAAACAAACATGCAAAGCTTAAGCCCTGTACAGTTAAATCCTATCATCTTGGCTAAGTGACCTATACTATGTTGGGTTCTCTGAAGCTGCCTATGTGTGTGTGTGTGTGTGTTGGTGTGTGTATGGAACAATAGGGCCATTAATCAGCCTTTAAATTGTTAGGCGTTCAAATCAGTTGGGCACCCAAAAGATATTTTAAGAATTTATGTTTTTCTTGTATTTATTTGAAACCGATTATTATCCGGTGGATTAGAACCAGTTATCATCCACGCAAAAAAATTATGTCTAGCATGGTATTATATCCAGTTTTCTACGAACATAAAATGTACAATCAAAAGATAAAAACTAGTTTTTTTAACCCCCAGATGCCAAAGGCGAAATACTGAAAATACCTTATTAGGAAACACATGAAACTCTCTTGAAAAACATAAACATAATAATGCTGCCAATTCATTCCAATTGGATAAATTAAATGTTGTATGAAAGAATTGATTAAAACAAAAAGTACGCCCAAACATGCAAAAATTGTGCTCCAACTGTCACTGAAAGAAACAATCACTGACCGATCAAATATTTTCTGTTGTCAAATTTGCAATTTGAAATTGAATTTTGACAAAAAACCTTAAGCCAATGAAGCATGTTACAATGTTTGCAAAGTATCAAATCAAATTGAAACAAGAAATTCATATCCTCAAATCTTTGTGTACTCACTTCCCTTTTCCTAACTTTAAATTTCATTCCCCCTTCATCCTTATTCTTCAATTACAATATTTTTTCTTCACTTATCAATTTCATGTGCCAAGGCTAACTCTATATCACAATAAAATGTTTAAAATACTTATACCAAAATAAAATAGAACCTGTCACCATGTCAAACAAATATTAGGCTAAAAACAACCTCCTTTCATCACTATTTTCCCCTTAAAAATTTCAGTCTATCTGGGGCCACAGCTGACAGAAATTTGTCGCTGCAATTTTCTCAGTTTAAATTATGACAAGTTATGACAATTTAGTTGCATGTCTCAGTCACACTATGTGTGTGTTTGTGTGTATGTTGTGTGTGTATAATAGTAAATAAATAAAATTAGTTCTCCCTGTTGATGAGCCCTTTCCACATTTAACTTCCTGCCCTAACATAATATTTTAATCAAAAATTGAAATACAAACATCATACATTTTTATATTTGGAAGGATTCAATTTTTAATGAATGTTTTATGTTCAAATAAAAGCAAGTTTCATTTCTGCTTGGTATGTTTAATGAAATATGTAATTATGGTATTTGAAATAATTAAACGTTACAAATATTTTGTTTGACCAATTTTAATTTGTTTCAAAAGTTTGAGCTATTTTATTATTGAATGAGAAATTATTTCCAGAGTACAAATTGTTTGGTGTCTGACTTTTTTTGTTATTGATGTGTTGTTACTTGTTTACTTTTGTTATACAATTCAAAATTAATTTTCAAATGAATGAAAATTTAATATATGGTATGTAATTATGGTATTTGAAATAATTAAACGTTACAAATATTTTGTTTGACCAATTTTAATTTGTTTCAAAAGTTTGAGCTATTTTATTATTGTATGAGAAATTATTTCCAGAGTACAAATTGTTTGGTGTCTGACTTTTTTTGTTATTGATGTGTTGTTACTTGTTTACTTTTGTTATACAATTCAAAATTAATTTTCAAATGCATGAAAATTTAATTATAAATATGCATAGAAATATTTTAAAGTAAAATTTTGATAAATTTGCTTTTTCTCTAAGGGCAAAGGTGGATTATCTGACAAGCAAAAATCATTTTGCTGACGGTTTGTAACAACAACTGTTTCACATTACAATATTTCCATTATGCTAGAAATATATATTATTCAAAAATTTTCTTATTAAAGTCCCTAACTGTAGTATGCCACTCCACCACCCCTACTAAGTTGGCTAGGTATGGGTTCTACAGCTCTATTACCATCAATTTTCACACCTTGACAGACTAATTATTTCCTTGGTGAGCTCCGCGCCCCTCCCGCTTCCCCCCTGCGCCCTCCCCGCACCTTGTTATCGATTCAATATTGATTGGAAACCCGAAATGGTGCCCCGGTCACCCCCGGGTTGCGGGCGCACCTCCTTTTTCTTCACAACATCTCAATTTAAGTACCTAATAGATATAGATAGATACTAGAAGAAACATAGACTCACTTTTAAGATTTTCTTTCATCATTTTAATAGTAAGGATTTTCTTTCTAATAGGGCATGGATGTTATAATACTATCCACCACCTATCTTCCTGTAATACAAAATAGAATATATAGTATTTAGTAATTTTTTGTCCTCAATTAAGATCTTGCGTGATACTTTCGCGATTGTTTTCTCAATTTTATTTAAGATTTATATAGGTTCTTCTAGGCTGGATTCCCATAAAAATTCAGATGCTCCTAAAGGCAAGGGTCGAAACCCTTAGTATGAAATAAGGAAACATGTTTTTGTTTATTTTAGAGCTTTTTGCATCGATCTTACAATATGAAAAGCGCAAATACACCATAATCAAACAAAGATAGAGAGACCTAGTTACTTTTAAATGATTCCACTAATTAAAAACAAAAAATGTATACTCTAAAGTTAGATAGAGTGACCTAGTTATTATTGACCTAGATTCCACCAATAAAGACCTTAAAATGTGCACTCTAAAGTTAACTCTTTTTAATATCTTTATCTCCTTTTCTATATAACATAGCCTTAAACACGCATGAAATAGCTACATTCAATATAAACTATATACAATATAGATAGATATATGTATATATAAATAAAGTGTTAAAAGATAGATAAAACTTTTTTCTCGTATTCATTCGAATCCGGTGGATAGGAACCGGTTCTCATCCATACGAAAAAACTATGTCTAGCATCGTATTATATCCAGCTTTCTACGAATATAAAAATGTACAATCATAAGATTAAATCCAGTTTTTTTAGCCGGTGCCTTCAGCACTTCGGGGCTAAAAAAACTGGTTTTAATCTTATAATTGTACATTCGATATCCGCGGAAAGCCGTTTATAATACGATGCGAGAAATAACTATTCTTTTCTAGTAGATGTTTATGTTATGTTTAAACTAGCGGCTACGCCCATAAAGGCCTCTAGTGGCATTTTAGAAAATTGAGAAAAAGTAGAAGAGTCGACACTTTTCTTTATAACAAGGATGACAACATCCATAAAACGAGCAACTCTAATACAAGGGTTTGCATGACGATCCTTTTATTCCTATAAATATGTATAAATATTACTTATATGGTAGATAAAATAGTTTATGTAGGAGGATTGTAATTTAGCGATATATATTAATAATCAGTTATCTACAATCATTAATATAAACGAGGCAATTCTACATTTAGGCAGAGAGAGAGAGAGGAGACGGGACAATCAGCTGTTTATTACACAAGTCCCTTAAGTTTTATGATAGCGTTTTCTTATTAGTTGGCTTAACAACTTTGGGGGCTATAGTGAATTTTGATTTTTTTGTTAAACAAGTTGAGTGTTCAAAGGTTTCATGATTTGATTTGATCCACTAATTTTAATTTACAGAAGGGTTAATACTTCGCTTTTTTAATGTTGTTACCCTTGTTTTTTAGGATTAAATTTGGTGATTAGTTATAAATGTTACATTTAACAATTTATTTTTAATTTTTGAATTTGTACTATTTTTAGCTTATTTTACTCAGTAAGCTTTTTTTATTTTTAGAATTTAAAAGCCATGGAAAAATGAAATAGAATTCCTTAAAGATATGTTTATATCCCAAGAAATAAGGCAGAGCCAACAAACTAAATAAATATAAAATAATATTTGGGGGGGGGGGGAGATAAATTGGTAGTCAATTTTACTATGTGTTGCCCCCCAACGACAGATGAAAATCACCATATAGGTTTCGTGATTTTTTTCGAATTAATTTCGTTGTTGGTATAAGCTGGTGTATCACTGTTAATATTAAACTCCAAGGAAATTATGAGATAAAATATTTATATCTTAGCTCATTTGATTTTAATCAATAAAGTTTAAGATATTGTAGTATATTTTTATTGTAAACTAACTTAGAGTAACAGACTGTTAGATTAAAACCCAGATGCAAACTACTTAAATAGTAGCTTTGCTACTAAAGATGTATGAATTAAAATAATAAGAAAAAAGGATGAATGAATTTTTCATGGAAAATATAATTTTGATAATTTGAAAAAGCGTAAAAAGCATCCCTAATATGTTTGGACTGAGCAAAGTAGTTTTAAGTAAAGTAGAATAGTTATTCATCGTATCGAATTATAAACAGCTTTCCGTAGATATAAAAATAAACGATTATAAGAGTAAAACCAGTAATGTTTGCCCCGAGATTCCGCAGTCACGGCCTAAAAATAATGGTTTTAATATTATGATTGTACATTTTTATATTCATAGAAAACAGGATATAATACGATACTATACATCATTTTTCAGTATAACTTAGAACAGGTTCTTATCCAGCGAATTCGAAGTCATACTGAAAAAAAATACTTAATGAGAATTTGAGAAACATATTCGCCAGTTGCCAGTTGCCTGGGAGATAATGGGTCTATGCTCTTTTACAATATTCTGTATTTCCGCAATGTTTAATCATAAGCCTACACAATTTTGTTTATACGTATACAATTATATTCTGATTATTAAGTTCTGACACCCTACAAGTGTAAATGTTTATTTGTTATACTGTTTTATTTCAGAGCTTCGTTTTTATATGTGTTGTCATCCGTTTTTAAAATAATTTCTACATTTTAGAATTGCACAACTTTTGTGTACTAACTTTTCAACCCTCTTTTCCCCCCAATTTTTTCGTGGTCTGAACCCAAACATACAAAACAGCTTTGCAGATGTTCCTCCGTGGATAATGGTTACCTTAGAAAACAGCAACTATTTTGTTTTTCAACCGTCCTTCAGGGAAGGTGTCTGTTTTGTTATTTTTCACTGTTTTCGAGGCGTTTTATTCCGACAAACATAATACTGAAATGTACGTTATTTACATTATTTAAATTTCTGTCGACTTGTTTATATTTTAACCTAGTAGCTAGGCCCCTAGATGCCTCTAGGGTTACTTGAGTATTTTTGGGGGAGAGAAGGGGGGAAGTCTATCCTCACCTTTACATCTTAGTTTTGAAAATAAAAAGAATTTTTAAAAATTCCAGAAGCGATTTCTCTTGGGAGGGTAAATAGTTATTAAATAAAAAAGTTATAAAACTTCCCTAAACATACATATGAAAAGATTTACAGTAAAGAAGTTCAGCGGTACGTCGGTACAAAACACTAAAAGATATCCTGTTACTTATAAAAATACATAAGTTGAACTATATAATAAGATTATAAACTCTAGACCAGTAAAGCTGATGATAGAATAGCAAAATTGCTTTAAAATTTCAACAAAAAAATATGTTTGTTCCCCTATCTTCTACATTGTAAGCACGCCGCGTGAATAATTTTTAAAGCACAAAATAATGTAAACTTTTTCGTGTTTTTTGTTGTTGTGTGTGTAAAGCTAGGTATAAAATGTAACTTAATTATCACACTAATTTACTTGTTTTTTGGTTCAAAACAAGGACAATACAGTTTTGTATTGTACATCTGGGAAAATAAAACAAGAAAACAGTAGTTTGCAATAACATATGAAATTTTTAGGAGGTGGAAAGTATCATGAAACCAATTTTTATGATTCTTCAATTCAAAGTATTTTGAAAAATGTAACCTAGAATTAACAGTCTTAGAAAATAAGTTTTATTGGTCCTAGGACAAACGCAGGAGTCCCAGACGTCAGAGTGGACACTTAACCTAAACTAACCTATTTTTGACCATCTAAAGGTTTTTTAAATGCTTAACCCCTGCGGAAAGCTTTTTTGTACATTCATATCTTAACCTAACATAATCTGTAAAGAAATACTTAATAAACTTAATATTTTAACACTCCTGCGTTTGTCCACTCCGACTCCAAACAATAGATTTCTTTTCCGTACTGTATATAAATGATTTAGGGCTCGGCAGCCTTGCATCAGCCTCTTGTAACCCTTAGAGAAATCAACCTTTTACAATTATAAAAATCAGCTGGAAGTCTAAACCTGACCCAAAATGCAATCTCTCTTTTCCAAAAAAAACATTCAAAGTATCCAAACGAATCTAATGCTTTGTCACAACTGCCGAGCCCTGAAATATTTGCATTCCTGAACTGTTTTAAACCATTGAGGTACCCATATCTATAATACACAGTAAGATGATTTCTGGGCGTCGTTAGTTCAATATTCATTTGCTTTTCAGAGAATATATTTACTGGACATCACGTGATTAAAGAAATGTTTTAGGAAGCAGGACCTCCCTTTCTTACAGAAAAATCACTGTCTCCCCCAAGACACAGCCCTCTGCCCCTTTAACACTTTTTTGGTATTAAAATTAAGTTTAATAGGTTAGCATTTAACAGGCAACGAGGGATATTGAATTTTATACAAATATTTTTTAAGGCAAAGCGTAACTATAAGTTGAAATAATAGAAATTTTAAGGTTTTGATTAAATTTAAATACTCTAATTCTTTATTATTTAATGCTATGATAAATTCACTGAGTGAAAAAGCCTTTGATACTTCTTAGTTATTTATTGAAATATATTTTGGTGAACATTACACCCTCTTCAGTCTAAATCACATATTTCACATTAATTTAATTTACATATTAAAAGATAAGTAAAAATAAAGGAAATTTGTAAAAATATAAATGCAGAAAATGTTAGTTTCTTATGTATCATATGGATCTATCATTTCCTGTTAAAAGTGAAATATAAATAAATTAATTTTATTTTTTATGCTTTATCCCTGAAAATCAATGAAAATTAAAGTGGATACCACTTCTTAAGGAATTTTTACGATCCATGTTTAACATTCCTTATAACACTTTAAACTTTGCAGGGTTAGCATCTGGGAGGGAGGATACACTGGGCTGTTTATTACACTAGACCCCAAAGTTGTATAATGACGTTTTTTTTAATCTGTTGGCTAAACAACTTTAGTGACTTTTATTGAATTATGATTGGTTGGTTCATTAAGTTAAGTGTCTAAACATTTTAATTACTAATTGTAATCATTAGGAGCGGTAAAGCACAATCATTTGGGATGTACATTAATTTTTTTGGCCATTGTCTTATCCCTTTAGATCCTTGGTTTTTATACTTTTAATATAATATGTTAATAAATTAAATAGGACAATTTTGTTCAAAAGTAGCGCCTTATTATGACAAAAGAAAAAAACAATAATTTGAAAATAACATCCTAAAATAAAAAGTATTTTTTTTGTCTGAAGATAAAGATCTCGGATATTGCAGGTCATTATTGGTTTGTACATTTCCCTTAAAAGTGGTATTAAGATGGTTTTAGGCTATTTTCCTGACCATTATTAACCTCCCTAGAGTCTAAAAATGGTAAAAAGTGTATAAATTCTTAAAGATATATTACTGTAATATATGTTTTTTTTAGAACAAACAACAAAAAGTGTATAATGGTTGTAATGTACAGGTGTAAGGCAAATAAAACTACAAATGCGAGCATAACCCCGTCTGATAGAAATACAGACTAACGTACTCACTATATTTATGAAGAAGCTGTACTTCAATTATTCAAGAGGCTTAAATGTAGTTTCTTAATATATTTAAGAGTTTTAATTATCATGAAAAAAATAAAAGCATCACGCTTTAAGAATTCCTCAAAAAATATGATTTTAAAAAAGTATGGTATAACGCACTTTCTAACATAAATATAAAAGACCATCTTTTTTAAATGCCTAACCCCAGCGGGGGGCTTATTTGTACATTCATATTATAACCTAACCTAATCCGTATAAAAATACTTAATTAAACTAATTTTCAACACTCCTGCGTCTTTAAATGTGCTACATTTTGACATAATTGTCCATGTCCTAAAAATACCTGTTCCAAATTATAATTAAGATATAACAAGATGATTTCATCCTATATTTTCGTTTCCATTATTTCTTAAATGAAAAACCTCCCTCTTTGGCTTGCTACAGGGTTAAGGGATAGGTCGTCAAAGTAAAAACATGTTTTGCCCTTTCAATCTTTTGAGTTATATAGTCCTTTGAGTAACGGGCGTTTTCCCTCAAATTACCTCGTTAGGTTCAATATTCAATGTTTGTTTATATACTGCTTAATATCTGAGGTGGATTCTTTAAAAAAAATTGCCCCACTAATCGCTTAGTAGGGCAAAATTTTTTCGTGAAAAATCCACCTCAGGTTAGATTATATGGGGTACTGGGTAGCTCCCTATATTTTCAAATTATTAAAAATTAGTAGGGGGGTCTCAGTGCCCAATAGGTACTTTGAGGAAAAGCATTGGCTATTTTTATTTTATACTAAATAGCCATTTGAAAAATAAGCAATTCGCAAATATTTCACATAAGGACATTTTTAATTAATGTTATTTAGTGAGGGAAAAAAAGAACTTAAATGTCACGATCTATATTCTAGATGACCTAATCTTACAGAAAGAGTGTTACTAGTTCTTTCTTCAGTTGTCTTAGCCCTGAATTCCCTGCGCCAACCAACCTATCTATAGATTGCTATAACCATAAAAATTGATCTAGTGTACTCTAGGATCCCTAAATTTCATGATCAAGTGGGACGCAGAGACGTCCAAGGGTGTCTGTCTACCTCAAAAAAAAATTGTGGTAATAAATTCAATTTTATCAATCCCCCAATAAAAGTGTGTACACAAAAGTTGGGGTTGCCACAGGCACCACCAATAATTAAAAAATTGTTTATGTTTTACATAGATTGAAGATCAATTGAAGCAATCATAGCCTTTCAGTATATTAAAAAAAAACATTTCTTTTTTTGACACTGTCGTTCATGATTAGAGGAAACCAAACTATAATTCAACTGCTTGGCTATAACAAGTGCTAGTTTAAAGGCGCGCAGCACCAATATAATTAATTCCAAGCAACTATGTTTAGATATATTCAATGATAAAGGAGGTCTGTGCATCATACGAGAAAAAGGGAAGGCAACACAGCGGAAATGTTAAGATATCTATTTTTAAACCTAAACTTCTTATTGGTCGAGAAACCCCCTTTTAAACAAACTCCTTTCCCTTTATGAACACCCTACAACTCCTCCCTTTTTCAATTGTTTTATTGCACTAACTCCCACCACCTCACCCCCCATATGTGCGTCGGTTATTATATGCGCCGCGGCGCGCCCTAAATAGAAAACAAAACCGATAGTTTTGGATAGTTCATGCCATTTCGAATGAAAATTTAAAATTATATGTATATATCCTTTTATATACAGAAGTGAGTTTTTTTGTCTGAAACTTAAGATTTCTGTAACTACTGAACTTTTTAGTGAAGCTTGATATAGTCCCGAGATGGTTTTAGGCTAATTTAGGCTGCCCTTTTCTACCACATCTTATACCCTTCTTCTCAGAAAAGATAGCTATTTAACGTGGTGTGGTTTTAGGCCATTTTACAAGATATTAATTCCTAATTATTATTCATATCCGGATAGACCCACATTTTTGACATCCGATCACAACAAAAATTGATTGGACGCTCCCCCCCCCCCCCCCCTCTTTCTCTTTTTTTTCCATCCATTTCATTCTCACTCTCCTTTTTTTTACATGAATATATTTACATATTATTTATTCTATGTTTTTTGTCTTTTTTTCTCTCCCTTCTCTCTTAAAGATAGCTTTACTTTCGTTTTTTTAGAATCTCATGACAAAATAGCCTAAAACCAACCAAAGCTTCTCTCATAAGCACATTTGGATTAGTAAAAATATAATAGTTTTTTTTCGCATCGAATTATAGACAGCTGTCCGCGGATATAAAATGAAAAATTATAATATTAAAACCAGTTTTGTTAGACCCGAAGAGCAATTGGCAGGGACTATAACACTAGTATTAGCTTTATGATTTTTATTTTAAAATCGTGGAAAATTTTCTGTAATTCAATGTTATGCATAATTTTTAGTACAGCTTAGAACCGGTTCTAATCCACCTGATATTAATCGGTTTCAAAGCCATACTGGAAATGTTTTACTATAGAATATATTTTTAGTTTTATAAATATTTTTAAAGACATAAGTTAACTATTTTCAGTATGGCTTCTAATTGGATTAATATCCAGTGGATTAGAATTAGATTACAGAAAATTCATGTATAGCATCGTAATACAGATAATTTTCCACAAACATTAAAATGAAAATCATAAATTCAATACCCCTATGGGCTAACAAAACAAGATGTAATATTATAATTCTTTATTTTATTATCCGCTGAAAGTTTTTTACAATACAATGTGATAGATAACAATTCTTACCTAATCATAATTACATCTACATTAAAAATGTAGCAAGGATAATAACATCCATTAAAGCGAAGTTCCATAAATATAACTTGAAGCTTTTATAGTGCTTATAAAAAGATCTATCTTGACAATAAACCATATATACAATACGTTCTAAATCTAAAAACGCTTATTTCATCCTATAATATAAATTATTTTTTTTGTCTTGGAAATTGCTGGTCCGAGCTGATTAGGTGGTTTCAGGTTATATTCTCAGTTTTCCCCTTGAGGCTAGGAGTGAAGCAAAAGTGTACTTACTACTTACTGACTTACGTACAGATCTAAAAATGAAAAAGCTTCGCTTTAAATAAAAAAAATAAAAATTAAATCTGAAAGCTTGTAATTATTTTCAACTTTCTGTTTTCTCAGATTGATTTGAACTTAATTTTGGCATCAAATCATATTTTTCTGTCCAAAAATAGAAAATTTGAAATTATTTTGAAGGAGCAAAGCTACTTTATAAGTCTAACTTGTTGGACTGTTAGAGCATTTTTTGGTGTGTGTGTGTGTGTGTTTCAGTGTAAAAGGTTTTTATCTAGCCACTATACGGCCCAAATCCTGTTACTCCATCCCTGTTAGGCTCCTCTGAACTTAACCTAACCTATCCTTAAAGAAATATTACACTTTCTGTTCAGTAAATTATTTAATAAGACGAACAAACAGAAACAGGGGACAGGAGAAAGTGTCATGTATGACGTCATAAAAATAAATATAATATCCATCTCTTTTTTAGGGGTGTCCTTTCCCACTTCTCTTCTCATCCTTTCTTTTTAGACGTATTTTTATGACGTCACTCATGAAACTTTCCACTGTCCCTTAAATTTGCACTTTAAAAAGCTCTGCAAGTATTGAACGTATTCTGCCTTGTTATTTTAAATTGTTATAATTAACATTGTTTTATAATCATTAGCTTTTCTTTTATAGTTGATTAGCTGCTGTATATTAAAAAAGATTAAATATTGAGTTTATATATAATTATTTTGATTAATTATTATACAATGCTTTCTAAATTTAACTTATTTAGCTTTGTTTTAAGCAGGGAGAGAGGAGAGATTGAGCTGTTTATTACACTAGTCCCCAAAGTTTTATAATTACGTATTCTTATTCGTTAGCTTCACAACTTTGGGGCCTTTTATTGAATTTTATTGGTTGGTTCATTAAATTGAGTGTCCAAACTTTTCAACCATTAATTGTAATCTACGGTAATAATATTTTTTTGTATCATCATTGGGGATGTACAACAATTTGTCAGGCCATTTTCTCATACCTTTCGATCCCTGGTTTTAAGACAAGAGAAATCATAATAGAGAACTTTTACAAATAAGAAAATCAAACAAACTGACATTGACAATTGTAGAGTAAGGGTACTTTAATACATACGAAATATTTATTTAGAAGTCTGCACATAAAATTAACGAAATTTTGCATTAAATACGTACCTACCTAAGTTTCAATAAAGTACATATGTTAGGCTTAAAATATTGTGCCTATAGGAATATATTTCTAGCATGGCTTCGAAACCGATTAATATCCGGTGGCTAAGACCCGGTTCTCAGCTACACTGAAAAATCATGTATCGTAGCGTATTGAACCGTGGCAGTCTTTCCTGCAGGCTTTCTTTAAATAATAATAACATAGAATGATCAACACAGTTTAATTCAACATGTTATTTTTATTTGATTTTCCCTATGCACAAAAAGAATATGGTACTTATCTACATAATATGTACATACTCATAAATATATTAACATCTTTGCCAATCAATGTATATCTATCTTTATTAACTCTCACACTTTCTCTCTCTCTCCTTCCTTTTCATTTATCTTTCTATAAATTTGTAAAGATTAAACAATCCTATCTTATAAAACAAGCTTTAAAAATTAAATGACAATAGAAAAACTTTTAATAATTGAGCAAATTTTTATAACATGAAGCGAAGAACACTTTTAAAGCACTCTCTTATACACATCATATACATACACATACTTGAATATTGTTAAGCATAGAATTAAATGTTTATCAAAACCAGTACAAAATGCTTTTATAGTCTGTTTATTTAGAAATTTATACAGCTGATTTTAAATATATATATTTTACATGAATTCGCATAGACCAATAAAAAGCTTCTGTTAAAAATTGTTAAAGTGTGCGATATCTTACAAAAAAAACACTTTATATACTTATATTCATCAATCCTTAATCTTATAATAAAGTAACAGGATCTGTGTGTGTCTGCTTGTGTACATAAGGATCTTGCTAACCGGTCAACCGTTATAATTTTCCTTGGAAGGTTTATAACTGTTTGGGGGGAAGGGACTACCACCCTCCCAAGAGAAATCGAAAAAATAATTGAAATGGAGAGTAACCCCCCCCCCCCCTTCTACAAATCAAGGGCCCCTAGAGCCTCTAGGGGTGTTGACATAAAGTATTTGAATAAATATTGCTATTAATTAATACAAATTTTACTTTATGGCATGATAACTACTTGTATATTGTTGCTGGAAGAGAATTTACACGGCGCCCAGCTGAGATGTGTCATATCATTCATCTTTATACTAAACCATAATCATTTTATGTCTCAATCAACCAGACAGCTTCAATAGGACAAAAGCCCCCACGAAAAAAACCTCAGTTGCACCAAAAAGTTATGGGACTAGTGTCCCTTATAAAACAAAATATATAAAAAATAAACTATATCTAATGAATAAATAACATACTATTCAGCTAATAAAGGACAAAAAGCTCCATGAAAAAAATTCTCCAGGGGCAAAACAAACCTCCTGGATAAAATCTCAAAGACACCAAAAGTTTATATTAAACCTTAATCATTTGTCTCAATCAACGAGACACTTGCAGTAGGACAAAGGCCCTCATGAAAAGAATCTTAAAACCCACTTGATAAAAGCCCTCATATATTAATCATGAAACCACTTAAAATTATTCCAAAAGTGTATACTAAACCATTATCATTTTATGTCTCAATCAACCAGACAGCTTCAATAGGACAAAGGTTCTCGTGAAAAGAAACCTAAAACCCACTCAAAAATACTCCAAAAGTTTATACTAAACCATTATCATTTTATGTCTCAATCAACCAGACAGCTTCAATAGGACAAAGGCCCTAGTGGAAATAAGGCTAAAACCCACTCGAATACACTATAAAAGTTTATACTATACTATAATCATTTTATGTCTCAATCATCCAGACAGCTTCATTAGGACAAAGACCCTCGTGAAAAGAATCCAAAAAAACAACTGGATGAAACTAAAATAATCCAATAGCTTATGTTAAACAAAGGCCTTTTGAAGAATAAACTAACTAAAACATAATTATTTAATGTTACAGTGAAAATCTTCAGTAGGTCAATACATACTTTATCAATATCAATTTAAAAAATATTTTTGTTATTATAATGCAAGAATCTCAATTAATTTATCATGTTCCCATTAATCAATAACAAATTACCAAATTACCTAATTTAATATGATGTAAATAGAAAACTTATAAAAACTTTTTTCTTTTGGGTCTATTGTCCTAGAGTCAGCAGTAGATTTCTATCCTCCTGCATCTCAATTAGATGATAAAAGAATTTTCTAATCCCAGGCCCGTTTTAGCGAGCCAAACTTTTGATTTTCTATAATTGAAGTATTTTCTTTAATTGCATCTTTATATTTATTTTCAGCATGATATTTGCTTTCTAAGAAATCTTTTATGAAGTATTCTGCGAAGCATCTTATTAATCTCACATATTTTTATTTGGTGATATCACACAAAGAGCTGGTTGATCACTAATAACTCAAACATCACCTTTTTTTAAAAACCCATTACCAAACACAACCTAACCCACCTCAACCTAAAGTAATTACACCCCAATATTTTCAATTTGTTTCATATTAAGGTTTTATGGGGGGGGGGGGTTAGTCAGTGATCACCAGGGTACTTTGTGCGAAAGCGACCATTCTTTTTATATCTTCATTTTGTAAAACGAAAATCTTCATTTTAAATAAATCATTGTTTTTTTTTTATAAATTTACCAAAAATTGATTAAATGTATGTGTGTGTATGTGTACTGTGTAATGAAACAAGGATGACAACATCCATAAAAGCGAAGCTCTAAAACGGTAGGACAAACGGACATTAACACTTGTATAATGTCAGAACTGAATAATCAGATATAAATGTATAAGAGTCAAAGCAAAATTGTAAGTAAATTTGTTGAAAACTGCTTGATACAGGATAATGATTATGGACATACTTACATTTTTAGGACTTGATTATAGAGTTGCTTCGCTTATAATATTGTACTTTGTTGTTCCAGGAATCAGTATACCAAAAATCAGTCCAATCGGATAATTAGGTCACATACAAATTTGTTGTTAAAAATGTAAAAAAATCAACATGTTTAAAATGGACGTACGGACATTTTGGTAATGATTATAGAGTTGCTACGCTTTCTAAATCGTACCTAACTACTAAAGAAATCACCATGCAAAATTTGGAATCGATAGGACAATTCTAACATGTCTAAATTAACGAAAAAAGCTATCCGTGACGGACGGACGGACGGACCGACCCTAATTATAGAAAAGCTTCGCTTTTAAAAAGTGCATACATACATATGAAAGGAAATGATAGAAATTAGTTGAATCTACACCGAAGGAAAAAATTAAACAAAATTATAATTTTTGCAACCCCACAACATGATGATTTGTTCTAGAGTAACAGGTTTTAAACAATTTTTTTAAGCTAATTTTTTCTATTAATAGGGTCGGTCCGTCCGTCTTTATCGGGTTGTTGTTTCAGGCATGCTGGAATTGGCCTGTCCATTTCAAATTTGGCATGGCGATTCCAGTAGTGGAAAGGTACAATACCATTATCTAATTAAGTTGATTTTTGAAGGGTGATACGAAGACAATTAAGCACCATATTACAAGCAGAGTTTATTCATATCAAGTATTAAACTGAAAGTATACAACATTTCTAAGCATTGTACATTAATGTAAAGGATTTACATAATTTTTATGCACTTTTATGTAACATTTTATTTTTCCAAGTTAATGTTCGTTTGTCCGACTGTTTAATTATTGAGCTTAGCTTTTCTAGATGTTGCTCTCCTTGTTAAAGAGAAAATTAGCGCTAAAGAAAAAAATACTTATAAAAACTGTTACCTAAAATCCATAGAGAGTGTATTATTCTATTGCCTAACAATGTATGTCAAAGGGCTCGCATGCGATATTTGATTTGATTTTTGAATTTCCTCATTTTCATAAGGCTCAAATTTAATATCCTTGACTCTAGGTGCCCCCCAAAGATAGGGATGTGTTTCATTATTTTTATATGAAAGTAACAGGATGTCTATCTGTCTATGTGTACCGAAGGATCTCGCTAAGCACAAATCCAAAAGGGATGATTTTTAACTACTTATGGTCGAGTGTATCACTACTATCCCAGGAGTAATCGCTCCTGAAAAGAAATTACTCCCCTCAAAAAATTGTGTTTAGGCTCGGTCAGCACCCACCCCTACCCCTTTATTTAAGTGACCCTAGATGCTAATGTATGTTTGTGTGTCTATTTTAATCTCGAAAAATCCTGGTTTAATCTAGATAAAAGTCAGTAGAAAATATTATGATTAGTCAAGTCCAGCATCAAAAAGAAAGAAGATTAACAAGCAAAATACAAAATACAAAATCCTTTAAACCCTTATCCCTGTCCCTGTGTGCCCCCTTGCTTAGAAAAGGCTGTTCTGTCATCACGATATACTCATATCAGATCAGGGACATAGGGGTTGCTTCCTGACTGATAGAATTATACAATTACAATATTATCATGTATTATCAGGGACCTAGGGGATGCTTACTATCCGAAAAACACGCGTGTTCCACCATCAATATCCTATTATATAAAGTAGTGGGCGTTATTTGTCTGTCCTGAAGGATCTCGCTAACCGCAGAACCGATATTGTTCTCCTCAACATTGAAGCTTCTTTAGGTCCTGTGAAGGTTTTAAACTATTTTTGGAGAGGGTGTCTCCCCAAAAAATAATTTTTTTAACTCTTTTGAAACTCAAATTCAAAATGGGATGAGGTCGACTCCTCCCCCACCTCCCAGTGCCCCTAGAGGCTTCTAGGGGCGTAGCCGCTAGTATACTCATAAAGAAGAAAATCACAACTATTCTGTCATTATTATATACTCATATCATATCACTGAAATAGGGGATGATTTCTCCCAACGAAACAGCGTTTAAACTCATATTGCCAAGAAAATAGTTTTTTATTTCATAAAAAAGAAATGATTACACCCAAAAGGATACGTTTTTTTTAAAATTAGCTTGTAAATACTTTTTCCCTGTGTTCAGAATGAAGTATTTACTATTGAGAATCATTTTTTCAATCCTTCTGTCCCCTCCCCCCCACCCTAATAAGAAAGATATTCGACCAAGGATAAAGAAATCCATGAGATGCACAAATAATTTTTTATTGAATATAAAAAGAAAAAGTATAATAAACAATATTGAAATATTATGAACAGACGTCCAAATTTTTTCAAATAAATTTTTCTTTTAACTTCTCTCTCTCTCTCTCTCTCTCTCTCTCTCTCTCTCTCTCTCTCTCTCTCTCTCTCTCTCTCTCTCTCTCTCTCTCTCTCTCTCTCTCTCTCTCTCTCTCTCTCTTCCATTCTTTTTTTGACACTATAAATTAATGCGACCACTTTTACTAAGATATCTCTAGGCATAATAATATTATATCTATTAAAATCTATAAATTGACTTTCAAAGACGGGTTTCAGAGTCATTCTTTCGTTGGTCATAACCAGAGTGAAGAAGGGGATTGGATACAAACCCCTAGGGGTCCCTTGATCCCTCCGTATGTATTTTTCTTCATAGCACTGAATTTCTGGCTGTATTTTTTGCTTAATCCGTAACAGCAGTGTAATTATCCATTCTCAATATTTCTAGACACCGGCTATGGTGCTATTGAGCCAACTCAATTTATATGCTCTATAAAGTGTTTTAACCATGCTGCTTTGTTAGACGCATGACAAAGCTATAACCTATAAATTCATGTTATACAAAAAATACATTTATATGTATAGATTTTTACTGCCTCAATTTTCATGGACCCTATTTTTCGCAGAAGACTTAATAGCCAAGAAATTGTTCGTAATGATAATAAAGAAACTACAATAAATTTATGTGGTTGATTGCAGGACACCCTTAATGGTTAGCGATTTTTGCTGTTTTATCCGCACACCCAATTTATTTGGTGGTAGGTTTTAATTGACTTGTTATAGGAGTAGACACCTTGGGGTGTACTATGGGTCACACAAAGGATATTATAGTTTTATATAGACTAGCGGCTGCACCCCTAGTAGACACCTTGGGGTGTACTATGGGTCACACAAAGGATATTATAGTTTTATATAGACTAGCGGCTGCACCCCTAGTAGACACCTTGGGGTGTACTATGGGTCACACAAAGGATATTATAGTTTTATATAGACTAGCGGCTGCACCCCTAGTAGACACCTTGGGGTATACTATGGGTCACACAAAGGATATTATAGTTTTATATAGACTAGAGGTTGCACCCCTAGTAGACACCTTGGGGTGTACTATGGGTCACACAAAGGATATTATAGTTTTATATAGACTAGAGGTTGCACCCCTAGTAGACACCTTGGGGTGTACTATGGGTCACACAAAGGATATTATAGTTTTATATAGACTAGAGGTTGCACCCCTAGTAGACACCTTGGGGTGTACTATGGGTCACACAAAGGATATTATAGTTTTATATAGACTAGAGGTTGCACCCCTAGTAGACACCTTGGGGTGTACTATAGTCACACAAAGGATATTATAGTTTTATATAGACTAGCGGCTGCACCCCTAGTAGACACCTTGGGGTGTACTATGGGTCACACAAAGGATATTATAGTTTTATATAGACTAGAGGTTGCACCCCTAGTAGACACCTTGGGGTGTACTATGGGTCACACAAAGGATATTATAGTTTTATATAGACTAGAGGTTGCACCCCTAGTAGACACCTTGGGGTGTACTATGGGTCCCACAAAGGATATTATAGTTTTATATAGACTAGCGGCTGCACCCCTAGTAGACACCTTGGGGTATACTATTGGTCACAGAGAATATTTGAAACCTTTTGTTCTGTGGACAACTAGCAACAAAGACGCTTTATTGGGTAGCCCTGCAGGGTAAAGGCACCACAAGTATGAGACCTGCAGGGTTTTGAACCCCTCTGAAGAAAAACTCCCCTCCCCTTATTTTAAATTTATCTTAAAAATAGCTATTTACTTTTGGGGAAAGCACTTATTTTAGTATTTTAGTGTTTAATATAATTTAATTATATTTCCTTGTATACAGTTATCATATTAAATCTAAATTATTATTTTGACTTTATTAAAGAGCATGGCTAATATATTAATACAATGTATTACTAGTAGTTCTTTTCTAAATTTGTTACGCCTGTTTTGTCTTATATACTTGAGTCAACCAATAGAGGTACTAATAAGTAGAGTCAAAATCAAGCAATAGAGTCAAACAAAATAAATGTAAAAATATACAACCAAATTCAAATTGAGGCAATTCTATAAACCATGAGCTTACTTTTTAGCGCGCCTTCTTAGTGTGGTGTGCATGTACACATCTTTGCAATGTTGCAGATATTTTGCAACAAGCTGGGAAGTTTTACACCCCCCTCTACAATTATTTCACTGAGCACCCAATGTATTCAGTGAAGACCTTTTTAAATACAGCAAAAGGTCACTATCATTGCTAATCAACTTCTGATTATTCTATTGCATAACTAACCCTATGAAGGAAGTCCCAAGGGTGGGAGGTTGATTTGGTAATCTCCAAAAACAAAATATGATTACCTCTAAAATCTCTAACTGTAGCATCTCTATTAGATGCCCCCTTGTATAAATTAATCCCAGCATGGGTACCCCACCATGAGGCCTCCCCTGTAATGACTTAACTATTGATTGAGAGTGATAAGCGCGATTAATCAAAGGCCCAAAGAATCCTATTACAAATGATAATTAACTATCTCCCCCCTCGCCCAACCGTTGGTCAAAAAGTTGGGTGGGTCGCGCCCCTGCATAGATAGATGCTTCTTGGCGCTATTGGGGGCATTATTTGCTTGAGGGGGGATTTGAATACATTGAATTAAGAGAAACAATGAGAGGGACAATTGAGGGAGGGGCGTTTTGACCATTGATTCTTATTATAGTAACAAGGAAATGGTTTTATTATCTTAGATTGATGCTTTTTAATTAGTGGGATGACTTAATTAGGAAAACAACTTCTTTTAGGTTTTTAAATACATATAGATAGATAGATAGAAAAAAGATTTTCTAATACTTTTTTACCTCGTATTTAATCAATAGGATTATTTCATTATATAAACTTTATGTGTTAAGATTGTGGAAAAAGTCGTTTTTTAAATCTTTCCGATTGACCTACTGGTAATAATAATTCTCGGAATTACGGACAAACTGACAGACAGTCTAGTCATGCACTATCTGTAGAGTAGCTTCGCTTTTAAAGAGGTATTATAGTGTTAATTTTTAGCTCATGATTTTCTCTTTTTTTAATCTTTACATAATATGGTTGGAACTTTTATAGATAATAATTTAAAAATTTTAATGGTATGTTCGACATCTTATTTTTTATGGATTTTTCTACAATGTTACAAGCACATATTCATCCAAAAAATTAACAATTATTAATTAGTTTTGCGTCAGAATTTAGAATATTTCATATGAATTTTGATAACAACATTATAAAACTTAAAGATCGAAGTTTCAAAATAGAATTGTGTATAAACATCAAAGTTCATTAAGTTGAGTGTTCGTACGTTTCAATTACTAATTTTAATCTACAGAAGGGGTATTTTTGTGTATCATCATTGGATATGTACATAAATTTATTGGCTATTGCCTTATCCCTTTATATCCCTGAAAAACATGCAGGTTTAAAAATAGTTGTAAAATTCGTCGCTAGGTGTCAGGAGTTCATTTCATTATCTCATAATTCTTTAAACATGTTTATTATTCACGCAATCAACACGATTTTCTGTATACTAAAGTAGTAGGGTGTTTAAGTGTGGGTTTTTGGAAGACAATGGGGGGCAACTACACTGTGATTGGTAGGCAGTAACAATTGTTTAATTTTTAATGAGCTTGTATTTGGAGGTTTTTATTCTTTCTACATGTGATATAGTGAAAACTGCATAAAGTGTCTTTTTTTTATAAGTCTTTATAACAAACAGGAGGACATACGGCCACACTCATTTATGTGTAGATTAGCTGTGCTACTATAAAAATGTAATATATAGTAGGGAATATTGAAAAAAGTAATACATACTCTACTAAACTTTCGTCTTGCTGTTATATCAACAGAATACTACAACAGTATATTAAACAGCACAGTTAAACGAAGCTCTTTATAGTGCCTATAAAAAAAATTACGCCATTTAATACAAATTACCAGTGAAAGGCCAATACACCGAATAAATTACCAAAGGCAGGCCAGTATATATTTAATTGACCAATGGTTGGCCATTTTTTTATAGGCATTTTTAAAAGCTTCTAGCTAAACTAGTATTTTGATAAATTTTTATATAAAAGTAACTGGATGTCTATCTCTCAGTACCGAAAGATCCCACTAACCTCAGATAATAAGTCATCAACGACCACTTTCCAAATTACTTATATAATAGTATGTCAACATGTTACATCCAGGTATAACTGGTATATGTATAATATAGAATATCTTTATTGTTTTTTGAGCTAGTTTCATGGGGGGATTAAATTGTTTTTCGATACTAAGACAAAATTGAGAAAATTAACAGAATATGTAGAATATTATAGAGTAAAATATACAAAAAATAGTAAAATATAGGTAAAATTGGTATTATATTTTTCAACGTGGTCTGAAGATGCAATCCCTCTCCTCCCAATTTAATCATACAATTTGCAAGATGACTAAAATTGTCCCAAAATGATTTTGAGGAATTAAGCAATAGGTGAAGATATAAATCGTAGACTTTGCATACTAACGGTCAGACAAACACATCCGACTTATAGAGTAGCACTTCAACAAACAAAACAAATTAGAAAATATTTTCCAGCATAGCCTTGAAACCGATTAATATCTGCTGGATTAGAACCGGTTCTCAGCCCAGCCGTACTGAAAAATCATCTATAACAATTTTTACGAATAATAAAATAAAAATCATAAACTTAATACCAGTATTGTTAGACCGAGCATACGGCCCCTAGAGGCTAATAAAACTGGTTTTAATGTTATTATTTTTCATTCTAATATCCGAGGAAAGCTGTCTATAATACGATGCGATAAATAACTATTAATTTACGTGAATAAAATAAATGGTTAATGACAATTTTCTTACATATTACAGATTATCTTAATTTTCCCATGAAGAATCAAATTTTCTCTTTAGGTTGAACTAATTTTTCAATTACATGGGGATATACGTCGCTAGCAGTCTTTTGTTCTATATTAAACATATTAAACGGTCTATTATATTAACTGGTATATTTAGTGAACTAATGATTTTCTTTATTTGTTTCATATTTAGATGTTTAGCTAGTAAATTATCTATGAAATTAATGTTTTAATTCCATTCATATTCCTTATTTTTAGACGCATTGCTACACTATAGGCGCCCCTTTCTGTTTTCTGTCCGTTCATCTGTCTGTAATTCTTTTTTCATTATTGTTCTTTTTATTATATATTTATCTTTTTTATGATTATTCTACATAAACAAGTAGGATATGTTATTTTCTTGGCTTCTTTTAAAGATAGACTGCTGATTATTTGGGTAATATAAATCTTGCCGAATAACTATAATTCACTATTTTTCTATCCAGGATTTGTGTGTGCTTCTGTAATTATGGACGTTGTCATCCTCGTTTTTTTATGTTTCATATGTCATTTCAAAAAGATTCGCTGCTGTATAACTAAATCATCCTTTTTATACTCCCACTAAGCACTAATCTTTAATTTTATAATTTTAGCAATTTTAACATAATATGATTTAAAGTGAGTTATAGAGTTAATCTTAATAGAAAATTTCAAAAGACTAGCTTAAACAGCAACCTAGCAAATTTCCCTTATATAAATCTTATTTCACTACATGAAGTAGTAAGGTATTTTAGCTTAAGATTTCGATAACTACTGAACCGATTGGGTTCCCCAATTTAAGAAAGATTCACATAGGTCCCGGGATTGTTTTAAGCTACTTTATTTTTATATCTAAGCTTTTGTATGGTTTTAGGCTATTTTTATGCCCCCCCCCCCCCCCCCCAAATACAAAGTTCCTAGATGATAGGAAAACAGTTATTTATATGGACAGACAGACAGACAAAAAAAATAGTTAATAAAACAGAATCCTCGTCTACAAAGTAGTGAGGTTTTTAAGTGTAAGATGTCAATAATTACTGAACTGATTGTGTTTTCTATTTTAAGTAAGCTTCACATAGGTCCTGTGATGGTTTTAGGCTATTTCATTTTCTGATTTAAGTCTTGGGATGGTTTTAAGCTAATTTCAAGCCCTATTCAAATAAAGAAACCCTCAGTGCTAGGGGCGCAGCTGCTAGCGTAAATAAAAAGATAATTATATTTGTTTTCATAAATACTTTACAAGTTCTGAGAAATTTTGTGTGTAAAGTAGAGTTTTCTATTTAGTAAATAAGAACTAATTAACTAGCTATATAATTAATACAACAGAAATAGACGTTAATGAAGGGAAAAAATTTGATGTAATATTAAAATTACATAGTTCATTTAAATATAAGGATTCAATTTTATTTCAGTGACATAAAAAAAATTAAAACAGATGCTTATGATTTATTTTTTGGTGTTATTGACCATTTAGGTAAAACAATAGAGGGGGAAGGGGTTAAATTACTGTAATTCCCCACCCCGTGGACCCTGTGCCGACTTTCAATTGGGTCTTAGAATATTCAAACAATAGCATTGTAAGAATTAACTCAAAAAGTCGCTACATTAGAGCAGACGAAAAAAGTCGCCAAGATAGGGGCCAGTTAGTTCTATGGATTATACATTTATACTTAATACATTCATTATTTGACCTCTACTGCTGGTACCTCTATTATGCCGCTGCCTGTAAAGATCTATTACTTAGTTTCTGCTTCGCCAAAGAATGGTTTATTAATTACTCTTCAATATTGTTTCTGTGCTTGCACCATACAGCTAAAATGCTTCTGAAAAACAGCTATTTAGCATTGAAAAATATTTCAAGCGAGTACATTCATGACCATAAATAGTACAAAAACATAAATCCTCAAAAAAATTATGTTTTAAGAACTCCACATTTAAAAAAAATGTACTATCAAGGAAGGGAGGAGACATTGGGCTGTTTATTACACTAGTCTCCAAAATATTATAATAACGTTTTCTTATTTGTTGGCTTAAAAACTCTGGGGACTTTTATTCAAGGGGTAATTGTGTACATGTGATTGGAGATGTACGTACATCAATTTACGACCACTGCCAGTTAAAAGAAAATCAAATAGCATGTACTTTGGTAAAAAAAAAACTGGTAAAGTTGAAAGATAACAGAATTAAATACATGTTTAATGTATTTACTGGCTGCTTTGAATGGATATATCTGTATATATTGATGGTGGCTTGTAGGAAATTAAAGTAAATCTAACGTATTAATTACTCTTACTCTTACAACCGCCCCCTATTCGCCCCAAGCCTTCTTTTAGTTGAAAAGAAACTCCTTGTATATGAAGCAAAATGATTCAAGAATGAAAGGGGGGGAAATTTTTGGAACTTCCACTAAATTCGAACCAATCCTCATCCCCTTCTCCCAAATTTATTTAGAAAAATACTTACTTCTTTTCCTGCGGGGATCTATTCCAACGGGATACTATTCCGATGGGACTAATCTAACCTAAACTAAAAGAAGCACTTTTGGTCCAAATGCGAAATGTTGGAAACCGTCGGATTATCTGTGTAGAAAAAAAAGTCTATATATTTTCATAACATGCAAACATGAAAAAGTATTTGAAAATGAAAGGGTTTAAATAATTGTCAAATAAGGCCTCAAAATGGGGTAACATAAGAAGGTTGATCAAACAAACAATAACTCATTTCAGTGTAAAGGAAACGAATATTCGAAGAAGAAAAACATTTTTAATTTTTTGAAATAGGAGGGTCCCTTTCCCCTCTCCCATGTGAAACATCCTACTTAATGTGTTTTCCTACACCTTGTTAACGACCAAAATTAAGACAATTTTTTCACCTTTTTCTGGCCGAAAATTAAAAAGGAAATTAGATTTCTGGGCTGTTAGTAATTTAAACACGCTAAGTATTTAATCTATTTTCAAAATTTATCTTGATATTTTGTAGTTTTTTTTAGTTAAGTCATTATTGTGCTAAAAAGGGAGGGTTATGGCACTTTTTAAAGAAAATCTTTTCTACATTTCAGGTCGAACCGTCATATCGTATCGTTTAAATAAGCATGTTAAAATCGTTCTATTGATTTCAAACTTTGCAAGATGATTTTTGTATCAATGAGGTACAATTTTGAAATCGTAACAACTAAATTAATTTACTAAAAATTATGAAACTTGTTGATCATTTTCTTTTTTTACTCCAACTGTCTTACATGATATTAAATATCTTTATTTTGATTCTTTAAACAATTAGACACCATGTTGAAAGCGAAGCATCTCTAAATTTATAGATAAAAAATGAAAGTTTATCCTCATTCAGAATAATGTATTCACGCAATTTAGCAACAAATTCACATCGACTTTACAAGGTAGCTTCTGTTAGGTCCTGGGAAGGTTTATAAATATTTTGGGGGAGGGTTCCACTACCCTCCCATGAGAAATCGCCCCCTTGAAAAAAACTAATTTATTTTTAAAATTAACATTAAAAATGGGGGAGGTGTCGACTCCCCGGAAATTTTTTTTCTTTTTCTTTTTAAATCTAAAATAAAAAATTAGGTTTTCTAAATCAACTTTTTCCTCCTTAAGTACCCTTAAAGGCCTCTAGCATACAAACTCTGTAGTCATTCAAAAAAAACCTTTGATCTTTACAAGAAATTCGATTTTATGACTAAAATTATTCAATATAAATATGCTGTAGTCTTATTTAACAAAAAAGGTTAAAAATTTCTATTGATTTTTTCCTCAAACTTTTGGTCTCCAAAGTAAAATTAATTTGAGTTTTAATTTTACGGAACGTAAACTGAGGATCATTTTGACAAAACTTAATGTGAATTAATTACAAATTAAATCAAAAAGCTGTTTTTAAAATGTAGCCAAAAGTTTACAAATTGAAAGATTAGGACAAAAAAAAACACTGATTTAACTTTTTTTATTAATGAATGTGAGTAGTGAAGCTTCATGTCCTGTAATGAGTAGCATCGCAATTTCAAATTTTATGCCTTTATGGGAAGCACTAACCTCATTACCTAATCTTACCTAACCTAAATAAAACAAATCATACGGCAGAACAGACAAACATCAACTTAATCAGCAGAATATTAATTTATAAGCATAAACAAAATTGTATATGAACTTGTTAAAAAATGCGTAAATTCATGATTATGTTTCAAAATTACTTCATTTTTAGGACTTAATCATAGAGATGCCTAGCTTAAACTATTGTACCTTGTTGTCCCAATAATCAATTGTTCTAAATATCAGACGAAAAGAATAATTATATGATAATAAGGCCCTAATTATATAAAAGCTTTGCATTTTAAAGCAAAGTCAAAGGAGTAGTGGGGTTGTTGCTATTCATTGTTCATTTTGTGAATATGCTATTTTTTATATTTTAGTTATTTTGAATATACGTCCAAACCTTAAATAAATTTAATTTTAACAAAGGTTTTTTCAGCGCCGGGAATATGATCGATTTTTTCATCAAAAAGGGATTAATCTTAATTTTTTGTTGAAAGATATATTGAATAAGTTAGAAAAACTTTTTTAAAAGAAAGGGAGAGTATTATTTTATTTCAATCTATTTAGATCTTGTATTGTTTGTATTTGTTTATGTTTTAACCTCGCATTTAGCATTCTAAAATGAAGCAGCTTATAGTGCCTAATAAAAAACTACCTCATACTATACAAATGACCAATGATAATCCAGTATACTTTTTACCATTGTTCAATTACAATGTATACTGGCCTATCATTGGTATTACATGACGTCTTTTTTAGCAAGCACTATAAGCTGCTTCCTTATCAAGTAATAATAAATTTTCCTCGTTCCACTCTTTAATGGTTATATATGACCCAACTAGATAAGTAATGATTTGTTTACTCTTTAGCTATTCTTCTATGGTTTTAATTATATTATTTTAAAATTATATGTATTTTTTACTCTAAACCATTACGATAAAAAATCAAAGAAAATTATAGTCCCATACTTATTTTACTATGAACTAATAACAATGATTTTTCTAAGTTAGACAAAGAAAACTGTATTCCTCTTGCTTAGTAGTCTATGACATACCAATTTTAAAATATAAAAACTTTCTACTCTTTTACTTGTTTCTCTATGATTAAATGTGATTTATGGGAGTGAGAATCCCGTCAAAATAAGACTTTAGATTTCACATGCCGATAAAATTCTAATCCATCGTCACAGACCTATAATTTCTTTTCAGGGAGGAGGGGATATGGTCTTCCTAAACGTAGAAAATTTTGATATGATTAGTAATAAAGAACTAAGAATTTTTGTCTGTAGCTAAAGATCTCGGAAATGGCCCGTCTTTTTAGTTTAGGTTTATATAAACTTGGGGTGGTTTTGGCTATTTTCTTGACATTTCCGTCCTCCCTTTTAGGGTAGGGACGAATCAGCTAGTGATTAGTAACACAGCTACTATATAATTATTTAAATTTTTTTCTATCTGGCAATAATAAATACGTAAATTGACTCTAACGTACATGCTTGATGATAGATTTTTAACATTTTAATACCATAGGTAATTTCCTTAAAATTCACTGAAAAATACAGTGGACAAAATGGCTTTAATTTTCTAATCTTCAGAGAGTAACGTGCCAAACAAAAAGTTAATGTATTGACATACAAACTTTAATGGTCTGTACCGGCTTAAAAATAAAAATATAGCTGACATATTATAATTGGACTTTTTTATATTACTACTGAAACATATATTTACCTAATGATGCTATTGTAATAATGACATTATTACTAAAGTCTAAGTTGATAATATAACAACACAAAATTCCAACACGGTGCTTATCCCTTATAAACCCTGTCATTAGAAAGATGAACAAACTATAGTATCATATTCTCAATTTTAATCTGATTTATATTGTAATTGTATTACATATTATTTTCTTCACCAAAACTATGTAATAATCAATATTTAATAACATAACATGTACAAAACAATAAGCCGTTGATTCTCAATAAAAATAAAAACTAATTTAAATTCACATAAAGAGAGGGGACAATGGGCTGTTTCTTATACTAGTTCTAAAAGTTTTATAATAATGTTTACTAATTCGTTGGCTCAACAACTTTGGGGACTCTAGTGATTTTAGGTTTGTTAATTCATTAAGTTGAGTGTTCAAATGTTTCAACCACTATTCCTAATTTACAGAAGGGTTAATTATGTATATCATCATTAGAGATGTATTGTACATCAATTTATCGGCCATTTTCTTACTCCTTCTGACCCCTAAAACTACAGCAAAAATAAGGAAAATTTTGTCATTTATTCAGTAAATTATATGTTAATGGCTTCCCTCATAATGTATTTTGAACTTATTTAGCTTGGATAGGGCCCAAGGAAACCCAAAAAGGTTAAGTTCTTTTATAATAAAAGTGGCTTCAACTCTACCTTCTAGTAGATTAAAACCTTCCTAGTTTATCTAAATTTGTAAATTCAGTAACGTCAGTTGTCGGCGAGATCTTAACGGACAAACAAAACGACTGTACTATTTTGTATGATACGATAACCAAACAACGATAAGAAAACGAGAAAATAGGAAAATCATTTTTTGTTGATTTTTTTATTGAGTAAAAGATCAGAACCTTATCTAATAATTTCCTTTCCCAGTCGAAATACACTTCAATTTCTTTCATAAAACAAGAATAATACCATACATAAGTAGCAAAACTTAATAATTGTTATTTTCTATGTTTTCTATCAAAATTATTAAATGAATTGTATTAAACAAAGACGACTTGTTAAATGTATGTATCTTTTTTTATTTAACTATTATCATCCATAAAAGCGAAGTTCTCAAATGGTAGGACAAACGAAAATTAAAACTTGTAGAGGGTCAGAACTAAATAAAATGAATATTATTGTACAAGTCTAAACAAAATTGTAGGTTATAAAATACAGACTTTAAGATGTGTGAAAAATGCAGAAAAAATACATTTTGTCCTATAAATGAACATTTTTGATAGAAAAGAGTTCCACTACCGCTGCTATAATAGATGCATGATATTTGTAGGAATAGTATCCTTGTTTAAATTCAGAGTAACTTATAGAAATTACAGATAAAAAATCGTGCAATTAAAGGGTTAGTTGTATGTAATATGATGTTTTTTATTTCATTTATAGAGTAGCTTTGCTTCTAAATTATGTTTTACACTTTTCACCCCTTCATTTTTCATTATTATTATTATTTTGACCAAAAAAAACTGTAAACAATAATATAAAATAAAATAAGTAGTTGATTTTTAGGGGCGGGAAGTGGGCGGGGTTATGTAAGACAGGACATCATAAGGTGAGGAGGGGGGTATGGTAGTATCCCCCCCCCCCCAGAATTTTTTCATGGGGTAGAGGGGTGGGTAGATTCCGATACTAGTCTATTTTAACTTGGATCAGGCGATGTCAGTCAAATGAAAATACCAACATTTTTAAACAATACTTTTTATGTTCAACAGTTTTTATACATTTTAATTTTAGGTTTACATTATGTTAAATTTAATTTTTTACGGGGGGATAAGATGTTAAACTCACCATCATAAATTAAGGTAATAAAAAATTCAATATGTAAGGAGGGTAGAAACTCTGTACGTCCATTTTAAAGCGTAGCAACTACATAATCGTTACCAGAAATTACGTACGTCCATTTTCATTATGCTGATTTTTTTTATTTTATAACAACATCTTTTATGTGATATGATTATCCTATTTATCTGATTTTTGGAATACTGATTCCTATGAAAACATAGTAAAATGTTAAAAATATCTCTATAATCAAATCCTAAAATGTATGTATGTCCTCAAACAGTATCCTGTTACTGTATTTAAGCAGTTTTACAACAAATTTTTCCTAAAAATTTTGTTTTATATATATATATATATATATTTATTCAGTTCTGACACTCTACAAGTGTTAATGTTCGTTTGTCCTACCATTTCAGAGCTTCTCCTTTATGGACTTATCATCTTTGTTTGCCTCAAAGTTTACCAGCAAAGAAAAATTATCCGCTTTATAAAAATCTTTTTTTTGTTCAAAAAATACTGTAATTGTTATCAATGAAAAAAGATACTGCATGAAACAATATTTGGACTCGAAAGGTTTTGAGAAATTAGAAAATAGTCAGGGATTTTAAGGGATAAGACAATGAACGATACTTACCCGATGATGATAAACAAAATTACCTCTTTTATAGATTAGAATCATTGTTCAAAAAGATTAGACCTAGTTTGAACCAACCCATCAAAAATTAATAAAAAAAACAACAAAAATTTAAGTCCACCGTTTGTGAGAACGTATTTATAAAACTTTGGGTACCAGTACAATTAACTGTCCAATCTACAATTGGAAAATTGGTTAAAAATTTCGGGCTATACTTAATATAAATAACTAGAAGGAGGAATATACAATCAACAAGGTGGATTTAAAATAATATTTTAAAACACATTTTTATTATAAGAAAAAAATGCCCCAGTTAAAAGTTGGCATTGTTATTAACACTTTAAGTATGTAGCTAAAATATCATTTGAATAATGTCATGTCGATGTATGTCATCCATGAACACTTTATATAAATCCGTATGGTCGTCATAAATAATACAGAGAGTGGGGATAATGGGCTTTATTACACTAGTCTCCAAAAATTTATAATAACGATTTCTTATTCATTGGCTAAACAACTCGAGGAACTTTAGATGTATTTTGATTGGTTGGTTTATTAAGTTGAGTGTTCAAACGTACCAACTACTAATTGTGATCTACAGAAGGTTTAATTATGTGTATTAACATTGGGGATTAACATCAATTTTTCGGCCATTGTCTTATCTCTGTAAATAATGTCAAAATAATGGCATGTCGATAATATGTAAGCCATGGACACTTCTTGCCATTGAGTCGAAATAAACCTTTGAAATTGTATTTCGAAATAATGTTTATAAAAATATTCATACAAGTGGTATCGCCCCTAGCATTTAGGGGCTCTGTTTACGATTATTTTAAAAATAGCCTAAAACCATTTCAAGACTCACTTAAATATTAAAAAAAACTATCCTAAAACTACACTGGAACATATGTAAAGATACCCTAAACTGGAGAACTCAATCGGTTTAATAGTCATCAAAATTTTAAGTATCAGACAAAAAAAAACTTACTGCTTTATGTTAAAGGATGGTTTTAAACACTTAAAAAGAGTGAATAAATTCTTAGCTTTAGTCAAAAAGCTTTGTTTATACGTTCATAAGCCTTGATGATGCACTTGTTAATGACATAATTGGAACCTAGTAATAGTGTCTAACTTTTTTTCTTTGTGACGTTACAAAAATCCATCTCTTTTTTAGGGGTTTCCTTTATCACATCCCCTCTCCTCCTTCGATTTTTGTTACGTCACAAAGATAAAAAGTTAGACACTATTACTAGGTTCCATAATTGTCCTTGTTTATAAAGTTTTAAAACCTCCCTATTTGTAATTATCTGTTTGCATTGAATATTGTATATTTTTGCCACTATTTTTGGCGACAAGCAGTCTGGCAAAAATTTTCCCTCGCCCGGACTTTTCTTCCCTTTTTATATATCAGTGCTAAAACTTCCCCCTGACATTTCTTCCCCCGTTATAAAGTTTTGGCCTAAACTTTTCCCTTTTCAATTTATTTTCCATTGAAGAAAGGGAAGTTTGATTTTGCTTTGCAAAGTTAAATCAAACAAGGAAGATGTCTTTCTTTGTATGCTGCCGTATTCTACAAAATACAAATTCAACAACTTTAAGCTGTTTGGCCGCTAATAGCTTTTTAACCTATTAAAAAGAATTGTTGCTCAATGGACAGTTCGTTAATACCTCTATTAGACAGTAAAATATTGTAACAACTGCTACTTTGTCAGGTGAGTGAAATAAACAGTAAGAGTTGGAGGAATGTCTTGACTCCTAAGCAGACAATTAAGGAACTCACGACAAAGATTGTATTGTTATAAAAGTTATGTTTAATTTAGATACCTATCCATCCGTGCATGATTTGCTGACAAACACTGTCTTTATAAAAGCCTCGCTTTTCTAAAGAGCAAAGGGTATGGGAGAGTATATAGGGACGGGTAGAGTGGGGGAGGAGGGACTTGGTTTGAAAAACTTTTTAATAACTTTCAGTTAAAAGCTCCAAAGTTAGACTTTGAAATTCTGAACACTATTATTAAAACAAAATGATTTTTATTGCAGTTTGAATTTTTAATTCTTTTTTTTGCAATGCATAAATGGTGCTTTTTGGCAGAGATGAATTGGTGCTGCTTTAATCTACGTCTCATTTTTTTATTCATTTGAGCATTTTTAAATGATAGCAAAAAAAATCAAAAGAAACTTGAAAAAATTGGTTGATTTTTCATAAACTAAAAAGATTTTTTTTTTAGTTCTAGAATGGCTTCCAAACCGATTAATATCCGCTGGATTAAAACTGGTTCTAAGACACACTAATCATGTATAGCATCGTATTACATACAATTTTCCACGAATATTAAAATAAAACTAAAACGGAAAAAGTTTGAATCTTCTATTTTTTTTATCTGAGAGGTGTGTTGATGCCTCAAGTTTAAAATTTAATAATATAGACAAACTGAATTTTGGTGTTGACCTTTTTGACAGGTATGAAATACTTTTTAAGACAATTTTCACTAAATCCTAATTGAAAAGGTTTTTTTGGGGTTGCTTAAGTTCCTAACATCTCTTATAGAACTAAACCTTATGCATCTTAAAACCAAATTAATTTCTATAAAATCTTTTATTTAATGTTTAAAAAATCTTCAAAAATTGTAAAAATATCTTCTAAAAATTTGAGATACCTTTTTCAGATTTAAAGAAGTATTCAAGGATCATGGATAGAAAACGAAGTAGCGGGTTTCGTCGCATTATCACAGTAACGTTTAATAGGTTATTTAAGGTTAGGTAAATGTTAATGATTGCCCCACAGGGGTTAGAAATAGGAGAAAAGCTTTTGTGAAAATATGACGAAACCCGGTACCTTGTTTTATTTCTATAATCCATTCTACAGAAATAATATTGATAATCCTATTAAACTTTAAGAAACAATCATAGCTGAAAAAAGATCCTCAAATTAAGAAAAAATTGGATTTGCAACTTAATTGGCACCGAATGAACTAATGTAAAACCATTTCATAAATTAGAAGCTTGGCGATATAATTAAAAACTTTTTAAATTAACAATTCTAAAATGCAATGTTGGATTTTTTTAGTTGCGTGGCATTTCTGTAAGTTGTTAGTTCTCTTATTTTGGTTCATTGGAGTCTTTCATTCTTCTATCTTTCTGGGTTTCTCTATCTCATTCTCTATCTTTTTAGGTTTCTCTATCTCATTCTCTATCTTTTTAGGTTTCTCTATCTCATTCTCTATCTTTTTAGGTTTCTCTATCTCATTCTCTATCTTTCTCTCTTTTCCACTCTTTCTCTGTCTTTTACTCTCTTTCTCTATATTTTTTTGTCTCTTTCTTTCCCTTTCTCTATATCTCTTTTTCCCCTCGCTCTCTCTCTCTCTCTCTCTCTCTCTCTCTCTCTCTCTCTCTCTCTCTCTCTCTCTCTCTCGTTCTCTCTCTCTCTATCTCTCTCCTTTCTCTTCCTTTCTCTGTCCACCTGTGCATCTATCGATGTGTTTATCTATCGGAATGCATATTCATCCAAATTATTTTTCTACCTACCTAACCATTAAAAAATATATATACAAATATCTTTTATTTCTTTATTGCAATTATTTTCTGTTTTTAGTAGCAAAGATACTCTATAATTCACTTTGTCTATCCGTCAGTCCGTCCGTCCGTAACGCTACGGGGGAAATAGGATTTACTCAGCTCCTGTAAAAGATAGAATGCTGAATTTTTTGACAACATTCCCATCATTAAGGAGCACAATTAACTATTAAACATCAATGGCGGTCGGACAGCTTTTTAGCAGGTTTTAGGCTATTTTTTAATTTTCCACATTTTCCCCCATATCTTTGGTGTTTATGGTCCGATTTTCAAAATTTTTTCAGTTACAGATATCAAAATTAAATTTTCCGTCGTTTGGAGAATACAACAATGACGGTCAGACTGCCTTTTTTGCAGGTTTTTGGCTATTTTTATATTTTTTTATTTTCCCCCATATCTTTGTTGATTATGATCCGATTTTCAAAATTTTTTTAGTTATAGATATCAAAATCAAATTTCCCGTCGTTTATAGAAAACAACTATGAAGGTCAGACTGCCTTTTGCAGGTTTTTGGCTATTTTATATTTTTCTAATTTTCCCCCATACCTGGTGTTTTTAGTCTGATTTTCAAAATTTTTTCAGTTAAAGATATCAAAATTAAATTTCCCGTCTTTTGAAGAAAACAATCATGACGGACAGTCCCATCCACGAAATTTTGTGCTTCGCTACTTATGGATGTTGTCATCCTTGTTTATCTTTCTTTCTCTTTATGCCCTGCAACATTTCTCACTATCTTTCTGCTTGTCTTTTTAACTTTCTTTCGATTCTTCTTATCTATCTGTCATTTTTGTTGTCCATATATTAATTGTAGTACTTTCAAATCATCCCTTTTTTTCACCCTGGAAACACCAAATTTAATATGAATAGTTCACCCTTTATAAATATATTTATCCTTGTTTTTAAACCATTTGATCATGCAACTTTGTGATTGTTCTACATTTTTTCAATTACTTTTTCATCATTCCAACCATTTGCATCCATTTTAATTTCAATTCTAGTTCCAAATTTTTTTTTTACATTCAACTAAAGTTATTTTGATGAGGGGGGAAATATTTCAAAACAAAGATGACAACATCCATAAAGCGAAGCTCTGAAGCGGTCGGACAAACGAACATTAAAACTTGAAGAGTGTCAGAAATGTGAATAAGCAGAAGTCTAAATTGTAAGTATATTACATGCAAAACTGCTTAAGGACATATCTATGACTTGGTTATAGAGATACTTCGCCTATAACTTTGTACCTTGTCGTAATAGGAATCAGTAATCAAAAAAATCAGATGAATAGGATAGTTATATCATACAAAAATTTATTGTTATAAAGGTAAAAAAGTAAATGCTATGTTAAATTGTTAATGTACTTTTAAAAACTATTATACAGCGGGCCTACCATTGGTCAATCAAAATGTATACTAGCCTGCTATTGGTAATCTGCTGTGTATTGGCCTATCATTGGTCATTTGTATTGTATGACGTCTTTTTTTATAGGCACTATAATGAGCTTAAAAGATAATTTATTTTTAATAAAGATTTCTATAATCAATAAGCATAAATAACTTTGTCTGTTCCGCTGTTTGGGTGCTCTTGATTATATTAAAAGATTTTAAAAAGTATCTCCAATCTTAACTATCTTCACAGCTCCAAAAGTATGACCATTAGCTGTTACGTGCAAGTAACTTATTATTATTATATTCTAAGCTGCTACAATACGGAACAAGTTTATATTTCGTGCAAATTTCCAAAAGCAAGACGCATGTCTTACCTTTTTCATCATTATTAAACCCAATTTCAAATTAATGAACTGGTTTTTTTTGTAAGTGTGGTGGTTTATTTATGTTTGCTAGCATTCTCACTACCTATGGATAAAAATGTTCTTGTTAAAACCATAGCTCACACAATTCGAAAATCAATCAATCAAAAAAAGTATGTCCTTGGGATAAAATGATAAGATACATCTTATAATTTTGAACCATAAGAAATCAAAACGAGATGCTTTAAAAGTAACTTCTATGATCTTGATTTGTAAGAAATTGTGTTTTATTATGACAAGGGGCCAAGATCTGAATAAAATTGGGGGGTGAAACTTGTTTTGGATTATAGGCAAAGAGAATTTTGTTTAAAATAAAGAATTCTTTAGGTTCAAGGGAAAAAATAATAGAAGATAGACGAAATAAAGAGAAATAGAAGTCCATGAATGTTCAAATAAACATGATTTAATATGCGCGGAAAGCTGTCTATTATAAGATTCAATAAATAACTTTTCTTCTCCAGGAATCTTTAGGCATGATTCAAAGGACAGTAAATGTATGAACCTCCTCATTACGATAAACAAAATTAACAATTATGTAGGTTTAAATATTTTGATTGAAAAGTTCTCACATTATAGGATTTGTAAAAATCCTGCTCACAGACTGTCCCTTGAGCGTGTAAACCAAGTTAAGAAACCAATGTAAAGCAATCCATTTATAGATCGTGATAATATTTATACAACTTTATTATAGGGGCTCAACAAAATTTTGTATGTTTCTTCCTTTCAACAAATTTCCTTTTTTAGCGCATTTTTGGTAAATGTTTGACATTTTTAAATTGACGTTGTCCCTAGCCTCTAGTAATTGCAGTAAATTTCTTGGGTAGGGGGCTATTTTTGCATGAGTCAACCCTCCAAGGAAATAGCTTAAAACCATTTCAAGTCCAGAAGGTACGTTCTATGAGATCTTAATGGACAAATAAAGAAACAGATAAACAAAAGGAAAAAGTTCTACTTTATGTTAAATATTTTTGTCACAAAATACTATGTATATTTCATTATTAGAATAGTGTTTTTAATGGTAGGATATAGGGGTTCTGTATCCAAAGATTGCAAAAATAGCCAAAAACCATTACAAGACTTAAACCATTAAATCAAATAGCCTAAAACCACACAGGGACCTATGTTAAGCTTTCCTTAATTGGAGGACTCAATTGGTTCAGTAGTCATTAAAATCTTAAGCTTTAGATAAAAAAATACTACTTTACATTATTGGACTAACGGATTCGCTCCTAGCCTCTAGAGGCTTTGCCCCAAGGGTTTGATCTACCAAAATTTTGGTGTTTTAGATTTCTTTTTAAAAGTAAAAACAAAATTTATTCTGGGGGAAATTTTTTTTAGGGGGGGGGGGTAGTCGATCCCCTTTTTTAATTTTAGTTTTAAAAAAAAAATTTTTGGTAAATTTTACATTTTTTGGGGGGGTTGGGGGTGTAAATAGGTTAAAACCACCACACGACCAGTAGGTATATTCTCTGTGGTAGTAGGTAGTTTCAGCAGTTACCGAGATTTATGCTTCAGACAGTCAAACATCATAATACTTTGTATTACAGATAGTGGCTGTACCCTAGCATCAAAGGGCTCTATATTCGGAAGGATATGGAATGAAAAAAAATAGCTTAAAACCATAACAAGACTTATCTATAAAAATAAAATATCTTAAAACCATCTTAGGACCTCTAAGAGGTTTCACTGTAAAGGAGAACCATATCGGTTCAGCGGTTAGTGATATCTTTCGCTACAGACAAAAAAGCTTATTACTTTATATAATAGGATAGTGAATCGCTTTGTTTTTATTTTGTTGTTTTGTATTTAAGTTACTTTATAACTATAACTAAGTATGATTTACAAATATGTAGGTGTAGTCTTCTTAGATCATTATCAAATTACATATATCATAGGATTCTTCACATTCAATCACAATTATTCATGTCCTCACATTAAAGTAACAGTATGTCTTACTATTTGTGTGTACTGACGGATCTCATTAAACTGATCTCCTTTAAAGTAAAGCTCCTCATAGGTCCTGGAAGGATTGAAACTATTTTAGGAAATTGTACCGACACTGTCCTAAATGAATTCGCCCTTTTAAAATTATTCCCCCACAAAAATTATTTTGTCCTTATTTTTTTAAAAACTAAAATCAAGATGGATGGTTGGAATCCTTCCTCGCCTACCTTTAAGTGCCTCTAGAAGGGTGCTGCCACTTTTACCACTAGCAAAAATACAACTACTGTGTTTTTGACAAATAGTGGATTTACATTTTGCTGTATTTTTGGCAACAATTTTTATTCACTGTCAAAATTACACCTTTACTGCTGTCATATACACAGTTTTATTGTCATATTCACACCATGAAATTCAATGACACTGTCAAATTCACAATTTTCATGATAAGAATACACCTATTTTTGTTTTAATATTAGATGATTTAACCAAGTTCTTATAACTTATAACCATTAATGGTTATAGTTAAATTATCTACACAATATTAATTCTCAACCTAGCAAAAGAAGGTAACAGACGAAAATGGGATAATACAAGAGTAATTGCACTTATATAAAAAAGATACTTGTTAATTAATGTATTTAATATATATTGAATTTTTTTGGTCATCAAATAAAAAGGTATAAGTTTATTTACAAACCTCTTGAAATTAATCTTGTAACCATTCTACAAATAGGCTAACCAAAGTCATCAACGAGTTGGAAGCTCATGTCACCACTTCCAAAAGTTTGGCAAGGTGGACCACAATGCTCCCAATAAAGCACAACTAGGACCAGCTTGTTGGAGATCTAAAATTGACCTTTCTAACAAAAAAAACTACGTCTTCTAGTTGTGAAAAAGTTATTTCTACATTTACAGCTAATCCTATATCTTAAGAAGAAGAAAACATTTCATCCATCATCTATTGCATCATATAAATCTACTGTTGATAAGGGTCAACTTTAGAAGTTGAAATTTAACTAGGTTCAGGTTGACATATTGTAATATGCAAGTAGGCACTAGAATAATCCTTCTTACAGGAAGTACAGGGTTTCCTACCCCTCTCAGAGCTGGCACCACAACCATGACCACTGCTTGCAACTTGACTATCACTATGAAGAACATAACATTCTTGCTCAACATTAGAGACTCCAGTAAATTCAACATTTTTTCAGGTGTATCTTCTAATAAATTTTTGATGGCTATCAATTTTACTGGATAGTTAACCAATTCTTCATTTAAAATTTCAAAGGTCAATATAACCTATATCAAGTTTTCTTTTAAATAAGAATTAACTTTCATTACTGACTTCACTTGAGCTCTGTGAACAATAAATATTTCACCCCACAATGCTTGAGAACATTCTGGAAGCTATTGTCCAACTCTGCTTTCAAAACTACCATAAATTGATAAGAAATATTTAACAGTGGTGATATACCAATCAAATTCACTAACAATGTTGTCAGAAACCATCAAAACAATCCTAAATCTAGAAAGGGTTGAAACACATGATAGTTCCCTCAACTTTGTTTTCATATTGTTGTATTGAACTGGAGGTAAAAATTATTATTCAGTTCCTTACCTTCCAAGTTGGTTCTGGTGACAAAGAACTTTTAGATGATAAAAGTCCATCTTTCATCAGCATCCACATAAAATTTCTTCTTAGATATGATTGCTTTTTATTGGACTTTCCTATATCTGCCATAAATCATATGTCATACTGATGTGATGAGGGATGTTTCTGAATGCACTTGTCCATTTGGTTTCAGTATTCAGCCTTATTAACCTCCTCCTATTTAGTAACAGGTCTCTGGCGCAATGGTCTCATCTAATCTTGTCAATTCAACAAGTGTACAAATGAGGACTTCCAAATGAGAAAAATTCTGAGCATTTCATTTCCACCATCATGAGGTTATGAGGTTAAAATTGATGAAAATTCTCCTATTCACTGGTTTGGTTAGTAGGCAGTTACATGTCTCAAGGATACCCTATCCTTATACTAAAGTAACAGGATGTTTGTTTGTCTGTGTGTGTATCTGTGTGTCTGTACTGAAGGATCTCGCTAACCGCTGAACCGATCGGGTTCTCCTTAACAGGGTAGATTCTCATAGGTCCTGGGAAGGTTTATAACTATTCTGGGGGAGGGTACCACCACCCTCCCAAGAGAAATCACAAAAAAATCGGAAAAAAATGGAAAAATTCCTGCCGCATAGTGTCGCTAGCGTATGAATGTCTCTACGTAGCGTAGTTGCGCTGCATAGATACATGAATTTATTATTTAACAGCTGATTGACCATAGACAAATTATTTCTTAAATTAGATATTTAAAATAACATTTAAATGCCACTAGAGGCCTCTAGAGGCGTAGCCGCTAGTATTTTATTAAAGAATAAATCTTGGCAAGTTTGTTTCCTTTCACATTCTGTTCATAGGTGTACAGTCACACCCACATGATTTTCGTAAGATGTTCCTCCAATCCAGCATTATGTACTTTTTGTTATTGGAGTAATTGTAGTGGCTAGTAGTGTGGCAGACACTGAGGTTATGTGTCTGGTAGCGGATGTTCCAGTACCACTAGATTGATCTCTGCTGTTTCATACTTTCTATTATGGGAGACGCATCTTCAATGGTTGGAAGCTCTGTGAAATCCATAGTACAAGTAACATCCTGTAAGTAACCTACAGTGATTTCCGGAGCATGCTCCTTTTTGCATCTGTCTTAGGGGAGATGCTGCCCCTGGCAGCAGCTGGTAGCTTAGAGCTATCTTTTGATGGAGATCAGGTCCCTGGCGATAGCCTAAATCTAATAATTGCAAGTATTTCTTTTACACTTTCATGAGACAATCAGGATGTAATTGAATCTTTCTCCAATTCATTCATTTGATTAGAAGGCAGGTAACTTTCAAGCATTATCTAACAGTTCTAATCTAAGTGTTGATTAAATATTGTCAAAAATATTTATTTGGACACTTGCAGCCTTTAGAAAATAAAATAATATTTTTATTATCAATATTCAATGCCCATCCTTTAACATTTTTAAAATTGTCAAATTTGTTGCTAGTTTAGAAAAATACCAGTTATGTTAGAACTGCTCTAAGCTCTAGCAATTATAAATGTAAATTTCTTTTTTTATTGTTTATTACTAAGGATAAACCCTATCACAAATACTGCTCAAAAAAATTAGTGATGTACTAAGAGTATTAGAGGAACCATGCATGAAATATACTGCTTTAACTGCTGAAAGACTGCCACAAGTAGACCCAATACCATAGAGAAAAAAATAAAAGAGAGGAATCGAAGCAACTAGAAGACGAAAATAGGCAGTGGGCCTAGAGGCCTACTCAGCGCCGTTGCTTCGCTAAAATTTAGTGCTATTCCACTACTTTTCAAATGGGAGGATTAAAAATTATTAAAAAAATATTTTTAAGGGATGGGGAAGTAGTATTTTACCATGAAAAAGGGGTGAGTATTCATCCTCTTATCCTTTTTCCTTATGCCCAATACCCTAAATTTGAAGCAACCAGCTTCAAAAACATAAAAGTTATAGACATTTCTAAATCATATTTTTAGTACCATGAAAATTTAAAAGTTTTTCATGGCTAATAATAGAATTTTCATTATTAAATTACATCACCTAGAAAGAAAATTATAAGCTTATTTTTGGCAGAAACTTAGGATGCCAGTAACTGAAAACAATTTTACAATAAAAACACTCTTCTTTACAGTCAAAATCATTAAAAAGAATTCAGTTTAATTTGTGTTGTATAGAGAGTACTGTAGCGTGAGAATGCCAGCCTTTAGGATTTCCAGCCATTCAGAAGTCTTAGTCAGCACTAAGTCCTCTGAACAACCAATCACAGCTGACCATCTGTATTACTTACATTAGTTTAATTTTTTCCCACTATGATTTTAAGCTTTCAAACGCAACTTAAACCGAATTTTGACTATAACAAGGGTTGTTTTTATTTAAAAATTGATATCAGTTACTGGCAGTCTAAGTTTCTGAGAAAAATAAGCTTTTAATTTTGCTTCCAGACTAGGTAATTTAATATTGAAATTTCCATCATAAGCATTGAAAATCTTTCAAAATTTTCATTGCACTAAAATAATCATTTTGAAATGTCTGTAACTTTATTGTTGAATATGGAGGCTTCAAAGTTTAGGTATTGAGTTTACTCGTGGCAGGCTTTCAGCAATTAAAACAGCATATTTCTGGCAGGATTCCTTTAATAACGAAGGTGACCAGCACTTTTGGGATGGCATGGCTTTCTTGGTCAAGCTGTAACAGGCTAGGGGCCTCACCCACCATCTGGTCCACTTTTGTGACTAAATGCTGGGGGTGCCATTGCCCATTGGCCTGCCTTGTCTACCTAATGCATTCAGAATAGCTGGTTTGCCTGTGGACCCTTCTCTTGAAATACTGCGCCTGAAAGTTTGCTAGTTCATTTGCTTGTCCATCTGTTGGTCTAACAGGATCATAACATCTTTTAGGAACATGCCTTCAGCCAAAAATAGGTTGCTAATTAGTTGGTAAACCTTATGACTATTATTGCCAGATTAAAAATTTTCATTGGCTTCTGGAGTTAATCTGTGAAACAGTTTTGCGAGAGTTGTTCCTGCAAATGGATAATATACAATTTAGAATGGTTTTTATCTGATTTCAGCAAGACACTTCTATAGCTGTGTATATACAATTAGCGGCTTTGCCCCAGGGGTAATCAAAAAAATAAGATGAAATTCGTAAAAGGACCAGGGAAATCTTCTGCAAAAAAAAAAAAAGGACCAAGGAAATCTTCTGCAAAAAAAAATGGGAGAGTGTCCCACCCCCCTAGTAAATAGCTTAAAACCACCGGAGGACCGGTAGGTATATTCCCAGAATAGAAGAGCCCAATTTGTTCAGCAGTTACTAAGATTTTACAAAAAATGTGAAATCTTTTTTTGGGGGGGGTGTTTTTTTTAGTTTTTTGGGGGGGTTGGGGGTGTCCCACCCCCTAGGAAAATAGCTTAAAACCATCACAGGACCAATAGGTATAATCCCTGAAGAGTAGAGCCCAATCGGTTCAGCAGTTACTGAGATCTTAAGCTTCAGACGGACAGACATCAAGCTACTTTGTATTATAGATAGGGTAATTGTTGTGAAATTGACAACTATTATTATCCCGGAGTCGCTGTTTGTATGATCTTAGCAAGCATAAAAAATATATAATACAATCAGATAATAATCAGAACATATTATTACTGATCTACTTTAGAATATGGGAAACAAAGTTCTAAATATTGAAGTATTAATTAAGTAATAAGAAATATTTCTATGTTATCCAATTACCCAATTGAGACATGGACTGCTATTCAAAGATATCAATAGCTACAAATCACATAATTGTTATGAATTTTTATTACAACAGAGGCATGCACAAGGGGGGTTTATCTGTTGTCTTTATAACACTTCCCCCCCCCCCCCGGCCTCTACTTACACCCCTGAATAGAAAAATCCTGGTTTTAAAAACAAGGAATATGGTTCACAGCTATAAATACCAGGGATCTAACGGGATAAGACAATGGCCGATAAATTGATGTACATCCCCAATGATGACACAAAATCAACCCCTTTTATATCGTATAATTAGTGGTAAAACCAACCAATCAAAACTCACTGAAGTCGCAAATTTGTTAAGCCAATGAATAAGAAAACGTTAATATAAAAAATGGGGACTAGTGTAATAAACAGTTCATAGTCTAAATCATTGAACTAAAATATGCTGAATACTCATCCAAATTTGGATTACCCATTGGACCGCCGATTAAAATGTTAAAGGTATTAATTCTATCTAATATAAATTCCATAACACAACATCTTACATCTTACTTATACATAAATTAATAGTTTGGAACCATAGAAAAATTATCATAGAATTATGATACGTCAGAATTTATTTCTCCCGCTCATACAGAAATCAGTCTAATTCTAATATTTGTAGAAATTCATTAATGCATTCTGTAAAAACTGGCCATTAAAAAGAATCTATGGAAACTTATTAAAGACTATTTTAAATCTCTATTTCATTCTACATATAACTATTTTATGAAAAGCAAGCAATTTCTGTCCCTAATTAATCTATGGAAACTTATTATAGACTTTTTCACGCAATGATTTGATTGAGTAGTAATCGTTTAATATTATTTTTGACACCTAATCCGTACACTTACCAATTCCCACCTTTATTTCTAGTGTTTCAGTTATCATGCAAATATTTCTAGTAACGTTGCAACTATGCAAGTGTTTGTGTCTTACTCTTTTTCTCTCTCTCTCTCTCTCTCTCTCTCTCTCTCTCTCTCTTTCTCTCTTTCTCTCTTTCTCTCTCTCTCTATCTCTCTCTCTCTCTCTTCCTCTCTCTCTTTCTCTCTCTCTCTCTCTCTCTTTCTCTCTCTCTCTCTCTCTATCTCTCTCTCTCTCTTTCTCTCTCTCTCTTTCTCTCTCTCTCTCCTTTTTCAAAGTTTATTATAACGTTTTTTATTCGTTGACTTAACAATTTTGGGGACTATAGAGAATTTTGATCAGTTGGTTTGTTAAGTTGAGTGTTTGAACGTTTAAACCACAAATTTTACGATACAGAAAGGTTTTTTTTGTGTGTCATCATTCTGAATGTACATCAATTTAAAAACCATTGTCTTATCCCTTTATATCCCTGGATAGAAAGAGGGGGATATTAAATCCTCTTACATTGGCACTTCCCTGTTTACAAGCGTTATGGTAACTAAAACCATAATAAAGGAGTGTTAGTGATTATAAACAATATGTACTAGAATAATATAATTACTACATTAATTAAAGGGAAGAATGAAAGGAGAGATATACTAAAAGGAAAGGTTGATAAAATTGTCTGGCAAAAAAGCTATTTTTTTAAAGTTTTATTTGTACATTTGTTGAGATACAATCATTATAAATTTTCACAAATGTTATTTTTATAGTCGACTAATGGTTTTGCCCCCAGCCTCTAGGGGCTTTGTCCCAAGAGTGAATTGGAAAAAAATTTAGGTACAAAATAAAGAAAAAATATGATTGATTTAGATACCTTAAAGAATTAGGGGGATTTTTTGGTGGGGGATGTTGGGGGGTATCTCACCAGTGCACGAGCTAGCTAAAAGTTTTGAAAGCGAAAAATAGTATGCATAATAACATACCACCCTCCAAGAAAACAGCTTCAAACCTCTATAGAACCAATAGCTATATTCTCTAAAGAGTAGAGCCCAATCGGTTTAGCAATTAATTTTTGCATAGAAAAAATAGAAAACGATTTATTTAAGGTTTTTTGGAGGGGGGGGGGGGGTAGGGTGTACCATCCCCAAGATAACGACTTTAAACAACCACAGGAACAGTAGATATATTCTTTGAAGAGTAGAGCCCCATCTAAGATCTTAAGCTTATGACAGACAGAGAGACGGACAGACAGACATCATTCTACTTTGTATAATAGATAATTTTATCAATATCTTTTGTTTTGTATAAACATTACTTAATAAATAAGAAATAGGGAAAGAAAGTAAAGGGGAGAGAAGATATTGTCTGGGATATAGGGACAAGACAATGGACCAAAAATTTATTTTTTTGGCTTTCTTGGACTTTGGGCACAAGTTGCAAAACAATAGAGGGGAATCAAATAACTGTATGTCTCCACCTCGTGAACCCTGTTCACACTTTCAATTGGGTCTTTGAATAAAAGACAATAGCGTCGGAAATATTAACACAGTCAAGCAGCTACAAAAGAGCAGAAAGAATTTGCTAGCAGACGAAAAAAGTCCCCAACACTAAATCAAATAGTTATTTGGATTATTTATCTATACAAACTTACCCCTTTTTTACATTACAATTAGTGGTTGAAACGTTTAGACATACATAGAGTTTTAAAGATATACCTTAAATTCAATTACATACTTTTTTATTATTGAGATAAAACTCTAAAATTAAATTTATTTCCAATTGCCCATTTCTATATCCCTGGACATAATTAAGCTTTTACACAATTTATAAATACTTACATTATTTGCTTCGTTATGGCGGCTGCCTTTAAATTAATTTTATTAACTTCAACTTAGATTCAAATTTTAATATTATTTATTTGATATAGTGAAATTGAATTTTTTAATTGTTAGATATTAATTATATAAATTAACTCGCTAACCAATGAACAGGTTGAGTTATTCATTTTAGGGAAGCTTTACATATTTAGGTTCTGGGATGGTTTTAGTATATTTGATGCTTAAATTTAAGTTTGGGGTTGTTTAAGGAAATGTTAAGTAATCGAGTCTCTGCTCAACACTGTGTCAAAACTAAAGACTTTTAAAATGGTTCCATCTGCTGTTTAGTCAGATGCGTGATATTATTAGTTAGAAGGAGAAATTTGTTGGTAAAAACATATGCATCACATTACCATGCACGGTTAGGACTTCCAGACAAAGGTCGTGCAATTAAAAAGTTAGTTGTCTGTTGGGTGTTACCTTATATGTACCCTAGAGATCATCTCCATTCAATAAAATAAAGCCCTTCTTAGATTTCATTTAATAAAAATGAAATATTAGTTTATTTTCAACATATTGTTGGTTTACTATTAACACCATTGTTCTCAATAAACCATCTAATAAATTAATATATAGTAAATATATATGATATATATACTTTTAAAATAAATAAAGCATTGTTAAGGCGTGGGTAAATGAAGTTGGCAATTTGAGTGGATTACTGTATACTTTATCGGCTAATTGGGATAATATTTTTCATGATTGTGTGGTGGACCTACCTTTCGCCCCTAAGAAATATTGAAAAGAAAAATGCAAAGCTACTATTTAACTTGGGGTTCTTTCATCAACTGTATGATAGATGCAGTTAACAAAAATTCTATTTTTTCAAAGCTTTTAAAGATAAAAACCTGAGTTTTCTAGTGTATATTCATCAAATTAAAGGCCGGGGAAATGCATTTAATATACCTGGTAGTCAAACTGCTCCTTGACTGCTTTTTAACAGCTTTTATTTCTTGCTTATTTCTATTATTTCTTATATCAAATATGGCATCTAAATTTTATTGAAATAGCATATTTAAAGAAAAGCATTTTACAGTCCCTTTAAAAATGACGTCATACAATACAAATGAACACTAATAGGCCAATAAAAAGACTAAATTACAAATGACAGGCCAGTAAGACGTCTTTTTTTATATGCACTATAATAAGCTTCAATTAAAAAATTTTTAATTTTTAGCACACAAGTACTCAATAGTGCGCCCAAACTCCGAACTGAAATAATTATTTAGAATTAATGATGTAGGGAAGATTATTTGTTTATAGAATTGACAGCAGAATTAGTGCAAAAACTCATGTTCAGAGAAATTTAATGCACATTATTATTAGGTGCGCAGTAACTGTATAGCTATTCTATTCCCTTGGTCTTTACTAGATATTTTTATAATCTTCTTAAATCATGAGGAAAAAGAATAAGAGGTTAAACACCCGTCCCTTCTGCAAAACTCGGGTCCAGAGAAAATTAATGCACAACATTATTAGGTGCGCAGTAACTGTATAGCTAGTCTATTCCCTTGATCTTTACTAGATATTTTTATAATCTTCTTAAATTATAATGAAAAAGAATAAGAGGTTAAACACCCGTCGCTTCTGCAAAACTCGGGTTCAGAGAAAAGTAATGCACAACATTATTAGGTGTGCAGTAACTGTATAAATAGTCTATTCCCTCAGTCTTAACAAACTTTTTTTTAATCGTATCAAATTATGAAGAAAAACATTAGAGGTTAAACACCTGTCCCTTCTTCACTTTAATCTAGGACTTTTAAACTTTCCCTCTAAGAAAACTTTAGCACAGAAACCCTCCTTATTCATATTTGATTAATTAAAAAATGTGGGGGGGGGGTAGTTTTTTTTATCTTTATCTAACCCCTGTGGTGCCTATACCTGCAGTGCCCTAGTACCTAGTACTAGGGTTGGGCCGGATATCCGGCCGGATAGTTTCAATATCCGGTATCCGGATATCCGGCCACACCGGATATCCGGCCCAACCCTACCTAGTACCCTATTTAACCTAACCTAATCTAAAGTGTTACAGAAAAAGATAAATTTGGGGAGAGGGTTTCCATGCTCAACTAGTCACTTTAAGAGGTTTAACTAATATATTTTTTACACCTACCCTTAAATTTTTTATTGCTTGACATCCTCATTGGATGTATTAAGAGGGTATACACCTAGAGGGCTGTATCTACCCCCCTTAACTTTTCTAAACCCCTTCTGTTTGGAACATTTTCTTTTTTTTGAATCTATGCGTCTATGAATAAATGATACCTTGTTATAATTTAGTGTGTAGAATAATTCATTTTGAATATAAATTACATGAGGAATTAGTGTCAAAACTACATGACAGCTAATAGTGATAAACGTCTTTTCAAAATATTGCATCAAATTTTTATAGAGTAATGTTATAGACAATTAAGAATGGATATTAAATAAATACAATAACTTAATTCTTTAATCAAGAATTAAGAAATTTATATTGTTATTATAAGGTATGATAATAAACTCTTTGAGACTTCTATATTGTAGTTTTAAAAATTTTATGATTGTCTTTCTTATAAAATAACGTATTATTCTATATATTATTATTTTATGAAAGTTTAGTAGGGATTTTCAAAATACCATAGATCCACTCTTTACCCTGTTACTCTATGAAATATTAGCTTGGGTGAAAACAAATAACACTGTAGTTGTAAGAAATTAAGGGTTACCATACTCTTATCCTTCTTGCTCTATGAAAAATTGTTACTCTTTAAAATATTAGCTTAGGTGAAAACAAATAACACCATAGTTGTAAGAAATTGACGGCTGTCTAATTATCAGCAAACTAAATATTATTTTCAACGTGTATAAAAGTTATCATTAAATTTCCAATTTTTGATAAAAACTTTACATTTAAATAGTTTATTAAATGCTGTGTTTTATATACATAAAAGTCAGAAAATTAGAAATATGTGATTAAGCAATAAATACCAAGTTTATATTTCCTAGAAAACGGCTAAACAAATTGATCCAAACTTTTTAATGAAGCTTTATAAAAGTCTTTTTTTTAGGTTGACTAAAAGGTAGCAATGTTAACACTCCTAAAAGACATGCCCCCTCCCCCCCAAAAAAAATCAAAGGCTAAAGGCGAAGACACTTCTTTAATAAAAAGTTAATTAAAAATATTTTAAGCTTAAGCAATTATTTTCGCAAAACACTCACACACACAACCGGGAAATTATCGGTAATTTTTAGATTATTTATAACAATATACAATTAGTTTATTTGAAATAAATTATTGCAAAAACTGCGCCGCTGCTCCGGCAGTTCATCCTTCGGTAGGCCGAGTAAAAACTGACATTTTGATCAATCTAGCTACAAGTAATTATATTAACGGTTAGCAATGAAAACAACGAAAAGTAATACTTGGTTAAATAGAAAAACAGAGGGACAAAACGACACAAATCAGAGAGAGAGGGGACATTCGGCTGTTTATTACACTAGACCCCAAAGTTTTAATATAATAACTTTTTCTTATTCGTTGGTTCAGCAACTTTGGGGTTTTTTATTCAATTTTTATTGGTTGGTTCATTAAGTTGACAGAAGAGATAATTTTGTGTATCATTATGGGGGATGTTCATCAATTTAATGCTAATTGGCTTATCCCTTTAGATCCCTGTATTTTAGCATAAATTTTGTGCCCGATTTAGCTATTTTGTATTTTGTTATTTTGTAAGATAACTACATAAACAGTTAAGCTACTCTCAGGCCTAGTTCTCACCTTAAACAGGGATCTAAAGGGATAAGACAATGGCCGATAAATCAAAGTTCATCCTCAATAATGATACACAAAATTATCCCTTCTGTAGATTAAAATTGGCGATTGAAGAGTTTGAACACTCAACACCAACCAATCAAAATTCCCCAAAATTCCAAAAAGTCCCCAAAGTTGTTAACCCATTAAATAAGGAAATGTTATTATAAAACTTTTTCTGGAAGTGTTAATAGATATTCTATGTTCTGTTTGTCTGTCCGAACTTTATGGTATTATATAGGGTATTAAGCTTTTTTTCTGTAGCGATATGGTTCTCCTTTAAAGTGAAGCTTCTTCCAGTTAAGTTATTTACCTATTTTGGGAGAAGTAATATCCACCCTCCCACTAAAAAAATATCCCTTCCCCCCTCCAATTTTTTATATATTTTTTCTTCTTAAAAAATCATATTAAAAGCCTTAATATGACTTAACTTTAAGAACAACGAATGACAAGTGACATGCCTTAGTGGGGAGGGAGGGGGAAGTTGTCAACACACTCCTTAAAATTTAAATTGGGATTCTCTACCTTCCCCATTTTTCTCCCCCTTGTGGTTCCACATTCTCCTAGTGAATCACTGTGCACGACACTGGTTGTAGAGTAGCTGCGCTACGTAAAAACACCATCAAGCCTAAGCAAAAAAAGAGGGAAAATAAATTATAAAAATGACATTTTGTGTTTATAAAAATATGACAGTTAAAATTCTAAATAGGTTTTAAAATGAAATATGGTATTGTCAATTGATCTATATTAAATATATTAAAACACAAAATTACACTTTTTGTTGGTAAAATAATTGTATGTCGGTGAAAATAATTGTTTTAATAAATTGTTGACTTGTCAAAGGGTTTTATATTTTATTGTCAGAGAGGGAGGGGACATTGGGCTGTTTATTACATCAGTCCCCAAAGTTTTATGATACGTTTTTTTATTCGTTAGATTGACAACTTTAGAGACTTTCATAGAATTTGTAATGGTTGGTTCATTATGTTGAGTGTTTAATCGTTTCAACCACTAATTGTAATCTACATAAAAAAAAATTTTGTGTATCACCATTTGGGATGTGTACAATGTACATTAATGTATTGGCCATTGTCTTATCCCTTAAGATCCCTGTTTTATTGTTCACTGTTAAAAATGTATTATAATAAATACATCTTATTATTTATCATTGTTGTCATGCTATATTCAATTGCAATAATTTATGTGTATGTCCCAAAAGATCTCGTAAACTTCAGCTGGATATCTAAACGAAGCAGCTTATAGTACCTAATAAAATGATGTCATAAAATATCAGGCACTATAAGCTGCTTCTGTCTAAACCTGTTCCTAAAGAGTCAATATGTCTTTTTGGAATTTCTTTATTTGCACACAAAAAAAGTTTAAATTTCTACGAATATAAAAATGTACAATTATAAGAGTAAAACCAGTTTTTTAGCCCCAAGGTGCCGAAGGCTAAAAAACTGGTTTTACTCTTATAATTGTACATTTTTATATTCGTAGAAAGCTGGATATAATACGATGCGAGACATAGTTTTTTCGTATGCATAAGAACCGGTTCCTATTCGAATGAATACGAGAAACTTATTTTCAGAGCGTTTATATCACCGATCTAGGCATCTTAAGTGATAAGACAATGGAGATTAATTGATGCACATCTCAAAGGAAAAAATAAAAAAAAATGGATTAATGCTTGGGAACGAATAGTTCTAACCAACCATTTAAGATTTATTAAAAGTATCCAAAGTTTTTTAGCCCTCGAGCGGGAACGTGTTTATAAGACTTTGGGTACAAGTGCAAATTACAGTCATTCCCATAAAAAAATACTTTGTTGTGATTTCTTCATAAGAAATAATAGTTATTTCTCGCATCGTATTATAAACGGCTTTCCGCGGATATAGAATGTACAATTATAAGATTAAAACTGGTTTTAATCTTATGATTGTACATTTTTATATTCGTAGAAAGCTGGATATAATACGATGCTAGACATAGTTTTTTCGTATGGATGAGAACCGGTTCCTATCCACCGGATTCGAATGAATACGAGAAAACTTGTTATTGCTACGCTACTTATGGACAGAATCAATATTCAAGTATAAATCTATATAATTCAAATTAAATTATTTTTAAAAGCGAAGCTTTTCTATAATTAGGGTCGGTCAGTCCGTCCGTCTGTCAGTCAGTCCGTCCGGAACGGATAGCTTTTTTCGTTAATTTAGGCATGTTAGAATTGTCCTATCGATTTCAAACTTTGCATGGCGATTCCTGTAGTAGTTAGTTACGATTTAGAAAGCGTAGCAACTCTATAATCATTACCAGAATGTCCGTACGTCCATTTTAAACATGTTAATTTTTAGATTTTTTTAACAATAAATTTTTATGTGATCTAATTATCCGATTGATCTGATTTTTGATATACTGATTCCTGGGACAACAAAGTACAATATTATTAGCGAAGCAACTCTATAATCAAGTCTTAAAAATGTAAGGATGTCCATAAACATTATTCTGTATCAAGCAGTCTTTCAACAAGTTTACTTACAAATTTGAACCAACCAATCAAAATTCAATGTAAGTGTAAGTTTTGAAGCCAACGAATAAGAAACCGTTTTAAAAAACTAAGGGGACTAGTGTACTAAACAGGCTAATGTCCCCTCCCTCCTCCCTGGTTAGATGATCGTCCAGATATGCTCGAGTCAATACTGAAATCTTTGTCTGTTAATAAGTCAATATGTCGACGACTTGTCGATGTTCTTACAATGTTAACAAAAATTATATTGTAAAATAGCATGTATACATATTTTAATATCTATGGTAGTTGCTATGCCCCATTAAGGAGGTACCCTCCATTTTAGTAATCCTAAACTATTCCGGGACCTATGAGAAGCTTCACTAAAAAGGAGAACGGTATTGGTTCTGCAGTTAGCGAGATTTTTCACTACACACACAACGAAACATAGCCTAAAACCTACCCTATCTATTGATCAAAAATTAATTAGATCTCATTCGATATAACAAAGATGCATTATTATAATAATTTGGATAATTTTTATCATATTAGATGAACTATTGCCATATTCAATAAAAAAAATTGCTGTTTTGCTGAAACACCAATTAGACAACTAGCTCGTGTTTATGCAGCACATTAGTATACCAACTAACCACGTCCCAAGCTCCGCCCATTTTTAAATCTTGCAATATTGGGGACATTTATTCAAGAAAATAAAATTGTAGATCATTACAAAGAAATAATCAAACATAAATATATAATTTATATTTGTATTGAAAAGTAAGCTTATTAATCTAATTGACTGAGAAAAGCAAAGGGGCGGATATTTTTTAATGAATTATTAAGGAATAAAGCTGTTTGAAAATCTTACTGGTCACACTTTTTTGAATTCTTGAATGTTAGTTCTACAACTGCAGTAAAGCCCATTCTTGTTTCTCAAAAAAAAGTCTCAATCTCCGCCCCTTTCCTCTGTTTGGGGCCAATAACTACGTCTCCTAAACAGCCACGCCCTATTTTACTCCATTTACGTCATATTGTGATAAGCAATATTGTCTGAGCGATTTTATCACCAAATATAAACTTTATGCCTTCATTATTATATTTTTAAACGTCTATTTTTGCAACATTTTTGCGCATTTACGTCTGTTCTGGTTGAAAACAGGTGTTTAAAAGACTGAAATATACTCTTACAGACAAGTGACACCAGAATCCGGTCTCTATCCATTTATAAATATTTAAGTCGTGAATTATACATAGTCTAGTTGCTTCGCACTAAGCCTCTAAAAATTTAATAAAACCAGAATTTTCCGGGTTCTTAAGCTTCAAACAAATAAAACTTTAGCTTTAAAAATTTAGCTTAACATGACCAGTAAAAATTGTTTAAATACTGGTTTAAAGAAATGAAAGAAGCAAGGATCTGTCGTTAAAATGATCACATGCGCCTATAAGTATATAATTCTTTATAATCTAATCACTACATCCATCTTATGATATAAATTGACTTCCGCATACTATCGCAGCTTTCCGCGGTTTTTAAAATGAATTATTTTAAGATTAAATTCAGTTTTGTTAGCGCAGTGGGCTTAGAAAACTGGAACAATTTTATGATTTTTTTTTTTAATTTTCATGAAATTTTGTTTGTAATACGAAGCTATAAATGATTTTTCAGTAAGGCTGAGAACCGGTTCTAATCCAGCGGATATTAATAGGTTTTATGACAAAAGAAAAGAAATGGGGGCGGTTCAATTTGTGCTGTTTTAATAATAAAACAGAAAGAGAGATAGGACAATTTGTTGTTAATTATACTTGTCCCGTAAAGTTTCATAATAACGTTTTCTTATTCGTTGGCTTAACAACTTTGGGGACTACAGTGAATTTTGATTGGTTAATTCATTAAGTTGAGTGTTCTTGCGTTTAATATATAGAAGGGGTTAATTTTGTGTATCATCATTGGGGATGTACACTAATTTATTGGCCAATGTCTTATCCCTTTAATTATGCGGACATGAATTCACACTCCATCTTCTAACTTCTTTATATTCCTTACGTCCGACAAATTGGAGACAAGGATTAGTGTCTGGTGTCCGTGCAGTCATGCACAATATTTGTCATCTCTTAGTAGCGCAGATTCCCTTTAACCAAGATCTTCTAACATTAGAGTAAAACACTAGAGGGGTAAGGGTTTAAATAACTGCATGTGTCCATTCCAAGGACCTTGTGCCGACTCTCAATTTGGTCGTTGAAAATCAACCAATAGAGTTGGGAATATAAACACAAGCCAAGTAGCAGAAAACAATTTGCTAGCATATGAAAAATGTCCTTGGAAGAGGGGAGCTTGTAGTTATCTGTATATATAGATCTGTTTGTCCAACAAAACGTCTACAGTTGGTAAAATTGACAATATTGTCTTAGTTTTTTTAGATTTATATAACTTTTTCAGTTGTTAGTTTATAGTTGTTGAAAGTTGATATAATTGTGCTTGTTTGTAAACAAGTTTATAAAGCGAATTTGCTATTTTAAATGAACACTTTGCTAATACTTTTCATCAAGATTCATAATAAAAGCGTGGCATTTTTTTACCCAAATACACAACTTTTATTAAAAGAAAAAAAATTATCTTGTGTAAAAAAATACTTTATAAAAAGATTCTTGTTGTTTAATATTAGTTTTTAATATTTTGTCTTATTTATTGCAGATAAAAATCTATTAAGTTGATAAACGGCCACGCCCCCTTCTTTTCTGTTGACTCTTGCTTGACGCGTCTGAGAGAATTGGGCATTTCATTTAGTTTTAATTTGACATAATGAGGTTGAACATGTGCCGTCTTAATACATCATCTATACTATTTGTGATCTTATGCAGTTTTTCTTATTTTAAAGGTAATGTTAATTTTATAAAAATACAAGCGAAGCATCTCAATGAAATGACTAGTTTGTCTTAGTCTTAGATATATTTTAAGATTATCTCCATACTTGTTTGCTAATGATATACTATAGATATGCATTTAAGTGATTCCTTCTTATAATCCTTTTTGACAAAAGTTAATAATAGTTATTTCTCGCATCGTATTTTAATCTTATGATTGTACATTATATATTCGTAGAAAGCTGGATATAATACGATGCTAGACGTAGTTTTTTTGTATGGATGAGAACCGGTTCCTATCCACCGGATTCGAATGAATACGAGAAAGAATGTTATTATTATAAATCCATTACATTATAAGCAAATTAACTCAAAAACAAGGGCACATCCGGTATTTTACAATTATTTGTTACAAAGTCTTTGCTACTTGTGGATTTAAATGGATATTACATCAGTAATATAAATAACAGCCTACTGTTCTTATTTATTGTTTTAACTTATTGTTGCTGAAGCTTTTTATAGTGCCTATAAATAATGACGTCATACTGGTCAATTAAAATGTATACTGGCCTGGCATTGGTCATTTAGTCTGTGAAATAGCCTATCATTGATCATTTGTATTGTATGACGTCATTTTTAATAGGCACTACAAAGAGCTTCATTGTTGCTGTGCATCTTATTTTCCTTGTTTTAATATTTTTATTTTTTAGGTGTAATAAGTAAATCAGAAGAAATTGATAAAAGCGAAGAACAATTTTTACCAGAATTTCAATTTGCTGCGAGCAATTGTAAATTTGTTACGGTAAGTTTTTTTTTAATTTTTTGTAAGTTGCCAAAAAATAGTATATTATCACCCTTAGACATATTTAATGATACACAAGCCATTTCCGAGATCTTTTTTATAGACCCAAACACCTTACTTCTTGTATCATAGTAATCAAAATAGAATAAATGTGGATATTATGACAGGGAAAACAATTGTAATTAATTTAGGTTGCTAACATGGGCATCACTTATTAGTCAGTGCGTTCATCCAGTAGGAGGAGACGGGATTAGGTTAAGGGGGTTGATGGGGAATAGTTATTCTAGTCAGCTACAAGTTTCACTTTATTAGAGTAAGATCCAAGTAATAATAAACTCATTATCATAGGATATTTTGAAAATATTGCTTTAGATTTAGTCTTTTATTGATGAAATAACAGCATTAAAGTTACTCAAACGTTTACTTAAATTCAATAACTGCTCTGATTTTTATGTACTACGTATGCTGAAATAATGTCTGAATTATATTTGGCGCCCTGTGCTTAAGCGTCCTTAAATTTGGCGCCAGATAAAACGGCGCCCTTAAAAAATAGGCGTTCACGTTGCGAGATATAAGATAAGATTGGATTGAACCAAAATTAAGTCTATACAAATACAGTATTATGTTTGTCTTGTTTGTTAGTCTGTCTGTTTTTCAGTCTCCATCATAATACTTAACCTTGTATGTCTGTCTGTCACTTTAGACTTCAACAATGGCTAGAATCAGTGTTTTATTTTCTTTAGGATGTTAAGTTATCACCAGAAGAGTTTTTGGCCTTAAGAAACTGTTTCAACAAAAATATTGAGGTTAATATTTTTTATTTGAATTTTTGGGCAGATTTATAGACTTGAGTGGGCTTTTGACATTGAGTCTATAAATCGTCATATAATTGTAATAGAATGAATATAAAATGTTTTTTGAAAAAGCTAAAAAAATTGGATATTGGTAAGAAAACGAAGTAGAGGGGCTTTTAGTATTTTCACTGTAGCTATTGATAGGTTATATATAAAGGTAAATTTAGGTAAATGTAAATGACTGCCCGCAGTGTTAGAGCCTCCGCTGTGGCTAAAAATAGGAGAAAAGCTACTGTGAAAATACGACGAAAACCGCTACTTCGTTTTCTTTCCATAATCCAAAATTAAAAAAAAAACGGACTTTAATGATTATTGAGTTGATAAGCTTGGTAAATTATACTCTACTGTTACAGGAATCATAATGCCGTTTAGGTTTGACACTTAGTAAAGAAAAGCTTAAAGAAAAGATTAAAAATTAAATATAACATATTTTTTTTATTTTAGGAATATTTTGAAGTAAATAACAAGAACAATGTTTATAAGAAGGAGAGCAGCAATAAACGAAACAAGAGGCATATCAAATTAAATAGACTTCTTCCGCTTTTCCTTAAAAGAAGGATTTTGTTCAGATAGTTGTTACAGATGATTTATATAATTTTATAAAACTAATAATTGTGATATGTATATAAATAAAGAATTTTATCAAGTAAATATTTTAAATTTCGTTCTGTCAACTTATTTATATTTTTAAAAGCGAAGCTTTTCTATAATTAGATTCAGTCCGTCCGTGTAGCTTCTCATAGGTCCAGTGATGGTTATTAGCTCCTAAAAAAGAAATACTGCAAAATATTTTTAAGAGCCGCTAGGCGGTGCCCCTATATGACTTACTGGACTTCCCTTCGTACAAGATGCAGAAACATTTTCTTTTTAAAAATACAATGAAAACTTGGGGGGTCGTCTTCCCCCTCTCTCTCAAGGGCCCTTTTAGGCCTCTTAGGTCGTAGCTGTTAGTTATTAATATAAGTGTAATCATACCACTAAACCTTTGGTCGCTCGTATTATAGGAATGGAACATTTGAGACTAAACACAGTAAACATGAACAAAAAAACTTCGTCTGCTAGATATTCCTTTTAAAGTTAGACTAATTATTATGTCTGATTGACCATCTAGTATAATAAATAAGGGAGGGAGGTGACATTAAGCCCTTTATTACACTAGTCCCCAAAGTTTTATCATTCTGCTTTCTTATTTGTTGGCTTATCAACTTATTTGTGAATTAAGTAGAGCGTCCAAACATTTTAACCACTATTTGTATTTTACAGAAGAAGTAATTTTATGAGCCATCATTGGGGATGTACATCAATTTATCGGCCTATATCTTATCCCTTTAGATCCCCGATAATGAATATATTTAAATTATGTTGGCAAAAAGATCTTACGTCAAACTTATATATAATTTATTATCTTTTTTTCTTTGGATTGTTTATATTTTAAAACCTTAATAACAAGGCTGAGCACATCCATAAAAGCGAAAATCCAAAATCATAAGGAAAAACAAACGAACAATAACTCTTGTAAAGTATCAGAACTTAATAAGCTAATTTGAAAGTCTAAACAAAATTGCATAAATAAAGGATACAGTAAAAAGAAATACTTTTATATATTGTACCTTGTTTTCCTAGGAATAAGTATTCCAAAATTCAGAAAAATTGGATAATTATATCATGCAAAAAGTTATTTTACCCTGTCCATTAAAACTTTTTAAATAAATAAGTGGACTTAGTACATTTCATTATTTATCTTTCTGTTTCCATTCTGATTAACATATTTCATCAAAATCTTCGCTCCCTCTGTTTGAAATCCTTCTAGATTTTTTTTCTGCAAAATAAAAGTATCTTATCTTTTTATACATTCACGTTTCAAAATTCAGAAAGTACCGACTTATTATTATTATAAATATTCTTCGTTTAAAGCAAACAGGATATTTTTACCGAAATATATCGCTAACTGCGTGACTGATTAAATTCTATTTTACAGTGAAGCTTCTTATAGGTCAAGGGAAGTCTTAAACCTATATTATGAAGGGGTGGGAGGTACCTCATCCTTCCCAAGTGAAATCACTCTCTTTCATATCTCTCTCTCTCTCTCTCTCTCTCTCTCTCTCTCTCTCTCTCTCTCTCTCAGTGTATCTTAAATGTTGTTGGGTTCAACTCCCAACAGGGGTAGCAAGAGTTTTGAACTCTACAATCAAACCCGAAAGTTTACATTTTTGAAAATTAGATGCTTTAGGTGGGGGGGGGGGGGGGGTGAGGTGAATGGTTTTTCTGAACAAAAAAGAAAAATGTCTAAGTAAATGACAATAAATAAACAAAGAAAAATCTTATTTATCTCATAATTTATGTGTAAATAGATAACTTTAGTTAGTGTTAAGTGTTTACAGAAGAAAGATAACTTAAGGACACAATAAAAACTGTCCCGAATTTGTATTAATTTTGAGGAACACGACTCCAGTTACGTCATATTTTTCTTTCCCGAAAAAGGGAAGGGGGAAAGAAAAAAAAGGGAAGGGGGGAAGAAAAAAGAGATGGGAGAAAAGGAGGTTTTCCCCATCTCTTTTGAAGAGATTTTCTTCCCCCCTTCCCTTTTTCGGGAAAGAAAAATATGACGTCACTGGAGTCGTGTTCCTCAAAATTAATACAAATTCGGGACAGTTTTTATTATGTCTAATTTAAGGGTGATAGCTTTTATAAATCGATATATTATTACTAGGATGTTGCACAAGATTTTCATCTACTCTAATAAAGTGATACTCGCAGCTGTTTAAAATAACGATAACCCCTTGACTCCTATCCTATCCTATCACCTCCTACAGGAAAAACGAACTGTTCAATAAATAAGGTCCCTATTACAACTTAAATTGACAAAAAAAATCCTTTTAAATCTTTTATGATAACACTTTTTTACAAAATTGATGTTATTTTTGCATTAAAAGATAAGTTAAAAAATCATTTTTTATGTTAAAATTGTTTGAATAGTCATTAGATGAATTAAAAATGAGGTTGCCATCAATAGCCAGAGTGGTAGAAGTAGTTAAGGTCATTTTTGTTCCTTGTCTACTTTTCTTCTTCATGAATGTAGGTAAGGTTTTACTTTTCCACCATGCAAATGTGGCTTAACATGTAGCAGTTAGCTCCTTGTTGAAGGAGTGATTTTTTCGGATCTTGGCTCAACATCATGTCATAATATAAGAAGTTTAAAATAGATCTTTCTGCTGCTAAGTCAGATGCATGACTCATAGTAGGGAGAATGTTTTGGCCCAAAACAAATGCATTAATAACCATAGTTAGGACTTCTAGACAAAGATAATGGAATGTTACTGCACCCAAAAGTTTATTAACTCTTCCTGCTAATTGTTATCTTAAATACTTTGTAAGTCAATGCCTTTATAAGGTACTTTTTTTTTACATATTAGTGAATATCCCTGCCAAGCTCTGAAATGATTAATAAAATCATTCTTTTCAGGATGGAACTTCTGGTTTCCTTATAAGGTTCTGCAGGCAAGCAGTATCGGTCTCACCGTGTCCAACATCATGCTGATCGGAGGTATAATGCCTTTCATAACCTTTCCTGCTGGTCCTTTACTGGGCTACGTTGGTGACAAGATTGGATATAAGATAATGTGTATAGTAGCCTTGTTTTTAAATGCTTTGTGTTCGATTGTTTTCACTCTGATTCCCCAATACAGCACTAATATTCAACACAAGATTGAGATTACATCAATCGAGGATATTCTTAATCCCAATCAAGAAGTTATGAATGTCTTCAAAACATTTTCTGAGTATTCTGCAAATTGTTCTGAGAGTCTGGACTTTACAATAACAAAGCTGGTTTGTGATGAGGAAGACTATGATATCAATTATAGATTGTTTACTGATAACTTCATTAATGTTACTCAAACAACCTGTGACGATAAGACAGTGTGTAAGTACTTCTTGGATACACCAGCTACAATTTCTGAAAATACTAAAATCTGCAATGTTTACATCAAAGGTTTTGAAAATGTAGCAACATCTGGAAATGCAAGCCTATTGTTTTGGCTCTATTTGGTGATAGAAATTTTGAATACTTATGCTACGCGTACTGCACCTGAATTTGTGAATGCTTTTGCATCCAAAAGCTGTGAGAAAGTTGGCATTGACTGGGCCTGGGTAAATGTAATTGGAAATCTTGGAGCTCTTGTAGGACCTTTTATAACAACACTTCTGATTAACAAAGTTCAAATTGGAGATGTTGTTACAGATTGTTTAAGTGGTGATGGTATATCAGACTATAGGCTTCCATTTTACTTCTGTTCAGGATTCATTGCCCTTACTGCAATTATTACTTTCTTTACTAAGATAGAGTCTGAACCTGCCAAGAGAGATGTGAAATGGTGGAAGGAGTTTTCTTGGATGTTGACCTTACCAGCAATAAGTTATTTCTTCACATTGTTTGTAAACGGAGTAGTGTTTGGAGCAGAACTCGGTGTGTATCCTATATATCTTGTTGATCACCTAAATGTTACTGATGAGTGGTGGGGCATCATTTACATTATTGGAACCTTTGGTACCATAAGCATGATTGCCTTTGCTGGTCTAATCCACAAACATGTTGGCAGCATGAATGTTATCTGCATATTTTCATTTATCTGGTCAGTGAAAATAATTGTAGTTTCATACCTGAACCCAGTAGAGGATGAAGCTTGGCCTTGGGGACCAATAGTAACTTCTGTTCTTTATGGGAATGAGCCAATCTATGTTGGTGTTATAGGTTATGTATCACTGATAGCACCTAGCTATTTGCGTGCGTCAGCCCTGGGGTTCTCTTCACTTGCACTCTATGTTGTGGGAGGAGGAATTGGATCACTCATTGGAGGATATGTTAGTGATCAGGTTGGACTTCAGACAATGTTCAGAATATTTGGGTTTGCTGGACTTGGGTATCAAGTTGTGTTTACAGTTCTCTACCACATTATCATCAAGCATAGAGAGAAGAAACCAGAAGCTGCTACTGAAGTTTTGGAAAAAATCTAAGATTTTAGATTTAGTTCTAATGATCACCAACAGAAGGCCTAAAATTATTGTTAAACTTCAATAAGATTTTCTTATGTAAAGTTATTGCTGTCAATTTCATTAAACACTAATCTTTTCAAATATTTGAACTTCTAAAATAAAAAAATATGTGTTTTTTTATTATGTTTAAGGAACAGAACAAGGTCAATTTCTTCAATAGTAGTGAAGCTTTGCTTAAAGCCCTCCTTGTAAAATCAAATAACGTCAGTTATTGCTTAGCTTTGCACAAAAAAAAATTGCTCGATTTTTTTTGACTTTCAGTAATTAAGTATTAAGTGTCATGTGTGACGTCATGAAAATACGTCTATTATCCATCTCTTTTGGGGAGGTTTCCTTTCCAACTTCCAACATTATAGATAAATTCATCGTCTATTGTCGTATCCCTTAGGACCCCTGGGATGATAGGAAAATCTTAAGCATTCAAACAGTAATAAACATGATTTAAATTATAGTCTTAATAGAATGTTAATATTAATAGACAAGAAATGAGTATTTTTAGAGCTTCAAACAGTTTTAAAAGTTTAATACCTAAACTAGGAGCAAATTTATAGTTTTTTTTAATACATATGTATCTGTCGATCAATGCAAGTAAAAACCTTTTTTATAATTCATGTTCAACAAATAACAAAATAAATAAAAATTTGGGGGTAAATCTAAACTTTGTAACTCTATTTTGTTTTGATATTTCCTGTTGAGACCCCCTTGCAGCTATCCCACCCCCCCCCATTCCCCCATATTTAAGAACAATGCGAGCCCTTGGGGTAACTGCAATTAAAAACCAATTTGCGTGGTATAACTATTGGTTAATGACTGTGTTTATACATACTCAAGCCAGGCCCTGTCATTGGTTGATTACATTTGTATGCACCGCGTGTCATTGGCGGATTTTTTTTTGACGGCTAAGTAATTTTGATTGGTTGATGACTCTGTAATAAGGTATTCTTAGTGTGAATATAACGGAGGTAGTAGATAATATAGTGGACATTGGGCTGTGTATTATACTAGTCTCCAAAGTTTTCTAATAACATTTTCTAATTTGATGGCTTGACAACTTTGGGGACTTTTATTGAATTTGGAATGGTTGGTATATAAAGTTGAGTGTTCAAACGTTTCAACCACTATAGCAGGGGCATTTTTATGTTTGGAATGTTCATCAATTTATCGGTCATTGTCTTATTCCTCAAGATCCCTAGATAATAGAAGTAGTCCACAGAACTGTAAATAACAATCAATCAATTTGTTTCTTTATATTAAAGTCTATTATATATTAGTTCTTTCTCTATATATTTTTACTATCTCTGTTATATAGTTATATTATGTTATATTATATTAATTATATTGAAAGTAGTAATTACTTGATATTATTATATTTGTCAATTTTTCATTTGATTGACATTTCCTATGCAGAGAAAACAACAAAAATATATAAGTAAAAAATAATTTAGATAGATAGATGAAATGATAGATAGAAAGATAGATAGGTGGATAATGATAAAATATTGTCAGATAGATAGAAATAAATAGATAGAAGGATATATAGTTAGATATAGATAGATAGATTGTTTGATTTGTAAATGGATAGAGACAAAGAGATAAATAAATAGCTAGATAGACTGATAGATAATTAAATAGATAAAAAGTAAAAACATAGATAGATTGATATATTTGTAAACAAATAGATAGATGGATAGATAGATAGATAGACTGATAGATAGATAGTTAGACAGATAAATAGATAGATATACAGATAGATAGTTAGATAGATAGACAGATAAATAGATAGATAGACGTGTAGATAGATAAACATATATGTAGATAGATTGTTTGATTTGTAAAAGGATAGATAGATAGATAGTTAGATAGATAGACAGATAAATAGATAGTTAGACAGATAAATAGTTAGATAGAGAGATAGATAGTTAGATAGATAGATAGACAAAGAAATAGATAGACGGATAGATAGATAAACATATAGATACATTGATTGATTTGTAAATACTTTGATAGATAAACAGATAGATAGATTGATTGATACGTAAATAGATAGATAAATGGATAGACTTATATAAAACGAGACTTTTTGCGTTTTTGATGGAAAAACTTGATTGACAATCACTGTGTGATTTAATAACAGCTTTTAATAATAAGTATCCATGAAAATTACCAGGGATCTAAAGGGATAAGACAATGGCCGATAAATTGATATACATCCCATTCCCCAATGATGATACATCTTCCGTAGATTACAATTAGTGCTTGAAACGTTTGGACACTTAAGTCCCCAAGATTGTAGATATAACAAATAAGAAAACAATAATTTAAGACTTTGGGGACTAGTGTAATAAACAGTCCAATGTCTTCTGCCTCCCTGAGTATCTATGGTAGATTACAGTTTCAGTAATGTGCCTTTTTTAACAAAATAATATATGTCCGTATGTACGTTCTAACATATATCCTTATAATAAAGTAACAGGATGTGTGTATGTCTATCTGTATGTCTGTCTGTGTGTCTGTCTGTTTGTATGTCTGTACAGAAGGATCTAGCTAAACGCTGAACCGATCGGGTTCTCCTTAACAGGGTATTTTCTCATAGGTCCCGGGAAGGTTTATAACTATTTTGGGGAGGGTACCACCACCCTCCCAAGAGAAATAAAAAAATCGAAAAAAAATTTAGATATTTGAGAGACTTGAACGAAACATAAAGAGATATTGTAGAATTTGAAAGCAATATAGAGGTATCGTCCAGATTTGAACAAAAACAAAACATTTAAAGTGTCACTAGAGGCTTTTAGGGGCGTATCCGCTAGTCCTTAAATAAAATAGTAATGTGTTTTGTCGATGATTACGCTAGCTATTTTTTTGACTGTTAAGAAGTTTTTCCAATTTAAGGAATCTTTTTATAATAAAGCCCTGCTATTGTTCTAAGGTGTTTTACTGGTTTTGCTAGGGGCGCAGAGTTTTTATCCAATAACATATTGCTAACCAATGAACTAATTGGTTCCTTTTAGGCTATTTCTTATTTATATTGTTTTACGTTTTTTCTACTCCACCCTTCCTGTTGAATATAAAGCCCTTAGATGTTTAGGGCGCTGCCGCTAGTTTAATATTTATAAAGGATAATATTTATATTTATGTATGTTTTTTGGGAGTGTTTTGTCTGATAATTTTTGTATGTGACATGTATATGAGCTAAATGTGAAATCTCATTTGAAAGGACATTCCAGTACTTAAATTTATTTAAGAAAAAGTTATACCTATTATGTCCCTTCATGATTTTTTTAAAATCCAAATATTAAACCAATTTATTCATATAGATTAATTGCTTCAATTAAAAAATGACAGTCAGTTCAAAATTAGAATTATTTATTTAATATTTTTTTTAATTACTTACATATCCAACTATCCCTGGATAAAGCCATATACCTTTTCAGTGAGTGATTTGAATTAGAAACTATTTTATGGAGTGGTTAAAACGAATCCAATTGATTTCTGCTGGATTAAAACCAGATCTGGTCCATACCAATACCTACCGTCTAGTAATAAGGAGAATTCTCCACTAAAAATTAATGTAAATGGTAAAAATAATTCTTATTCTGTTATCCCAGGCCGTCGGTCCCTCGGGGCCAACAAAACTGAAATTTATCTAATTTTCTTAAATATCTAGGCAATATTGATTTCATAATAAAATGAAACTCAGAATAGAATTTAATATTGTGTGCGCTTTATTAAACTGCTGTCATTCGCATGTCCCCACTCTTGGTCCTAATTCAGAATTAGTTATGACTCTATTAATTTTATATTCACAATTCCCACTTGACACTTGAAATTCCTTCATCAATTTAGGTTTTTTTAAATGGGCAGTTTCCATCTAATCGCACATGGACCAGAAAATAATGTGAAAAGAAAAATATTTTCAAGCTTATTTTAGCTTCCAAATTGTATATAAATGGATGAAAAATAACTTAAATACTGGATACTGTTAATTTATATTTTTTTGGACTTGGTTATTAAGATGCTACCCTTATGATATTGTACCTTTTTATTCTAGGCATCAATATTTTAAAAATTAGACGAATAGGATAAAGATATCATAAAAAATGTAGTCAAAAAGTTAATAAGTACGAACTTTTGGTAAAGATTACAGAGTTGCTATTCTTTTTAAATCGAACAGGAATCATCATGCAAAGTTTGAAGACGATAGGAAAATTTTAACATGCTCAATGTAAAGATAAGTGCCAATTGTTAGGTACGGACCGACCCTAATTATAGAAAAGCTTCGCTTTTAAAAAATATAAATGTATTACAATTGAAAGAATTTAACAATTATCGATAAGCGCGTTTTCAGACAGTTTTCAATGTCGTAAAATTAACTTTTAATTTCCTAAAATGGGAATGGAATGAAATAGGGTTTTTTAAAGCAAAGCTTTTCTATGTTTAGGGTCAGTCCGTCTTTAACGGTTAGCTCTTTTCGTGTAATGGTTAACTTTTTTCGTTAATTTAGACATGTTAGAGTTTTCCTATCAAGTTCAAACTTTGCATGATGATTCCTATAACAGTTAGGTACGATTCAGGAAGCGTAGCATCTTTATAATTGTTACCAGAAAGTCCATACGTCCATTTTAAACATGTTGATCTTAACCTTTTAAACAAACATTTTGTTGTGTTACAATTATTCTATTGATCTGATTTTTGGGAATAATGATCCCTATTACATCAAGTTATAATGTTATAAACAAAGCATCTCATTCTCTATAATCAAGTCCTAAAAGTATAAGTATGACCTTAAACAATATCCTGTATTTAAGCAGTTTTGCAAAAGATTTACCTACAATTGTTTAGACTCATACATTTCTACAAATTTCCATGAGACTCTACAAGTTTTCTTGTTCGTTTGTACCACCATTCCAGAGCTAAGCTTTTATGGATGGTGTCATTCTTTTTAAGATACGTAGCATTTCTATAATTGTTCTCGTCCCTCACTACGTGCCTGGCTAAATCACTAAGCACAATTAGAAAAAAGTGTAGCAATTTTTGTATAAGTTAGAAAATCTGAGTTTTTTATGAAACTTTAGCTTTAATAAAAATTTTATTTGTCCTATTTTTATTTTTTCAATGATACATTTAAAAGTTCCCCTAAAAATTATATCACATTTTTAACAGCAATATACGAGATTTTAAGCTTCAGACAGAAAAAAACCTTATTACTTTATATTATACTAGCGGCTACGCCCCTCGAGGTCTCTGGTGGCACTTTTTGTGATTTCTCTTAGGCGTGTGGTGGTACCCTCTCCCAAAATAGTTATAAACCTTCTCGGACCTATGAAAAGCTACCCAGTTAAGAAAAACTCAATCGGTTCAGCGGTTAGCGAGATCCTTCGCTACAGACAAACAGAAATCCTGCTACTTTATTATATGGATGATAAAGCACACATTACTAGTGCATGAAAAATTAAGGTTGTATCCTATAAACAATTTTACATGTGGGATTTATCCGACAATCCGTAAAAATTCCAATGCTATTGTGCTAATAACATTTCAATTAAAGGGTTGAAAACTTTATGTGTTAACTCACAGGGAAAAAGTGACTTTGCTTAAATCACGGATAAGACAATGACCGATAAATAGATGTACATCCCCAATGATAATACACAAAAGTACCCCTTCTGTAGATTACCATTAGTGGTTAAAACGTTTGGACACTCAACTTATTGACCCAATCAAAATTTAAGAAGTCTCCAATGCGTTTAGCCAATGAATAAGAAAACTTTAATATAAAACTTTGGGGCCTAGTGTAATAAACAGCCAAAGGTCCCCTCCCTGCCTGATTTTGAATACCTTTAATAATTCCTGAATGCGTGTACATGGGTTTGGTATGCATATTTTATTGTCATCAAGCCACAAAAGGTTTGAACGACCACGTCTCGACAATTCAACATTTTTTTGCTCAGGCTTATCAAGCACATTTACCCAAGATACAAATTATGCTTAATAGAAAGAAATATGTATAAACCATATAAAATTCGTAGTTTTTTTCTATATATTGTTGCAATTATTAGAATCCTAACCATAGACGTCCAAACAATTTTGGAGGGGTAAATACCCCCCCCCCCAAAAAAAAAAAAGCTTGGACGTCTATGATCCTAACATAAAAGTAACAAAGTACCAAAGGATCTCGCTAACCGATAAGGCCCTCCTTTGCAATATAGGTTCTCTAAGGTCCTGGGAAAGTTTATAACTATTTTGGGGGAGAGAACCACCACCCTCTTAAGTATTTCACCCCTGGAAAAATTCCCCTCCTCTACTATATTTCTTATCTTTCTTTTTAAAACTAAAATTGAGAATTAAAGTAATATACATATATAAATTTGTTTTTTTAGTTTTTATGTTTGATACTTTTTAGTCCTCGGCAGTTGTAGACGAACTTTTACAGCAATCTACCGCCTCGCCTACTTGAAATGAATATCAGCAGCTGCAGCCGACTATTTTTTGAAAATCCGCAGCCGCCAAATAAATACAACCTTAAGCAACATCGAAAACCTTGTTCGTCCAGCTGCCTAATTTTTTTTATAGAAAAAATATTTTTATCATATTCACAAAGATGTTAAGCATAAAAAGAAAATACATCAAACTAAATAACATAGAAAATGTTTCTGCTATGTTTGAGAAAAAAAAAATTATGTTTTTAAACCTCAAGCATAATTCTTATACTTGTTAACTTATTAAATAAAGTATAAATATATATTAGCCAGTCAGAAGAGTATTAAATAGATAATCTAACAAATAATCTTCTGTTGAATGGAGTGCCTAGGTATTTAGAACTTAAAGGGACCCTACAACTATTTATTTTTATATAGTTTTTGAAGCTAGATCTAAAAGATTTATAATTTACAAATTTTTGTGGAAATTAGCAATTTTTAAGGAGTGGATTGTTCAAACCCCTAGAAAAATAGCTTAAAACCATCATTGGATAAGTATATATACTCTTTGAAAAGCACTACCTAATCGGTTCAGCGGTTAACAAAATCCTAAAGAAGGAACAAACTGACAAACATACGGGCGGACAGCAATTGCTAACACTAGTAGATAAAGATCCTGTACATTTTTTAATCTTTCATGAGTGTCTTTTTAGTGCTTAGCAAATTAAGTTATATATTACTCTTTTTGTAATCCACTTTTCATAGCTGTATAAATATATTTAAGCAGTAGGGAACAAGAATTGGTTTGAGAATAATTATGTGGTGCAATACTATTCAATGAAATATGGTTTTTCTATTTTATAGTGATAAAAATAAAGATTCTCTTTTACAGGTTACCTACATATATTTAAGTTTTAAAAAGTTTATCTTTTTATTCATTTAAGACGCGAGCGACTACGCCCCTAGAGGCATCAAAACTTTTTAAAAAACCTATGAGAAGCTTTACTGAAAAGAAGAATCATATTTGTTCAGTAATTATTGAGATCCTTTGCTACACACAGACACAAAAATAGCCATTTTTTTACTTTTATTACAAGAATAAAGTCTAAAAAAAAACAAGGATTTATTAAAGTGACTAAAGTTAAGGGTTGTACACTCAACTTCCTCACTAGTGTATATGTAAATACACAGTGTCATATTAAATGGTTTTAATCTTATGGATACAATCTTAAATACCGTACCACATTCATTTATGCTAGTTGATAAGGTATTTGTCATTGAAAGTCAAATATTCAGCCTTTTCTACAAGTCAAAAATTTAAAAAGATTAAATAATTTTTTGTGTATCTGCGTAGAAAAACCCGCGAATTTGGCGTATCACGTAGCGCATCCGCTCGTTGTCGGGCGATTCAAATCTCGGCCAAACACCACGTCATAACTGAAGACGTTTTTTACTGCTGCTATGTCAGGAGCACGACATAAACAGACAAAACTTATCACCATGCAGAGTTAGGACTTCCAAAAAAGGAGTTGCGTTTGACCTCATAATCATACACATCATTGAGCAAAATTTGGATCATAGATACACCAAGAGCTCTCGGATTATCCCGAATAAGCAACACTTCTTAGACTAAGACCAATACTAAGCAACCATTAAATTATTACATCACTTTAACTGTTTCTAATATTTTAAATGAAAAAAAACTTTCAAGTAAGTATGCAGAATTCAGCATTCTCTTGTTCAGTGTTATTCCTGACTTTTTTAAATAAGTTACAGGGATGTGTATAGATTTTTTAAAATATATATAATTTTCTATCTTAATATTTATTTAGTAGCCTGTGTAATAAATGGCTAACCTAAAATTATGCCCTGATTACCTAATTCACTATTTAGCAACCTGTTATTTAGGCAGAAAAAGAAATGAATTGAATGGTGTTTTTATATACTTGCTAAAAATGAGTTCATAAAAAGAATATTAACTGTAAAAGAGAACTCAATCGGTCTAACAATCCTAATAATAAAGTGTTAATTGCTATTTTCTTTTAACAAAGAACTCAAAGAAGATATTTTTAGGAAAGTCTTGGGAAGGAGTTTTTACAAAAACCACAATCATTCTCTTTGGCTTTGTACTTTCAAACTATTAGCTGTTATGAAGCAACACTAGATTGAATCGTTTTGGCCTAGCCTCGGACATTTTTATTGCTGCATAAATATTACTCATACAATTACAACTAAATATACAGCTATGCATACAGATTCAGATAGTCTCAAAGAGTGTACCAAATAATTTTGGACTTAATTACATTTGGTTCATAAAGTTTTTGGCATTCAACTAAATATACAGCTTTGCTTACAGAATTAGATAATCTCAAAAGTTGCACAAAATAATTTCTGACTTAATCACATTTCGCCTACAAAGTTTTTGGCATGATTATTACTTTTACAATTGCAGCCAAATATACAGCTTACCATACAGATTTAGAAAGTCTCAAAAATTGTACCTAATAATTCTGGACTTCATTACATTCAACCCACAAGTTTTTGACGTACATATTTAGAAAGTCTCAAAAATTGTACCAAAAATTAGACTTCATTACAATATGCTATAAAGTTTGCAACGTATACATATATTATTCATACAATTACAACTAAATATACAGCTATGCATGCAGATTTAGATAATCTTAAAAATTGTGCCAAATGAAATTTTGCCTAGACAGTTTTTGGCAATTGACCTTTTTTACTTCTATACATTTCACCTACAAAGTTTTTAGCATCTAAAATAATAACAAAATATACATTATACATATACAAGTTAAAACTGTGCCAAATTGTTTTGCCTTTCAAATAATCTTTCTTCAAACCAGTTCAACTTCTATGAAGCTAAAATGTTGAAAGACAAAAACTGAGATGTACCCCATATTTGGGTTCTTTTCAACTTACGGTCTAAATTAAAATGCGCCCTTCGCTGAGAATGCTAAGTTGAAATATTTTACCATTGCATTGCAAGTATAATAAATTTAGATTTAATTTTGATCTCATTTATTACAACATTTAAAGCCTTCTTCAAGCAATGTTTTAACAAAGAGATATAAATAAATATATAGTTGAAACATTTATCTATAAAAAAAAGTTATATTACTTAATTTATGGATATGTTTAATTAATATAAATAATAATTGTTATCACATTGTATTATAGACAGCTTTCCGCTGTTATCAAAATGAAAAGTTTAAAACTAGTTTTGTTAACCCAGAAAGCTAACAAAACTGCTATTTAATTTATCTAATTTTATTATTGGTGGAAAATTGTCCGTAATACGATGCTATATATGATTTTTCAGTTTGTTTAGAAATATCAAAAATAAGCAAATGTTTAATAAATTTTAGTTAAATTCTATTACTTTTCGTAAATGCGGACTACAGTCTGTAAACCATAATAGTAATATGTATTATATTGTGTAATGTTAATGTTTTATTTTACAGGTCTTACATATTCACTTGTCATCGAGAGGTGTAATGGCCCTACCCTGGCTGATATGTCAGGTGTATGACATTTTGATTTAGAGACACGGGGGAATGACTTTGCCCAATACTTACAGTTTTTGGACATCCATGAAAGGTTTGTTGTCTGGCGGTTGTTACTTTAATCAATACCCAAAGCATTTGATGTACATTACTAATGATGATAATCAAAATTATCCATTCTGAATATTAAAATTAGTTGTTTAAAAGTTTATACACTCCTAGTTTACACCAACCAATCAAGATTTTAAAAGATTACCAAAAGTTTTCAAGCCAACGAATAGATCTGCATTTTTATAAAACTTTGGGTACAAGCAGCATTGCGAAGGCGTTTGATTTTGGTGAGGCTCCGGTTCCGGCTCCGGCTCCAACCTAAAATCAAGAAAAACTCTTTTTTAAAGGTTTTAAAGGTTCAATTTTTGATAAAAATGGACTTTAAAAACTTAAAGGGGCATTTGCACATGACAAAACAGAGTTACCAAATTATAATTTATAAAAAATCTCTTTGTTCATCCAGTCCGGAGCCGGAGCCATTTTTTAACGAAAATTACGGCTCCAGCAAAATATGGCGGCTCCACGGCTCCCGGCTCCGGTTCCGGCTCCGCAACACTGGGTACAAGTATAAGTCCATTGTCCCCTCCCTCTCTGTTAAAATTATATTATATATCCCTATCTCTCTCGGTATGTTTGGTATGATACAGGGATCTAAAGGGATAAGACAATGGCCGATAAATAAATGTACATCCCCGATGAACTTTCACAAAATTACCCCTGCAGTAGATTACAATTTGTAGGTGAAACGTTTTGATACTCAACTTTAAGAATCCACCAATCAAAATTAATTTAAAGTCCCCAAAGTTGTTAAGCAAACGAACAAGAAAACGTTATTATAAAACTTTTGGGACTAGTGTAATAAACAGCCCAATGTCCCTTCCCTCCCTGGCTATGATATGAAAGCATAACAAATGTACAGAAAGCAAAGCATAACAAATTTAAAATAGCTACTTGTTGAACATATATTTTATACACTTCCGTTGCCATAGACAAGTCATAACATTGGATATAGGATAGATATGGATGTATAGTCACAGGGGAAAATTTGACATTAATTTAACTTGCTAATATGGACCTCATTTATGGACCAGTTTGTTAATCTATTAGAAGGGTATGGGGAGTTTCTGTTTTTTTTAGCCAGCTACCACAGGACCAGTAGGTATATTCCCTGAAATCCGATCGGTTCAGTGGTTACCGAGATCTTAAGCTTCATACGGACGGACGGACGGACGGACAGACATCATTCTACTTTGTATTATAGATGTCAAAAACTTTTTATGTGATATAATCATCCAATAATCTTGAATATTGAATGGTGATTTCTAGAACCATAAGTAGCGAAGCAGCTTTATAATCAAATATAAACCAGAATGATAACGTTCATAAAGATGAAGCTTTAAAATCATACGGTAGGATAAACGAACATCAACACTTGCAGAATGTCAGACCTTAATAATAAGCAGAATATTGATTTATAACATAATGTATTAAGTTTTAACCCATTACAAGTATTAAAGATCGTTTTTACCGATGTCTGAATTTAGAGATTAGTTTTTATGGATGTGATCATCCTTGTTAGATATAAATTTAGGGTGGCTTTCGACTATTTTAATTAACCCTCTCTTTACTAGATGCTAGGAACATGAAAATTCGTTAAAACTATGTTACATTCATGTATCTATAATACAAAGTAGAACGATGTCTGTCTGTTTGTTTGTTTGTAGCGAAGGATCTCGCCAACTGCTGAACCGATCGGGTTCTCCTGTAAAGGGTAGCCCCTCATAGGTCCCGGGAAGGTTTATAACTATTTTCTTAGGGGGTGGGACACTCCAAACCCACCCAAAAAATGAAAAATCATCCCCCCCCAAATTTTTTTTTCTTTTTAAAACTAAAACTAAAATAGTGGGGTCGACTACCCCCCCCCCCCCTCCCTGACAAAGAATTTTTTTTTTTAAATTTTCTTTTAAATCAATAATACGAAAAATTGGTTTGATCAAACGTCTCGGGACTAGTAATCATTAAAAGTACTACAGATGTACAATCCATATTATTTTTTTTGTGCAGAAGTTGCTTTACATAAAATAATCTTTATTGTTGCGCTACTTTTACATTATTCTCCCTATTATTTTCAGATTTACCCCCAAAACAAACTCCATATCAAAATTTACTACATTTGGGGGGAAATTTAATATACCCCTATCCTAATTTTTCATAGAAAAAGGTAAAAACTAAAAATCCTTTTTTTTGTCGCAATTCTTTTGAGTGAAGGTAAAATTATTTGGAGATAAAGGGAGGGGTAACTTTTTTTGCATTTTTGCAAATTTTGCGTAATTAAAAATAGGTTATTATCCTTTGTATAAAGTAGTAAGGTTTTTGTCTGAAGCCTAAGAACTCAACAACCAAAAAACCGATTGGATTCTATTTTTAAGCTTCACATAGGTAAAGTGATGGTTTTAGGCTAATTTATACTCTGATATAAGTCTATATTTAGCCCCTCTATGCCCCTTCCAATATAGAGCCCCTAGATGCTAGGGGATTAGCCCCTAGTTTATATGGAAGTAAAAAGTATGTAAATTAAACATTTGAAAAAGTAATTTATATCGATAAGTATATAGTTGATTTTCCAATTTATATTTTTTTTTCAGATATACAGCACAAGAAAATTTAATCGGAGCGGAATAGGGTAAGACACCCCCCCCCCCCCCCCCCCTCCACCTCTAGGATATAAAATAACCCCATGTAACAGTTTTTGTTCTTTGCCTACCTCTGCTTTTATGAAAATGAATGAAATTTGTTGGAAGGGCGTAAAATTGTATAAAATTGTATTTCAAACATTTTTTGCCGACTCATTATTATAACATTAGAACCATATATGTGAGGGGACCAGTTTTTAAGCCGCTAAGAGTTTGCTAATTCTAAAACCTGCAATCGTAGCACATCCGCTGGTTGTTGGGGAGCTGATGAGTTCGAATCTCGGCTCAACACCGCGTCATAATTAAAGACGTTAAATAGGATTCCTGCTGCTACTATGTAAGCTGCGTGATATTAATAGTTAGAGAAGTGGGAATGGCTTGGCCTAGACAACTCATTACAATGCCTATTTAGGACCTCCAGACAAGAGTTGTTTGTTTGTTACTTTGGTGTTACTTAACCTATTACCTTAAGTGTTTTGACAGAAAGGAATAGATTTAATCCAGCTTATACCAACAACGACATTAATTCAAAAACATATCACGAAACCTATACATGATTTGCAGCTGTTGTTAGGGTAAAACACATTGTAGAATTGTTGACCTCTCTATCTGCACACTAAATATTATTTTAGATTTATTTCGCTAGTTGGTTCGTTATACCTTATTCCTGGATTTAACCCCCTTTAGTAGAAACAGACTTTTATTTAGGAATATATATGTATATATGTAGAATTTTGTTTTTGTGATCTTACAGGACAAACATTATACCACGGATATGCGGAAAGTGTCCTGTATGACGTCATAAAATACGTCAATTATCCATCTCTTTTTTTAGAGGTTTCCTTTCCCACTTCTCCTCTTATGCTTCTTCTTTAGACGTATTTTTATGACGTCACACGTTACACTTTCCGCTTATCCTCGTACTACTTTCTGAAACAGCATAGAAAATGAAAAAAAAAATATTTTTAAAGCTCGTTTTTGTCAGGTATATAAGTTTAGAAGTGTGGCAAAAGGTATAATTTCCAGGGACAACAAGGATTATCTTTGAAAATATTAAGAATCCTGGCTATCTATCTATTTCAAATAATCTTCTAGTAGGTTTCTTGCAGGGATCTAAAAGGATAAGACAGTCAATGGCCGATAAATTGATGTAAAACCCCAATGATGATACACAGAATCACCCCTTCTGTAGCGTAAAATTAGTGGATGAAATGTTTGAACAACCAACCAATCAAAATTCACTTATGTTCCCAAAGTTATTAAGCCTACAAATAAGAAAACGTTGTTCTAAAACTTCGGGGACTAGTGTAATAGACAGCCCATTGTCCCCACTCTCTTTGGGTTTCTTGGCAGGGCTTAGGTTTTAAACTACTAAAATACTTCCATAAAGACAAAAATGTTTGCCTTTCCAGAGATATTATTCTACAAACAAACTAACTGACATCTTTATACTTTAAATCCCTGGCTAATGTTTAGTTGTGAAGATTAGAAATTACAATATTTGACTTTAACACAATTATAAGAGTGAGGAAATTGGATTGATTTTAGTAAAATAAACCATCTTACATCTCATACTTTTTTTATTCTTTAAAAAATATATTAACATGGAGATTCCTATGACAAATGGTCGTGATGTTTACAACATGAAGTAACGATGATGATTATGTACAAAAGTCAAGATGATTTTTAAAATAATAAGATGAACATAAGAGGAGAATGAAGGAGAGACAGAAAGACCGAGAGAGAGAGAAAGTGAGAGAAAGAGAAAGAAGGAGACAGTTGAAGATATCAGTGAAGCAGGAGACATTGGGCTGTTACACTAGTCCCCAAAGTTTTATAATAGCATTCATTTTTAGTTGGCTTAAAAACTTTGGGGACTGTTATTTAATTTTGATTGGTTGGTTTATTAAGTTTATTTACCAACTTCTAATAGTAATCTACAGAAGGGGTAAATTTGTGTATCATCATTGGGAATGGACATCAATTTATCGGCAATTGCCTTATCCCTTTTGATCACTGGGAACATAAAGATTGCAGTATATAAATAATATGGTAGAGTAATAGAAAAAAATTATGACATTTATGACATCATTAATAGAAAACATTGGCCTATATTTGATGCTCTGATAAACAAAAATCACTTCAACCTCCTCACTTTATTTTACCTCACACAGTCAACTAAAAATGAGAAATAAAATTAGGATAAAATATCAAATTTTCATATATTTTGCCAATATGTAATTTTATTATAGGATAATTTAGAAGCAATTTTGAACCATTTTCCTTCATACAAAAATAATTATACATCAATTAAAAATGATAATTTAAAAACAAATCTAAATAAATAATTTAATAAATAGTTGAAGATAAAAAATTAACTTTTTTTTACCCTATTCACTTTTATTGTCCATTTAGGTGCATCAAGCTAGAATTCATAGTTGCTATCCTCAATTGATATTAAAGAAAGAAAAATTTATGTCCTCTGCATTCTTAGAGAAAACAAAATAGCCTTAAAACATCCCAAAACTTAAACCACACCGAAACATATCTAAAGCTTCCCAAAAAAACGAGAATTAGTTATTAAAATCTTTAGCTTCAGACAACAAAAATGAAATTTACATAGTTGGATAATCATAATAAATTTGTTCTACTTACTTTTTTGATTTATTAAATAACTTTATTTAAGGATTTAGAATGTACATGGATATTATGATAGGGGGAAAAATGTCGTTAATTTAGGTTGCTAAATGAAACTCGTTCATTGGTCATTCGTTCTTCCCGTAAGCACATAAAAATCTGCTGTGAGATCCAAGTAATAATATATCCATTCTTAATTCTTGGTGCCTTTTTAAAAAGGAAAGAATTATTTTTTTATACCCAAAAGGGAATAATATTCATAAAAATAATATATAATAATAAGATTGAATTCATAATAGTACTCCTATATAACATAGATGATAGGAAACTGGTTACACATTTTATACATTAAACAAGGATGACAATATCAATATCAATAAAAGCAAAGAAAATCATTGAATAAATAAACTGAAAAATTGAGTTATTGAGCAGATGTTTAGTTGTCATAACAAAGAAAAGAACGAGAAAGAATATGCAAAACTCGAAGAAACAAAATTTTTGAAAATATTTTTTTCTTTTTTAAAGCATGATCTACAAGCAGACGAACAAAACAATATATAGATTATAGGAATCGTCAATGAAAATTTCATCTGGCAATCAGCCGAGAAAATAACACTTCCTCCATAGCGTTACGGAAAGACTGACAGACAGACAAAGTGAATTTTAAAAATAATTAATTGTTTTTTTTATCTTTTCCTTTGTTTCATTAATAAATATCAAATATTTTGTATAATAAATAGACAAATCAAAATCAAAAACTTTACAATGATTTTCAAGTGATAAAACTGCCGAGACAAAATGTTTTTTTTTCGTTGTCATATTTCTATTTATAATCATAATCATCAAAAATGTACAAAATTTGAATTTACACAGTACAAAAACTGTAAACAATAACCCATAACCTATGATAATATATAATATGTTTGTATATTTTCCATATGGAACATAGAAAATATTTGATTAGGTAACTCATATTATTCAAAGTTATTACATAAAAGTATCTTTTTAGAAAGAAAAAAGTTTTTTTAGGATGAAGAAGTACGTCTTTGATGTAATAGAGTTGTCCCTATAATTTAAAACCTAACCAAATTTCTCCGAAAATAAACAGCATTAAGGTTTTTTTTGCCAAAAATGAGTAATATTTATATTATAGACCTTCAATGGGAGGGGGGGGGGGGCGGGGGAGAGTTAAAAGTGTGTTAACCCACTCAAACTTTGAAACTCGTCATTTACCATCCAGAAAAAAAATTTCAAATACATTGGATTAGCACCTCCCCCCCCCCCCCTTCTCCCTAATCCTAATTTTAACCCCCCTCCCCCCACAAAATAAAAAGCATGGACGTCTCTGAATTATAGGCTTTTTGGATGATTCATTTTCACATTTTTGACTTCTATTAACCAATGGGATTTTCTTAATTTTGTCAATTTCCTTTTCAACTTTATTATAAATGCATTGGTCTGATGTTCTGAAAATCACTAGATCACATAAAATATATTATTGGGTTCATACGATTTAGTTCAATCGTTTACAATAGCTACTCATAATTTGTTATTTTCGTAGCAATGAAATAACTAAAGTAAATATTTATGTTGATTATACATAATTTTTTTGACAAGGAGTATTTAAGGCTTTTTGAGAGGTTATGGTTGTGTGTTTTCAACCCCCTACACAAATAGCAAAAGCTAGGGATTAAGTATGAATTGTTTTATAGTGCGAATACCTATAAAATATAATCTATGCCCTCATATGAAAACAACAATGTCTGATCTTTTCCAGGGATACAAAATATAAAGTTTTTACTAAATAATCACCTTCCTCCATTTTCAGTAAAACATTAATAATAAGGGAAGGTGACTTTTTTTCTATGTCTTACCCCTGCAGGGAGCTCAGCCTAACCCTGAGGGGCTACCCAATATCAAGTACAACCTAACCTGACCTGATTTAAAGCAAAAAACAAACAAAACAAAAACGATCTCACCCCCCCCCTATTTTGAAAATATAGGGGAGGATGGTTAACAGTGATCAACAATATACTTCATGAAAGTGACCTATAATTTTATGAAAACAAGTCCGTCCGTTGGTCCGATGGTTGTCACTAATTCAAAATAGAAAAGTTTTCTCTCAAAAACAACCATGAACTAAAAAACCCTTACTGCAGAAATATTTCATAAGCTGTGACTTGTGTTATATTAACTTGACTACTGAATGTTATGTTTCTTTAAAGTATTACTTTATTATAGTTAAATGTTCTTTTTATCTACACTTCTGTTAGTTTGTTATAGCTGCACTACTTACTTATTTAATCCAGAGAGAGTGGGGACAATGAACAGTAGTCCCCAAATTTTTATAATAACGTTTTCTTATTCGTTGGCTTTCCAACTTTGGGGTATTTTAATGTATTTTGATTGGTTGGTTTATTAAGTTGAGTGTCCAAACGTTTCAACCACAAATGGTACTCTACAGATGGGGTAATTTTGTGTAGTAACAGTGGGGATGTACACCAATTTATCGGCCTTAGATCCCATCCCCCTAATTCCTGAACCTTCACACCACAATTCCCCAATTCCCACTTCAATATAGAAAAAAATTATTTTCTCTCAACCTTATATCCATCTTTATATATGTATATCATATATCAGGGATCTAAAGGGATAAGACAATGGCCGATTAATAAATGTAAATCCTCAATGATGATACACACAATTACCCCTTCTGTAGATTACAATTAGTGGTTGAAACGTTTGGACACTCAACTTAAAAAAACAACCAATGCAAATTCAAGAAAAGTCCCCAAAGTTGTTAAAACAACGAATGAGTAAACGTTATTATAAAACTTGGGGACTAGTGCAATAAACAATAACACAATAAACATGTCCCCTACCTCCCTGCACCATATATCTAGTTTTATTCATTATTTATTTATCTTTCTTTTCACCTAAGAAATTGATATAGAATATTTTATTTCTAAAGGCGAAGATTTTCTACATTTAGAATAGGTCAGTAAAGAAAAGATCTTATCCCTAATTCAGGCATGTATTTCAAGATGATTCATGTAAAAATTAAGCATAATTTAACTCGAAAAATTAACAGAACTCCATTTAAAACATTTAAACTTTTTTCTCGTATTCATTTGAATCCGGTGGATAGGAACCGGTTCTCATGAATACGAAAAAACTATGTCTAGCATCGTAATATATCCAGCTTTCTACGAATATAGAAATGTACAATCATAAGATTAAAACTAGTTTTTTTAGCCGGTGGCTTCGTCACCTCGGGGCTAAAAAAACTAGTTTTAATCTCATAATTGTACATTCTATATCCGCGGAAAGCCGTTTATAATACTATGCGAGAAATAACTATTCTCGTATTCATTTGAATCCGGTGGATAGGAACCGGTTCTCATCCATACGAAAAAACTATTTCTAGCATCTTATTATATCCAGCTTTCTGCGAATATAAAAATGTACAATCATAAGATTAAAACCAGTTTTTTTAGCCCGTGCCTTCGGCCCCTCGGGGCTAAAAAACTGGCTTCAATCTTATGATTGTACATTCTATATCCGCGGAAAGCCGTTTATAATACGATGACAGAAATAACTATTAATATTTTAAATCACTTCTCAAAATGATATTATAATTATCCTAGTGCCTTGAATATTACCTGAGAAGATTAGGCAAATTTCTAAACTAAAAGAATGCACAATTCCGGTTTTTTACACATCCATATACTTCTAGCTAAACTATTTGTTAAATAGATCATCTAAACTTTGTTTATACATTGCATTGCTTAACTTTTATAAAGATTACTTTTATGTGTTTTTATTTAAAAATAAAAATATATATTCATAGAAATTAATTTTATCTTTTATCTATTTTATCCTACATTTATCCTACTATTCTAAATATATATTTGAGGGCATGTCAATATACTTTATCAATATACTAGCGGATACGCCCCTAGAGGCATCTCTCTTTCTAAAATCGAGGACGTAAAAAAATTTCGTTTTTTTGTGATTTCTCTTGGGAGGGTGGTGGTACCCTCCCCCAAAATAGTTATAAACCTTCCCGGGACTTATGAGAACCTACCCTGTTAAGGAGAACCCAAAAGGTTCAGCGGTTAGCGAGATCCTTCTGTATAGACACAAAGACAAACAAACAGACAAACATCCTGTTACTTTAGTATAAGGATTCCTTTTCAGCTGTATAGTAAGAAACCCAGGGAGGGAGTAGACATTGGGCTGTTCATTGCACTAGTCCCAAAATGCTTTTAACATTTTCGTATTCGTTGGCTTGACAATCTTGGGGACTTTTATTGAGTTTTGATTGGTTGGTTCGTTTAGTTGAGTATCTATACAATTCAACCACAGATCTACAGAAGGGATAAATTTGTGTATCATCATTGTGGATGTTCATCAATTTATCGGCCATTGTCTTATCCCTTTAGATCCCTGTAAAAAAATCCTTTATATTTATAATGTGCAAAATATAGAGGATGTTTGATGGAATTAGGAAAGATTAATAATAATACAAGGATGGTAACATCAAAAACAAGTTTTATAATACCGTTTTCGTTGGTCTTGGGGACTTTTATAGATTTTATAAATTGGTTGGTACATTAAGTAAATGTTCAAACGTTTTAACCACTAATTGTAATATATAGAAAGGTTTATTTTGTATTGGGGATGTGTATCAATTCATCGGCCATTGTCTTATTCCTTTATATCCTTGGTAAAATAGCTACTATTATAAAAAAGGAATCTTCCCCATTTTTTTTGCAAATCTTTATATTTTAATTCAAAGGTAGAGTAACTATTCTTATTCTTGTTTTAAGACCGTTGCTTGACGGGTATACAAAATTATAGAGTAGAATTACACCAATAAAAAAGGTCGATGTTTGGAAAGAGAAAATCCTTCTAGTTCTAAATTAGTTTCCCCAATTTGAGGAATATCTATCTATCTACCAATCTATCTATAAAAAAAATCCATTTAGTCGGAATAAAGTTTTGATAATTTGTAGAAGTTGATATCTTTGCATCTTAGATCACTATGGGCTGAAATATGACAATACATATTTATTTTCTGTTTTCCTTTTGGGATAGGTATTCATTCCATTTCTAGCATTTATTAATTTTGCGTAATTTTTTCTGTCAGTGAAAAGTGAATAAAATAAACAAAAATATTATTTGACATGTTTTAAAATATGAAAATCGTATGATTTTTGAGTGGTGGAAAATATAGGGATGAAATATCAGATAACATATTAGATTTTGTCCCTTCTTTTTAAATAGTTTTCTCATCTATACCATAGTGCAAAACAATCAAAAGTTGTGCAATTATAGATTTGATAAGTTTGAAAATTAGAACTCTATATATAGTATAATTTTATTGACTTCGCCCCAAGCCTCATTCATTTTCATTTTATTCATGTGAGGTTTGTGTATCTTTTACACATATACCCAGTCCAAATGACTTAGCCTTTTCCTGGGTATACCTCTAAAAACTAACAATATGAAGATTAATTTAACACATTTCATGATTCAAATAGCCATTTGGCTATTTTGTTTTTGGAAAACAACAGTTTGATCTCAAAGATCTTATTTTAAGATAAATTTTAACACCCTTTTTTAAATAAATCATTTTTAAAACAATTTGAAAAATGAATAACTTCATATTAATGTATAAGTATTAAACTAAGTTTGGTAGAATAATTTCAGGCTAATTTCTTTTAAAACTTGGGATTGAGATAAGTTTATGAAGAAAAATATTTGTTTTTTAAAAATGTCTGTTTAAATGTCCTTCCGTCTGTCTCTCTTTTCATTCAACTGTCCGTTCAAAAGTCCTTGAATCCCTTGAGATGTCAGTAACCACAGAACCAAATAATTTGTGCTTTTCAAGGAATTTACCTACTGATCATGTGATAATTTTGTTACTTTCCTAGGGGATAGGACACTCACCTCAAGAAAAAAAAACACAACAATGATTAAATATTTTTTTTTATTTTGGTTGAAAATTAGAAGCAGCTTATGTACCTTAATGAAAAATGACGTCATACAATACAAATGACCAATGATAGGCCAGTATACATTTCACCATTGGTCATTTGTTTTGAACGACGTCATTTTTATTAGGCATTATAAGCTGCTTCGTTAAACTAAAATCTTTGTTAGACTTATTAAATCTTTTTTGTGAATACATTTTTCTATTTCAACTTTGTATGGTAGTTAGTATTCTGCATAGTGAAGTTAATTTAATCTTGTGCTGTACCCCTCCCCCCTCCCCTCCACATTTATCTATTCTATTCCGGGGGGTATAGTGAGCTCCCCCCTCCTCCCAAGTATTTTTATCCGCCGGGGACACATTCAATTTAACTTGTGCACAACTTTAGACTATTACAAGCATTGGTGGGTGCGCCCATACCCTCAATTCAATATACTCAGAAATAGTTATAGAAATAAAAATACTCTTCCAGGATGGCTTCCAAATCAATTAATATCCACTGGAATAGAACCGGTTCATAGCCAAATTAAAAAAAATATTTTGAGCATTGTATTACAGACAATTTCCTATAAAATAATAATCATAAATTAAGTGTTATAATTTTTCATTTATATATCTGCAGAAAGCTGTCTATAATACGATGCGCTAAATAACTAATCGTCTTTGATTTTTCCCACATTAGTAATATATGTAAATCATTTTCAAAAAGACTTATGCAATGCAGTGTTTAGTACCCTAATGAATACCCAGATTAATTGGATCATGGTTGTAAGATTGTAGATTTTTTTATCTATAAAGTTTCTTTAATCGTTAATCTGTTCTGTAAATGAGTTCTTCCGTTCGACAATCTCTCAATAAAAATTAAATATAATTTATTACTTTGTCAATGTTAATTTATGTAACCATTCTTACACAATCTTCCTATAAGATGATGTACTATTCTAACTTAATGATAAGACGTGTAAAAATATTTCAAAATTATTTTTCCTATTTTTAAATTAATTTTAGAGATGATTGATTTATAATTTAGAATATTCATGAATGCTAAAGCGAAACTCCTTATAGAAAAAAAACATATTGAATCTTTGTCAACCAATTTTGCTGTTATAATGTAAAATTAAGTATGTGTTCTTTATGCCAAACATTACCACTTTTATTCATGACCTTTGACTGATAAAAACCATTGAAATTGTATGTTTATTATTTTCATAAAAATCTCGATAAAGCACCAAGTCAAAAGCCTTTCTTAAATCCAAAAAATGTATAAGCATACCCATGTTTATATGTAAATGATATAAAATTTGCAACAAGCAAGTCTGGAAAATCCTTTGTATAAAATTCTATTCATCCCGTATTTCTATTTTATCCCCTTATCTCAAGAAACTTCTGATCATAGACAAAGTAATGGCTTAGATTTAATTCTATCCTTTTCTTTAAAACTAAAAAGGTACAATTGGGGTCTAATAAACATGAATTTCTTCATAAATATGCAAAAAAATAATTTCGTTATAACCGAGTTATTAGTTACAGCTGGAATGCAAGACATTCTTTAAATGATTAAATTTCTGATACAAAACTATACTTTTCTGTGTTATAGGCAAAATTTTCTGGAAACTATGGTAAAATTGATTTTTGTTGAAAAAATAATTAAATAAATATAGATGCATAATCCAGACAACTACTTGGCTCTGTCATGGGGGCCTTTTTCGTCTGCTAGCAAATTATTATCTGCCTATTTGTAGCGGCTTGTCTGTGTTAATATTTACGGTGCTTTTGACTGGTAAATAACCAATTAGTAGTTGGCACAGGGTCCACGGTGTGGTGACATACAGTTATTTAAACACTGCCCCCTCTATTGTTTAATCTAATGTTCAAAACTATAAATTTGTAAATTTATTTTGTACGTTATGTATGCTTTAAGTGGGTCTATGTAGAATGAATCCTGTTCAATTTCTGATACAAATGTATACTTTATCAATGTCCTAACTGAGCCTAGAGTAAATGGTTGGGTATTAACTTTAAATCTTTTAATTTGAATATACATGAGTGCGAGAGAACAAATTGTTACAAACTTTTCATTTCAACACGCAACCAATAGAATTTCAACACACAATTTACACAGGATTTTAAGATTTTAAAAATCCTCCATTATTTGATAAGAATCTGATTTTATTCCTAGGGAAAAAAAGAACATTAATGCAATTTTAACAAGAATAAAAATTGACCAAAGAAGTTGGAATATTAAAATAAAACAATACAGGGGGAAAGGGTTAAATAACTGTATGTCCCTACCCCCATGGACCCTGTGCCGACTTTAAATTGGGTCTTTAACATATCCAAGTCGCTACACTAGAGCAGAAAATAATTTGCAACCAGACAGGTCTCAAACACAGGATCCATTATTTGGATTATAAAAGTATACTTTTACATTTATTGTTGGTATGTATCAAAAAAGGTCACGTCTCATTCCAGCGATAATCATAATAGAATTAGGTAGGTTATAGGTAAAAATATGTTTTAAAGATTATATAGGTTTGTAACCCGCTAAGATCTCGTGAATGGCCGATTATTTACATATTACAGGGTTTCTTGTAAAGATATTTAGGATATTTGGCAAGGGGTAATTTAACCTCCCTAAAAGACAAAACTAAAAAAACATATAGGTTCTTTAACTTAAACCAATTTTATGACCATGTAACCCATAGTTGTGTGAATATCAGAAATAAGAAATGTTGAATGAAAAATTGAGGAATAAGTTTTCATGCTAATAAAAAGATCTTTCTATATAATTAGCTATTTCTTTTTTATCGATTAATTTGTTTTAAATAATGTCGATCTATCAAATGATCTATCAATTTATTTATTTTTTTTTCATCTACCTACCATTTTTCTGTATAATATGATCCAAATCGTTCATTTTTCCCTTTTCTCTATAAAAAGACCAACAAAAAGATTTTAATTAAAAGTTTGCATTTTTCTAAATTTGCCAAAAAAAACAAGAAATTAGAGTCATTTAACATTACTAACTGACGGACTAACTGACAATTTATATTTATATAGTAGTTTTTGTTTATCTCACAATAAGATATTATAGATAGAATCAAAATGGTTACAAATAGAATAAACCTATATTTTATTATTGATAGATAATATGATAAAAATCTGTAAAATTATATATAGGGATTACACAATATTAGTATATGTAAAATATTGAGAAACATAATAAGGGAAGACACATCCCCCCTCCCCCACCCCTATCTACGTTTTAAAAAAGATTCATAAAAAGCGCAGCAATAACAAGCTAACGTAAGATAAAATTCGCAAAAAATAACATATGTTATACATATGTAGAAAAATGGAGTTTTATGTAGTCATTTAATCCTTTGTAAACCTTTTAAACCCAACCCCTTCAAATAAAGCCTTTATGCGCCCTTATTTGGGGGATTAGATGCTCCTAATCCTATCTTTCATAGTTTTTATCCCATCACCTCCCACCCTCCACCCCCCTATCCTTGGTTATCTGTAAGTAATTCTATCTATTGTATGACACGGATATTTATTATAGAAAAATAAGTCCAACGTTAATCTAGGTACGTTAGAATTGGTCTATCGATTTCAAAGTTGGCATAATGATTTCAGAAACAGTACAATTTTGATAGCGTAGCAACTCTATAATTATCCTTGCATGATCAGGCCCAATAATTTAAGCGAAGCTTTACTATATTCAAGTCTTAAAAAGTAAGTATGTCCAAATTAAGAATTCTGCATTTTAGTAATTTTATGACAATTCTAGCGGGCGTTTTGTATTTTTGATTACCATATTACATGTTCCTAAGCTCTGTATGTGTGTGTGTGTGTGTGTGTGTATGTGTGTGTGTGAGTAATTCTAGAAAACCATGGGAGAATTTTATCTTTCAATGATATCAAACATTTTATTGATTTTTGGATACAATTTTTATTACATTTGCAATTAATTTTCTTTTGTGTGAAATACAACATTATTTGTATTTTCTGTTTTATAATTAACTTGATCTGTATTACAAAGTAGAACGATGTCTGACTGTCTGTCTGAAGCTTTCGTTTACCGCTGAACCGATTGGGCTCTGAGTCTGCAGGGATTATGGCTACCTAATGGGTTTAAGCTATTTTCTAGGGTGATTAAACACCTCAACCCCTAAAACAAATAAGTTAAAGTGGAAACTCCACCACAGCTTGTCTTAGTTTGTCTGTGTGTGTGTTTGCACCGAAAGATTCAGATTTTCTTTACAGTTAAGCTTCTAATTGGCCCGGGAAATATTTATGTTGGGGGCAAAGTGGTACCCTCCAAAATAAAATCTCCCTTAGGAAAAAAAATTACATCCCCCCCCCCCCCCTAGATATACCACACTTTTCTGGGATCTTGCCAGAATAAGTATCAACTGTGGGGAATACCAAAGGATGACTCCATGCAAAATTTGAGCCTGATCCGGCCAAAACCGGCCGTGATTTTTATAAAAACAGGTTTTTTTCCGGTTTTTAGGGGGTATCTGTAAATCGATTCAGCTGGAGCAAAACCGGTTGGAGGTACAAAAAATTTTACTTAACATGAAATTTAGCCAATGTAATTGCCTACAAAAATGTACTTCATCATCAACTTGATTGGACAACTCTTTCCCCTCCTAAATGTCCATTAAAATCTCGGAAACGGCAAAAATCGCCAAAAATCACGACTTCGGCGGCGAATAACGGCTAAACGGTCAGCCGGAGGCGAATCAAACATAAGTAAAGAAATGTCCGCCTTAAAAAGTTGTTCAACATCAAAGAGATGCTTGAAGTCTCTAAAACGACTCCTTCTCCTCCTTTAAGGGGAAAAACTGAAAAAACGTGATTTTCAAAAGTATGCCCACTTCGTGGGTGTGGGGAGCACTGAATCCGTCACCCCAGGGTCACCAAATATAAAGTCTAGGCGGCCCACAATGCTGAATTTTGACCAAGTGAAAGTCTTGTGTCATTATCTCTTATGAGAAAAAAGTTATTAATTAATTAAAATTTCAAATTGTGATTTTTTGTTGGATTTCTTTGATGAAATGACAGGCCGGTCAATTTTTAGGCCATTTTATGTGGTTTTTGGCCTGTCACGCCCAAACGGTTTGAGATAATCTCACAAGACCTTTTGCCCAACCTAAGTCTGGTTATTTGTGAGGTCTAGGGAAAAAAATCAGACTTACGGTAAAGATTATAATAATAATCTTTACACAGAAGAATGGCACAAGGTGAGGGTTTGAGGGGGCAAAATGAGCCAACCAGCGATTTTTGACGGCGGGCAGCGACGTCGGGCTTCATCCAATCTGGGATTTTTTCTTTCTTAGACCTCACAAATAACCAGACTTAGGTTGGGCAAAAGGTCCCATGAGATTATCTCAAACCGTTTGGGCGTGATAGGCCAAAAACCGCAAAAAATGGCCTAAAAATTGACCGGCCTGTCAATTTATCAAAGAAATCCATCAAAAAATCACAATTTGAAATTTTAATTAATTAATAACTTTTTTCTCATAAGAGATAATGACACAAGACTTTCACTTGGTGAAAATTCAGCATTGTGAGCCGCCTAGACTTTATATTTGGTGACCTTCGGCGGCGAATAACGGCTAAACGGTCAGCCAGAGGCGAATCAAACATAAGTAAAGAAATGTCCGCCTTAAAAAGTTGTTCAACATCAAAGAGATGCTTGAAGTCTCTAAAACGACTCCTTCTCCTCCTTTAAGGGGAAAAACTGAAAAAACGTGATTTTCAAAAGTATGCCCACTTCGTGGGTGTGGGGAGCACTGAACCCGTCACCCCAGGGTCACCAAATATAAAGTGTAGGCGGCCCACAATGCTGAATTTTGACCAAGTGAAAGTCTTGTGTCATTATCTCTTATGAGAAAAAAGTTATTAATTAATTAAAATTTCAAATTGTGATTTTTTGTTGGATTTCTTTGATGAAATAACAGGCCGGTCAATTTTTAGGCCATTTTATGCGGTTTTTGGCCTGTCACGCCCAAACGGTTTGAGATAATCTCACGGGACCTTTTGCCCAACCTAAGTCTGGTTATTTGTGAGGTCTAGAGAAAAAAAATCAGACTTATGGTAAAGATTATAATAATAATCTTTACACAGAAAAATGGCACAAGGTGAGGGTTTGAGGGGGCAAAATGAGCCAACCAGCGATTTTTGACGGCGGGCAGCGACGTCGGGCTTCATCCAATCCGGGATTTTTTCTTTCTTAGACCTCACAAATAACCAGACTTAGGTTGGGCAAAAGGTCCCGTGAGATTATCTCAAACCGTTTGGGCGTGATAGGCCAAAAACCGCAAAAAATGGCCTAAAAATTGACCGGCCTGTCATTTTATCAAAGAAATCCATCAAAAAATCACAATTTGAAATTTTAATTAATTAATAACTTTTTTCTCATAAGAGATAATGACACAAGACTTTCACTTGGTGAAAATCCAGCATTGTGAGCCGCCTAGACTTTATATTTGGTGACCCTGGGGTGACGGGTTCAGTGCTCCCCACACCCACGAAGTGGGCATACTTTTGAAAATCACGTTTTTTTCAGTTTTTCACCGTAAAGGAGGGGAAGGAGTCGTTTTAGGGACTTCAAGCATCTCTTTGATGTTAAACAACTTTTTGAGGCGGACATTTCTTTACTTATGTTTGATTCGCCTCCGGCTGACCGTTTAGCCGTTATTCGCCGCCGAAGGCGTGATTTTTGGCGATTTTTGCCGTTTCCGAGATTTTAATGGACATTTAGGAGGGGAAAGAGTTGTCCAATCAAGTTGATGATGGAGTACATTTTTGTAGGCAATTACATTGGCTAAATTTCATGTGAAGTAAAATTTTTTGTACCTCCAACCGGTTTTGCTCCAGCTGAATCGATTTACAGATACCCCCTAAAAACCGGAAAAAACCGGTTTTTTATAAAAATCACGGCCGGTTTTGGCCGGATCAGGCTCAAATTTTGCATGGAGTCATCCTTTGGTATTCCCCACAGTTGATACTTGATCTGGCAAGATCCCAGAAAAGTGTGGTATATCTACCCCCCCCCCCCTCCAACCCTCGCAAACAAAACGCTAATTTTACTTCATTCAAAAATGTGCAACTTTATTAGTAGCGAAGCTACTCTATAATTCACTTTGTCCGTCCGTCAGTCAGTCCGTCAGTCAGTCCGTCCGTCAGTCAGTCAGTCCGTAACGCTATGGGGGAAATGGGATTTACTCAACTCCTATAAAAGATAGAATGCTGAAATTTTTTGACAACATTCCCATCATGAAGGAGCACAATTGACTATAAAACATCATTGGCGTTCTGACCGATTTTTAGCAGGTTTTAGGCTATTTTTATATTTTTCACATTTTTCTCCATATCTTCAGTGTTTATGGTCCGATTTTCAAAATTTTTTCAGTTACAGATATCAAAATTAAATTTCCCATCGTTTAAAGGAACAACCATAAAGGCCAGACTGCCTTTTTAGCAGGTTTTAGGCTATTTTTATTTTTTTCACATTTTTCTCCATATCTTCAGTGTTTATGGTCCGATTTTCAAAATTTTTTCAGTTATAGATAACAAAATTAAATTTCCCGTCTTTTAAAGAAAACAATCATGACGGCCAGACTGCCTTTTTAGCAGGTTTTAGGCTGTTTTTTATATATTTAACATTTTTCTCCATATCTTCAGTGTTTATAGTCCGATTTTCAAAATTTTTCAGTTAAAGATATCAAAATTAAATTTCCCGTCTTTTAAACAAAATAACCATGACGGCCAGACTGCCTTCTTGGCAGGTTTTAGGCTATTTTTATATATTTAACACTTTTTTCCATATCTTCAGTGTATATGGTCCGATTTTCCAAATTCTTAAGTTAAGGATTTAAAAACTAAATTTTTTGTCGTTTTATTAAAACTACCATGACGGCCAGACTGCGGTTTATCAGGTTTTTGGCTATTTTTATATGTTTTACTTATTTCCCCATATCTTTGTTTATTTTGATGCAATTTTCAAACTTTTATGGGATATCAGTATCATAATAATTTTTACTATTGTTATGAGCATCTTTAATATAATTTACTTTGACCATCGTCATCATGCAAAATAAAACAAGGTTTCATGTTTATTTTATCCAATAAATCTATTCTTGATTTTAGTAAAAACCTTTTAAATCTACCTGTACGTATTCCCATCAACGATTTTTTGTGCTTCGCTACTTATGGATGTTGTCATCCTTGTTTTTAAATAAATTTTCTTAAATTTCTATAAAACAGGTAGGTAATGGCGATTTTAATCAAATAATGCTGACTAAATTTTTAAATAAGAGAGAGAATAGTTATTTCTCGTATCGTATTATAAACGGCTTTCCGCGGATATATGGGTCACCTCCGGGTTCCAGGGACAAATGTAATCCTTTATCACAGAACTACAATCTCTCACCAATGTCTCCTTTCCAGATCAGTGACGCATTAATCTCTGTTCGGCGAGTATATCTAACCTTAGAATGGTGGTATTATATTACACCGATCCTAAATCCAAGTTCACTTAAGAGATAATCTTTTGCTTAGAAGCCCTAATCCGAAAATGGTATCAAAATATTACTGATAACTTTATATTGCTATTTAATCTGAGAATTTTTTATTCCTAGGTATCTGACTTTGACAACACTTTTAAACTGGAAGTATCTGTTGTGGTTACTAGAGTCATGCGAACATGACTACAACATTCCGTTCTGCTGCCTGTATCCCCGTGAGGCGTGAAGTTCCTTGTTAGGTACCTTTGTCAGGTAAGAAAATCACTAGGCTAGCTCCGAACCGATCTTCCAGAGTATTAGCAAAATAAAACTACCTTTAAGACGTGGACTTATTCAGAGTTCTAATTCGAAAATGTTAAATTGTCCGAATAGATAACGATCTCCAACTTTTTTGGACTTCAGAAGCTTGAGGGAAGATCCGGTTTGTTAGTATCGGCCGTCAGATAATGAGCTATCATCAACCGTAGTGGCGGGGCCACCACCGTGCTTTCCCTTTGTTATTCCTATTTAGCCCCGTAGTGACTTGCAATTTAATGGTGCGGGGCACCAAGCTATAGGAGTTCTCTTCAGAACAAAAACTTGGAGATAACTATCCGTTCGGATGCCTAAGCTTTTAGGCCCTAGGAAGGCCTTATCCTTAAATTTATCTCAATTGACCAACATCAAATGATATTCTACAATTTATTTAACAAAGTATTTATGAATTTATCTAACAAAACTTTTTATTTTTTAGGTGTGTTTTAAATGAAAATCCTAAGTATGAGCCGCCAAGACCCTCAAGAAAATTCCAAAAGCAAGAGAAGGGAGTCTTCCCTTAAATTTTAGAATCTTTTAAAGAGTATGTGTAATATAGTAATTCCGTATCACGACTGACTGTTTCTCTTTTCCAGGTTTACTTTTATAGGCCCTGAAGCCTTAGGAAAAAGAGAGACAAAAAGGATGACTTTTATTTTTGTGTTGATTTTTATGTTTTAGGGAAATTGGCGACCTGATTATTAAGATTTTGCATTTAAAAGTGTGTGCATATCTCAACTAAATTACAATAAGCATTTCATAAATTAGTAAGATCACATTTTATTTTATTTTACATCAAGAATACATTAAACTATTGGTTTCAAATTAGTTTTTCTAATAATGTTTTTTCAATGTCATCTTTATTTTTACAAATTTTCATTCTTTTAATTTAGCTTGTTTATCTCGAAACCTCTAATTTTATGATTCTTGTGTTGTTTTACTAATGTTAATTTATATTGACAATTTTTGCTAATAATTTTTTAGCTGTACTATGACCATTCTATTAAAAGGGGTATTGTCTCTCACTTTACCTTTTAGGGTCTTCGTTTTATAGATCTTATTTCCCCATTTTAATAAATAGGTCTTTATACGTGCTTTTTTACTTAAATATTACATTAAATTGTTTTAAATTTGTCTAATTTTGATAATATTTTATAGTCTTTTATTTTCATTAGAATAAATACATAATTTAAGGTATGGGTTGGATTTTTCCCCAGCAAAGCTACTCTACAAGTTATTCATAGAATCGGTTTAGGGGAAAAGGACGAACCATGTACCCCCCTCAAAAAGAAAAGCTCGATTATAACACGTTTCAAGAGGCTAAGGATGACCCGTGTTTCATACAGCCTTGGTTTTTGAGGTGTTTTAAATCATAGGACATCTTTCGTTTATTATTTTAATGATTTTTTTGTGTTTTTTGTACAAAGAAAAATTACTAAATACTATATTTACGATATTGTTAATGTTTTTATTTCATAAATATAAAGAGACCAAAAATACTTATACCGATGGCTAAATGTCGTCTTATCTCACATATTTCGCGAATGCCGCGTACACTCCAGAGTACGCCATATTGAATAACCATGCCGGTTTTAGTTTACTTTAAGGTGGCGGCACGCTGAAATTTTTTATTTTGTAAAAAGGGAAAAATACAGTGAAAATTCACCTTTAATAGGTTAAAAATATGAAAAAAGCATGTGTAAATGCATAAATAAAGGCTAGGTGATAATTTCAATATTTTTTCCCTTCGAATTAGCCTTCGGTGATAAGTTTTTTGTCTTGTCGAATGAGGAATCAATTCTTCATGTTGATATTATTAAAAGTGATTCTTATTTTTCAGAATTTTCGATTATTTTCCGCGACCTCATTTCCTTGATTTGTGCGAACTTATTTTTGTCAGGCATTATGTTAAACGAAGTTGCCATGGGGAGGTTATACTCGGTCCTGGCCGAGTATAATCTCACCATGCAACAGTTTAATGCCCTAAACATCTATACCGGCGGTAAGCTGGTAGAGATGTTAGGGCAGCCAGGCAGGGATAAGGAGGAGGACCGGTTGTTTCTGCAGGTAAATATACCTTTTTTATTGTTCCGGCACTGATCCTTAATCCTGTTCTTTCTATAGATAATGTTTTATCAAATGAATATTTCAATCACAATAATGTATTCCCTTAATATTAATAATTTTGTATTTATTAGAATCAGCTTCTGTTTTTGTTTTAGCTTTCTTCTTTTATTTGCTGATTTTAATAAACATAAAATGTTATTACATTAATTACAATATTACTTTAATTACAATATTTTCGGTCATTATCGCTTAGTTTCAACGTAAATCATTTATATCAGTTTTCTTAAAAATTCTCTATTCCTTAATTTAGAATTGTATAATATTTAGTCTCCCTATGGCGGTAGATAAATATCTTTTTCGGACTAAATTTTATACGTATTTTTTAAAGAAACTTTTTTCATTTTCATAGTCATATAAAATTTCAAACATCCCTGTATTACGCTTATCGCATAACAGTTGTTTTGTGTTTGAATTTTATATTTTATTTATTTTATTCTGTTTTAATTATTCTTTTTTGATAAGTAAATGATTTTCCTTTTTTCAGAATACGTTGTATCAGTTAGAGAAGGCCGGGCTTGACATGATCAGCCCTGCTGATCCCGTGTCCGGAGACGTGTTGATTGCCACCCTGACTCTTATCTCCCTGCTGATCGTCCTCCTTTCTGCGAAATTCCGTAAGTGCATAGTTCGTTTTATTCGATTTTGACCGATTTTTTAATATATTTTAACTTTACTACTTTATTTGCTGAAAGTAAAATACTCAAACAATTTTAGCCTCTTTTATTTGTGTATTTTTCAATCAGCTTACCATATTTTAAATTATTGGTCAAGGGAACCGTCTGATCAATGTCACCCTTTTCCACTTATATTATTTACATAAGAGCAGCTAGCAGTGACAGAAAGGTATTATTGATCAGATATTTCCCCGAATATATTATATATATTATCGTATTTTATTATTTTAGACAACTTAATTATAGAGTAGTTTTTTCCCTTTTTTAACTTTAGGTTTTTTGTGGTTTTTTAGCCAGCATTAGCTTTTTCGTGTTACCTTAATTTTTAAAATTTTATAAATTTTCCATTTTAAAAGTAGGAAATTTTGCTTTGGATTATTGAGTAAGAATAAATTTTGTTTTGGTTTTTGATTAAAAATAAATTTTGCTTGGGGTTTTTTGGGTAAAAATTTGTTTTGGGTTTTTTGAGTAAGAATAAAATCCTTTTTTGCGTTTTTTGTTTCTAGTGGTAGATTTTCATTACATTTAATTTTGTAGTCGTTTGACGGTCCTTTTTGTTGGAATCTTCCTGGTCTCGTGTATTTTTGTCTTGTGGTAGTCGGGATTATTGTGGAACATATTGAGTTTTTTGTCTATCATTTGTTGTGTAGCCAAGTCCAGTTGGTGTCTGCTGAGGTTTTTTATAATTCTTATTGTTCTGCATACAGTTTTTCGGTTTCCTGGTAGAAAGGACATAGGCCCAATTTCTATGTCGTACACAGGGATTTTTAGAAACCAATTTATGATGAAACGCCCGTCCCGTCTGGCTTCATTTGCCAAGAAGGTCCATTTATGTTCCCCAAATACATTATATTGTTGTCTTAGTATTAGGGCAACTTCTGACATTTTTCTGCAATCTTTGTAGCTTCCTAACCAGTTATGTGTACACAAAATATTGTCTCGGTTAAAGTCTAGATAGGGGATCTCGGTTGTTTTAAGATATTTTATTTGTTCTTGGTATTTTTTATCCCATAGTTGGAAAGGATCTTCAACTTCCGCGGCTGTTACAGGTAGTTGGCTAACGCTGTCCATAGGGGTTGGTTGGTCCATTGTACACGCCATGCTTGGTTGGTTTATCTGTTGAGTTGGTTGAGGGGCATTGGCTATGTCCTTGTCTATTTCAGCAAAGAGGTCCTCTAACATGTCGCTATAGTCAGGGAGATCCTGAAAGGTAAGGTTTAATTCCGTTTCTATGGTTTCTTCCAGGCTTGGTGATGATGGTTCTAGCGTATTTGCAGAATTTGCCGGGGCATCTTTGCAGTCAATGCCAAGGACGCTTTTGACTATGGTTTTTCGATAGTAGTTTAGGTCTTGACCGCCAAAGTTGAGTGGTTCTCCCCTGATCAAGGCAACCGCCGTTTTACAGACGTAAAGGCCACATTCATTTAGATTTGTTTGTTGTGGCGCATCGTTGACGATACTAACGGTTACAGGCGTGTTTAGAATTCTTTCTTCTACAAAAATGTTGTGTAATTTTTGCAGACTTTCAACAATACTTTTTCTATGATCTGCTAAATCCCATTGAAGGAGCGAGTCATAGTATGCTATTTGATTGCTTGTTTTATAAACTACGACGAGAGCCCAGTGGTTTCCCCTTAGGTGAAGGGGAATTAGGACTACTTCTCTATTTAACATGGTATTTAGTTGTCCGTCATATATTTGGTTTAGTTCCTCTCGGCTGTTACTTTTTAGAAATTCACCAAAGTAGGTATGTAGAATAGAGACATTTTCAAGATGACCAAGTTCTTCCAATAGAAAAGCAAATATTACTTCCCCTCCCATCCATTGATTAGGACACATAGTTAACATTTCAGCTGGGGTAATTGGACGTTTGTATTTTGGGGTATAAACGGTCAAATTCCTCTCAACCAATTGCATTAGTTCTCCAGATGGGAAATCTATATGTTCAGCTGATAACATCAGCTTCCTTAAGGCTTCGGTTAGGACAGATTGGTATTGTCCCTCGGGATAGGTTTCAGATTGTCCAACATGATTATTTACCCCCTCAATTGGAGCTGTCGTTCCTGAAAAGTTATCAGCCATTGTCAATCCTCTCAATTGTCCACCTGAGCGTGGCTGGGATAGGCGGGAATGCCCTGACAAATACAGGTGGTAGAACCACCCTGAGCGGTGACGCTGTATTTGCGGGACTTTGCAGCCGCAGCTAATAACTTCTCGTCTTTAGGAAATGCACACTCTGATTGTTCATTCTAAAAATATTTAAAAATTCATTAAAGATTCTGTATCCTTTCCTTTATCCCGGATTAATGTAGCCTTTTTTGATTAAGAGCAGGAAAATTATTAATTAGTGATTGGAGTGTATCAAAACTGTTTAAAAATTTAGTTAAAAATGGAGAAATAAGCATTGGTTTTGGAGGTATCAGGTGGTAATTTATCACGTATGACTTAGTAAAATTATTTCGTAATGGAAAAACTGTGGTTTACCTTAAAAATTGTTCTTTTACAAAACTATTTCTATTCGAATTATTATCAATAAAAGCCAAGCATAATTCCAGATAGATGTGTCCAGCCTCAAGTCTTAATTGTAACTGATTTAATTTGATTTTGAATTATTCTTTACATTTTTTAGAACAATATGGAGGTTTTTTATATGTTTTTATAATTAAGCAAAATTTGACTTTGTGACATAATAATGTTAAAATTTGTGTGCCGTAGTTTTTGTAAAGTAGTCATTTGCGTTTTAAATGTCTAGTTATTGTTTTTTTGGTCTTTTTTAGAATTTTAATGGTTTTTTGGTTACCCTGGTAATTTCTGGTACTGCGTGGATGTTGTACAATTTTCCTAGTTTGTCGGTCTAAAAATATATATATATAGGTACCTAAAAACAAAATTAGCAGTAAGGTAATTGGATGTATATTTTTTCCTAAATAAATTTGGATCTTTTAATGATATTAATTTAGTTTTTTGATAATTTTATTTATTTTTGTTAGGAAATTTTTGTGCACACTGGTGGCCGACCTTTCAAACGGCTGGCCCTTGGAGGTTAACGAGCTCATATTCTGTATGCCTAATTTCTTGTTCTTTGCAACAACAACATTTTGCCAAATTTTTTGCGTCATTTTTTGTGCAAGGGAACCATCTGAATTCTCCTTCGTTACTAATGAAATAATTACTAAAGCATGTAACAATGACTATGAGCACGTTAAAACCTCCAAAGGAAATCCAAACGAAAATTGTCCACCAGTGTTGCATTATAAAATCGTAAATTACTCCTAAAATATCATTGAAAGATCCGGTTTTTCCAAAATGTTTGTTAATAATGTCCGGCGTCATAAGAAAGCTGGCGATAGGATTTCCTTCGTGTTGGTAAATTTCACAAGTAGTGTTACAGGCATAAGTTAGGTCCTCTATTAATTCTGTGTGTGCCTCTGCTGAGAATGTAAAAGTATAATCGCAGCTTTTCACTGTGTCCTTTATGCATTTGTTGTCCTCTACTCTTATATGTCTTCCTAAGCAATATACAGAGTGATGATGGATTAGTGTTTTGTCACAAAGGAGCTCTGGGGGAAAGGTAGATGAAAAAATCGACCTTTCTCGCAAAGCCCATTGTGGCACACCACCAAACCACATCGATTTGTATTTGTATCCATAATGTTTATCAGTATTAAAGGCCCATAGATAATCATCATGGTACAACATGCTTACTATAGGTTTATCAGCCGCTACTAATTCCACGCATTCTCGTAGTAAGGTGGGATCAATCACTTTAGGTTGATCCCCCAATGGGATAATATTAATTAGATAATTTGATATTAGGTCTATTTCTTCCATGATACGGCGGTATATTCTTTGTCTCAAAGGTGTTTTGGTCCCTTTTAAGATGTCATAGATTTTTTGTATTCTGAGGCCTAAGTCAAATTCCTGTAGGTTTAAGGTTTTTCTAAAATTGATTTTGGAATAGAGTGGTGTGAGTCCACTATTGGGTATAGATTCTAGTGTATTCTGAATTTTTTCGCTATCTCGTGCTAAGCTTGCTAAAATTTCAGTTAAAGTGTCATATTTTGTTTCCAATCTTATTAATCTTTGTCTAGTTTCAGGAGTTTGTACTAAGCTTTTGATCTTTTTAATTTCGCCATAAGCTAGATTAATTTGAGACAGAACTTCTTCGGATGTTCTGAAGTCTGGATAATCAGATTCGTTATCACCCTCGTCATTGTCTCCATTATCGGATTGTTCTGACCTATCGTTATTATTTTGATCTCCATTATTATTATTTTGTCCTCCATTGTTATTGTTTTGTCCCCCATTGTTATTATTTTGTTCCCCATTGTTATTTTCTTGGGATGATCCAGCATTGACTGGAGGTGTTTCACTGTTTGTTGGAGGTGCTTCACTATTACCAGGAGGTACGGCGTTCGCCTCTGATTGTCCTCCATTGTTAGCTGGAGGTGTTTCGGAGCTTGATCCTGCCGGTGTTGCAGGATTTTCAGAGGATGAAGGAGTTTCATTCTCCACTTTTGGTCCGCTGAGTGGTAAATTATTGCCTTCAAGTATTTGTCGTTTTAGAATACGATTTTGCTTCTTCAAGTCCCTATTTTTCCCCATAGTTCTCTTGAATAGGCCTCTAAGATAGCGGTTTTTTAATGTTTTTGATTTTAACATTGAGTTAATGGAGATTATATTATTTTGTAATGCGATTTTTTCAGCAACAAGTTTTAGTTCTTTATTTTTTGCTACTGCTTTGTCATTTTGCAGAGTTTTTTCTGTTTCAATCCCTTCATTGATGTATGAAGTAGCAGATTGAAGTTGTTCTTTTAATTCTGAAATTTCTTGTGACAATTTCTCTCTTATTTGTAAGATGTTTCTCCCATAGTCTTTTTGAGCTTTTTCTTTTTCTAGTGTTAGATCTTTGATAGTTTTTTGGCAGTCTTCCAAATTATTTTCTAATAAACCCCTTTTTATTTCTATTTCTTTTATTTCTTTATTTAGCCAGTTTACCTTATCATCTTTAAACCTATCTTTTTGGAATATTAAGGTATCTAATTGATTTTGAACTGTGGTTTTTTCGTTAATGGCTTTATTTCTTTCTAGTTCTAGTCTATTTATTTCTTTTTGCAAAGCAAGTATATTTTGATTTAATTCTTGGAGATTCTTATCTAGAGTATTTGTCCTTTTTTCGCAATTCTCTAACCTTATTGTTAGTAGTTCTTTATCGTTGTTGACCTGTTTGTTGTCTATTGTTAGTGATGTTACAGTACTTTTAAGTTCATTGAGATTTAAATCAGTACTTAATTTTTCAGCCATTATTTGTTCGTATAATTCATTTAATTCTGCCCATCTTCCTTCCGCTGTATCAGCTCTTGTTTTTTCAGCCGTTACTCTACTTTCTAGTGTTAATTTACTTCCAAATAAGGCATGATTTTCTGTTTCTAGGTCATCATACCTTCGACCTAATTCCTGATATGTCGAAGATAAATGTGCTAAGTTTGCTGAACAATCTCGTTGTAGATTTTCTAGCTTGGTTCTTTCCTGTGTCTCTAGTTTAATGATGTTTTCTAAATCTTCTATATGATCTTTTAACCTTGTTATTTCGCTATCTTTATTAGCTGCTTGATTAACAAGTTGGCCTAGATGTTGTCTTAGTTCAAAAATAGTTTGTAGTATATTTACGTGGTCGGGTTCATCACACTCTGTTAGATCCACCTCCATTATTTCCTCTGTCAACCTATTTAGTGGTATACATCTTAATCCCTTTCTATTATTTTCATCTTTAGGTAAAGGTTTTATTGAAGCATTACTTTCCCCACTGACTTCCATTTGTGATTCGGGATTATTTTCGGGTTTTATTGGGTTAGGGTCATCATTGTCAACCTCCATTTCCGTGTTAAGATTGTTTTCAGGTTTTATAGGATTGGCATTTGAGATGGAATCTTCCATGTTTCTGGATAGATAAGATTCTACGTCGGGTTTAACTAGGATTTCTTCAGGTTTTATGGGTGGAGTGTGTTCAGGTAAAGGAGGTTCTTCTTTTACAGGTGAAGAGTTTTCAGGTGGATGAGATTCTTCTGTCACAGGAGAAGAGTTTTCAGTTGAACGGGATTCTTCTGTCACAGGAGAAGAATTTTCAGGTAGATGAGATTCTTCTTTCACAGGAGAAGAATTTTCAGGTAGGTGAGATTCTTCTTTCACAGGTGGAGAATGCCCAGGTAAAGGAGGTTCCCCATTGGAGGCTGCATGGCTATGACCTTCCTGTGGTTCTTCAGGTTTGGGGGAAATCATAGGAGCTTCTGTTTTTGTTGTAGGATTAATATTCGCTACTGTTGCTGAGCTCGATTCTTTCGTAGGGTTAGAGCTAGTTTCAGTAGTTGGAGGGGTTTCTGTTTTTGTTGTAGGATCTGTACTTGCTACTGTTGCTGTGCTCGATTTTTCCGTAGGGTTAGAGCTAGTTTCAGTAGTTGGAGGGGTTTCTGTTGATGGGGTAGATTCAGATTGTGTTGAAGGTAGTGTTGGTGGAGGTGATGGAGGTAGAGATTCAGATGTTGGTTCCACTGTTGTATATGATGAAGGGGGTTGTTCATCCCCTAGTTCATCTAGTTCACTTTCGTTAATTTCATCACTATCGCTTTCAGAGTCGGAGCTCGAATCCATTTGAGCGTCAGAGTCTGTGTCAGGATTATAATTTGGGTCATCATAGTCATTATAATTATAATTGAGTTCTCCCAAAACCATATTTTGACCCCCGTTGTCTTGACTGTTACTATTTGTGTTTATATTGTTTGAAGTAGAAGGGCCAGCTGAATTAGCACTAAATAATGGAAGATTATTTGAGTCCAAAAAGTTGATTAAACCAGAAGATGAATCGCTGACATATTGGCGAAACACTTCGTCTGGCATACCTTCCATTCCTAGCAATTCAGCTATGCCTTTTCTTACTTTCTTTTTTAGTACTTGGGTCTTGTATCTTTTTAAATCAAAATTCCCTAGTTTTCCTATCCTAAATAATTGTTCTCTTCTTAAATTTTCGATTCCATAATTTACTGATATACTTATTTTTAGTTGTTCAGATCTGGGTCTATCATTATATTGAGTAGGTGGGTTGTCAAAACCGTTATCAAAGACTATTGCCAATATTTGTCTCATAGTGAAAGCTGGAAATGCTGGATTTTCTATTGCTGGGGGTTTGTTAGAAATTGCGGGGTCAAGACGTGGTTTTTTAGGTTCACTTCGCTTTTTTCTAGTAGGACTTTCAGTGGTTGTAGGGTTACTAGTAGTAATCATGTCATATAATTCTATAATCAGATCCTCTACGTTAGCTAATTTACATGTAATAGTGCCATTTTTGATTCTATCCAAACTATTTTTTAAGTCTAGTAATCCTATACCAATATGGTTCAGTTGTTCGTTTTGGAAATATCTCCTAGCAATGAATTTAAAGGCTTGCCAAAAGCCATGTTGAATTTGATCTCTAAAAATGTTTTTAAACTCTTTTTCCCCTAGAATTTGTATTTTGAATTTTATGGAATCTTGGTAATAAGAAGGGAATCTTTCTACTGGTAGGTAGTGAGATTCCTTGAGAAAACTGACCTGTTCCCCTTGTAACACACCACTACTAGCCCCAAATAGTAAGGATAGGATTAACAAAATCATTTCCTAAAAGTAGAAAAAGTTTTTTAGTTTTTCGTCTAGTTTTTTGTGTAACCACTGAAAGTCATACATTTTTAATCGTCCTAATATTTCAATTTATCATAATGAATACGCAATTTTCTGTTTACAATTGCATTAATCGGATAGTCAGGTGATATCAGACAGTGCAGGTAGTCGATCCATAATTTGTTGTAGTCTGATTTGATGTGTAATCCATTGTCTTTTTTCAAGTCTAACACATATTTCAGTATTATTTTTTGAGCGGTCTTATTCCCTCCTAAATTTCGGAAAGAGAACAAGAAGTTCCTTTTGCACAGTTTTTTCAAAAATTCCATATCTGCACAAAATATTTCGTCTATGTCCAGGTTGATTAGTATGAAGTTGATCCAGTGGCGCAATGGCACCACTCGGACTATCGGTACTTTTGTTAAGGTGAAACAATGTTTTAAAGTTAATTGCATTGATGACACTGTATCATGGATTGTTTTTAAATCTTGTGTGTGATGATCAGGATCTTGGCAACACGTATAGATAAATCTTGGGGAGGTTGGCAGAATCACGATTTTTTCCTTCATTTCTGACACTTCCATCCCTTTTTTCCTGAGATTTCTAATCAGAAACCTTATTAGTCTTTTCATACATTGTATGTAGGATATTGTTTTGTTGTTGTCGAAACCGGTTGTATTTTCTGGGTTGTGGTGGTCATTTTTACATTGGTTGACAAATAGAGAGTTTCCTGTTAAATTTAACAGTATTAGTGTGTTTTTGTTTAATTCTTTTCTTAAGGATTTAAAGAAATTTCTTTTTATTTCTCTTTTTCTGGGGGGTAAGTTTGATGAATATAACATTTGTACATTTGTTAGAAAAAGAAAAATAAAACCTGCCTTTTCAAGTTCGGACCTTACTCGTTGAAAGTAACTTCCCCCTATGCATATAACTTTTTGCTTTTTATATGCACGCGCCATCTTTTAATCTCTGATTTATGTGCTGTGCTGAAACATAAAAATAATATAATTGCTTTTTTAAAATGATATCAATTAATAGATTTATTGAGTATTGGTCCGATCTTTAAAAGGTTTATCTTATTTTATTTGTAATGTTTTATTAATTTTGATTTATTTTTAGTTTTGCCGAAAGACAAGCTGAAGGCCTTCTCCCGGCGTTTTTCCCTGGCGTTTGGTCAGGTGTTTCATCTGCGGTCACGTCCGGGGGGGGCCGCCGACGATTATCAGCTTGAAGATATCGAAGCCCCTATGAACAACCCCGCTGTTGAGCGCGAAGCTGCTGTTGTGGAGGACGCTCCCCCAGCTTATTGTTCTATTATGTGGTAAGTAACTTTTTTAAGTATCGGACTTATTTTAATAAAGTGTTCTCAATAACCCGCTAATTTATCTCGATTTTAGCGTTTTATTATCTAAAGACATTTAACAAGAGTTTTTTAATATATTTTTTGTTATTTCTTTACTAATTTATTTATGTTATTTTCAGATTTTTCTGCTTTCCCAGATCTGCCTGGGGTATTCTTTGGCCATTTGGCTGTATGCTAATTTTACCATCTATCTTATCTGCTGTTTAGCAGATTGCGAGGTAATAATTAGAATTTTGATATATATATTGCTTTTTTTTTATTTAGTCAGTGAAATTATACACTGAAATCTTACAGTTTTTGATTAGTTATTGTTATGGATCCCAACTACGTTTACGATGAAGATAGTAGTGAGGAGATTGGTGTTGATCTCCATGATCGTTCGTTGGATTATCATAAAGATTTCTTACGTTGCTTGGAGCCTTCTGTAGTTAATGTTATTTGTAGGTAATGATTATTTTTTGTACTTTTTTAGAAGTATTTGTTAGAGGAAGAATAGTATTATTTATTAATTCTATCTTTTTTTTTTCTTTTTTAGTCGCTACCAACATCCAGCGCCGCCTCCTGTCTTGTTTAACTGTTCCGAATCTATACCGGCTTTGAAGGAGGCGCCCGTGAGCGGCCTTCGGTCCGCTTGCCCAGCACTCTTGCTGGTTGGGGCTGGCGTTGTGTGTTTTCTTTTGGTTATTGTGGTGAGTACCTTTTATGTTTTTTAAGTTTCAATATATTTGGTTTTTATAACCTATGGTGCTTTCCTCCCTGTTTTTATTTTAGGGTTTTTGGAAAGTTATTTTTGGTCTATGTTTGACCTATTGCCCCATTCTTATCTGTTTATAAGTTTGGAAGCTAGTTGCCCTTTTTGATTTGAGCTAAAAGACCTCTTTTTTCTTTTATTGAGGAAATAAGGCCGTATGCATACTTTACCCTTATTTTATTTGAATGAAACTTTAGAGGATTTTTTATTAACCAAAAGATTTAATGTTATTTGCAATGGCAAATACTCTCCCCCTGTGGCAAAAAAAATTACCTTTTAGGGGTATTTTGACGACATATATGTAGCTTTTATATCTCCTTTAATTATTTAAATTCCTGGGATGTAGGGAGGGAGGGTGTATTTGTTGAAAATTATTTTCTATCTATCTTATAAGTGATTATTTGTTCAAGACTAGTAGCGCTTTTTTACTGACTTTTAGAATTTTGCCTGACTGAGTATTAGTGATATAGATTTAGTCGAGAGAAAGATAGATAGGATTTGTTATTTCATTTTATTTGCTGCTTTATGTGGACATTAGTTTGTTGCTATTTTATGTTCCTCTTTGTCTGGGGTTCGGTTATGGCTGGTTGTCCAATAGGAATTCGTTTTAAAGACAGGTTTAAGAGGTGTATTCGTGAGTTAAGTGCACGTGATTTGTTTTTATGCGCTTGGGTTTTTGGTATAAAAATAGTTTGCTGTTGTTTTGGTTTTATTAGTTGTGGTTTTTTGTTTGAAAATGCCTTTAACAGAGGAGGAGAAAGTTGAAGCTTTTGAGCTGAATAATAGTCATTTTGAGAGTTTGAAGTTGAATTTTACTTTCCTTTTGGATAGATTTCAAGATGAGGCCCGTTATGCTAGTTTTACTAGATTTAATGATCCAACGTTGCCTATAAGAATTAGGGAAGAGTTCTGGGTCTCTGGATTCTTTGGTCGTTTGGATAGCCTGTATGAGAGATTTCTTACTCTACAGCCAGTATTTGGTGTTGATCGTGATTCTTTTATTGCTAATATTAGACCTATTGTTGATGGATATTATCAGCTGCGCGAAGAGTTTTATGCTAATATGATTATAAATTAGTTTGTTGTTTCTTTTTAATAAATATGATGTGTTGTATAATTTGTGTTTTATTTTAGTGACTGAATGTTGTTTTTATTTTAATATTCGAAATTAATGTTATTTGGTTATTATGGTTTAATATCTATGTGTTTTGCTAGTGTTGACAAGTTTTATAGCAAGGATTACATTTTAGATGCAATATTAAATATTATTTTTAATTTTGCTAATTTTTTCTATTGCTGTTGTGTGTTAATGCTATAAGGATTATAACTCACATTTAGTAGTTTTATAAATTTAACGCTTTTGGGACAAGATTTTAATTTTACCTATTTATTCTAAGGTTTAAGTTTTTTGCTTGTTATTTGAATTTTTTGATATCGGTGTGTGTGTTTGTAATCTGTATGTGTGTTATTGACAATTTTAAGTATAAATATAAGTTGTGCTTTATGATTTTATCATTCTGTATTGAACTTTGGAGTAAAAATGTCTGAGAAGGATTCCATGGATGCGGATGTTTGTTATGAAAAAGCGTATGAGAGTGCCTGTGAAGATTGGGATTTTATTCGAGAATACGAGTTTGGTTGTGCTCGGCAGCAGTTCGAAGCATATTTGGAATATCCTGGTGATGGTATCTGTATCTTGGCTAAAGAATGTTTGCGTGAATTGGATGTACTGTTCAACTATTTCAGCTTGAGCCGCCCCATCTTTGGAGAAACCAAGGGGGCTTTTATTCGAAAAATTAAGCCTATCTTTAAAAAGGTTGCAAGACTGGATCGATATTTCCGGGATGCTATGGGCTTTGCTGGCCAGACTGTTTATGATTTTTGGCAAGAATATTAAAATTTAAATTTGTAGTTTAGTTTCAGTTTGTAGTGTTTTATAAAATTTATTGTCATAATTTATGAATAAATTTTGTAATATTTATTTATTTGTTGTTTTGTATGCTCGAAAATATTTCTGATCTATTTTGTTTTTGTTCTATGGATGGTTTATTTAATTTTGCGCGCGCGTGTCTGGTGTGCTTAGAGTTCTAATGTTTTTTGGTTTTGGTTTTACTTTTAGTTTGTTAGCGAATATTTAAAAGAATGGCTGCAAGCGAGACTGTTAGATTAATTTGGGAGGATTTGACTAGCGTCATGAGGAATGCACATAGATATTTACAAGCGAGGATTGAGACCTCTGATCCTACCGTTGATAGACAGGAGGTGGTTAGACTATTGGGTGTTCAAGAGACTTTAGTCGCAAGGGTCTTGCTCTGTCGGCCTTTGCCAGGAGAAACTGAAGATGTTCAACTTGCTAAGTTGAAAACTGTAGAAGATGATGTAGAGTTTCACCAGCTCCAAGTTTTTCATGTTTAGACAAATTATTTGTGTTTCAAATATGCATTAATAAATGTGAAAATTATTTTATTTATTTTGTTTTATTATTATATTTTCTAAAATTTTGTTTTGTTTTAACAATTTTGCCGCCTCTTTTATTGTCTAGCTGCCTGCAGCTGTTGTGTAGATTGGTTTTTATTTTAATCGGTTTAAAAAGGGGTGTTTTTTATTCTCCAGGTGTGGTAGCTATTAAACCTTTGTTATTTGGCGCGTTTAATTTGCGCGTGAATTGGTTTATCTTTGTGTTTTAGTTGATGTTTGCTTGGTTTGTTTTGTTTAATTTCAGTTGTGTTTGGTTGCTTATTGCGAAAATGCCTACATTTGCTAGTCGCGAGGCTCTAAAAGTTATTTATGGCGATTTCACTAGAAATATAGCCAAAATTGTGGTGGGTTTACAAAACGGCGAATACGGAGATTTAGCTTCTCAAACTGATCGCGATAATTTTAGAAGAGAGTTGCTGGATCTAGAATTTGAGTGGGTCAGCCGTTTCACCCCAGATGATACTAAGCCTGCTACTTTTGGGGATGATTTTATCGAGTATTCGAATGATTACATTGAGTTTATCCGTCGAAGATTTGATTCAATTTCCAACAGGATTTGCGAGAAGACCAGCGGCAGCTTTCCTTGATTTTGAAATATTTTTCTTAATATTTCCAAATTGATTTTTCAATAAATTGTGGAAAACTATTTTTTATTTGTTTTTAAACGGCGTAATAGTTTATTAATAATTGTTATTAAAAGGTTAGATTTATTTTATATTGTAAGATTGGTATTGGAAAGAATTTTAATGTTAGGCTTGCCGCTGTAATTCAGCGCATTAATATGTAGCATTCTATTAACCAATAGAAATTGATTAATGGCAGGTTAATGAAGTTTACTCGTGAGCTTTACTCGTATCTCTAGCTTTACGCACCTGGTTATTTTGGTATAAAAATGAATGGTTATTTGGTGTTTGAATCATTTATTTATTCTGTTTGAAAGATGTCGTTTGCAGAAAATGTGCTGGAAAATTCTAAAGCCTTACTTGTAAATGACCTTAATTTTGATAATTTGCAAACTCATATTAAGGTTTTATTGGATAAAGTGTTGGATGAAGTTAAATACGAGAGTGTGACCAGGTTCAACAATCCTGAATTGCCTATGAGAGTTAGGGAAGGTTTCCTTACTGGATTTCATGCACGTTTGGAACGCTTATATAGTGTCTTTCTCTCCCAATATCCCAGCTATGGTGACGATCGCAAGACCGTTGTCGTTCGCCTGAGACCTATTATTGATGAATATTTACGCCTACGCGAAGAATTTTTTATTAATATGATTATAAATTAATTTGTTGCTTTTTGTTAATAAAGATTGTATTTTGTATGTTTTATGTTTTATCTAGGTTAAGTGTATTTGCGTGTGTGTGTGTGTGCCTGTATAGCACGGGTGGTGTGTGTGTGCCTTAGTGACCTTCTGAGATGTACTTTACTGCTAATTGGCTTGTGTGTGTGTATGCCTATATGGCGCTAGGGTGTGCGTACCCCTTAACTGAGTTGTGTGACGCAAACACACCAGTAGGCTAGGCTGTGTGAGTGTGTTTCAAAAATTCGCAAGTTGGATTTTAAATAAGCAAGATGGCGTCATACTTATTCAAACTTGCATTGTTTGAATTAAATTTTAAATAATTTTGGATCTGTTTTATGTTCAAACTTGACATGTGTCAACTTTTTTAACCCTTTGTTAGTTCTTACAAAAAGGGATGTTCATTCATTTACAAACAAAAATAATTTTGGAGCGAAACTTTTTCTAAAATTAGCTTTTTTCGTTCGTCGATATAGATTTTTTGTAGTAATTATTTTTAAAAGTTGTTTTTCTGTTTAGAACCTTTTTTATTTTTATAGAAACCTTTTTTGGATCGGTCCCTTTTCTAAAGTTAGCGTTTTACTTAAGTATTAACGTATAATTAAGATACACCTATCAACTAAATTTTTTGGAAATAAGCAAGTTTTAAAAATTTGCGTTTTCGTTTTAATAACAATCCTATTTTTCTGGGAGCGAAGCTTTTCTAGGCATCAGCCGCACATTCTATTGTTACAATTTTAATTAATTTGAGGCAAAAACCTACTATTGTCGCTTAGAAACCTTTTTATAAATTTTTCTCGTTTTATTAATTATAGAATCAAAATTTCAATTAATTTTTAATTAACTTATCCCTATCTTTTTTAAATAGAGTTTATCAATCTTTCATAATTATTTTTAGACGACATATTAACTCGTTTTGTGCTTATTGATTATAATATATTTTGATTAAATAAAGATTAACATATAATGATTATAATATTAATATGGTTAAATAAGATTAAATAAGGATAATATGGTTAAATATAGGTATCATGAATAAGGATTAAATATGTTGCTACTCTAGACTACCAACTAAGCTGATGGGTGCTAATTTTCTTAGCTGTCGTGACTTCTAGGGCCGTGGTCATAGCGTGGCACTGGTTGAACCGAGGCACAGCGGCGACGTCCTCTGTCAAGTTGTTGGCGAAGGTCGCCACTAGTTGGCCAAGCTCTGAAACCCCATGCTGCTAGGCCACTAGGCCTTTGCCGCTGCTCCCTGGGGTATTCGCCAAGTATGTTGCGAGTGTCGTGCTGGTAATGATTAGCACGGTGTTCTTGAAGGTGTTGATAACGTCTATCTCGTCTATCCTGGTTGCGGTGAGCACGGCGGCCGAGGCTTTGGAGTCGGTTTCCTTCGTGATGGGGGAGCTCGTGTCGCTCTCTCTGAAAACGGCTGGGTTTATCTCGTCCCTCCCATACTGCAGAGTCCCACTCCCTAATGGCTAGGTGATATTTGTTTATAGTATGGTCGATGCTGGCTGCATGGTCAAGGAAGATTTTAGGCAGCCTTTCACTCCGAGGAGAATCACGGAACCAAGCGATCAAATTCTTTAAGAAGGCTTTCCATTCGCCGTTCTTTCGAATTTGATCGCTCAGCTGGTCATGAAATATCTCATCGGAGGTGGCGCTTTGGACCCATCTCAAGTCCCTGAACATTGCGTTGAAGTAGAAGATGTAATCATAGCAAAGTACAATCACATCCTCCGCCTTCATATCATCATGTACTAGTTCTATAAGTTTTTTCTTAGGGAAGCATCTAAAAAGTTCTGGTGAATTCACAACCATCATTGTTTTTCACTTAGTTTAAGTATTGTCTTTATTTTCTGATTTTTTACTGAAAATAATTTGTGTAGCTTATTTAAGTGAATGATTGGTTAACTACTCTAAAGAGTTTTGTTGCCCTAAATTTAACCCAATTTGTGCGGCTAAACTTAGAATGATTCTTCTCAAATAAGGGCGTGCCATACGTTGATAGTTTAACTCCATATATCGATAAAAACGTGCGTCTGATTCCTGAGTAGCTTCTCTCCTTTTTAATTTCTTACAAGCTCTGCATAGACAGATTTTGGCTTGGATGATTGCGTTGTACAATAAATCCAACTGTCGAATTATTCTTACTAGCTCCCAATATATACTCATGCGATCATGGGACACTACTTGTTTGCTTTTTGTTAGATCTATTGTTTTTGAATGACACATATTACACTTATTCTAGCAAATGTGTTTTTTAATCACTTATTTTATTAATTTGTATTTTTTATTTTCAGGTGACCTGTATTTGTAACTCCCTCAGCCTTTGGTGTGATTTGAGGAATGTTCGCCAGCTGTTGAAGAGATCTAAAACCAAAGAGGAGGAGTTAAAAATTCGCTATAGAACCTTGAATGCAAAAACCCAACGCCTGAGAGTAGAATGTTTGAGACTGCGGACTGAAATGCATGGTTACCAGCGACGTTATAACGTGGCTAAACAAAAGATGGATTTAATTCCCTTGTCGCTGCGCAACCCCACTTCAAGATCTCTGCCTTATTTGTGTCCCATCGGAACCCGTAGCCTTCCTACCTCGCTCCAGGATATCTGTCTGTCCGGCTCGTGGTTGGAACTGGACGTTTACAGCGAAGTGCAAGATGCTGTTACAAGGCAAGGAACTGGTGGTCAAGCTTTACCCTTGGAGTCCGACGAGCTCGAGCTTTCCGAATTTGGCCGCAATGAAAGGTGGGTCTTTTTAAAATATTAAAGGAGAATAGCTACTATATAACTAGGGTATTTGTCTTTCTTTAATTTAGCTAAGATTAAATACTTGACAGTGAATCTACTCTAGAACTAGATTTGTCGTCTGATATACTTCTCAGTATTCTATTTGCTTTATTTATTTTGTTAAATTTTCGGATATCCCGCAAGGTCAACACTTTAAAGTGTTTAGCAACCTTTCTGGGTAGTTGATAATCGCCTATTAAATCCTCACGCAGTATTTTTATTTGCGTGGGGTTCACTTTTCTTGTAGAAGTGCTCCAGATGTTTTTTATGGTAATTAATGGTCTTCCTATATGAAGTATGACCCATACCATTAAATCAAAAACTGGTTTATTTTTTGCGTAGTATTTCTTTTTTAGACGGTCACGGCGCAGCACGCAAAACTGCCCCACTTTATAGTTATGGTCATGTCTATTCTTGTTAAGTTTTTTCAACAATTTTTCTTGTCTGTTAAAAATAAACTCTTGTGTTTCATCATGTAATTGCTTAAAAGGAATCTGATAATCCTCAAATCTCTTGGATAGAGATTTGGGGTCAAATGAGAAATTAGGTCTAAATAAATTATCATTTTGCACTATTCCACCTTCAAAACCATACAAACTAAGGTAATGGAGGTTATAAGGACTTAGTTTTGTCCCTATTAATTTTATGGTGTTCACTATATGTATTACTGTGCTTAATGCTGTTTTAATTTTTACATCTGCGGCATGTGCTCTTGCAATTCGTACTAAATTTTGGATTACTTTAATCCTATTCTCGATATTGCCCCTCGAGGCACTTTTATAAGCAGCACTGTCTAAGAATCTTGAGCCTATTTTTCTCAGAAATAATTCACTTTTAGAATTTTTGATGTTTTTGCCGTTATCGGCCCAGAAATTTTTGACATGCCCATGTAATAAAATGTATTGGCTTATGCCATTTTCTACATCTTCATAGTTTAGATCTGGTAGGTAGTGCAATGTGATATACTGGGTGGCTACATCCATAAAAACCAGTATTCCTTTTATTCCATCTATTTTTGATTTCTTACTAAATTCCAGTATATCCATTGCTACCACCGTATTTCTAAATTTATTATTTCTATTAATTGAGGTTAATCTTTCTAATCTTAAGTGATTGTTTTTGGATTTTATACATGTACAACATAAGCCTATATGGGCTTCAATTATTTTCCGCAATTTTGATTTATACTGTACATAAAATGTTGACGTTATATTATCACGAACCCTTTTCACCCCTGCATGTACCATATCACGGTGCATGCTCCCAGCAATATAGCCGTAAAGAGGGTAGGGTAGAATTAATAAATTTTGCTTATATTTTAATGTCGTTGGATTGACGTCATTTGACAAATTTTCCTTTATTTGTAATTGTATAAAAGTAGATTTTTCAAAAATTCGCAGCCTTTCAAAGGTGGCATTTGCATTTGGTAATAATATTATGCTTTCTTCATATTCGGTGTGACTTTCAGTTTTATTTGACAAATTTTGTTCATTATCATGGGGTTGATTTAGAAATTCATTTACTATTTCTTTTCTCATTTTTTCCCTTTCTTCCCTGTCAGGTTTTTTATTAAGTTGTTGTTCAAAGTGTGCCATTTGATCTGCCATAGCTTTATTTGAACTATGTCCTACTGTACTATGTTCTTGTGTATTTAATAAGACTTCAGAAAATGATTTTTTTGTATCTATGCTTATCCCTAAATCCTCGGTAGTTTCAATATTTAAATTTATGTTTGAGCTCGTGTTAATATTTTGTTCAATAGGGTCAGGAGTCAAGGGATCTATATTATTAAATTTTATTTGTTCATTATCTGGAAGACTATTTATTGGGTTTTCTATTTTTTGTTCTTTGTCAGGAAAAATTGGAATAGGATCATTAATAATAAATTGTTCAGGAAAAATTGGAATAGGATCATTAATAATAAATTGTTCATCTACGGGCACAATATCTATTGGATTATTATCCGCAATTGTTATAGGGATTGGGTCATTAAAAAGTTGTTGATTTTTATCTAAATTTGTATCTTTAACCCCTGAATCAAAATTAACATTTTGGTCATCAATTTTATTTGAACTCTTTTCAACATGTGTCATATTGTCTGATGTCTCGGGGACAGGGATAGATTTACTTGTGCTTTCCTGCTGCACATTAATATTTTCTTCGGATGGATTTTTAGCAGGGACAGGAGGCAAAACTTGTTCTAGTAATTTTTCTGCCAAAGCTTTTGATTCTTGCAATTCCTTTTTGCTAGGTTTTTTGGTTTTATTCTTTTTTGCCCTTTTATTGCGGGTTGTTAATTCCTCATATTTCTTAAGAACTTCGTCAGCTTTGCCTCTAGTTACTGCTAAAATTTGTACATCCGTGTCCTTGTTTATAAAGTTTTCTTTGTCCCGTATAATGGGTGCTGCATCAAAAATAGCAAAATTTTCCCCTTGATATACAGGCTTTATTTCCTCCACCTGAAAGTCAAGTCTTTCAGTAGCATGGGGCATTAAGCGGCTAATAAAATCGGCCAGCTGTTCGTCTGTCCGAATAGATAGAAAGGAAACCATTTTTCCAAACCAATAGAGAATTTTTTGACTCAAGTAATCAAGCTTACTCTTACGATTCTCAATTTTCTTGTTTCTAAGGATCTTATAACAAGCCACATTGTCTGTCAGTATTAATGTCCTTGTACCTTTGATCTCCACCTCAAAGAAGGTGAGGCCCTCGTAGATGGCCAGGATCTCTAGGTACACTATACCTGTGGTCTCCATAACTTTGGGGGCCACGGTTTTTGAGAAAAACCCTAATATCTTTCCTCTCACATTAATATCATTTAAATTATTTTTCATGCTTTTTTCGAGGAACGTATAAACTTCTCTGTCACTGACGTCTAGATTTTGAACTGTCTTTTTGTATTTTCTCTGTTTTATTTCAATATTTTCTTTTACTCCCAAATAATAAAAATTGTCATTATTAACAAATATTATAATTTCAGAGTTGGAGGATTCGGTGAATCGCTGGTAGAGCAAGTTCTCGAGGATGGATCCGTCTTTGCTTGACAGGTAAATTATTCGAAGTTTATGCTTTGAAAACATTGAAAAAGAATAGAATAGGAATGTCTGAACGTATGGATTATTCAACGGTAGAGCCCCTGCTCTAAGTAGATTTATTTTCTCTACAAATATTTTATTCGTTTCTTGTTTAGTCCTTACAACATCGTCAGATGTGACTTCCAAAAGATAGCTTAATTGTGAATACATTGTAAAATTATTTGAAAAAATTTTATACCAATTTTCATATGAATTTGAAAAATCTAGTTTTAAGAAGATTGATATCTGATAAAATAAGTTTAGATAATTTGATTCTTTAAAAAGTACCCCTATCTCTTCATGGTCATTAAAATATGCTTTTAGTTCAGCAGGCATGTCCATAAAGTTAGGCAGCTCGGATTGAAAAAGGTCTTTAATTTCAAATCCTAGCAAGCTGGAACCTATGGCATGCTTGCTGGCGTCTGTGTATAACATCTGAAAGTCTATATTTCTTGCTGACTCATTGCTGAGATTATCAGATGCAAGTATTTCTTTGATTTTATTGAAGTGAAAATCGGCTTCTTCATTCCAGTCAAAATTCCTTACTTGGGGGAACAAAGCATTCATATGTCCATGGATAGGTAGGGGCAAGAGTGATCTATAATATTGAAGATTTCCTATAAATGATTGAAGTTCTTTTAATGTTTTTGGAGCCTTTAGTTGCATTATATATTTGACCTTTTTGTCAGGGATGGTAATCCGTCCCTGGCCTATTTCATAGCCTAGTACAACTACTTTATCTTTGTTTAAGTCTGTACAGAAAGTACATTTGTCCAAATTTAATTTTAGATTTAGCCTATTAAGGCGGGATAGAAAAGTTTCTAGTTTGGCGAGGTGGTCCTCGATGTCCTCTTCATACCAACTGAAAATTGAGAGGTCATCGAACCAAACTAGTAACAATTCTATAATGTCATTAATTTTTAAATCATTTAAATGAATATTTGATAATATATAATGCAACAAAAGGCTGGGTGTTCCCGCATAGCCGGTGATGGCTCTTTTGAAGCGGAAACACCCAAAGCTAGTCACAATGCAGGACACTCCTGAGTCTAGAACTTTTTGTGATAGTTTAAGATTATAAAATGCATTTTTAATATCTACAAAAGTCCCATATCTTACTTTAGGTAGCAGATTTTTTAGCGTATTCATCGGATCCATTGTGATCGATGATACGCTGTAAGGAATACTAGCATTTACCCCCCTAGAGTCAATGATTATGCGTGGGGGCGCCTGTTTATCCTTACGGCTCGTAAGGAAAACAGGTGACCCAAACTGCTGGCTGGGTGGGGAGCATTCTATAATGTCCATTTTTAAGCATAGGTCTATGAAATATCTAAGGTGGAGCGTATCTGTTAGGGAGAGATTATAGATTTTAGTATTCTTATCATAATTTTCAGGGCAAGGGAAATCCATTTCTTCAATGCTTTCCCCAATATCAAAGTTGTGGGACGCCCCACTTTCAAATTTTAATAAGAGATTAGCTACTCTTTGTTTTACATTTTGGTCCTCTATGTAACTTAATTTCCCTAATATTTGCTCTAAGGTTAATGGTGGTGGGGGTAGTGGCGCAGTCAACTCAATTCCCTCTTTATTATCCCCAAAAATATCTGCTATTTCTTCGAGACTTAATTCATTTTCTGGTTGTATTGTATTTACACTATTTATTTTAATAATCTTATCTATGTTAACATATGTTTTATCTTTCTTAAAAATATCAACATTAGAGCGGGGCTTTATACGTTTTTTAGCACTATTTTAAATGGTATTTTATCCAATAATTTATTTACAATATTTTTTACTTTATTCTTAACATATTTTATTATATTTAGGATGGGTTTAATTAGATAATCGCGCGTCTTTGACAGAATATTAGAACCTTTTTTTATTTTATTAAGCTGCTCTTTGATTCCATTGTTTCCTCTCAAGACAGCGATTGATTTAATTGAACCCATTTTAGGTGCTTTAAAACCTTTTAATTCTAATTTTTTGTCTGTTTCAGGTTGGCAAGGCAGGAGAGAGATCAGAAACCCGCCTGGTTTGATGATAAGAGGATTTTCTCCTACATTTTCACAGTACACCGCGAGTTTATTTTCCCCTGTCCTGGTTATTGAATACATTTTGTATTTAATCTTAATTTGAGTATACATGTTTGAAAGGTGTGGGATAAAGTGTTCTTGTTTTGGGTCTTTATCTTTGACTTCCAGTTCTATTAATTTTTCTTCTCCCTTTGCTAATTCTAATTTTTTGATGTTGACAGCAAAAGGATTTTTTACCTTTCTTCTGTTAGGGTTTATTTCTATGTAGACCTTTTGCCCTTTTACTTGCATGCCTATATTGCAGGCAATCAAAAATGGGCGTCCTAATAGGCAAATATTCTTTTCTTTAAGTATATGGAAGTCCAAGAACACTTTTCCCACCCCCTCAAACTCGACCCCTAGGCGTCGGGCATCAATGACGCTTATCGCTTTGCCTTCTACTGAAGACAAACGGTAGGCTGAACAAAGCTCCATCTCGTGGTAATTAGGTAGCACTTTTAGTAAGATATTTTCTGACACGCAGTTTACTGCGGCCCCAGTGTCTAGTTCAAAAATTATTTTGCTGCCATTAATTGCCACGGGAATTTGGATCTTGTCCAGCACGCCTAGGTGGCTTTGAATTGTTTTAATTTCGAGATTTGTTTCTAATTTGTCTATGTCAATTATGTCGGTTGTCCTCTCAGCCAGCAGTTGCAGGAAATATCTCCCATTGGGTATATTGACATATAGGAAAATTATTGTCAATAGCCCATATGGAGCAAGATAATTTCCCAACAACATGGCTGTGAGCACAATCATAATAATTGTCATAAGTTTATTTTGGTTTGGGTATTCGTGTAAATAACTCAAAAACGATATTGTTTTTGCAATTTTTACACGATTCTCCAATGATAATTCATTTTTAAAATAATGTTTTTTATGTTTTATTCTGCTTTCAGACTCATCATCAGGTTCTAAAAATGACTGCTCAATGTTTCCGGCTTTATGTTCTTCCCTAGCAGACGCTGCATTATCAAATTCGTCCAGGTAAAAACAGCCGCTAGCGATAGTTTCAACTTCAGTCTGTTCGTCTGTTCTTATTTTGTTTGCCATATCTATGTTAGCTATGGTTTGATTGATATTCAATAAGTGTTCCTCTACAGATTTATCTCCCCGATACTCGAAATTTTCAAATATTTTTTCCAATCCGGATTCGGAGATTGATGGGGGAATTTTTTCATCCTCATCTGAGCTAAAATCGCTACTATCTAAGTCACTTAAGTCTGATATAGAGTCTTTGCCACTATCTAATTCAATTTTTTCGATTTCGGCCATGATTTCAGCCCTAGTTAATCCTGTAATATCTGTTAATAGATCGTTTTCATCTATATCATATTCAGGGGTATCTTCCATTGAAGGGTTTTCTTCAGAAAGAATTTTTAAGTCATTTTCTTCAATAGATTGGGTATCATCAGAATTACTACTAACATTTTTTATTTCTATTTTAGGATATAGCGTTGTGTGTTCAAGAAGGGTGCTATTGGCTTTATCTTCGTTCGAAATGGGTAAGTTGCTATTATTGCTATCATTAATTGGTTCGTTTTCTGATTCTTTAAGCTCTTGTAGTTTTTCGGAAATACCCTTTTTTACTATTTCTTTGACAGGTATGGTTTCTGTCAAATTGATATCTAATATTTGGTCATTATTTATACTATTACTATTTACAATATCACAGCTGTTACCTTCATTTAAGCTGCCAGGGGCTGCTGATTTATTATTTACAGATTCATCTTGAATATCATAATTAAGTGGAATATTTACAGGGTTATTTTGTTTGTCTTTATTGGTTGAACATTCCAGTAGTTTAATTTCTTGATTTTCATTATTTATTTCTGTTTTTAGAGTGAGTGTAACTGCCACTGGAATGGATATTTGATGTTTGTTTATAGCAGGTGAGTTTTTCCCTTTGTCAGGGGCGCCGGGTATTTCCCAAGAATCCGTATTATGTATTTTATTGATTTCTTGAGAAGTACTCGGCGGCCTTAGCCGTTTTTTTCCGCTGGCAGTGGTAAAGTACACGCTGCCAGTGGATGATGGCGTCTCGTTATCCCATAATGTAGGCATCTAGGGCATTGTTCTTGGGCCGGTGTCACATTGGGGTAATAGTGACAATCGGCACTACCATGGGTGTCAGAATTACATAGTAGGCATACGATGCGATTGGCTAATTCCTTCTCTTTTTTCTTTTTGTCCCACCATTCCCCATTAGCTTTCCTAATAGCAGGGTCTGGGTGTTTAAGACAATGTTTGCTATAATGTCCTTTTTTGCAATGTTCGCAAACAGGTTTAGGTTTTGTAGATACATCTTTGGCATTTTTATCATTTTGTTGTCCTTTATTTTTGCCATTATCTTTTGGTGTCTCTTTTTTGGCTGTTAGGGAATTTAGGCGATTTTTTCCTAATTGATTAACATTCCCGTTTTTCTGTTTTTCCATCCTTCTTTTTCTGTCCACAGCTGCATGATAATAGCTGCGATTGTTGCTAAACCAGTTTAGTATTGTCTCTTTTGTGCAATTTGGTATATTTGTCGTTGCCAAAAATGCAGATTGCAAATATTGCGGTACCAGATAAAAACACACTTTTTCTCTAAGTTTAGCCATTTGATTTTCGTGGGAATTTCCCGTTTTTTGCAACATTGCGGCTAGATTTATGACAGCTTTGTTTGGTCTGTCTTCGTCCTCTGTCGTTATCCTATAGGTATGGAAGCGCCTTTCATAGTCCTGTGGCCCAAGTATTTCGGCACCTATGGTAGTTAGGATGGCTTTTACGAAATCCTGTGCACTTAGCACATTAGGATCTATTTCTAGCATATCCAATTTGTTCCTTGATTCTGGGTTAAAATAGTGGATTATTATGTTGTTATAGGAACTATGGGTGAATGGTTTTATATATGTTTCTAAGTATTTAAAGGTGTTGAAAAAGGTATAGGGATTGGTTTGTTCCCCATATAGGTTAGGTATTTTGCCAAGGTATTTTATTTGGCGGAAAATGCGCTCATGTTCAGCAGTACCCCATACTAGATTGTTTGGGATAAGTTTTATAATTTTTTTAATATTTAGATCTGTATGGCTGGGCGAGTCTTGGAGGAGAAGTCTCAACTTATCCATCTGTTCAGAGGTTAGTTTATTTTCTAATATGTTCATTTCGATCATTTCCTCTCTATTTCTATTATCTCTATTGTTAGAGGATGTTCGTCTGTCCCAATCTGATTCCGTATCAGATGAACTGGAACTTGAACTTGATGTTGGACTACTACTGTCTCTGCGTTTATTCGTTCTCTTTGGCATTGAGAAGTTTTTATCGTCTTTCCTTCTGTCCTCTTTGTCGCTATCGCTTTGTTTGTCTTTTTGTTTGTGACGGTGTTCATGATGTTTATGATATCGCCTATCCTCAAAGCCATGAGGATTGAGAGGATCATAGTGTCTGTATTTTTTATTTGTATGTTTTTTATTTTTTCGTTTTTCTGAGTAGTCGCTAGATTCAGATTCATATTCTGGTGGATCTGATGATGGTTTATTTTCTTTTTTAATTTTAGGCTTTGTGCCTGTTTGTTCTTGTTTTATTGTTTGTGTGTTATGCTCTATCTCATTTTGGGGGTTGAGATGTAATTGTGGCCTATGCAAGATTCTATTTCTACGTCTGTTATTTAAAACAAACATGGCTGGTATAGTGTGAACCTCAGGCTCAGTTTGAATTCGAGGTATTTCCTCGATTATATTTTCTAAGTGTAAATACTGATCTTCAGTATTATCTAAGTTAGGTTGATAATCCGGGTTATATGGTGGAGGATTTAATACATCCTCGTCTATATTATCAATAATATTATCTTCCATTTTCAGGACATATATTCGAGGCTAGAAGAATACGATGTTAATTCTGACTATGGATATCTAGCGGTAAGACTTATTTAGTGGCTTTGTAGCCCTCTCCCCCCCTAAAGGAAAAGTTAAATCTTACCTGGGTTTATCCGGTAACGGAACCAATTTTATGGGTCACCTCCGGGTTCCAGGGACAAATGTAATCCTTTATCACAGAACTACAATCTCTCACCAATGTCTCCTTTCCAGATCAGTGACGCATTAATCTCTGTTCGGCGAGTATATCTAACCTTAGAATGGTGGTATTATATTACACCGATCCTAAATCCAAGTTCACTTAAGAGATAATCTTTTGCTTAGAAGCCCTAATCCGAAAATGGTATCAAAATATTACTGATAACTTTATATTGCTATTTAATCTGAGAATTTTTTATTCCTAGGTATCTGACTTTGACAACACTTTTAAACTGGAAGTATCTGTTGTGGTTACTAGAGTCATGCGAACATGACTACAACATTCCGTTCTGCTGCCTGTATCCCCGTGAGGCGTGAAGTTCCTTGTTAGGTACCTTTGTCAGGTAAGAAAATCACTAGGCTAGCTCCGAACCGATCTTCCAGAGTATTAGCAAAATAAAACTACCTTTAAGACGTGGACTTATTCAGAGTTCTAATTCGAAAATGTTAAATTGTCCGAATAGATAACGATCTCCAACTTTTTTGGACTTCAGAAGCTTGAGGGAAGATCCGGTTTGTTAGTATCGGCCGTCAGATAATGAGCTATCATCAACCGTAGTGGCGGGGCCACCACCGTGCTTTCCCTTTGTTATTCCTATTTAGCCCCGTAGTGACTTGCAATTTAATGGTGCGGGGCACCAAGCTATAGGAGTTCTCTTCAGAACAAAAACTTGGAGATAACTATCCGTTCGGATGCCTAAGCTTTTAGGCCCTAGGAAGGCCTTATCCTTAAATTTATCTCAATTGACCAACATCAAATGATATTCTACAATTTATTTAACAAAGTATTTATGAATTTATCTAACAAAACTTTTTATTTTTTAGGTGTGTTTTAAATGAAAATCCTAAGTATGAGCCGCCAAGACCCTCAAGAAAATTCCAAAAGCAAGAGAAGGGAGTCTTCCCTTAAATTTTAGAATCTTTTAAAGAGTATGTGTAATATAGTAATTCCGTATCACGACTGACTGTTTCTCTTTTCCAGGTTTACTTTTATAGGCCCTGAAGCCTTAGGAAAAAGAGAGACAAAAAGGATGACTTTTATTTTTGTGTTGATTTTTATGTTTTAGGGAAATTGGCGACCTGATTATTAAGATTTTGCATTTAAAAGTGTGTGCATATCTCAACTAAATTACAATAAGCATTTCATAAATTAGTAAGATCACATTTTATTTTATTTTACATCAAGAATACATTAAACTATTGGTTTCAAATTAGTTTTTCTAATAATGTTTTTTCAATGTCATCTTTATTTTTACAAATTTTCATTCTTTTAATTTAGCTTGTTTATCTCGAAACCTCTAATTTTATGATTCTTGTGTTGTTTTACTAATGTTAATTTATATTGACAATTTTTGCTAATAATTTTTTAGCTGTACTATGACCATTCTATTAAAAGGGGTATTGTCTCTCACTTTACCTTTTAGGGTCTTCGTTTTATAGATCTTATTTCCCCATTTTAATAAATAGGTCTTTATACGTGCTTTTTTACTTAAATATTACATTAAATTGTTTTAAATTTGTCTAATTTTGATAATATTTTATAGTCTTTTATTTTCATTAGAATAAATACATAATTTAAGGTATGGGTTGGATTTTTCCCCAGCAAAGCTACTCTACAAGTTATTCATAGAATCGGTTTAGGGGAAAAGGACGAACCATATAGAATGTACAATTATGAGATTAAAACTAGTTTTTTAGCCCCGAGGTGCCGAAGGCACCGGCTAAAAAACTAGTTTTAATCTTATGATTGTACATTTTTTTATTCGTAGAAAGCTGGATATAATACGATGCTAGACATAGTTTTTTCGTATGGATGAGATCCGGTTCCTATCCACTGGATTCGAATGAATAATACGAGAAAAATCATGTTTACTAATGAACGTAAGGTCGATTTAGTTGAAGTAGCGATTTGTTTATTTATCGATCTGTCACTGTCCCATGGGTGCTTTGCAGGGATCTTAAGGGATAAGACATTGACAATAGATTCATGTACATTGTACACTCACAATCATAATACACAAAATTACTACTTCTTGTGATTAAAATTTGGACACTGCTAGTTTGAGCCAACCAATCAAGATTTAATAGAAGTACCCAAAATTTTTAGTGACAGAATTTAATTTGAATTATCTAGTTGACAAGATAAGAACAAACTAAATCATGGATTGGCAAACAGACATATGTTCAGTGGTTATAAGAAAAAGTGGGAGAGAAAAGAAAGAAAAGAGAGAAAAAAACACGAATTTTATATAAATTTTGTTGAATTACCGACAGACCAACGAACAAAGTAAATTAGATAATGGATGCTCATTGGTAATGGTATAGGGAATTTACACAAAAAGTTCAGCCGTTTATCTCAAATAAAAGCTGAAATATCATATTTTTCTTTAAAATTTTTGGAACAGCCGTACAAACAGACATTTTAAAAAGACATACGACACAGACACAGAAAAAATCACAAATTAATACGAAGATAGAAAAAAAAGGATGACTACATCCATAAAAGTGATGCTCTGATACGGTAGGACAGACGAGCATTAACTTTGTTATAGAAATCAGCATGCATAGTTTGTAATCGATAGGACAATTTTAACATGTTTGAATTAACGGAAAGAGCTATGGTTACATATGTAAAAACCTATATAAATTAAATAATATTGTTTGAATATCAGAATATATGTAGACACACACACTTGAGATAGATAAATTAGATGACTAGACAGATGGACAGACAAACAGACAGTCACAGACATATAGACAGACAAACAGACAGTTACAGACAGATAAAAAATTAATTTAATTGTGTAAATACACTATAAAAGATGTGACATAACCCCTAACATATCTAGTGGGAACCCTAAACTCCCCACCTCCCCCCACCCCCTCTCACAAATATTCTTTTTTAAACTGTGGTAAAAAGAATTGATTGGGTTGGGTTTAGGTGCACCCAAGAGGGTTCAGACCCCCGCAGTATAAATACACTGAATGATTGAGGAGGGTGGTATTTCCATTTTTACATTAAAGGTAATTTGCCCTTAAAGTTGAATATTGTGTAACACATGTATAATTGTATTCCCTAACCACTAAATAACACCAGTTTTTATATTTATTTACGAGTTGGACTCAAATCTTAAAGAATTACATGAAATAGTTAAAAGTTTCAAAGCTATGGGTTTACCAATTAGCTATGTTGAAGCGAATTTCAGAAGCGAAGGTTCTCAAAAACAAGGGTATGTAAGTAAGTCCGTCCTTCGGTCCATACTTTTTATCAAGTAGGTTTGTAATAAGACTCAAATTGTCTTGTGAATTAAAGAAATTATAAAAGTATGTGAGCTAATCTATGAAAAAAAATATTTTTCTCAAGCCCTTTAAATTAAAAGATTGTCCATAAAAGTAATATTTTTTTTCTTATTAGCATGCAGAAAATAATTATAAGTAAGTCAACTTGATATTGTTGCGCCACTTATGGACAAAATTGCCCTAATTCAAGACTGTTTTTAGTATTTTGAAATAGCTTTAGATACTAAAAAAAGTATAAATTGTGTTTAAAAACTGGTTTAGCTAATATTTAGAGTTTAAATGGCCGGGTAATTCCCAAACTAACATTCACTTGCTTCATACAGAAGTTAAAAGTCATTCAGGGGTTATTACACTTCTTCAATAATAATTGTAAAGCAGTTTTTATTGCCTAACAAAAAAATGACGTCATACAATACTAATGACCTATGATATGTCGGTAGACATTTGTATTGACCAATAGTAAATTGTATAATGGCCTATCATTGGTCATTTGTTTTGTATGACGTCCTATTTTTATAGGCACTATAAATAGCTTCTTGTAGTAGTTAACCTTCTAATATGAAGAAAATGACGGACAAAGGGAGTTATAAAGTAGATAAGCCATTGAAATACTCACAATATATTTCTAAGAATTTTCTTATGTAGCGTTACAGATGAATGTACAGACAGACAGACAGATCATTAGATAAACAGACAAGAAATATAGATAAAGTTTTAAAGTTTTTTATAACGCTCTCTCATTCGCTGGCTTATAACTTTTGGATACTTTTTAAAATCTTGATTGGTTGATTCAAACTAGCAGTGTCAAAACTTTTTAAGCAATAATATTAGTCTACATAAGAAGGGGTTTTATATACATGTGGTATGCACATTAATTTATAGTTAATTGTCTTATACCTTAAATTCCATTTGTTTAGAGAATCTTTTAAAGAAGTTTCAAAAGCAAACAGACAAAGTGATTGTAAAAGAGCTTTACTACTGAAAAATATACGACATTTCGTAGTTTATAATTACCCCTGAAAGTTTTCCTAATAGTACTCGCGTTATCGATCAGGTTTTAGGAATAAATATTCTCAAAAAATACTATGACACAAAAATGCTTTTTGATGGCGCTTTTTCTAGGATAGGTTAGGTTTTTTTGGAAAGGGCCCTGCAGGGCTAGAGCTCACTGCGGGTCTTTAAACCTATAAAAATATGTTTATGAATAAACCTCATTTGATTATTTTAAGTTAGTCATTTCAAAATAATAGTTAAAGATTTTGTAATCAAAGTTTAGGTTATAGGCAAGAAAATCAACAAAAATTAAATAAGTCTAATGTTTTTTATTATTTTTAAATTTAAATTTTGTGATTTTTAAAAAACTTTTCCCCTTCCTGGGATTTGTTATGGAGCGTATAATCGAAAAATTGGTTTTGGGACTCGCAAACCTTCCTTGGGGAGTCGTTACTTTAACAGACGGATTTTGGGGACCCTCCAAAAAAAATGAGTATGGGGCGGGGGGGATAGTGGGGAAAGAAATACAATAGGGGAATAGTAGTTAATTGTTAATTTGAAAGACATATCCTTAAGTGGAGGGCATATGCCAAAAAATAAGGGGAAGTCTATAGTCTTTTCAGGGAGGAAAGGCACAATGGAACGTAAATTAAAATTATATTCATCTCTAATACGTTGGCTTCAGAATTAATATAGATTGGTTTGTACAAGCTTTCAAAGTCTAAACAATGCAACCAAAAAAAAAATCTGCAGAAAGGGTAAATTTGTTTCCAGTATTGCTTCGAAACAGATCGACTACAACCGTTTCTCCGTCATGCTATAAAATCATATATATCTAACAAATTGGTTTTAATCTTTCAATTTTTTATTTCAATAACCGCGGAAAGCTATTTATAATACGATGCGATAATCAACTATTAAAATATTCGGGGATGTAGATCAATTTATAGTCTATTATCTTAGGCCTCTAGAATATATACTTCTCGATATATTTGTTTTAATATTTTCGGTGAGCTTTAGGCTGATTGAGCCACTAATTCTTTAAAGAAAATAACCAGTTTGACTCTTAATTTCTATATATAATTTTGTTATTACGTATTAAAACAACACAATGATATAAATAAAAGATTTTTAAATAAATTAACAATCAACATATTATAGTAACATGATGTCGGTGAGTGTGTGGGTGTCTAAAGATCTATCAATGATTCTTCTTTTCAGTAAAGCTTTTTATACTGGTAAGAGGAAGGAAGGTTATATCAACCATCACAAAAAGAAATAATAATTTTCTTTTTTTGAATTAAAAACCGCTATCTTTATGTATAAGTCTTCAACATGAGAAATGAAGTCTTCAACCACTGCATACATCGGAAAAAGTACTTACTGGACCAAACTTGTATGGCCATATTATAGCACCAACTGAAGATTGTTTTTTAACATGAAACACTGTGTATTGGACTTATCAAATAAAAATAACATGTTTAATTAAACTGTGTTGATCACTCTATGGTATAAAGTATTTAGTAAGTTTGTTTTTGTCTGAAGCATAAGATTTTAATAACTACTGAAATGATTTAGTTCTTCCTTTTAGAAATCTTCACATGGGACATAGGATGGTTTTAGGCTATTTTAAGTATATGTCTTGTGAGGGTTTATGGCTATTTTTGGCTTGACCTACTCTTTTTATGCAGAGCTCCTAAAAACTAGGGGCGCAGCAACTTATTACAGTATATAATGTTAAAGATGTATCAATTTCGTTGGGTTAAAAAAAAACTACACCTAACTCATAGCCAAAAGTGGTTTACTGCCAAAAATTATTAATTTCTACCTAACCAAAATCATAGCATATCGTATTTTCACGTATTTGTATGTGTGTGTGTGTGTGTGTGTGTGTGGTGTGTGGTGTGTGTGTATGTGAGTTAATGTATGTGTGTGTGGTGTGTGTGTGTTTGTAAAGGATATAGCTTTGGATAAATAAATATAAATGTATACTTATAGTCTCAGCATCAGAAATCAAAGAAGTAAAAAATTACTGACAATGCTAATTAAGACTTTAGTTGTGTTTCTCATTTGTTTTTAAATAGAGTTGCAAACATTGTTATATGTTTAATTTTATTTGGAAAAGATCTAATGTTCCTTCCCCCTCCTTCTTTCTATTTTGAAAGTTGGGGATGCAATTACTAGTTTTCTTTGCTTCTTTGCTTTTTTGAAGTCTTTGGATGGTTTAAGGCTTTTATTAGGAAAGCTTCTCATAGATCCCGGGATGTTTTTAGTCTATTTGACATATTTTATTCTGGCTATTATTCTCACCCGCAATTTAAAACAATGACTTTGTTTTATTTTTGCTTATTTTCGCAGCGTATATTTGGTTAACTAACATTTTATCTGTAGACTATAGTCATGTACCTTTTCTTATTTCTTATCCTTTATCCCTGAATAAATTACAAGTAAGCTAATGTTTGTCTGTCTGTCTGTGTATTTTAATATTTCTGTGTGTGATTATGCTATTTGTTTGTGTGTGTGTGTTTGCAGGGGGGGGGGGGACATTGGTCTGTTTATTACACTAGTCCCCAAAGTTTTAAAACAACATTTTCTTATTCATTGGCCTTGACAACTTTTATTGGAGCTTTTATTTAATTTTGGTTGATTCATTCATTAAGTTGAGATTCAAAACGTTTTAACCACTAATTATAATCTGCAAAAGGTGTAATTTTGTGTATCATCATTGGGGATGTTTATCAATTTATCGGCCATTGTCATATCCCTTTATATCCCTGGTGTGTTTGTGTGTGAGGAAATGTGAGGATCTTATAATGAAATAATGACTGGTTTTAATGTCAATTTTACACACATATAAAGCCATAAGTGTTTCCGATACAAATTAAGGCAAAATATACCCCACTAATTTTAAATAGACAGGATGTCTCTCTGTCTGTCTGGTATAAATTGCCTTTTATTAGTTGTAGGCTGTCAAATTTTATGATTTGGGAAGCTTTATGTTGTTTTTGTTTTACAAAAACTAATTTTTATCTTTTAAAGCTAAAAATTTTGTAATATATAGCCCTGATTACACATATGTGACCTATATTATTACAAATATCTCTTTTTTCTCTACTAGATACAGAACAAATAGTTTTAGAGTCATCAAAAATAACTTTTAAGCAGCTAAATTATAACTCTACTGTCTACACTTGAATATTCTAATAATTAACTCCAGGACCAATAAAAAAAAGCATAAAAATTATATACAAATCCTTATAATAAAGTAAAAGGATGTCTTTGTTCCGAAGTATCTCGCTAACCACTGAGCCCATATGGTTCTCCTTTACAATGTAGCTTCTAATAGGGCCTGTGCAGTTCAAGTTTATAGCTATTTTTTGGAAGGGTACGACCATCTTCCCAAGATTAAACGCCAATTGAAAAGAAATAACAAAAATTTACTTAAAGTAACGCAAGGCGGCGCCACTGACTAAAAACAAGAATAAAACAGCTGATCTGGGGCTAGAACTAATAAAAGAGCTCTAAAATATCTAAATATTAAATATCTATATACATACAACCAAAATACTTGCTTCATAACCAAATAAATATATTAAGACATCCAATACAAACCAAAATTTTATATCTTTTTATTAAAACAAGGATATAAACATACAAATAAGCGAATCGAAATCTTCCATCCAATTCTTGGATTAAATAATCTGCATTAAGATTGAAAAGTATGTTGGCTTATTTATCAATAGTGGCTACGCCTATAGAAGCCTCTAGAAGCACTTAAGGTGAGGTAGAGAGAGTCTACCCCACCACCACCATAATTTTAGTTTTAAAAAAATATTCGAAAGGTATTTTTTAAAAGGAGATTTTTCTTGACAGGGTGGTGGCACCCTCACGCAACAACTAATAAACCTTCCCAGGACCTATGAGAAGCTACACTGTAATGGAGAATCAAATCAGTTTAGCAGTTAGCGAGATCCTTCGGTACAGACAGACAAACAGAAAGCATTCTATTACTTTTATATAAGGACTGTCTTGTTTTTATGGCACCAATGACTTTGTCTCTATCCTGTAGGGGTGAATCTTCAAGAGGAAGGTTGGTGTTCCTTCCACATATCTTCAATGGGTGTGTCAAACTTCCCCTCGAAATATCCTAAATAAAACCTTACCCGTATCAATAGAAAACTCCCCTTAAAAATTGTGAATTGATCAGACCAGCGGACACACATTCATACAGACAGGTAAACATTCTGCTATTTAGAATATTTTTTGTTATTATACCAACTTTTTTAAAAGCGAAGATTTTCTATAGTTAGGGTCGGTCCGTACGTCCGTCCGAGATAGATAGCTTTTATTCGTTAATTTAGGCCTGTTAGAATTGTCCTATCGATTTCAAACTTTGCATGATGATTCCTGTAGTAGTTAGGTACGATTTAGAAAGCGTAGCAACTCTATAATCATTACCAGAATGTCCGTGCGTCCATTTTAAACATGTTGATTTTTCTACTTTTTTAACAACAAATTTTAATGTGATCTAATTATCCGTTTGATCTGATTTTTGGTATATTGATTCCTTAGACAACAAAGAACAATATTATAAGCGAAGCAACTCTATAATCAAGTCTTAAAAATGTAAGTATGTCCATAAACATAAAGTGTTAATGTCCGTTTGTCCTATAGTTTCAGTGCTTCACTTTTATGGATGTTGTCATCCTTGTTTATATAGGATTTCTTGTCACATGACGTTCAGACGTATGGTGTCTGATTTTAGAAAGCTTCGCTTCTAAAATGTAATCTTAAATATATTCCGGAAAGGAAGTACTCCATTTTAAAACATCATAATATCGATTATTACCACAAAGTTTTTTTTTTAAATTCGAAGCAACTCTTTATTAAACTTTGTATGTTTGTATTTATCATATATTTTATCATGTAAGTTTAGCTAAGGATATGTTACTTGAATAAAAAAGTAAAAAATACTAGTCAAGTATGGCAAAAAAATATACAAATAAAAAAATTATAAGATTTAAACCATTTTTGTTGGCCCCTGGGGCCGGAGGCATGGTCTAACAAAACTTAGTTTAAATTTTATCATTTATATCTTAATATTGGTGGAAAAATTGTCTGTAATACGATGCTATACGTAATTTTTAGTATGTCTGAGAACCGGTTATAATCCAACGAACATCAATCGACTTCGAAGCCATACCGGAAAGGATTTAAAAAGCACAAAATTAAAACTAAAATTGAAAACTAACAAGCCTCGCAACTATTTGAACTAATCGTGCTTGTTTGTTTCGCAATTGTATAACAATCTATGTGGATAATGTTGAATTTGATAATAATAGGTGTTCAAAACTATTTAAAAATCATTATTATTTTCCTTTTTACACTTTACTGTTTCCTTTTTCAGTCAATTAGACTATTAATCTTTATTAATGTCTTTTTAAAAGCGAAGCTTTTTTATATTATGGGTCAGTAAGTACGTTTGTTCTTGACGGATGGCTACGTTAGAATGGTCCTTTCGATTTCGATGTTGCACGATGATTCATAGAACTGTTAATTGCAATTTAGAAGTCGTAGCATTTTTTAGATGTTTTGACATTAGATTTTTATGTGATGTAGTTGTCATTTTTAAAAAGGTGATTCTTCATATGACGATTAAGTGCTATGTAATAAGCGAAGCATATCTTTTGATTGAAGTCTAAAAACGTTATTACGTCGACAAACAAATATATTTAAGATAATTAACTAAACATTTAAACAATCTACGGGAGGGAGGGGACATTGAACTGTAAATTTCACTGGTTTCAAAAGTTTTAAAATCACAATAACTTATTCGTTGGACCAAAATCTTTTTAGGATCAGTGTGGTTGGTGCCAAATTAGTAGTATCCAAACTTTTCAACCCATATTTTCATTCTTCAGAAGATGTATTTTTTTTATAATTATTGGGTCCGTATACAAATTTATCATCCATTGTCTTGTCTGATCCCCTAAAATCCCTGAAAATGAGTGAATAATTAGGACTGTAGTAAAGTGATGTTCATTAAATTATCAATTTCTGGTACACGTGCAACCTCCAGGGGTATGGGGAAGCTCTTTATAGTACCTACTAGCGGCTACGCCCCTAGTTTTTCTAGAGGAATTTTTCTCGTGGGAGGGTGTTGACACCCTCCCACAAAATAATAATAAACCTTCCCAGGACTTATGAGAAGCTACATTGTAAAGGATAACCATATGGGTTACTGTTACTTTATTATAAGGATCATTTTTAATAGATGGTTCGAAAATAATTATTTTCAAGATTTAAAGCGTAAAGAAAAAGGTTAACTTGTACAATTTACTTTTTCCTTAATGTGTATGTGTATACAGTATTACCAGAGAGAAAGGGGACTATGGGCTGTTTATTACACTAGTCCCCAAAGTTTTACAACAACTTTGGGGAATTTTTATTGGTTGGTTTATTAAGTTGAGTGTTCATTTTTCAAACGTTTCAACCACTAATTTTAATCTACTAAAGGGGTAATATTGTGTGTCATCATTGGGGATGTGCTTCAATTTATGGCCCTTGTCTTATCCCTTTAGATCCCTGACTAGCAACTGTAGATCACGTGACCACCGGATATTTAAGTAATTCATCCGTTTTCCCCTCATCATATCATCTAACGCTCACCCCCCTCTTCATCGGGGATAAGACAATAGACGGTAAATTTGTTTCATCGCAAATAAAAACGCAAAATTTCTCCTTTCTGAAGAAAACTTTAGACATTACTGGTTTGAACTGACCAAGATTTAATAAGAAGAACCCAAAGTTTTTAAGCCAACAGATAAGAGTGTTTGTAACACTTTGGGTACCAGTTCAAAGTCCCCTTCCTCCCTGCTCTTAATTCAGTTTTAGAAAGAACATCTTTAAAACAGCTTTAAAAGCTCATCAAAACAGACGGACAAACTAACATCCAGTAGAGTAACTGCACTTATAATATAACAGAAATAGAATATTATTATGAAATCTGAACAAAAAATTGATATCATTAGATACCATAAATCAGAATATTTAACAACGACGTACTAACATATTTAGACTTGATTAAAGAGATGTTTTGCTCATAATACGATGCATGTCGACTTCTGAACCAGAAATAGAAGTTATAAGACAATGGCCGGTAAATTGATGTACATTGTACATACCCAATAATGATACACAAAATTACCCCTTCTGTAGATTACAATTAGTGGTTGAAACGTTTGGATTATTAACATAAAAAAACAAACATTCAAAATTATTTTATTACATGAATGAAATTGACAATATATTTACAAATAAAAACATTTATTGTTAATTAATACTATTATTGTATGTTGTAAATCATGATGATTGTGGTCGATTCCAATAAATACTGCTGTTATGTCAGTCTGATGAGCATTTACTGTCAGCTTTACTTCTTTACCAACTAATTTTAGATTTTAATATAGATTTCGTAATGCAAAATGTTTCTTTGTTTTAAAATAATAATTAAAGGAATAATGGATTTTTATTATAAAAGATTTTTATTAGAGTTATAAAATATTTCCATTTTAAGCAATGTTTCTATGGGTTCAGGGCAGGTTTTTATCTGATGTCCCATAGAGAAAGATGTCCCATACAAAAATATATAGCCTCCCAAACCTATCAAAAGCTACTGTGAAAATACGACAAAACGTCCCTTAAGAGGCGTTGTCACGAAAGGAACTATACCCAATAATTGTGCATGGTAATGAGCTACGCCTGTTTATGTGCCAAAGAATTTCGCGTTCTTAAATTCAAGTCATGTTGCAATTTGGAACCATTGTTAACCTTCCAGAAAAATTGTAGAATTTAAATTAAGAACATTACCATTCTAAACCAAATCTCCATTATTCTATTCTTGGTATGAAATTTTTTCACAAATATATCAGGTTACTTTTATAATGGGAATATCATAGAATATTTATACATATAGACTATATATTAGGTTACTTTTATAATGGGAATATCATAGAATATTTATACATATAGAATATACATTAGGTTACTTTTATAATGGGAATATCATAGAATATTTATACATATAGAATATATATTAGGTTACTTTTATAATGAGAATATCATAGAATATTTATATATATAGAATATATATTAGGTTACTTTTATAATGGGAATATCATAGAATATTTATACATATAGAATATATATTAGGTTACTTTTTTAATGGGAAAATCATAGAATATTTATACATATAGAATATATTTTAGGTTACTTTTATAATGAGAATATCATAGAATATTTATATATATAGAATATATATTAGGTTACTTTTATAATGGGAATATCATAGAATATTTATACATATAGAATATTTATTAGGTTACTTTTATAATGGAAATATCATAGAATATTTATACATATAGAATATATATTAGGTTAATTTTATAATGGAATATCATAGAATATTTATACATATAGAATATATATTAGGTTACTTTTATAATGGAAATATCATAGAATATTTATACATATAGAATATATATTAGGTAACTTTTATAATGGAAATATCATAGAATATTTATACATATAGAATATATATTAGGTTACTTTTATAATGGAAATACCATAGAATATTTATACATATAGAATATATATTAGGTTACTTTTATAATAGGAATATCATAGAATATGTGTACATATAGAATATACATTAGGTAATAGGAATATCATAGAATCTTAGAATATACTGGTATAATATACATCAGGTTAAATTATACTATTATTTTATTCTATGTATTAATTGTTCTATGATTAGATAGATCTTATCTCTGATGTTCATACGACAGTTAATTTCCACTAACACTGCTCATATTACATCATATTTAATAGATATATAAATAGATAGATAGATAGTTAGATAGATATATAAATAGATAGATAGATATATAGATAGATAGATAGATAAATAGATAGATAGATAGAAAGATAGATAGATAGATAGATAGATAGATAGATAGATAGATAGATAGATAGATAGATAGATAGATAGATAGATAGATAGATAGATAGATAGATAGATAGATGGATAGATAGATAGATAGATAGATAGATAGATAAATAGATAGATAGATAGAAAGATAGATAGATAGATAGATAAATAGATAGATAGATAGAAAGATAGATAGATAGATAGATAGATAGATAGATAGATAGATAGATAGATAGATAGATAGATAGATAGATAGATAGATAGATAGATAGATAGATAGATAGATAGATAGATAGATAGATAGATAGATAGATAGATAGATAAATAGATAGATAGATAGAAAGATAGATAGATAGATAGATAAATAGATAGATAGATAGAAAGATAGATAGATAGATAGATAGATAGATAGATAGATAGATAGATAACTGTATCTATAAATTGATAGATAGAAATACAGGCAGATAGAACATAGATGGATTAACGGATAGATTCTAGATAGACATAGACATATTTATAGATAGATAGATAAATAGATTGATACCTATATATAGATAAATTGATTATATACACATGGTAAAGAACTTGGGGCTAGTGGAGAATCAACAAGTTTAATGGATAGACAAGCAGATAATTAGTATTTAAAGTATTTCAGTAAATTTATTAGTTTCGTAATAATGGATATTGCAATCCTTGTTTAACAATGTCATCTAGAAACAGCTTTTATATAGTGCCTTATAAAAAAGGACGTCATACAATACAAATGACCAATGATTGAACAGTATACATACATTGTAATTAACCACTGGTAAAATGTATACAGGCCTATCATTAGTCATCGTTATTTTTCATTAGGCACTTTAAACTACATCTTTTATCTATCAATTTATACTAAACTACCTATCTATTTCTTTTCAATCTAAAACTTTGGAATTGTCATGATCATTTTGTGTAAAAACTGAGAGAAAAAAAGTAGTTTTACTAAAACTTTTGTATGAAAAATAATTAGGTTACGATGTAATTCTATTTCTAATTATAACTTTTCCCTTTTATCACTCCTTTAATGAGAGTTGGGTTCATTATTTTACTTACCCAATCTTTTACACAAACTATCATACACACACAAACACACACACACACATACACACACACACACACACACACACACACACACACACACACATACACACACATACACATGCTCTTCAGATGATTGCAAATATAAAGAAGAAAATGAATTAGAATTTTTTATTCTTTTAACTCTAAATCAGCTACCAGCTGCGCCCATAGAATCTAAAGGTTCTGGAAAGGAGGGAAGAGGCAGAAAATAGCCTAAACCTACATAAATACCTATATGAAGCTTTTCTAAATTGGAGAACTCGATCAGTTTAGAGGTTAGCGAGATATTAAAGAACAACCTTAAAACCTTACTACTTTATATAATATAATTTGACAATCTAGCTAATAAATTTATCTATCCATCTATGAAACTATTCATCTATTAATCTATCTACCTATCAATTTATCAATGTATCCATCTACAGGGTGTCCCTCGTAAACTGGTTTTTTTGAAACGCTTATTACTCCCTTAATATTTGAGCTATCTTAGTAAAATAAAAAGTATTTGGCAGTCTACTACTGACCATTTTATGGTGTAATGATGAAAAATCCACAAAATAAACAGGAAAAAATCTACGAGGTATTACATAAGAGGTTCATTTTATTGAATTTAGACTAACCCACAAGAAAATATTTGCTTTGTGAAGTTTAAGATTAGTTAGGGTCCAAACGGCTGGTTGCTTAGACTTTCTAAGCACAAAAATTGAACAGGCTTGACATGGCATATCAGAAATTCTCAATATTCAAGATTCTGAAGTGTAATATAAGTGAACAATATGTAAAAATAGGCATAATATTGGTCTTCTTTGTTAATTTTTCATGTGAGCTCGCTTCAAATGCACGCAAGAACCTGAAATATACCAGATTTTTAAATTAGACTACAATGCCAGTTCTTATAATGTTTTGAGTAAGTCTTTTTGATCCAACGTTTGACCACCAGCTGCTTTTAAAGTTAACGAAGGCATATTTTTTTGGTGGATTAGTCTTATATTCACTAAAATCAGCCTTTTATGTATTACCTTGTAGATTTTTTTCTGTTAACTTTGCGGATTTTTCATCACTATATCATTAAATGGTCAGTAGTCGGCTGCCAAATACTTTTTATTTTGTTAAGATAGCTCAAATATTAAGGGAGTAATAAGTGTTTCAAAAAAACCAGTTTACGTGGGACACCCTGTATTTGTGTATTCATTTATCTATCTATCCATGTATCAAACTATCCATATAAATTTCCATCCTTCAAACATATAGATCATTCCATCCATCTATCCATCAATTTATATCATCCATCTATTAAACTCTGAAATAATTTATTTTTATAAACTACATCAATACATCCATCAAATTACTCATCTATTTATTCATTGATTTATTTATCTTCCTATCTAACTATTAATCTATCTTGCTATCCATATATAAAACTATCCATATGCATATGTATATACTATTTATATCCATCTATCTATCTATCCTCCATCCGTCTATACAACCATTATTATCTATTTCTAGCTATCAATTAGCTATGTTTCCATCAAGCATCTATTCATCTATCCAACAATTTATATCATTCATCTATTCATCATTTTATATACCTATGCATTCATGTTTCTATTTATCTATCCATAATTCTATACCATCCATCTATTGATCTCCAAACTAATATATTTTCATATCTATATGACTATCTATCCATTAAATTACTCATCTATTTATCCATTGATTTATTTATCTTTCTATCTAACTATTGATCTATCGATCTTTCGGAGTATCTATCCAGAGAGAGAGAGAGGGGACTAGTATTACACTAGTTCCCAAAGTTTTATTTTAACGTGTTCTTATTCGTTGGCTTAACAACTTTAGTGAGTTTTGACTGGTTGGTTTATTAGGTTGAGTGTTCAAACGTCTCAACCACTATCTTTAATCTACAGAATGGTTAATTTTGATTATCATCAATTTCTCGACCATTGTCTTATCCCTAATATCTATCTATCTATTAATTTGTATGAGCGCTCACCATATTTACAAGCTCCCAAGGGAGGTAAAACAATCATTAAATAAATCTGTCTTACACCTACAAATTAACAGGGATAAGACAATAGCCGATAAATCCCCTATGTATATCCCCAATGATGGTACACAAAATTACCCACTCTGTGACGTGAAATTAGTTATAAATCGAAATTTAAAGTCCTCAAAGTTGTTAAGACGACAAATAAAAAACGTTATTAAAAAACTTTGGGGACTAGTTTAATAAACAGCAATTTGTCCCCTCTCTCTGATAAATTAAGACTGGCGGGGATATATTTAAGGAAGGACTTATTGTTCTTCCATTAAAATTCATATATGTAATATTCTGCTTTTGGTAGCGGGTTTATTATGGAAAGAAAGAAGGTTCGTTCTAAAGATCTCTGGAACTGCTGAACCAATTCTTTTTCCCTATATGGTTAACCAAAAAACATTTTTAGTATAAACATAATTATTTTTGTAATAAAAAAATTACCATAATTATGATTTGTTCATTATATATTGTATCATATAAAACAAGGACGAGTGTATTTAAGAGCAGTGGAACAATAACATGAATAGAGTATATTTTGTCGAAATGGGAATAATTCTAAGGAATTTTGCTTTAAACTTTTCCAACAGTCAAATTTTTCAGTGTGGCTTCGAAACCGATTTTTACTCACTGGATTAGAACCGGTTTTCATTCATAGAAAAATTATGTAAAGCAACGTATTACAAACAATTAAAATAAAATGATAAAATTTAAAAAAATTAAAATTAAATTAAAATTATTTAAATCTTCCGTTTTAATATACGCGGAAAGCTGTTTGTAATACGATGCGATAAATGAACATTCTTTAAATTTTCTTTAAGCTTGAAATTGCATCACAATAAATCGTAAAGAAAAAAAAACTGAAATCAAGGACGGACATACTCGTGTTATAGAGTAGCTATGCCGCTAATAAAATTATGAATTTGATACGTGTAAAGCTATTTAGGTAATCTAGCTATGAATATAAATTAGTAAAGAAACAGAAAGGTATTTAAAATAGATTTTAGTTTACTTGTGCGATTAATCTATTTATATCGATGTATTATTACTTGGATGTTGCACCAGATTTTCATGTACTCTGATGAAGTGATAATTGCAGCTGGTTAAAAAAACGAAACCCCACATCAACAACATTTACCACTTCTTCTCTTCTCCTACTGAATGCACGAACCGGCCAATAAATGAGGTCCATATTAGCAACCTAAATTAATATCCATCTATTCTATATCAAGTTATATATCAAGTGTTCTGTGCCTGCAATAAACTGGTATAAAACAATAATATTATAAAATTATATTGAAACTTATATAACTCAAAAAAAGACTATATGTACTAGCCGTACTATTATACAGAAGAACATTCAAATACCCCACTGAGGAGTGTTCAATGTTCATATAATAATAATTTCTATATCATAAGCTAGCAAAGGGAAACTCTAATTTCCAAATTTATTTCTGCATTATAAGTAAAAGAAATAGATCAAAAAACAAATTTTGGTTTCTTTCTTTAATTACTTCATATCTATAATACAAAGTAGAATCATGTCTGTCCGTCTGTCCGTCCGTCCCTTCAGATCTCAGTAACCACTGAACTGATCGGATTCTACTCTTCAGGGAATATACCTTCTGGTCCTGTGGTGGTTTTTGGCTATTTTCTTGGGGAATGGGACACCCCCAACTCCCCCAAAAATAAAAAATCTTCCCCGATTTTTTTACGAATTTGCGAATTCGTTTTTTTTACGAATTTCGCGAATTTGCCATTTATTCGCGAAAAATTGCAATCTATTCGCATTTTTTTAGGCTGGGTATGTAAAAGAAGATTTAATTATACCTCTTGGGTCAAAGTCCCTGGAGGCTGGGGACGAAGTCGCTAGTCCTTATATAAAAGAACAGGATGTCTAAGGGTCCTTTTGTCCGTGTGTCTGCCTGTCTGTACCTAAGAATCTTTCTAATCGCTGAAATAGATGTGGTTCCCCTTTACATTGCAGCTTCTCATATCCTGGGGAGGTTTATAACAATTTTGGGGGAGGGTACCACCAACCTTCCAAGAAAAATCATCACCAAGAAAAAATTTGTCCTAAAATAAAGATCAAAAATGTGGGGCGACTTAAAACCCCACCCCTCCCAACTCAAGTTCGTCTAGAGGCCTCTAAGGACGAAGCAAAGAATAAAATTCAAAAGAAATTATTATTTTTGACCAGCAGACAAAGATTGGAAACGAACAGAATTTGTCCACAGTCCATAAAGATTGTTTCTTGAAAAAATCTTCTAATATATCCATCAAAATCTTCGAAAAAAATTAACTTAAGGAGTTTTCTTTAAGATCCCCTTGCTATATTTATGAGGGGGTGCTAATGAACAGATGGTTCACAAAATCTTGATAATTTTTACATAAAAAGATAAAGGTATGTCATATTATTATTTTCTTTGTTTAATTTTCTTATTTATTTCTGTTTTTTTCTAGTGGAAGATCCCCCCCTCTTCCCCCCTAAACCCATATCTTTAAAGTTTTATTATATTAGTTAAAAATAAGATATGTTTACTACATTAAAATTGTAAGAAAATTTGTTGAAAAACTGCTTAATACAGAATAATGTTTATGGACATACTTACATTTTTAGGACTTTAGGAGTTGCTTCGCTTATAATATTGTACTTTGTTGTCCCAAGAATCAGTATACCAAAAATCAGATCAATCGGATAATTAGATCACATAAAAATTTGTCGTTTAAAAAGTAAAAAATCAACATGTTTAAAATGAACGTACGGACATTCTGGTATTGATTATAGAGTTGCTACGCTTTCTAAATCGTACCTAACTACTACAGGAATCACTATGCAAATTATGAAATCAAAAGGACAATTCTAACATGCCTAAATTAACGAAAAAAGCTGTCCATCTCAGACGTACGGACCGACCCTAATTATAGAAAAGCTTCGCTTTTAAAAATAAGTTATGTTTACCAGCGAGTTTATCTTGACTTCTCACCTCAGAATTGAAGAAAAATAAGGATGACAACATCCATAAGAAGCAAAGCATACAAAAATCACAGATTTGTTAAAATCAAGAATAGTTTTATTGGAGAAAATTCACGTAGCCTTTCTCATGTATTTTGATACTTTTTAATATTTATGTTTTGAATGATGTGTGACAGACTGACGGTCAAAGTAAATTACATACTAAATGCTCAGAATAACGGGGAAATTAATATTTCTTTTTTTTGGGGGGGGGGAAGTGTAATAATCCCAAAATCTTTGAAAAGCCATGGTTCAAAACCCTTATGTTTTTACAAATTAGGTCAATTTTTGGTCATTTTACATAAACAAAATTAATTGTATTAATTAAACCCCCCCCCCCTCTCATTTGTAATCTTAGAATAGTTTTTCTACTAAAATAATATTTTCTTATAGAGTAAAGTTTTAATGATAGTTAGAATACTTAATAATTATCAAATTATTTATAAAACTACACAATAACCTTGGCATAAATAAAGTTGCAACTAATTCAAAGAAAATGTTAAAACATGAAAACTTTTTAAAAGTGTAATTATCTGTATAATATAAAAATGAATTTGAAAAAAGTATTACTAAGAAAGTTTTAAGGTTATTATATTTGAATTAAAAGTTTAAAAACTTCAAGGTAGAGCACTAACAAGGAAAATTTAATCCAAAATCAATTTTGTTTGTAAAATTTAGGAGTAGCTCTATCTGTAATCACTGAATAATTTGGGCTTTCCCAAAAATGACAAATCGAGCACTGAAAACCCCCACCTTCCTTTCTTAAAATAAATTGAAAATAAGAGGAGGTGTTTTTTTATGCACAGTATAACGAAATAACTATTTTGCAACTTATTTCATGCAGAATTAATAATGAATATATCCTTAGTAAACCCTGTTTCAATAATATTTGTCTACCTCTAATAAACAAAATATTACAAAATGAATTGGGTAATTTTGAAGACCCTGTAAGCATATTTATAATCAAGATATTTTTAAAGATTGCTAGCAGATTTAATAATAAATATATTCTTAGGAAACCCAACAGATCTGTAGTATATAGACAACTACATCCCTTCCTTTTTTATGACCTGTTCGTCTGGTTCTAGATTATTCTAGCGTCACCATTATTTGATTTTAAAAGACCCAATAGAAAGGTTGCACAAGGTTGATGTGTTGGGAGATGCAGTTATTTAACCCTTTATCCCTCTAGTGTTTTACTCTAATGGAAATCCTAAAAAATAAACAAATATACTAATCAAATTGGGTAATTTTGAAGACCCTGTAAGCATATTTATAATCAAGATATATCTTAAGATTTCTAGCAGATTTAATAATGAATGAATATATATTCTTATTCACTGATTAGACATTGAAAACTTTTTACAGAACTCACAAAAAATATAATAAATAAGTATTCTTTTATCAGTAATGGATTCGAACCACAGTCAAAACCTAAAATAACTTCACAAAATAAAAAAAAATGTCATAAGCGTGCAGTTGAAGGGTGTCAACACCCCCCTTAAATAGTAATTGGTATCACCTTTTTACCCCCTGTATAAGGTTTCAAAACTAGCTGATAAACCACTGCGCATGCCACTGAATAGGTAGTAATCCTTCACCCATTATCAGGGCTAGGGGCGAAACATCTGAAAACTTATAAGTTTCTTCAATGCTCAGGAGAACCAAATTGGTCCAGCGGATTACCAACATTTTTCGCTACAGAAATACAGACATCCTACTTCAGTTAAATCAATGGTTTTCAATGTAAAGCTTACTTTAAAATAGTATAATCATATGTCAATTCTTGAAGAAGTTACTTTTTGAAATAATCAAATGATTATTTATATTTTGTATAAGTAGTAAACTTGGGTGATTCTAATTCCATGCCTTAACGGATAGGTAAATAAAAGATAAATAAAAGATTTTCTTCCATTGTTCTAGTCAAGTTTTATTAATTACAATTACAATATACCTAACAGAAAATCAATTAATTTTGTATCAATAATTGCGAAAAGTTGGTGAAACCTTTTCAATGGATGGAAGATTATTTTCTCCTCCATTTACCTATGACTGTAGCCCTTAAAGTATCATAGTGTGTTGATTATATTATTACTTTTGAATAGGGATAGGTTTTATGAAGATTTAATCTTACTATAAACTGGTTATATTTTGCTATCCGTTTTCGAGATTTTATTGGACAAACAAAACCATATATAAGCTTAAACTTGCCTAGCTAAAACCAGGTTAAGTTCAATGAGATGCTTTTCCATCATGTTTTAAGATTTTACTGAACCTCTCTCCTTATTTTCGACTTCTATTCTCGAAAAATAGCCAAAAACCTTCTCAGAACAAATAAGTTTATTTTACAAGAAGAATCAGATAGATTTAAAGTTTCAGAGATCTTAAAGATCACAAAAGTAAATCTTAGAATAAATGTCCATAAAAAAAGCTACTCATAAAAATAAATTTACATGCGTACAGACTTTTATTATATATACAATCAACTAACAAAAACACGCAGAGGAAAAAAGAAAGTTTTAACATAATCCCATAAAATGAATAGGGGGACTTGTCCCCCCCCCCCCTAGCCATCCTCCCACATTTGAAAAATTCGTGGATGCTTGAGCCCCGCCCCCAAGTGTTAAAATACAAAAATACATTAAAATCTAATATTTTTGCTTTATCATGTATACAATTTACAATATCTTTTATTTACATTATGTAATAAAAAAAATAAAATAAAACATTTTTTGTTTAAATAATATTGATGTAACCTCCCCTTTTTTGCATTATTCCCCTTTATTCAACATTTCCTCTGTATTTGGGGAAACTCCCACGTAATTGAATATCTCCCCTATGAGAAAATTGAATTCTGTGATTGGCCAGCATCTCCCGGGCGAGACCCATTTCATTCAATTTTCCCGTTGGCTAATTGAATTTCCCCCGCTCCCATTGGTCCGTGCCACGGCTAATTGAAAAAGCAGCGTCCTGATTGGTTGGTTGGGCGCGCTAATTGAAAAAGCGGGGCTGTGATTGGTTGATCTGTGGTAGGCTAATTGAATAGTGTGTTTGTGTGTGTCTCACTAAAATAAAAGGGGAGGGGTTAATTGAATATACGTACGGGCAAGCTTCATAAGAAAGAAGAAAAACAGATATATGATTCAAGGAGGGAGGGGACTTTTGGCTGTTTATTTCATTAGTCACCAACTTTGTACAATAACGTTTTCTTATTTGTTTGCTCAAGAACTTTAGGGACTATTATCGAATTTAATAGTTTGTTAAGTTTAGTGTCCAAGTTTCAACCACTAATAGTAATCTACAGAAGGGTTAATTTTGTGTATCATCATTGGGGATGTACTACTACATCAATTGGGGATGTCAGCCTGTCTGTAAAGTACGATAAAACTGGTTTTTGTATAATCTAAGGCTTTTAAACTAAACTCAGTTTAATTTCAATATTGTTTTACATACTAAGATCTAAATTCAGACCTAATTTTGTTTTTTAGATAATTTTAGCTAATTTGTACTGTATAAATTACCTAAAATTAAAATTATTCCATATAAATAACCAAATGTAAAGTATAAAAATGATTATAAAAGTATTAAAAATATTTTCACAACTTTATAAAACTCAGATGTAAAGGGATAGAAACATGTGTGATAATATAATTTTCTCGTATTCATTCGAATCCAGTGGATAGGAACCGGTTCTCACCCATACGAAAAAACTATGTCTAGCATCGTATTATATCCAGCTTTCTACGAATATAAAAATGTACAATCATAAACAATTATGAGATTAAAACCAGTTTTTTAGCCGGTGCCTTCGGCACCACGGGGCTAAAAAAACTAGTTTTAATCTCATAATTGTACATTCTATATCCACGGAAAGCCGTTTATAATACGATGAAGGAAATAACTATTCTAGTTGTCAGGAATACATCATATTTAAAGACGTTAAAATAATGATACACAAATTTACCCCACCTGTAGATTATAATTAATGTTTAAAACATTTAGACAGTCAACTTAATAAACCAAGCAAGCAAAATTCAAGAAAAGTCCCCAAAGTTGTTGGGCCAACAAAAATTAAAAAGTTATTATAAAACTTTGAGGACAAGTGTAATAAATAACCTAATGTCCCCTCCCTCTTTAGTTATAATATATACAAGCTTGAGCTAATTGATATTTAAATGACCGTCATAATTATCTTCCATTGTGACATACCTATATCCCAGACAAAGTCACATTGTAGAACATGCATTTTTAAATCAAATTAAAATTCATACTTTTCACATCACAAATGGTAGATTTACCGTTGAACAAGGACAATCATGTTGAGTAGGGGCTCAGCTATAACAATCAAAATACAAATTGGTCAGTGTTTGGTATTTGGCACCCTCAGAAAAACAATTTTTCCTTAGGCTTTTACTATTGTATTATCAAATCTAGAAGCAATGAGTCCTGATTCAACTTTAATGATTCATATCGTCGCGAATTTCCTAAAAAGTACTTACTGAATCAAACTTAACCATGATTCTTATAGGCCCTGATATGGTTTTAGACCATCTTATTTTTATAAGTCTGGTTAGGGTCTTAGGCTGTTTTTTCTGCCCTTCCATATCCCATCGAATGTAGCGCCCAAAATGCTAGTATATAAAAAAAATACGAGTTAAATAAAATGGTCAAAGCTGACATTCTATCGACTTCCCGCCATTCTTAATTGTAGGTGATATGTCACTTTATAGTAATGACTAACATTTTTTAAATATTCCTTTATTACACTAATAAACTTTAAGTCATTACATAGTTCTGTGTTTTTATGACAGAACATAAGTTTAACTAAGATTTTTTATTTATTTCAAGCCAATATTAAATTATATGTAGAAAATAATTCATTTTATCAAGATAATGAATATATTGCTCGCACTTATAAATATAAGAAACGGAGAACCATCGAGAACTACAGAGTAGCTTTGCTATTCAACTATATAAGTTAAAACTAAATCAGAAAAGTTATAATTTACTATGTAAACTTATAAATATATAATATAATATTATCATAAAAATTTTTAAATTTTCCACATATAACTTTTTTTTTCCCGTTGATTTGATTGAACTTAGTAAAATTAATTACATGGCTTTTAATGTAAATTTAATATAATTTAAATTACTTATTTTTAGGGAGGGACGGGAAATTGGACTGTAAATTATGCTGGTACTCAAAGTTTTAGGTAACTCAAAAACCTTGGGTAACCCTTCAAAATCTTGATTGTTATGTTCAAACTATGTAGCTGTTGAATCCTTTCAATCACAATCTACAAAAGAGGTAATTTTGTTTATCATCATTGGAACTGTACATCTATTTAACGTCCATTGACTTTTCCCTTAAGATGCCTACTTATTCTAAAGGCTTTGTCTCTAGCCTCTAGGGGATTAGCCTTAATTGAAGCGTTTATACCCCTAACCACCAAAACCGGTTCTAATCCAGCGGATAATAATCGGATAGGAAGCCATTGTAACAACCAATCCGAATGCCATGCACCCTTCATTCAATTTCTTCTGAAAATTATGAATGCAAAATAAATTAGCCAAACTACCAAATTTTTTACCCCTTTTTAAAGACACAACCCCTTTTTTGACCACCTATATATATTGTTTTTCCTATTATAGTAGCGTGTACCAAAAGTTGTTTTAGAGATATTTAGATTGTCTAAACATAGTTATTTATGTTATTAAATCAGGCGCTTCATATCTATTATGCAAAGTAGAATGATGTCTGTCTGTCCGTCCGTCTGAAGCTTAAGATCTCGGTAACCACTAAACCGATTGGATTCTACTCTTCAGGGAATATACCTACTGCTCCTGTGGTGGTTTTAGGCTATTTTCTTGGGGGTTGTGACAGCCCCCCACCCTAAAAAAAAAGATAAAAAAATCTCCCCAAATTTTGTTTTATTATAATTTTTTTAATCAGGTAATTTTTCTTACATTAGTTAGAGTAGAGAGCCTTGGCCCATAAACTGAATCAAATACTATATATTTTTCATGAATAAGTAAATATTTCATAAAAAAAAGGTTGGTTATCTATTGGGCTGTTGAACACGTGATAATATTCTTCAATCCGGATTTGGTACAAAATATTTCCTTTGCTGTTATATCGTCCTATAGTAATTTAAAATTGGGGGGAAAAAACCTGTATATTAGAGCTCTAGAAATCATATGTCTGATAAAGCAATTCTAAATATTTTGAGTAAAGCCTAAAAAGGCTAATTTTTGCATCACGGAGTCCTGTAATTTGTCTGTTATTTCATAAACCGCGGTTGCCATATCTGTTATTTTGTAAACCATGGTTGCCTTAACTATTATTAATAAACCATGATTGCCTTAACTGTTATTTTGTAAACCATAGTTACCTTAACTCTTATCTTAATAACCTTGGTTGCCATAACTTATATTATAAAATACTAGCGGCTACGCCCCTAGAGGCCTCTAGGGGCGCTTGAGGAGGAGAGAGTCGAATTTAATAATTCAATTTCTTATTTTAGATTTTAAAAGAAAAAGTAAAAAAAGTTTACGTTTGATGTTTGTTTTTCGTTGAACTCTCTTTCTAAAATTGAGAAATTTAAAAAAAATTTTATTTCTCTAGGGAGGGTGGTGGTACCCTCCCCCAAAATAGTTATAAACCTTCCAGGGACATATGAGAATCTACCCTGTTAAGGAGAACCCGATCGGTTCAGTGGTTAGCGAGATCCTTCGCTACAAACAAACAAACAGACAGACAGACAAACAAACAAACAGACAGACATCGTTCTACTTTGTATTATAGATGGTTGCCATAACTGATATTTTATAAACCATGGTTGCCATACCTGTTATTTGATAGACCATGGTTATCATAACTGTTATCTTATATAAACCATGGTCGCCTTCACTATTATTTATAAACCATGGTTGCCATAACTGTCATTTCATAAACTATGGTTGCCTTAACTATTATTTATAAACCATGGTTGTCATAACTGTTATTTCATAAACTATGGTTGCCTTAACTATTATTTGATAACCATGGTTGCCATAACTGTTATTTTATAAACCATGGTTGCCTTAACTTTTATTTTATAAACCATGATGTGGTTACCATAACTGTTTTGTTATAAACTATGGTTGCCTTAACTGTATTTTACAAAACATGGTTGCCATAATTGTCATTAATAAACCATGGTTGCCATAACTTTTAATAATAAACCATGGTTGACATAACTATTATTAATAAACCATAGTTGCCATAACTATTATTATTAATCCATTGTTGCCATAACTATTATTAATAAACCATGGTTGCCACAACTATCATTAATAAACCATGGTTGCCATTACTGTTATTTTATAAACCATGGTTGCCACAACTGTTATTTTATAAAAACATTGTCGCCTTAACTTTTATCTTCAAACTATGGTTGCCTTAACTGTTATGTTGTAAACCATAGTTACCTTAACTATTATGTTAATAACCTTGGTTGCCATAACTGTTATATTATAATATATGGTTGCCATAGACCACAATTCATAAAATATGGTTGCCATAACTATGATTTTAAAAATAGGTTATTTTACAATCTAAAGCTGCCACATGTATATTATTTTAGAAGTCTAATGTTTTTAGAAATGGCAGGTGTCTTACCTTTCCCAAAAAAAAAGAAATTACAAATAGGATAAAAAAGAATAAATCAGTTTATTTACTGCTTATGTTTGTAGACTCGAACAATATACATACAAAGCTTCATTTTGACTATAGTCTATTATTTCATTATAATTTATACATTTTTGATTCATCATTTTGTCAACCATGTTTTTGTGTGTGTGCTTGGTATAGCATGCGTTCTATATTAAACACAGCAATAACATAGAAGGCGTCGATTTTATATCTTATTTAAATAGATTATTATCTATAAACGGTATTTTCAAATCTGGTTAACAAATCATTAAAAATTTGTTATAAAAAATCCTTTCCTATATTTTCCATTGGATTGTAGGGAGGGGACATTGGTATGTTTATTACACAAGTCCATAGGCGTCCAAGGGGGGGGGTAATGAGGCGATTACCCCCCAAAAAAATTTTTTCATTTTACCCCCCCCCCCCATTTAAAATTTACCCATACCCTGGGGGTGCCGTAGGCACCCCCAACCATTTAGGAGGGGTTATTTACCCCTCCCAAACAATTTTGGGGGGTTAAATACCCCCCCCCCAAAATAAAAAATCTCTAATAAAAAAAATTTTTGCGCGCTTCGCGCGCATTTTTAATACTATATATTTAATCAAATTTAAATTACCCCCCCAAAAAATTTTACCCCGGGGGTAAATTTTGGGGGGGGTAAACTAAATTTACCCCTGCCAACAGATTTCAGGGGGGGTAATTACCCCCCCCCCCCCCAAGCAAATTTTACCCCCGGGGTAAAAATTTTGGGGGGGGTAAAAAAAATTTGCAGCGCGCTTCGCGCGCTATTTTACCCCCCCCCCCCAAAATAAAAAGCTTGGATGCCCCTGCACAAGTCCCCAAAGTTTTAAAATTAAAGTTTTCTTATTTGTGTGGTTAACAACCTTAGAGACTCCATTGATTTTTTATTGGTTGGTTAATTAAGTTTAGTGCCCAAACGTTTCAACCACTAATTGTAATCTACAGAAGGGGCAATGTTGTGTATCATCTTTGGGGAAGTACCTCCATTTATCGTCAATTGTCTTATCGCTTAAAACCCTTGAGGCTATTAAAATCTTTTCCCTGCTATGATTAAGCATTTTAGACAGACCGACCAACAACCATAACTAGTAGAGTAGCTTCGCAACTCAATAAAAAAAACAATATGATTTACATGACGTATATTTAACCCTGTTTTAGGACAATATTATATTTTTTTTTTCAGGGAGTGAGGGATGGGACAATGAATGGTAATTATTCCTCTCACATAAGTTAATTTCTGCCTTTGGTAAGAGGATTATAAACTTATTAACGCCGGCATTGTCCCTTCTCTCCCTGATTTATTTTACATTACAATTTAAAAATTAGAATATTTAAAGGATATTATTTTTAACTTGCAAGATTTTTATGCTATAATTATTTCCCTTCTAGATCTACATTGATTTAATTCAAAGTTAAAATAAATTGTAGCGGGACAAAGTGTCTCAAAAATCACCCATGTGACATGATAAAATTGACTAATTATCCATCTCTTTTTTAGGATTTGTCTTTCCCACTTCTCCTCTCATCTTCCTCATTTTTATGGCGTCACATGGCTGATTTTTGAGACACTTTGTCCCGCTACATTAAATTCTTAGTTTTTTAGCACAATTTTTGTTATCTATGTTGTACTACTTGTAAATTATAGTAACGAAATTACTCTGTAAGGTGACTGTCCGTCAGTCATTCGATACAGTGCAGCGTGAGAACAAAACGTAGTTCTTGGCTATTTAAGTATTACGTTATACTTTATTTTATATTAGCGGCTACGCCCCTAGAGGCCTCTAGGGGCACTTGAGGAGGAGAGAGTCGAATTTATTAATTCAATTTCTTATTTTAGATTTTAAAAGAAAAAGTAAAAAAAATTTGGGGGGGGGGATTTTTCATTTTTTTGGGGGGTTGGGGGTGTCCCATCCCCCAAGAAAATGGTTATAAACCTTCCTTGGACCTATGAGAAGCTACCCTGCTAAGGAGAACCCGATCAGTTTAGCGTTTAGCGAGATCCTTCGGTACAGACAAAAAAGCTTACTACTTTATATAATAGGATAGGAAATGTAGTTTTATTGGCTACTGTATAAAATATACTATTGAAATTGGTTGTGTAAATTTCTTCTAATGTAGGTCGTATATCTGTTCAACCTTTTGATAATTATTTTAAATTTTTCTTGCTTCGCTACTTATAAATAATGTCATCTTTATTTTTATCCTTTAAACGGTCTGGTTTACAATTTATAATTTAATTAAAGCTGATTTACATAGGCATATTAGCAGAAGAGGTACCTTTCTTCTCAACCCCTAAAAAAAATGTTTAGTTTTTATAATTGAAAAATTTACTTTTTTTGGGTGGGAGTTGGTTTACCTCTTTAAACTAATTATAATATAAAGCTAAGTACTAGTTATTTACTAAATATTATTTCATAAACTAAAGCTTCAGTTACATGTAAGAAAAATTAAGTTTGAAATGCGAAGGAAGGAATTAAAACAGCTAACTGAACAGACTAATTTGTCGTCTAGGTTATGCATAATGGTTCTCTGGCGATATTCGACCTTAGACTGTATGGTCAACCACTTAACCGTCAACGGCCGTCCTTTAATCTTGTAGGCATCAAATTTTCCTTCGCATAACCGACTTAAGATAAAAAAATTATTAAATTTTATCTAAAATTCACTAGCACACTATAAAAAAATCAAATTTAAAATCTAATATTATATTACATATTATTATTTACTTTTAATGGCACTTATAGGTTTATTTATATCCATTGATATCTTTTGAGAGTTTTAGAGAACTATCTATTGTTAGATTTAATTACAAAAATGAGATTCAATTGATTTTATGTTTTAAAAAAATTTATTATGTAAATTTTGGTGTAATTTTATCATGATTTTTTAAAGTTAAGTTTATCATACAGAAAAAAAGCTTTTTTACTATTAAAAGTTTTACAAATAAAATGAAAGGATAACTAATATGAGATTCAAAATACAAGGGTAAATTTGTCCATGAGGAGCGTAGCAATATTAAGCTTTTCATTTATGATTTTAACATATTTTACTGACAAATGACGTTTATTATTGTTTATAAAACCTAACAAAAGACTTACAGACAAAATAGATATCAATTAAAGAGTAGCTGTCATACTAAATAACAAACAAAACTATCTAAAATCTTATTGACTACAATCCAAATCATCTTTCTCTACAAAGGCTTCTTCTACTTCTGACTTGTTTTCAGTAACATTTTTCTCTAAAGATTCAACTGTATTATCAGAAGGAGCATTTTCCAGTTCCTCTTCTTTTTCTGACTTGAAAAAGGCGTTTGACTCTGTCACCTGACTTGCCATGGTTCTTGCCACCATTGCAGCTTCTAATCTATCCCTTATTATATCAAGACTAGCTGCCTGAGACAATGTAGGAACCGGTTTTTCAATGTGTTTCATTTGTCCTTCCTCCTCCTGATGGTTGATATTATTTTGGTTAAAAAACTTTCTTCGGTCAAAGAAGTGTGAAAGAAAATTTTGTGAAAATCTAAAGTCAGGCATCAACGGTGTTGGATAGTTAGGAGGACCAGTGTCGTTTTCAGCAATACTATCATGCGGCTCTTCCTTGATTTGAGGGGCCCCCACCAGTGAGTTGTGAGACATATTGTTGTTAGCACCAAATATTGGGGAGTAGGGGAGGTGGTTGTAGTATGGGTTGGGGGTAGAGGCTGGGGATGAGGCCCTGGAGGTGGAGGGTGATACTCCCCCTTGGGTTGTGTTGTCACCCTCGTCAAATGATGCGTTGTGATTGCTCTCTGACATGGAATCCTCTTCCTAGAATAAAGGTATTTTTTCAAATATTTTTGTAATTGATTGCATTACACATAAATTGTCATTTGGACATTACATTTATCAAATATGTTTTAGGATATTCTATATTATTCAATTACATTATTTTATTTTTTTAATAAAATAAATAATAGCGGCTTCGGCCCTACCTTATAGGGGCTCTGTAATCGAAGAAGTAGAGAGGGGCTAGAAAAATAGCTTAAAAGAATTAAAGTGAAATGAAATAGCGTAAATCCATCACAGGACCTATGTGAAGCTTACCTAAAATACAGAACCCGAATAGTTTATTAGTTAAACAAAACCCTTACTACTTTATACAATAGGATATTGCATTTCTACTTATTGATAATATATTAAATGTTAGTTAAGCTATAAAAGTTGGAAAGAATTTTAATGAATATAATAGATTTGAAATCTGCATAAAATTTTAAGGAATTTTTATAAAATTCGTTTTTTGTATAATTCTTTATCTTTAAGCGCAAATACAAATTAAGTTAAATAATTTTGACATCTGTGATTGGTGGATTGAAAACTATCTGCGCTCTGATTGGAGAAGCTTAAGTGACGTACACCATTCAACCAATTAGAGCGCAGGTAGTTTCCAATCCACCTATCCTATTGGTCAAAATTTATTAACTTAAATTGGATTTGCGCTTTTAAATAATGAATTATATAAAAAACGAATTTTATAAAAAATCCTTAAAATTTTATGCAGATTTCAAATTTATTATATTCATTAAAATTCTTTCCAATTTGTATAGCTTAATGTTTGTTGCTGATTGTTTACCTTTATTTCAGCCATGCCAGAAAGTATGCTTTCAATGGTAAAGGCACTTAGCTTCTTCCTATGAGCCATCAGACTACTTCCATCACCCACTACATCTATATCCTGAATTATAAAAGTGTTACTTATGATCTTGGAAACAGTTGAACAAATAAAGAAAGACTTTTGGGATTTGTTGATTGCACGATAAGAAATTAACATTTGTGTCTTCCTTATCCTTAACATGTCTTTTGGTTCATTGAAATTGAGAATCATTCTCAGCAGCAGAGCTTCTCTATATAATTCCCTGTGTCTGTCCGTCTGTCAGTCTGTCTGTCAGTAAGGCTATGCGATAACTCTGCTGCTACACAAAATAGACGACTGAAATATAGTGTGAATATTATCTTTAAACATGCACATTCAGTATTTGTATATGGAAAATGTGATTTTCTTGGCTGTCATTAGAGATAAGTAACTACTTTTAAAAAGATTTTGTTGAACATAGAGCACCTATTATGTAATTTTATTGGTCCGGCGGTCTATCTGTAATGCTCTGTAAGCAAACTTAATTAGAAACTTTCCTTGGCAAGTAAAGTAGAAATATTTTTGGAATTATAAGCTTCACTACTTGTCGAAGTTGCCATCCGTGTTTATCATTAATAGATATTAAATAGATAATATACTTGATTAGAATAAAATACTAGAGGGGAAGGGATTAAATGTTCCAATTTTCAATAGGCTCTTTGATAATCAACCAATAGTGTCGGGAATATTAACACAGCCAAGTTTCTACAAATGAGCAGAAAGCAATTTGCTAGCAGACGAAAAAGTTCCACAACAGGGGGATCAAATTAATTTTATGGTTATATATCTACATATATTTATAGATTTATTTGTACCTGTTCAGTAATAATTCCTCTCTGAACCAGATATTCTTTCTTGAGAGTATCCATATCAACATGGATTCCCTTCAGTGCCAACTTCTTCTGTTGCTTGTCCAACTGCTTGCGGATTTTCTTCTCCTGCCTCTCCTAAATTAAAAGGCATCAGCTGATGAAACAGACGCACAAACAGTTATTCATAACTAAAGCATGGCAGCGCTTTAAAAGAACAGTATATTATTAAGACATTCTTTTTGAAAAAGTTTTTGAAGAAATGCTTTCCTGTCAATATTGTACTAATTTGTCCTAGGAATCAATTGCAAAAAATCAATTTAAAACCACCATTATTTTAAAATTCAAAAAATTATATAGACAAGAATGTTCAGAACTTTACATTAGCTAAAGAGTAGCTTTTCTTCTAAAAACTATTTTATGATACAAAGAAGAAATATGTCTGTCCGTTTGTCTAAAGCTTAAGATCTTGGTAACTGCTGGACCGATTGGAAATCAACAAAATTAAAAGAGTCATTATCGATATGATTTCGTCACAAGGGTTTAATATCTTGTTAATATCTTGTTGATGTTCCCATAACACAAACTTTTTTGGACGCAAGTACCTGTTCTTTTCTAATGAGTTCATCCGGGGTGAGTGGTTCCCCCGAGCAAGTCTGGGGGTGGGCATTGTGGGCAGGTCTCCCCGGACCCTTCTTGGTGTTCTCCTTCTTGCGGTACTTGGCACGCCTGTTCTGGAACCACACTGATATGCGAGATTCCTTAAAACAAACTTGTTAGTCAATAGATTCAATTTTCAAATATATAAACTAGAAGGGTATTTTTCACATCTATAACAAAATGTATACTAGAGACGTTGAGATTGAAACCTAATTCCAGAATTGCCTTCACCCATAAACAGGTGCAACTGAAATAGCACCAGGAACAGTTAGGACTTTCAAACAAAGATTATGTGTAGTACTAGTAGATGTAATACTTTGTAAGGTACTAAGTGTACTAGATGGATCAACTCTATCTTTTTGGATGCAACAATTTATCTTGCAATTGTGATGTATAGGGCCATTTCAATGGATGTTGTTATCCTTGTTTACAAAAACAAGACATAAATATAACATCAGCCCAGCCTATATCAATCTATGAGCAGTAGCTAAAAAAAAAGTTGATGCCACACACCACGCCAAGCCATGCAGTAGCTATGAATGCAAAATCCTATTATATTTTCATTTAAAATTCACTCAAAATCATATTGAAAGTAATTGGTATGTATTTTGGCGCGCAGCCTGCTAGCTGTCCCACCTAGGCCGATTCTTATAGTCATGAAACTTCCAATATTAGTACAAAATTTGAGTAATTTATGCATACTAATAAGATGTTACAATCAATATAGAAGACAACTTTAAAACCTTGATTAGCCTGTGCGTAGAATGCCTCGTATGCCTTTATATCTTGAGCATGCAAATATTGGGCTTGTCCCCCACTGACACACACACAATCAGTTGGATGCCTTAATAACCTTTTCTTGGAACTGAGCAGGAGCTGAATGATTTTCTTAATTTACCAATTTCAATCTGTCTTTTGGTAAACCACACATTTTAAACAGTCCTTTTTATCCTTATTTCTAAAACCTAATTCAAAATTCTAGTTACATTTTTAAACTTTTGGGCAATTCTCTTAGTCTTAAGTCCTGACTGACAAAAATATTAAATTATGCCCGTGCCTGTGTGTCATTGTATTTCCTTAACCCTTAATTTTAACAACATCTTATATAGCAGAAGTTTTTAAATGGGGTGCTAGATCAGAGTCTGATAAGTACGGTACATATATTTTACTAAAATATTTGGTATTCTTAAGTTTTATAAATATTTTCAAAAACACACATCAGATTGCTGGCTTCTTGTCACTAGTTTTTAATATCATTACTATTGGCTTTGCCCCTAGAGGTTTCCAGAAGCTTTTGAGAAGGATTAAGTTGAATTTGCAAACCAAAATTGTTCAACCCCTTCCCCCATTTTCAATTTTAGTTTTTATCAAATTTGTTTTAGGGTGAAGGGGATTTTTTCTAGAGGTGATATCTCTTGGGAGGGTTGTGGGAGAGAAAAAAAAGTGTGCTCATCCAGTGGACTCATGACACTTTATGCAAAAGCCATGTCAATTCCCTTAACTGTGGATGCAGTGTTTCAATCAAGCCAAGTTAAAATATTTTTGCGTGGCAAATCTTCAGGAAATTGATGTGCGGACCAATTTAAACTAAAACAAGGAAGTACTTTTTCAAAAGTAGCAGAGCAAATTTATTTTATTGAGTTTGAGTCTAAATACGTCATAACCAAAGACAATAACATAGTCAAAAATACATAAGCAGTCATGGAACTTGCATTCTGAGTTAGAATTTAAAAGAAGAAAAAATAAGCTGTAAATTTTAAGCACGTTCTCTGATTTGTTGACTAAATAACTTCAAGGTCTTTTGATTATCATAATTGAGGGTGTACTTCAATTTATTGTCCATTGCCATATCCTTTAAGATCTCTGGTATTATAAGAATATTTTGATTAAGAAGCAAACATAATGACTAACTAAATGTAAAGATTATAAAGTAGCTTTGCTACTACTGAGAATCAGAGGGTTAATAACTTTTTAATTTGATCTTTTCACGAAAAAAAAAGGTTTTTAAAAATAAGTAGTTAGGTCTTTTAATATGGCTTTCATCAAATGGAGAATGAAAAAAGTGTTGAGATGAATTTCTAAATTGTAAAAATTGCACTTATTTTCATTTGAGAAGAAAATAGAAAATAGTTAAAATAAGAAAACAAATTTTAACAATATCCCTTAAATTTTAATTGATACTATTGAGAGAATAGTTATTTCTCGCATGGTATTATAAACGGCTTTCCGCGGATATAGAATGTACAATTATAAGATTAAAACTAGTTTTTTTTTAGCCCCGAGTTGCCGAAGGCAACGGCTAAAAAAACTAGTTTTAATCTTATGATTGTACATTTCTATATTCGTAGAAAACTGGATATAATACGATGCTAGACATAGTTTTTTCGTATGGATGAGAACCGGTTCCTATCCACCGGATTCGAATGAATACGAGAATAGTTATTTCTCGTATCGTATTATAAACGGCTTTCCGCGGATATAGAATGTACAATTATAAGATTAAAACTAGTTTTTTTAGCCCCGTGGTGCCGAAGGATATAATACGATGCTAGACATAGTTTTTTCGTATGGATGAGAACCGGTTCCTATCCACCGGATTCGAATGAATACGAGAAAAAAAATTACAATTCAATTAATTTAATAACATATATGTAGTCAAAATAATTTTGAACAGGTTTTTAAATTTAGCTAGTTATTTAAATGAATATATATACGTTGATATATAAACAGCACAATTTTATTATTAAGCAAAGCTGATATATACATTAAAAAATATGAGGGGCGTGGGGGTTGCAAAAAAGGACTAACTCATCCAAAATGGAAAATGCTTAAAACAAATTTCTCTCTGAGGCGGCATTACTTTGTGTTTTCTAACATTTTTTTTGCAAAAATGAAACATTTTAAATGATTTTAGAGAAAATGGTAGACAATGTAGACGAAGTGTGGATTGTTTTTAACCATTACAAATTTAGATGTATTTTAAGTAAAAAAATCATAGAAAAAAAACAACAATTGTATAAAAAAAAAACATTTCTATTTTTTAACAGCTAATATATAAAGATACAATTCGTTCTTTTTTTTCTTTCATTTAATGATTAGTAAAAAGAATAGAGGGGGCAAGGGCTATATGTAACTTTCCATATATACAAGGCAAGGACCCTATCACGATTTTGTATTGGGTCTGTGAAAATCAGCTGGTAGCTGGTAAAGTAAAATTTAAAATTTTATTTTTAAGCAAAACAATCCAAAACAATAAAATCACACACAAAAGCTTGTGAAAATAAAGTATAATGAAATTAATTTTCGTCTGCTGCTAAAGGGTCCTTGCTATTTGGGGGAGGTAGTTGTCTGAATTATACATCTATACAACCACATTTATTATCAAATGAATTAAAATTCCAAATGAAAGGTGGAAAAGGTGAGAGAAATAATTTGCATTTTTCAAATAAAATTGTTTGTATGTTTTTTGCATGTGTGTTGTGTGTGATCGTGTGTGTTTGTGTGTGTGTTATTCATGCATCTTACAATGTAAATGCATGCCTTTTAAGTGTTCCAACACATAAAAAAAATTTAATAAGCAATTTGAATGAAAAAATAATTAAATCACTTATTGTTGGAGATAACTTATGACTATTGATAGAAAGAAAAGGTGGAAATACAATGGCTTATAACAGGTGCAAGTTATAATTGTCAGGACTTACAGAAAAGGACAGTGCAATTAAATGATCGTAATATATAGTCATTATTTATTACGTAATTTTTATTAAGTAGTTATAAATTTTTGGTGTTAGTTAATCTTAACGAGTAAAAAAATGGAAGATAAATTGATGTACATTCTCAATGATGATAAACTAATTTACCCCATCTGTAAATCAAATCATTGGTTGACACTGCTAGTTTGAAACAACCAATTGTTATTTATAAAAAGTATCTAAACAGTTTAAACGAATTTAATTTTTCGTTTCGTTTTTGCTAAGCTAATTTTAAAATTTTTGGTAATTTTAAAAGTTTACCCTGAAAAAAATGTTTGTTACTGAAAGGTGTGGGAAAGGAAAAAGATTAAATTATGTATTTAATAATTTTACATGTTTACATTTTTTATTCTTTAAATAAACAGTTGAGTACCCAATCACCCCAGGATTCATTTTATTTTAAAATCATGTGGAGGTCTGACAAAATATCTTTGTTTTGGTGGTTTTGTTTAGGTAATTATAGGTAAAGCAGTTGCGTATCCCGTAGGGCTACACAATATAATTAATATACATGAAAAATGGGTTATGTTTTATCTAATAACGATTAAAAGGATTATACACCTTTTTTATTTTTTGTATAGCATGTTTGCTATTTTAATGCAATTTTAGCGCTTTCTCATTTCAGTAGAGTAGCTACTCTGTATTTTGTTTATGTCTGTACGTCTGGTCAACTCTCAAACGCTTTTTCTGTTTCTGTTTCTGTTTCTCTGTGCGCATCTAATATATAAGAGAGAGAGGGGACAGTGGTTTGTTTATTCAACCCTAATTCAACAGACCACAGTTCTCCTTAACACACACATTCAAAAGCAAAATTTGAACCCATTAAATTTTTTTTTCTTTTATATATTTTCTCTAGAATTACTCATTTATAGTTTACTACTTTTAATTGCTGTGCTTTTTTATGACAAAATTTCCATGTTTTAAATCCTTAAATATTAATCTTTACAAGAATAGATAATTATGGCAAAAAAAGTAAAAATACTGTATTAGATATTTCTCGTATTCATTCGAATCCGGTGGATAGGAACTGGTTCTCATCCATACGAAAAAACTATGTTTAGCATCGTATTATATCCAGCTTTCTAAGACTGTAGAAATGTACAATTATAAGATTAAAACTAGTTTTATAGCCCCGAGGTGCCGAAGGCACGGGCTATAACTATTATCGCATCGTATTAGAGACAGCTTTCCGCGGATATCAAAATGAAAAATTATACGATTAAAACCTTCGGGTCTAACAAAACTGGTATCACTTTTATGATTTTTATTTTAATAGTCATGAAAAATTGTCTGTAATACAATGCTATGCCTGATTTTTCAATACGGATGAGAACCGGTTCTAATCCAGATGATGATTATCTGTTTCGAAGCCATACTGGAAATGTACTGTTAATTAATTTTGGGCAGAAAAAATGCGCCAAGCTTGAAAGAGAAGGTATCCAAAAACCATTTCACGGGTAAAAGTGATAATAACAAATTTCATGATTGCTCAATTCATTTCTTTCCAAAATTTTTCTTTCTTTTTTTTTGAGGTGTTTTTATATATGAGCTAATTTCTTTTATTTAAATAACAGCTATGAAGACAAAATAATATAACCAAGTAAATAATCCAAAAAGGAGAACCAAATCAATTTAGCTGTTTATAAAATCTTAAGTGACAAATTAATATAGATAAAATTGCAAAGGCAACATTCTAATAATAGATGGATTCTATTTTGTTGTTACATTTAAACACTTTTAATTCCATTTCATTTCTTAATTCTAATACCAAAATATTTCTTTGAGAGAGAGAGTGGTAGATTAAAATTACAGAGAGATAAGGAGAGAAAAATAGAAATAGATAAAAAAAAGATATAAAGGGAAAGAAAGAAAGGAAGAAAGAGAGAGAGAGAGAGAGTCAGAGAGAGAGAGAGATTTGATATGAGAGAGAAGATCATTCAAAACGTTTAAATTGATGGGGGCAAAAAATGTAAATGATTTTGGCCAAGATTTGAAATGTGTTTTTAATAGCGAGGCTACTCTAAAACTCATTTTGTCAATCTGACTGTAGTTAGGGATGGCGGGAAAATGGAATTTATCCAGCTGCTATGTGAGATAGACTACTAAATTATTTGTGAAGATTTCTCAATTCGACTCAAATATAGCTATATGTGATAGGTTCTTAAAATGTCTGGGTATCCTTATTATAAAGTAACAGGATGTCTGTTTGTCTGTACTGAAAGATCTCGCTAAACCTTTATGGTTTCCCTTCACAGGGTAGCTTCTCATAGGACCTGGTTTACAACTATTTTTGGGGAGGGTACCAACACCCTCCCCGGAGTTCAAAATATTTCAATAAGATATATTTAATTTTCTGCCTTTTACCTATTTTTTGGATGCTACCAATCTTGTTTATTTTCAATCCTACTACATCAAATCTTATACATTTGAAATGACATATTAAACTGCTCAATGGTAATTTTATCTACTTTATAATTTTAGAAGCCTAAAAAGAGTGCCTTTGGCTTTTAGGAAAAAAATATATAAACATAAAACATATATATAGTACTTGTAATTGCTTTAATCATGTAAAACTATTCCGAAATAAAAATAAAGATTGAATTGCTTATGAAGTTTTTTGTCTTATTTATTTTATTTATTTACGAAGTTTTTAAAATTATAATTAACAACACAAAAGTTTAACTAGTTTCCAAAGGCAGAAGTAGTATTCTAATGTTTGTTACTGCCTATATTTTGACAACCTCATTCTAAGACAAAATGATTTAACAAAACTCAAAACTAGGAAGGGGAGTTTATATAAAAAAGATAAATATCTATTTTGAATGGTGGAAGGGACAACATAAAATAAATAATTTTCTAATTTAAACTTAATGTGTCAAATTCTGACTTTGTAAGCTTATTCTTTAGGAGGAAAGAAGGATTGTAAATTTATTAAAATAGCAAATCGTTGCCCCACACCCTAGTACCAAGATGTTTATATGTTTGATTCTTTGGGTCTATTAAATAAGTGGAAGGTTTTAAGATATTTTCACTTATAAATCAATCCTTCCAAGATGAACACCCCAAATTCAAGGAAATAAACTTCAGACAAAGATCAAACAAACAAATAAAATTTCTCAGCAAAAACAATTGAACCTCCCTCAAAATTTGGACAAACCTGTAAAACTCAATTAGATATTTCGCCAGAATGTAAACATTATTTAATCATAATTTTTACTGACAAATAAAAAAGTTTAAAACAAATGAGAAATTCTTTCACAAAAAAAGAGGTTTAAACCAGATCTTATTTAATCCCAAAGGGGAATTGCATACAGTGAAATATCCTAAAAAGATGTCAATTGTCAGACAGACAGACAGACTGACGGACAAAGCCAGATGAACAGACAAACAGAGGAAAGTTGTGAAAAGGAAAAGTAAAAAGTAAATTATGATTCTCTAACACTTTTCTAAATTTCAAGGTGTTTTATTAGATGCGTGACTTCTCTAAATATTTTTTCTTCCTTTAATATTCTGCAAACTATATCTTGGATGGTGGATGTAAATATAACGTATTAGGTTTTTTAGAGCATGATTATGATACATTAGTTAATCAGGGGATAAGATAGTGGCCGATAAAATAATGTAGAATCCCAATGATGATACACATAATTACATCTTCTGTAGATTATAATTAGTGGTTGAAATTTTTGGACACTCAACTAAATGAACCAACTAATCAAAATTCAATAAAAGTCTGAAAGGTTGTTAGGCCATCGAAAAACAAAACTTTATTATAACACTCTAGTGACTAGTGTAATAAACACTCCAATGTCTCCTCCCTCCCTGTCAGGTAATACTACTTATGTTAAATGGCATACTATCATTAACAATCATGGTCGAACCAATCGGAAATTCTATCCTTTACAGGTAGAATTAAACACTTAGAGTTGGGGGGAGATGAATTTATCATCATTGGAACACAATTGTTATTCTAATTAATATTGTCAATGCTCAACAATAGCTATATATTTCTATGGCATTGCTTCGCGCATTTACTAAAGTTGTCGTTCTTGGTTTTTTGACACACAATCGAAATTCATTTTCCGCTCAAGTCTGTTGTATTCAGGGATTGAACAATGGATGAAAAACTTATTTACACCTTCAATTACGAAAAACAAAATTTCCCCTTATTTATTCTAAATAAATGGAAAATTTCGACACTAATAGTTTACAACCAAATTAAGATTATTAAAAAATGCCCAAAGTTGTTTAGCATGTTTTTTGAAAGTTTAGGGACCAGAATATTAAAAGTCAAATTTTCCTTTAAATAGATAAAAAACAAGGATGACAACATCCATAAGTAGCGAAGCACAAAAAATCGTGGATGGAAATACGTAAAAGTAGATTTAAAGTGTATTTATTTAAATCAAAATAGATTTATTGGAGAAAATAAACACGAAACCTTGTTTTATTTTTAATGATGACGACAGTCAAAGTAGATTACATAAAAGATTCTCATAACAATGGGAAAAATTATTTTGATACTAATATCCCAAAAAAGTTTGAAAATGGGACCAAAAACGCCAAATATATGGGGAAATATGTAAAACATATAAAAAAAGCCAAAAACCTGATAAAAGGCAGTCTGACCGCCATGGTTGTTTTCTTTAAACAACGTGAAATTTAATTTTGATATCTATAACTGAAAAAATATTGAAAATCGGACCATAAACACTGAAGATATGGAGAATAATGTGAAAAATACAAAAATAGCCTAAAACCTGCAAAAAGGCAGTCTGGCCGTCATAGTTGTTTTCTTAAAACGACGGGAAATTTAATTCTTATGTCTATAACTGAAAATTTTTTGAAAATTGGACCATAAACACTGAAGATATGGTGAAAATGTGAAAAATACAAAAATAGCCTAAAACCTGCAAAATGGCAGTGTGGCCGTCATGGCTGTTTTCTGTAAACGACAGGAAATTTAATTTTGATATCAATAACTGAAAAAATTTTGAAAATCGGACCATAAACACTGAAGATATGGAGAAAAATGTGAAAAATACAAAAATAGCCTAAAACCTGCTAAAAAGCGGTCCGACCGCCCTTGATGTTTTATAGTTAATTGTGCTCCTTAATAATGGGAATGTTGTCAAAAAATATCAGCTGTCTATCTTTAATAGGAGCCGAGAAAATCACGTTTCCCCTATTCTGTCTCACACGGACGGACGGACAGACGGACAGACGGACGGACATTTCGAATTATAGAGTAGCTTCGCTACTAAAAATAGATATATCTTCACTTGATCAATTTAAAAATTTAAATCAAAGTTTCAAAACAAAGGATAGTAAATATTATAACATACCTTTAGGTCCAATTTAAGAGCAATGGCCTCCCGCATAAAAACATCCGGATAGTGACAGGACTGAAATACTCGCTCCAATTCTTCTAGTTGCCACTGAGAAAAATTTGTCCGCGAACGTCGTCTTCGTTCGTCCTCGCTTTCAGTATCTGAACACAAAATTTTTATTTGAAATCATGAGGGGTAGTTTATATCAAGGGATAAGACAATGGCCGATAAATTGATGTACATTGTACAGCCCCTTCTGTAATTAAAATTAGTGGTTGAAACTTTTGATCACTTAAATTAATTAGCCAATCATCAAACTTCACTAGGCCCCAAAGTAGTTAAGCCAACGAATAAGAAAACTTTACTATAAACCTTTGTGGACTAGTGTAATAAATAGCCCATTGTTCCCTCTCTCTCACTAAATTATATACTACATATTTCTGTCATTTGTGAGCTGAAAACTTTCGCGGATAATATAAAGTCTTGATTAGATTGTGAAAAGATACTGTGTCTAAATTTTAATAAAAAACTTTTTACTGATTTAATTGAACCAGCATAATGCCTAGTAAAAATGTTGTCCTACAATACAAATGACCAATGATAGGCCAGCATATATTTTACTATTGTTTAATTACAAAGTATACTGGCCTATCATTGGTCATTTTATTGCAATACGTCATTTTTATTAGGCACTATTTGCTGCTTTGTTTAAGTCAGTGAATAGTTTCTTAATTAACAGATCCATAGTATAGATGTAGTATATACAGACAACTTCCTCTCTTCCTTTTTCTAAGACCTTCTTCGTCTGCTTCTAAATTATTTTCTGCTACTTAGCTGTGTTAATATAAGTGATACCATTAGTTCAATGACCCAATAGAAAGGTTGCACAAGGTGGTTGCGATGAGGAGCTACAGTTATTTAACCCTTCCTAGTGTTTTACTCTAATTCTTAAATAAATTTACTTCTGTTACCAAATCCCTATCCAAACACGAGAGTGGGGAATATTAATACCAATCGAGGATATTTTGGTTAGTAGTTATCCATTTTATTGTGTTAAGAACAATAAAATCTTACTATCAAACTATTAATCAATTTTATTCTCCTTCAATGGACACTATGCTTCTTGGTTTTGAGACAATAACTACCAAACGAATAATTTTCCTAACAATGAATCTAATATAAAAGGTTAATACAACTCTAGGACCAATACAGCATTCCTTACAAGTACAATCCATCTAAAATGTTATATATCAATAGAAACTTATTAAAAACAAGCCTAAGTATAGAAGAAACCCTTTTTGTAATCCAACATCTATAAGCGTTCATAGAACTATATAAAAACTCTTGTGGCTTCGCCCCAATTAAGATTCAAGAATCAACCTTCCATACATGTTTAAGAAATTGTGTCTCAGAGTCCTCTTTTTATATATGATTCTTTTTATGCTCTTATTTTTGAGCTTTGATAAAAGATTTTTACAACATCTAATATCAATAGCAATGATTAAAAATAAAATTTAAAACCTAACAAGATGAAAATCCGTTAATTTTGTAAATAAATAAAATTCTAGCGGGCAATTTTAAAAAATGGAAATACTATCTAATATTAAAATCTATTTAGAAAACGTCATTATACTTCAAATATCTTTAATATTTGTCTGACTTTTTAAATTAAAGATATTTTGAAGTCGCTGCGCTATTTAATGGACAGCATGGTCTTTGTTACATATCTACATGTTCAGTTCATATATCTATAATACAAAGTAGCTTGATGTCTGTCCGTCCGTCTGTCTGTCTGTCCGTCCGTCTGAAGCTTAAGATCTCGGTAACCACTGAACCGATTGGATTCTACTCTTCAGGGTATATACCTATTGGTCCTGTGGTGGTTTTAAGCTATTTTCTTGGGGGATGGGACACCCCCAACCCCCCAAAAATGAAAATTTCCCCCCCCCAAAAAAAAAATTTTCATATTTTTTTCTAATTTTATGTTTTTTTATGTTTTTATATATTTTTATTAATTTTTATATTTTTTTATATTTTTTTATACTTTTTTATACTTTTTTATATTTTCTTTATATTTTCAATTATTTTTCTTCTATTAAATTTCTTTTTTTCTTTTAAACTTTGTTTTATCAAATTCAAAAAGATTGTGAAAACTTCCTTCTCCTGTGGGGGCGAAGCCCCAAAAAGACTAATGGCCAAAAAATTTTAAAAAACAATAAAAAAAAAGGAAAAATTTCAAAGGTTTTAAATAATATAAATCAATATAATAGGTTATAAAGAGTTATAAAATGTTATAAAGAGTTATAAAATGATATAAAGAGTAATAAAATGTTATAAAATACAAAAAATATCTAAAAATATGTAAACAAAATTTTTAAAATTCTCCCCTGAATCTTCAGAAATAAAGCCCCTAGAGGCTAGGGGCGAATCCGCTAGTAACATAAAATGTAATACATTATGTAAGAGAAAGAATGATAATAAAATATGACAAAAATGTGAAACTTATGTTTTCTTGAAATGATATAAAAAAAGATTTATTCCATATGAGACTCTAGATATTATAATGAATAATACAAGGATGTCAATATCCATTACAAAATACAAACTTTAAAAATCAAATAATAATCGACTTCCGATCAAGATACCGATACCATTTTGACATTTTTTATACCAATTGATAAAATTATAAATTATATAAAAACAAAAACAATTACTTTAATCTACTTTTAAGAAAAACTTTCCCCTCTCCTCAAATTATTTTCAAAATATTTCAAACGCTAGGACAAGGATTGGTGGGGGGGGGGGGGGATTCAGTGCTAAACAGTCAATTTATGGGAAAGCACCAAAATTTTTATTGTTATCCATACATCCCTAGAAACATCCATATAAACCAACCATGAACTGAAAATGTGAGAAGCCTTACTGAAAAAAAAAGATTTATTTCGGTCCATCGGTTAGCACGATCCTTTGTTACAAAATATACAAACGGACAGTTATCCTGTCACTTTTATATGAGGAAAGGATGATAAATAAAAACAGACGTACAACAACTATTGCAGAGAAGCTCCACTATCTTTAATATTAACTATGAAAATGTTCCATTTGTGTATGAGATATGTAAATGAAATGACCTCTCTGTGAATTATGATAAAAGGGCCATATCTCTCTATCTATCTATTATACAGGGTGCTATGATAAAAGGGCCATATCTCTCTCTATCTATCTATTATACAGGGTGCTATGATAAAAGGGCCATATCTCTCTCTATCTATCTATTATACAGGGTGCTATTATAAAAGGGCCATATCTCTATCTATCTATTATACAGGGTGCTATGATAAAAGGGCCATATCTCTCTCTATCTATCTATTATACAGGGTGCTATGATAAAAGGGCCATATCTCTCTCTATCTATCTAGTATACAGGGTGCTGTACCTTTAATGTCATTATTCTAAAATATATTAAACTAGTTAATTTGCCCCTAATTTTTAGGGGAAGGTAGAGGTGGTCAGGAAAATAATCTAAAACCACCCCAAGACATCCAGAAAGCTTCTTTGAATAGTACATTTCATTTGTTACAGTATTTTCCGAATGATTAGGTTACCCCGGCTAAAGCCAAGGGCTATTTAATCAAGGAGGATAATGTTTTTGACATTTTAATGGTTTATTTGACCCCAAACCCCAAAATGTTTCAATGTTCAAAAATCATGAATACAAAAAGAAAATATTATTTTTCAGAATCTTTTAAGGGACAATTTTAGATGGCGCCCCCTGTATATAAATATCTCTCAACCCTCAAAGCTACATTCATATAAAACACTGTAGAATTTTCGTGGAGGTTTTTTTAACTTATTAAAAAAATAAATAGGTTACTTTTAAAAAGTTTAGTATATTAGCTTTCGGAAACATATGAAAAAAAATTTATATTTTTTTATAATAATAGAAGTTTAAAAACTCCAAATAAAAATACAAATTACTATATTACTATATTACTTCTTTTTTTACGAAATTGTTTTCCATAGAATTTTTTTCCACTGTGGCTTTATACAATATATCTTGAGATATATTAAATGAAAATTCATTGCCCCGTCTCTGAATTATATATACAATTGGAATTGAGAGAGGGACGGTGCAGGAATCTAAAGGGATAAGACAATGGCAGATATATTGGTGTACAGCTCCAATGATGATACACATAATTACCCCTTCTGTAGAAAATTAGTGGTTGAAACGTTTCAAAATCAACTTTATCAACCAATTACAATTCACTAAAAGTCCACAAAGTTGTTAAGCCAACGAATAAGAAAAAAATATTATTATGAAACTTTTGGGACTAGTGTAATTAATAGTCCAATGTGCCAAAAGAAATCTAATTTTCCTTCAACATTCTTTATTCAGTTAGCTCAAAAAATAGGACTCCCCTCGTCCTATTTCTTTTCGTAAAAATTTCACTGTATTGCACTAACTTTGCGGGGCTGCCCAGTACCCAAAATAACCTATCTTAACCTCAGCTAAAGTAATGCACAAACGAAAAACTTCTCACCCCCCCCCCCTAATTTAATGCCAATTTTGTTTTACAATAAGATAGTAAAAAAGGATAACATAAATATTTAAAAATACATTTTTGTCTATTTGATGATACTTTTATTGGTGGAAAACTTAGAGAAAACTTTTTTTTCTTGTACCATATCACTGTTCTCTACATAAAGAAAATATCAGGCAGGGAGGAGACATTAAATTGTTTATTACACTAGTCTTCAAAGTTTTTTATGATAACGTTTTCTTATTCGTTGGCTTTACAACTTCGGGGACTTTTATCGAAATTTGATTGGTTGGTTCAATGCTTTTTAAAACGTTTCAACCACTAATTGTAACCTACAGTAGGGGTAAATTTGTTTATCCCCATTGGGGATGTACATCGGTTTATCGGCCATTGTCTTATCCCTTTGGATCCCTGAGTGAATATAGTGCGGAAATAGTTAATGGTATAGTTTAAAAATGATCAGAGCCTTGCCTTTCAGAATTTTTATATGCTTACTTAAAAGTATACTCTAGTTTTTTTCCTATATAAAAAATACTTTGCAATAGACTAAAACTTTTTATATTACACAGCCCTCCCTTTTAATTTTTATTTACATATAGAACTTTTAATAAGTTGTAGAGTATTTGAATGGTTCAGCGATCACTTAATTTTACAATAAATTTAAGATATCTATCTTAATAGCAACTTAAAAATCATAGTACAAGAATTTTGGTGCTTTAACTTAAAACTTTTTTATGGTCTCTAGCACCCCTCCCCCCTATTTGAAATTTTTCTTAAAACATACTCTGAGCGGGTGCAGGTTCCTATACTTACGGGGTTTAAACATGCGGGTCTCGTTGTAGTCCACATGAGATAAGAGGAAAAAATATGAATCTTAGAATTTGCGTTTTTCACTACGTTTCCTAAAAATGACTAGACATAAGCAATTGTACAGATGCTTCACTTATTTTATTTCTTTTTTAAAAAGTAGAATAATTTAAACTCAATGAGAATCTCTTTAAATTTACTGCAGAGAGATTTAAACAAATTTTATTTGAAATTTTATAACACCAATGTTCAATATTTCTATGATTTAATGTCAATTTATTATATTACAGGTGGCTCCGCCCCTAGAAGCCTCAAGAGACAATTAAGGGAGGTGGGAGGGTGACAACCTCAACCATTTTAGATTTTAAAGAAAAAGTAAATAGAAATATTTTGAAAGGTATTATTTTTTCCGGGGGCGATTTCTTTTGATAGGTTAGAAGAACCCTCCCCCAAAATAGTTATAAACCTACAGACAGACAGAGACAGTTATCCAGTTACTTTTATCTAAGGATACTAAGCAAATCGGGTTGGTAATTTGCTTTTTCTGACTAAGCATGCAATTTTAATGATTTTTCACGATTAGTGTAAATGAACTAGAAGAATTTCTATGAAAATATCATTCGTGAGTAAGCAGCAAATAGTGCCCAATAAAAAATGACATCATACATTACAAATGACCAATGAAAGACAAGTATACTTCTATATTGACAAATAGCAAAATTTATACTGGCCTATTATTTGTCATTTGTATTGTATGACGTCATTTTTATTAGGCACCAATAAATGCATCATTTGTTGTTCATAACTTTCTTAAGAGAAAATAAATAATCAAATAGCAATTCTCATAGTTATCTCCGGTTAGGCAGTTGAAAATGTTTCTCACTTCTTATAACAGGAAAATTTATGTTAAACTATACCACGACAGCAATAAACTTTCGAATAGATTAATTTAAAATCAGATTTTAAATTAATAATTTAATAAACCTTCATGTACCTAGAACGGATGTAAATTATATACCTACTAGTTCTAGTCCCACCAAAAAAAGAGTATCCCATAAAAACAAAACAGAAAAACTTGTGGAAACAACATATCTTAGGTCTTTAGATCCGTTCTAAAACTAGAAACTATGCTTTTTAAATTGGGTAATTTAAAACAAAAATAAATTACTAATAGAGTTATTCTTAGGGAATATTTGGTAAATGCAATCAAGTTACATAAAATTCAGGGCATCTCTGGGCTGTTTAATACACATGCCCCAAAAGTCTAATAGTAACGTTTTCTTATTCGTTGGCTTAATAACCTAGGGAACTTTTCTTAAATTTTGATTGGTTACTTCATACAGTTGAATGTCCAAATGTATCAACCACTAATTGTAATCTAAAGAAGGGGTATTTTGTGTATCATCATAGGGGATGTACATCATTTTATCGGCCATTCTTTTATCCCTGAGATAAAAGATCAAAATCTTATATTACAATTTGAAGATAAAGGAAATACTTTCATCTGGCTAACCCTAACAAGCATATAAAAATTACTAGTTTTTCCGTTCAATTCGTTATGATTGCTATATTAATTGTCGATTTTCTCTCTTTATATTACAATTTTCACATTAGATATACCTATTTACAACTACGTGTGGACTATATAAAAATTGTAAGAAGCGAAGATACTCTCTTATTAATAACAACTTTTACTTTAATAATGCCCCTCTAGAAAGTAGCTTCTAAAAAATTGGACTAGCGGCTTCGCCCCCAGTATCTCGGTTCTATGTATTCGAAGAGTTAGGGAATGATCCAATGGCAGAAAAATACTCGAAAATTACATTAGAAATCTACAAAAGATAAAAAAAAAGTTTATGTTAATAACCCTTTTATGTTTTTTTTTTATTTTTATAGATTTTTTATGCGATTTTGGAAGATTTTGCAAAAAAAATAATTTTGCCTCACTTGCGAGTAGCGAGCCTAATATTTTTTATGAATCCACCTCAGAATAAGGTTAGAAACACAGAGCTTCTAGATGCTATTGGCGTAACCTCTATTTTTTCTTAAAAAAATGAAATACGGTTAATCTACATGAGTAAAACAAGTCAAGACATAGTCAATGAGGGAGGAGGATTCATATCCAGGGATGCTATACATCAACTTTTAATATTATTTCCAGTATGGCTTCAAAACCCAGTAATATCCGCTGGATTAGAACCAGTTCTCAGCCATACTTAGAAATCATTTATAGCATCGTATTACAGACAATTTTCCACTAATATAAAATAATAATCATAATATTAATTTTTAAAACCGCGGAAAGCTGTCTATAATACTATGCGATATTATTGTGTGTATATTTGCCTGTATTTTCTTGTAAATTGGATCAAACTAAATCTAAGTGTAATTGTCTCATTTTTGGTCCCAGGTTTAAACTACATTTTTCACATTTTTTTGGTAAGATTCTGTCATTAGAGTGTGACTGTTATAGGACATACGTGTGCATATGTTGTTCAGTTCGTTCATCCAGTAGAAAAAGAGAAGATGGGGTAAAGAAGGTAGAAAGGGGGTATTGTTATCTTATCCCCCTGCGAGCATCACTGAAAATCTGATGCATTATCCTATTAAATCCTAGTAATGTATTAATCCTATTAAATAATGTAATAGGCTATGTTAGTTTGTAGCAAAGGATCTCGCTAACCGTTAAACCGATATGGTCCTCATTTTAAGTAAAGCTATTTATGGGGCCCGGGATGGTTTGAAGTTATTTTTTTTATAAAAAGTCTGGGTATAGTTTTTAGGCTGTTTTTCTGCCCTTCGAATATAAAGACCCTAGGTGCTAGGGGAGCATCCGCTAGTAAATGGATATAGAATAATCTTAAATTCTTTAAACAAAAGAAGGTTCATATTATCTGATAATCTATATTTTATTATTATGTCAACAAAAGACTGAACAAATTATGATCATTTACATCTTCATAATTATCAAATGAATTCCTTACTAATATTATGTAAATGTGTTGGCACTCTCGAAACTGACAATTGTTCTTATATTTTCTACTTTTTAAAAGTTCTATAATGAAAAAGAAATTATGAAAAAAATGTTTTGAAGAAGGGAAAAATATGTTTGTATCATAATAAAACACAGAGAACTTTAATAACTTTTAAGAATGGACAAAAGAAAGCAATAATATAAATGTAACAAGGATGACAACATCCAGAAAAGTAAACTAAAACCAAAATTAATTAGTAAAAATGACAAAAAATATGTCTAAGACTTAACTGCAAATGGAATGATCAATAGATACTTATAAAACAGTTGAGGGTTAATCTTAAATTAAACTTTTGGCTACATTTGTCCAGTAGCTTGAAGGGTTCAAATACAATGAAACCCTGTAATAATTATTTATCACATTGTAATATAGATAGTGTTCCGAGGATATTAATGAAAAAATCTAAGATTAAAAATATTTTTTTTAGCCCGTAGGTTTTAATTTTATCATTTTTATCTTAATATTCATAGAAAATGGTATGTATTACAATGCGATACATGATTTTTCAGCATGGATCCGAACCGGTTTCAATCCAGCGGATATTAATCGGTTTCGAAGCCATACTGCATTTGTCCATTCTTTGAACCCACTTACTCTCTGCAGTGCAATGTGCTAAAAGTAAGGTTTATGGTATATAACAATAATATATACAATATTTTGGATTACAGTTAATGGAAATTGCCCCCTCTTTTGGGACACAAAGTAGTTCTATACAGGGAGGGAGGAGGGGACGTTGGGCTGTTTATTACACTAGTCCCCAAAGTTTTAAAATGATAGTTTCTTATTTTCTTCCAAATGTTAGTGTACAAACATTTAAATTACTAATTGTAATCTACAGAAAGGGTTATTTTGTATAATTTCATTGGGGATGTACATTAGTTTATTGGCCATTGTCTTATCCCTTTAGATCCCTGAGTACCATAACTTTATATACAGGGTGTAACAAAAAAATACGCTAAAGCAGTGGGGTGCACAGTAATTCATCGGGGGGTGAAAAGTCTTGAAGGGAGTAAAAAGAGGAAGGGAGGCCTCCTAAATTTCTATTTTAAAAGGGGTTTCAACACCCTCCTTTTGCACGCTTGTGCACTAGCGCGAAGGATTTTTTTATCTCTGTATGTATGTCTAGAAAGATCTATAGTAAAGGGCTTGACTGTAAAAGAAGAAGCTGTTGTAAATTTCATTACAAGTGGTGTAAAAACATTATCAGAAAAGTCCTATAACTTTAACAATAACTAGTTGAGCCTTTAGTAATTTTATAATTGACCACAAAAAATGGCCTCTCCTTCCCAGATGTTAACAAATATAGTGCATCTTTTATGGTGTTTTTTTTATATTATTAGCAGCTTAGCTGTTCATAAATATATTTTAAGTTATACAAGAGGCTTCGCTCATAGCCTCTGGGGTCTTAGCTTCAGATTTTGTTTTGAAACGAAGAAAAACAAGGATGACAACATCCATAAAAGCGAAGCAATGAAACGGTAGGACAAACGGACATTAACACTTGTATAGTGTCTAAACTGAATTATCAGAATATAAAAGTATAAGAGTCGAAGCAAAATTGTAAGTAAATTTGTTGAAAAACTTCTTGATACAGGATAATGTTTATTGAGTTTATGGACATACTTACATTTTTAGGATTTGATTATAGAGTTGCTTCGCTTAAAATATTGTTCTTTGTTGTCCCAGGAATCAATATACCAAAAATCAGATCAAACGGATAATTAGATCACATAAAAATTTGCTGTTAAAAATTAGAAAAATCAACACGTTTAAAATGGACGTACGGACATTCTGGTAATGATTATAGAGTTGCTACGCTTTCTAAATCGTACCTAACTACTACAGGAATCATCATGCAAAGTTTGAAATCGATAGGACAATTCTAACATGCCTAAATTAACGAATAAAAGCTATCTATCTCGGACGGACGGACGTACGGACCGACTCTAATTATAGAAAAGCTTCGCTTTTAAAAAGAGAGTAAGGGAAGGTAAAATCTTTATAGGGCTATTTCTATTGATTCAACCCCATGACCAGGAATAAAATAAAAACTCTTGCCCTAATGACGTTAATTTTTAGTAGCTTAGCTATACTCTATAACTAAGACACTCAAAACTTTTCTGTAAAATTATCATATTAACATAATAGTTTAATCTTAGTGACATTAGTATCAGGATCAATGGCTAACTATTTGATGTACATCCCAAATGATTATGCACAAAATTACCCCTTCTGTAGATCACAATTAGTGGTTTTAAACTTAATAAAACAACCAATAAAATCAAAATTCAAATTCACCAAAGTTGCCGAGCCAATGAAAAATAAAATGTTGTTATAAAACTTTGGGGACTATTATAATAAACTGCCTAATGTTCCCTCCCTCCTTTTATTGGTATCAAAAGTCAGCAAGGAAAACTCATACTTAAACCAAAAAAGCCCCAATGAACACTTTTAGTTTTATTTAACATTAAAAAATGTCGACATCAATCATCTTATTTCCTTAGATGATTAATATTTGTTGCCACCCATTTAAGCAAAACCAATATAGCATATCCCATCCTTTATTAATCTGGCAATTAGTTATACAGTTATATATTATTCCTCTCACACTAATCAGGGGTAAAAGAGATAAGACAATGGCCGATATTTTGATGTACATCACCAATAGTGATACATAAAATTGGCCATTCTGTAGATTACAATTAGTGGTTGAAACGTTTGAACACTCAACTTAATGAATCAACCAATTACAATTCAATAAAGTCCTTAAAGGGGATCTTGGACAAAGTAGCTTCGGACAAAGTAGCTTCGGACAAAGTAGCTTCGGACAAAGTAGCTTCGGACAAAGTAGCTTCGGACAAAGTAGCTTCAGGACAAAGTAGCTTCCGGACAAAGTAGCTTCCGGACATTTACTTAAGAAAAGTAGCTTCCTTAGAAAAATAGAAAAAAACTCCTAAACGACAAACCTCCTAATGCGACATCTTTTAAGTAAAACCCCCTAAAAACTTTTCAAGTGATATCACATTTATTAAGTGTGAGGTAAGGGTCGATATTTTTAATGCAAGGTTGTATCGGGTTCGAAACCATGCCGTTGGGCGTTGGGTAGCCAACACAGGCTTTGGGACAACTGTCGGACGGATTTTTAAATTTCACCCTGTAGACAAAGTTATTCAAGAAAGAAATTTCGGTTTTGAATTTCGTCCCTGTGTGTTTTATCGCCATATTGGATTTTATTCTTCAACTTTTTTAACAGCAGTGGTGGATTTTATCCTTAAATTTGGAAGATTTTTTTATTTAATAACTTTTGAAAAATTTTAGGACGTTTTACTTAAGAAATGTCTACACAGAAAGAGAGACATAGAAAAAGGCATAAAGACAGACATAAAGACAGACAAATAGACAGACAAAATGACAGACAGACAGACAGAAAGGCGGACAGAAATTGTAAAAATTTAAAAAAAATGTTAAAACGAATTAAAAATTATAAAAAAAATCGCCGAACCCTTTTTAGTAAAATCCACGATCCACTTTTTGTTAAAATTGTTAAAGTTTTGTCTTTCAATAAAATTAGAAGTTAATGTACATTAAACATTCTTACATAGGTTAGGTTAGGTTAGGTTATAGGCAAGGGGGCCGAGCGCCCGCGGCTAGGCAGGCCAGGGGGCCGAGCGCTGCGGCCATAACCTTTATTACTATTAGAAGCTACTTTTCTTAAGTAAATGTCCTGAAGCTACTTTGTCCTGAAGCTACTTTGTCCGAAGCTACTTTGTCCGAAGCTACTTTGTCCAAGATCCCTTAAAGGTGTTAAGCCAACAAATAAGAAAACTTTATTTTAAAACTTTGGGGGCTAGTGCAATAAATAGCTATTGTCCCCTCTCTCTTTGGCAATTAGAAGAGTATAATATATAATTCTTCACTTTACATCATTTTCTTTCATACTATTAGGGTTATATTAGACCTATTATTATTAAAAACAAAGCTTTTCTTCATTTTTGTTCGGTCGGTATGAAAAGTATAGCTCTTATCGTTAATTAAGCATGTTAGAATTGTCCTATCGATTTCAAACTTAGCATTATAGCTTTAATTCGTATGTAATTTAGATATTGTAGCAACTCTAAAATCAATACCAGAAAGTGCACATGTCAATATTAAACATAACAATCATAACTTTCAAATGTTTTTTATGTAAAAATATTATTTGCTTGATTCTTGTGACATCCTGTATTAAAGTAGTTTTTTGATTGATTTATACATAATTTTTGTTTTTAACTTTTAATACATTGTTACTCTATGTTTATATATGGTTATTTTCTCTTCGGTTTTTATTATCATAATATTTATGATTATTCTAGAAATATCTATTCTAATGTAATGTTTAATTGTGTGTTCTAAAGGGAAATGAATGGTGTATGAATATGGATAAGTATTCAGATATTTAAATCAGAAAATATGTTGCTTTGAAACTATAATTTAGTTCATGCTACTTAACAAACAAGGACATTCAGTTTAGCGAGAGAAAAAAATAGTTCAACCCTCAAAAATTGATATGTAATATGCTTTAAAAGTATAATCGCATATACCACCCCATAGAATGACTGCAACTTAAATTCTAACAGCCATTAACTTTAGAAAATTCAGGGATGGTGGGGAAATGGACTTAAATTATATTGCACCCCAACCCCAATAATGATAAACAATATTACCCCTTCTGTTTATGTAAACACTAAATGGTTATCACATTTGGACACTGCTAGTCTGAAAATAACCAAAAACAATTTAATTATATTCCTAACGTATTTTGGAAGTGGTTATAAAACTTTTTATTCAAGTGTTGTTTTTATGGTTCCAGGACAGACGCAGGAGTCCCAAACGTCGGAGTGGACAAACGCAGGAGTGTTGAAATATTTATTTAATTAGGAATTTCTATACAGGTTAGGTTAGGTTAAGATATGAATATACAAATAAGCCCCCCACAGGGGTTAGGCATTTAAAAAACCTAAAAAAATGGTTAAACATAGGTTAGGTTAGGTTAAGTATCCACTCCAACGTTTGGGACTCCTGCGTTTGTCGCGGGACGTTATTATTACACTCCCTTCCCTTTCTTGGTTAATATTGATTCTAACTTTTTTAATCAAAACTTTTAATCTACAGAAGGAGTAATTCAATATAATTGTTTGATGTACATTAATTAAAGACCATTGTCTTATCCCTTAAGATACCTGAATAAAATTTGTGATTGTCTGTCCATGTTTCTTTTGGTAAAGATGTATTAAGCATTTGGAATATCAATGACAAGACAGATGATTGTGAATAAATTAACTCTGTAAGATTTGTTTGCTTTAAGAAAACTTTCAGCGGCATTATATGCGCTATCCCCAAAAGTCTTAAAATTAGCCAAAATAAGAAAAGTTGCATTATTTCTGATACTCAAAGTCCAAGACAGCAAAAAAATAATTTTAGATAGATTTCTGAGATGTATTAGGCATTTGGAATATCAATGACAAGACAGATGATTGGTAATAAATTAACTCTTTAAGATTCATCTGTTTTGAGAAAACTTTCAGCGGCATTATATGCGCTATCCCCCAAAGCATTAAAATTAGCCAAAATAAGAAAAGTTGCATCAGTTCTGATACCCAAAGTCCAAGACAGCAAAAAAAATGTAGATACATTGTCCCTACCCTAGATCTCTGAGATGTATTAGGCATTTGGAATATCAATGACAAGACAAATGATTGGGAATAAATTAACTTAATGAGGAACTCCCATCCTTCCTCTTATTTCCACTTTAGGGGGGTAATCTGTTATTTGGATTTTTAGTAGTGTAGCTATCCAGGGGTTCCAGAACAAACGCAGGAGTGACAAACGTCAGAGTGGACAAATGCAGGAGTGTCTAAAGTATTTAGTTAATTAGGTATTTCTGTATAGGTTAAGATATGAATATACATAATTATACAAATAAGCATCCCGCAGGGGTTAGGCATTAAAAAAGTTTAGATTCCATTATCTATGTGATATTTTAAAGTAATTAATAACATATTAGCAGTCATGCTGAACTTGCACTGTTTTTTAACTCTTATATATTTTGTAGCATAATTTTGAGGCCTTCTTTAAGTCATAAATAAAGAGTTCAATAACAAACAAATAATAAACACTAAAAAAAGCGGTGCTTGAATTAAAAAATAGACACATATACACTAAAAACAAACGTAGAAAAATTAGTAAAAGAGTGCCCTTTTAACTCTTTAGATAAATCTGTAACACCTAACAACTTAACTTCCCCCTTCCTTAACAATGGTGTTTTTATAATACTGTAAATTTGAAAAATTCTCAACCATTTTAAATAACACACAGGGATCTTAAGGGATAAGACAATGGCCGATAATTGATTTACATCCCTAATGAAGACGCACCAAATTACCCCTTCTATAGTTAACAACTAGTGGTTTAAATGTTTGAACGATCAACTTAATAAACAAACCAAACAAAATTTACTAGAAGTTGTTAAGTTGTTAAGCCAACGAATAAGAAACGGTTATTATATAACTTTTGGGACTTGTGTAATAAACAGCCTAATGTCTACTCCATCTCTGAAAAAACACCACATTTCTAACACATATTTTTCTAATATCATTATTTTATATTTATGTGGTATGAGAATATAATGTTTGAAGAATTTCAATTTACCTTAAACTTATTTCTTTGTTAATTTAGTTATTTTGCAGGAATGTATGATAACTGTTCTTGTTATATGCATGGTAATTATGGGTTTTGGTTAACTTGCGCCAAGTACTTAATGATATTCTTAATATACACATGTTTAAGTCTTAAACACAGTGGTACAATTTGGCTTATTACGGACATTTATTTCTCTATTCTTGCCTCTGCAAGAATAGAGAAATATTTAATAGAGAAAAAGAATTTGGGGGGGGGGGGTGAAGAAAAAGTTTGAGGCAATCTTTCTAACTAATATTTTGTTTTGGGAGGATGATAACACCAGGAATGAGGTATAACCAACAAGCGAAATAAATCTAAAATGATATTTGGGGGGGCAGATGGAAAGGTCCCCAAACGACAGCCGAAAAATACGCATAGGTTTCTTGATTTATTTCGGATTAATTTCGTTGGGCGAAACCAATATGGTATTTTTTTCATTTTTAAAATGCTTTTAAATAATCCGTATAAACAAACTAATGGGATCATGGAAAGAAAACGAAGTAGCGGGTTTCGTCGTATAAAATAATCTATCAAAGGCTACTGTAAAAATACGACAAAATCCGTTACTTTTTAAAATTCCACTGTGGTCTGGAAGGCTTTATTCACAGCCTCTAATTGTGTTAACAATATATCGGAAGAATATAAGTAATTATTATACACATGGATACAAAAATATTTCCAGTATGGCTTCGAAACCGATTAGTATCCGCTGGATTGGAACCGGTTCTAAGCCATACCGAAAAATTAAATATTGTATCGTAATATATAAATTTTTCTACGAATTTAAGAATCTACAATCATAATATCAAAATTAGTTTTGTTAGCCCGTTCCTACGGCATATCGGGCCTAACAAAACTGTTTTTATCTTTACATTTGTACAATACATTTCAAAATATAGTATGACGGCTCAAAAGCAATCAATGCGCGCCTATCGAGCTGCTTATTACGGACAAACGGCTGGACGAACAGTGACGGTAACACGGTAAAACAAAATTAAAAACAAAAAATCGAATAGCCAAGACTCAATAAGGCAGAGGAATCGCAACGCACGTTAACATACTTAAATATAAAATTACGCGCATTTTTTTAGCCGTATGTTTCTCAATATTATTTTACCTCTGCATGGGGAAATTTATGTTTCATTCGCAGATTTCGGGAATACATATATGCCAAAAACAATATAACACTGATTTTGTAGCAATTATTTTCTACATTTACTCATGATTAAACATATGCTATATGGAAGGTGGGTGGATGAAACAATTTTCTTTACATAAAAAAATTTGTTTCAACTAGTAGAGTATGAAAATATATCTAAAATTGTAAATACGTCGCGTTCGTCACTTCATTCAAGTATTTAAGACAGGGTGCTAAATTCTCTTTTCTAATTAGCTAATTTTGACACTAAATTTAGGGGGTTGGGGGTATCCCGCCCCCCAAGAAAATAGCCTAAAACAACCACAGGACCTGTAAGTATTTTCCCTGAAGAGTACAATCCGATCGGTTCAGTGGTTACCTAGATCTTAAGCGACAGACGGACGGACAGACAGACATCAAGCTACTTTGTATTATAGAAGTAGGGAGGGTACATTGGACTGTAAATTACACTTTTACTCAAAGCTTTACAATAACGTTATCATTTTCGTTGGCTTTTGATTGGTTATCTCAAATAAGTACTTTGTTTACAATAATTTCAAAAAAATTAAAGGGGGTGTTGTTTCAATGGCATATCAAGTAATTATTTTTTCAAGAGAACATATCTTGTTTATATGCTCAACTGTATATTAATAGTATTATTGTTTAAAGGTTAAACTACTAATAACTATTGTAGTAATTGTAAATACCAAAATCTATCAGTTAATCTTTACTCCATATGTTACCAGTTAAAACAAGGATATTTGTGTCCAAAATTAGCGCAGCAAAGACAAAGGTGTATCATCATTGGGGATTTACATCAATTTATCGGCCATTGTCTTATCCCTTTAGATCCCTGGGTATATATATAGATAACCTACTTAATAAGAACTATAATGAAACAAAAGTTTGGAAAAAGAGTTTACAATTAGTATATATTGGCAGAATTTAGTGTTTGTTTGATTACGTCAAAATTTATTGTTTTATTCAGCAAAGTTTTTTTTTGCATTTGTCTGTCTCTTTATCTAATGGTTGGCAATGCTTTGGCGTTGTATTGGTCCTCTCAATAAGATTACACGTCAAAATTATATATGTATGAATTTTTATAAGAACTCTATTCAAAAAAAATTTTCAAATGTTTTTTTTACAGTTGTGCAAAAACAGCGATAAATACCATTCGAAGCTTGTCTATAATACCACATACCATCAGTAAATCATAGCATAAACACACACACACACACACACACACTCACACAACACAAACATAAAAATTGTAATCTAAAAAGGAGTGAAAAAATGTGCTTTTCATTAATTTAATATATAGCCGAAAAGGCTCTAATAACAATTTAGTTTTCAAATATATCAATTTAACATAATATAACTATAGGCAACATCTTAAATAAAAACTGAAAATTGTCAATAATCCAACAAAAATTATGGTGTTTCTAATTTTTCTTCAACTTACTGATTTACATAAAACTTTTAAAAAAACAGTAAATAGTAATACAGTTTACATTTGTATAGCCGGCACGTGGTTAATATATAGAGCCCTAGAAGCTAGGGGCGCAGCCGCTAGTAGTATAGTATAGATTCCCTACTCATATTGGGGAAAATAAATTGATCAAGAGAAAATGTATAACATAAAGATGCTGCAAGGGGGAATGGAAGGGTATACCCCGTCTATTTTTTTCTGGGGGGGGGGAGGGTTAAAGGTTGTTGGTGGTATGATTTATTGAGTGTAATGTATTGCACATACATATGGAGAGTTACAAATACCATATACCACTGCAAGCCCTTTGCTACAGGGAAATTTTAGTAATATATTTTCATTCTAACGGCTACACCCCCTGGAAGGCTCTAGGGGCAGTTAAGGTAAATTTTAATATTACTTTTAAAAGAAAAAGAAAATTTTTTTGAAGGGGTTAATTGTTTTCTATAAGTGATTTCTCTTGGGAGGATGGAGATACCCTCCCCCAAAGTAGATACAAACCTTACTTGGACATATAAGAATCTTCACTGTGAAGGAGAACCATACAGGTTCAGAGGTTAGCGAGATCCTTCACTACAGACAAAAAAAAACTTACTACTTTATATTTACCTATTTACCTCATACGGGCGGGATTACAGTCCAGGACCATTTAGACTTGATGTACTGTCTAGATCCTGGTCCAGCAATCCAGGAGAACTAAGGATGACTGTAACGCACCCTTCTCTGTCCAAACACCCAAGGATATTAGGTTAAGTAACATCCAACAGACAACCAACTCTCTGTGATGCACGACCTTTATCTGAGAAGTCCCAACTGTGCATGGTAACGAGTTGCGCCTGTTTTGGGCCAAGGCATTCCCCCTACTCTAACTATTTATGTCGCGCATCTGACATAGCAGCAGTAGGAACCATTTTTAACGTCTTTAGTTATGACGCGGTGTCGGCCCGAGATTCGAACCTATCACCTTCCCGACGATGAGCGGATGCGCTACATGTTGAGCCACGGTCGCGGGTTACTACTTTATATAATATGATTTTCAAAAATTTAAGTAGCCTAATAAATGGATTATAAAGGAGCAGTATACTGTTATACAGTAAATAATAACATTTTCTAAACAAATAACTATAGAAAAATCCTTATAGTGTATTTATGTTTATAATGTTTAAATGAGTCTCAATTTTTGTAATACAAATTTTCTTTATATTTGATAGAAAAATATGTATTGTACAACTTAATAGTCTTAAAGTTTAATCACCTAGTTCGGTATTTGACAATATTTTAAAAACTTATCTTTATAAAAAGATTATATTTTGCAGTATGGCTTCGAAACCGATTAATATCCGCTGGATTAGAACTGATTTTCAGTCACACAGACAAAGCATGTATATCATTGTGTTACAGACAATTTTCTACTTATATTAAAATGAAAATCATATAATCTTATAATGTTTAATCTCAATGCCTGTTATACAATGCGCCAAATAAATGTTCTTCTATTTTCAAGGGGATGAGAAATATCCCAAACAGGCACCTTCCAAAAATAAAATGAAGTTCTGGTATATGATCTCTCTAACATTTATATTCTGTTTCAATGGTTGTAATCTCTATATAGACAAGCACACAAATCCCCAAAGCCTGTGTACTACAACTCAGAGATATAAAGGGATAAGACAATGGCCGAGAAATTGATGTGAATCCTCAATTATGATTACACAAAATTGCAACTTTTATAGATAACAATTAGCTGTTGTAAAAGTCGTTAAGCCAACGAATAAGAATAGTTATTTCTCGCATCGTATTATAAACGGTTTTCCGCGGATATAGAATGTACAATCATAAGATTAAAACTAGTTTTTTTTAGCCCCAAAGTGCCGAAAGCACTGGCTAAAAAACTGGTTTTAATCTTATGATTGTACATTTTTATATTCGTAGAAAGCTGGATAAAATACGATGCTAGACATAGTTTTTTCGTATGGATGAGAACCGGTTCCTATCCTCTGGATTCGAATGAATACGAGAAAATATTTTTTTAAAACTTTGGGTACCAGTGTATGGCCAAATGTCCCCTCACTCCCTGACTACAACTTCAACTAGAGATGTTACACCTTTCTTCAGTCTGGCAGATAAAACGTTATTCTAAAGCTCTTCATTGTGCCTATAAAAAATGACGGCATACAGTACAAATAACAATTATTGATAGCGAAAACTGCTTTTATGGGCTTAAAATAATTTGTTGAAGATAGAAAAGAAGTTACAAATTTCCTCTCAAGTAAAGAAAGGTTTTATCAGCGGCCCAACTATTTTAGGTAGAATTATTCTATAGGCTTTCCATATCTGTTTGGCCCAAATGTAAAGATAATTTATAGGTTCTAACATATTGGTAATAATTCTTAGTGGCTTAACAGATCTTTAAAGACTACTTACATTTCTTACAGAAATATGATTTATAAAAAGATTTTATAGCATTAAACAAGCGGTCGTGATCCAGCAATTTAATTCATCTTGAAATTGGTAAAATAGGGATGTTTCGTCGGTGGAAAGTCTTTGGTATCCAAAATTTTATAATCACGCTCTCTCCTTCGCTGACTTAAAACTTTGGGTACTTTTATTATAACTTCATTAGTTTGCTCAATCAAGCAGTGTCCAAACTTTTTAATCAATAATTTTAATCTACAGAAGGGGTAACTTTGTTTATCATCATAGGGAATGTACATTAATTTACTACTATTGTCTTATCTCTCAAGGTTCCTTTGGGAAAGTGGGCGTAAAAATAATTTTGGGATGTGACTAAAGGTAAGTTGGTATGAGGCGAGGTTGTTGTCCATGACACTTTAACGCATAAGGAAAAAGGATAAGAGGATGAATACTCACCCCCTTTTCATGGTAAAATACTACTTCCCCATCCCTAAATTTTTAAAGAAAAAACTAGCAGACGAAAATCAAAAGCCGCCCAGGGCTTTTTGTCAGTCAATCATAAATAATAATGTGAATAAAAAGAAAAGCAATATTTAGCAAACAGCCGTGGGCGGTCAGAATCAGCTGAATGTTTATTATGAAAAAAATTTCCCCCTTTTTAGAAATGAAAGGATTTATCTTTCATGCACAAATTTTTTTAAATAAAAATAAATTCTTTGTCATTTTTAAGTAAAACATTAAAACGACAATATCTAAAAGTAAAAAGTAAAAAAAAAATTTTAAGATGTTGTTATTTTAGTATTTTTTTATATTTTATAACAAAATTTTCTTTTCGTTTTTAATTTAAATATTATATTCTAATTATTAAAACTTTACATATTAATTTTGTAATCCTTCCATTTGAAAAGTGGTGGAATAGCAATAAAATTTAGCGCGGCAACAGCGCTAATTAGGCCCCTGGGCCCACTGCCTATTTCCGTCTTCTAGTTGCTTCGATTCCTTTCTTTTATTTTTTTCTCTATGCTTTAACGTCAGGTCCAACAACCATGAAAAACAAAGGAGAGGTAAACTGTCCTTTTCTGTCCAAACACCAGAGGTGGATTCTTAAAAAAAAATTTCCCCACTAATCGCATAGTGGGGCAAAATTGTTTTCGTGAAAAATCCTCCAAAATCACATAAAAAATTTACAAAAATTAATTAAATAAAATCTTATGTTAATAACCCTTCTATGATTTTGTTTAATTTTTGTAGATTTTCAATGTGATTTTGGGGGATTTTTCACGAAAACAATTTTGCCCCAATTAGTGGGGCAAATTTTTTAAAGAATCTACCTCAGGTGTATTAGGTTAAGTAACACCCAACAAACGAACAACTCTTTGATTGAAAGACTTTTGTCTGGAATCATGGTAATAAGTTGCGCCTGTTTTGCGTCAAGATTCGAACCCATCAACTCTCCGACAATGAGCAGATGCGCTACTTGTTAAACCACGGCCGTGGGTTTCGTTTACCAGTATCCAAGTCCCCTAGATCTAAAAGTCTTCAAAAAACACCTCTTTATGATGGTTTAAAATCCAATACCCCCAAAAAAGAAGTCCAATCATTTACATTAAAATCATAAAAAAAAACTCTTTTCCATACAAAAATTAAATCTAGTGAAACTAAAGTTGGCTGAGATAACTAAAAATTAATTCGTTTTAATTTGTATCAGGTTTCATGCTATTAATTCTCACGCCAAGGTCGATACATTTATTAGTAGCGCAGCTACTCTTTACCACTAGTGTATGTTTGTGTACATACATCTGACATTTAGAGTGTTATAAACTCACTTAAGCTATAAGAATAAAATTTGCCTTTTCTTGGTTAAATTTTTGTTACCAATACATATTTTTAACATGCCTTTAGATATTAATACATTATATTATTTCTGTATAACAGTTTATTGTTCTAATTCTATTTAAAATGTAGTTATTAACATGTATTTCCTTGTTCATTATTACACTTTATTTATTTATTGTTTTAAAAAAAGTTGCTACACTTTTCACAAAATGTTGGAAGATTTTTTTGTGTGTTAAAGTAAAATAAAAAATTGGTATCCCTATCTTCTAAGATTACTTATGTTTTAGAAGGGTATATTTTAATCTATCAAAATTGATTAATGATTAGTTTTCCAGTATGGCCTGGAACCGATTAATATACGCTGGATTATAACCGGTTCATATCCAAACTGAAAAATCATGTATTAGTATTTCAGACAATTTGCCTCGTATATTAAAATAATATCATAAAATTATTACCAGTTTTGTAAGACCGAGCCTTCGGCCCTCGGGACTAAAAAACTGGTTTTAACCTTTAATTCCTTATTTTAATATCCACAGAAAACTGTCTATATGATAATTTTTTTCTTCAAGTGGGGTAATTGTAACAATAGTTTTAAAATTATCATCATTGGTTTACATCTACTGGGTTTTAAAGTTATTTCTTGACATCAAGTTACAGCAAAATTTTTATCTGAGACAGCCTTTTTTAACTGGATTAAAAACGTTCTGGTACCATCCTTTTGTTTTGTGGCATGTTACAATTACTTTAACTATTTTAATATATTAGATTTATTTTAAAAGGCTCTCTTAAATTTAAATTTAAAAAGCAAGGAGCTTTAATTCAATAATAAAATCTTAATTAAAGCTCCTTTATTTAGACATATAGAGTCCAGAAAAAAAGAATTTGCTATTAATTAAAATCTAAAAATCTAAAAATCTCCGGTGTTAATGGAGGTAAAAAAAATATTTTTATATCTACTTATGTGGAATACTATGGAGAACAAGGACATAAGCATTTTTTTATAATTCATTGAGAAATAAGGGCTGCAGATGCTTAAAAATACTTTTTTGAGGGTCATGCTGTATCTGTCTCTACCAAAGAATCTCGCTAACCGCTGAACCGATATGCTTATCCTTTACAATGTAGCTTCTCATAGGTACTGGTAAGGTTTATTACAATTTTCGGTGATGGTACCACCACTTTCTCAAGAAAAAACTTATCCCTTCAATGAAAAAAAATATCAATCCCCCCAAAAAAGTTTATTTAAATTTTACTTTTTAAAACAGAAATGAAAATCGGATGGGTCGAATTCCACCCTCACTTCAAGTGCCATTAGTGGTCTCTAGGGGCGTAACCGCTGGTATAAATACAATCTCAAAGAAGCACACCAACAACAAGCTTACAATAGATTAATGAAAACCAAGGTGGCGTGGACATTGTCCTAATAAAATGATTTAAAACAGCGGTTTTTTCAACCATCTAAAGAAGGGGTAGTTTTGTTCTAAATAATTGGGGTGAACATTAATTTTTGTATACTGTGTTATACCCAAAGAGCCCTTATTAAAATAAAACATAACTGACAGATATTGTCTGCAAATTTCTTTTGCTATCCCTAATTAAGGGATTATGGTGTTTTCATTAAAGCTTAAGAAATCAGAAAAAAAACAGGAAAGAATAGGTTGCTCTCTTCTGGAAAGCTTTTTCAATGTCTAATGGTGGTTTAAGGCTGATTTCCTGGCCTCCCAAAATCTCCCCAACAAGCTAGGGGCGAAGTAAATTTAAAATAGTTTTAAGTTTTGAAATAAATTTTATTGAATGTTAACTATTGCATAAGGAATGTAATAAAACCTTGTTATAACTATTGCTAAATGGTTCCTATTGCTGTTATGTCAGGCGCCAGTGGTTAATATTGATTGAAATGATTACAGGGGGAATGCCTTTCCATATAATACAGGAACAAATATTACCATGCACATTCTTTAATATACAGTGTGTTTTTTTTTATGAGCACTTTTTTGAAAGCAATTTTACCCCACTTATAGTTATCAGAATTTAATGATTAATGGCCTATTTTCTTCGTTTTTTAAGGGAAATTATGAAACAACAAAAAAAATTACAGTTTTTGTTGAAAAAGTACAGTAAAGTTGAAAATTAAAAACTTAGGTGTCAACATATAAAAATGGTTCTAGCGCATTTTTCTTTAAAAAATGGATTTTCTGTAGTCGACTTTGGGGGGCCAGTACTCCCTCCCTGGTTGAGATATGACCTTCAAACTTTGATATGTTCTAGTACATGTCCCTGATAGTATCTGTATACATTTTTAGCTCTATATCTCAACTTTGAAGTGTTTAGCAGCCATTCTTGCAAAAGGTTGATTATTTGAGCATAAGAAAAATGCGCTAAAACCATTTTTAGATGTTGACACCTAAGTTTTTAATTTTCAACTTTACTGTACTTTTTCAACAAAAACTGTAATTTTTTTTGTTGTTTCATAATTTCCCTTAAAAAAACGAAGAAAATAAGCCATTAATCATTAAATTCTGATAACTATAAGTGGGGTAAAATTGCTTTTAAAAAAAGTGCTCATAAAAAAAACACACTGTATAACTAGCGGGTACGCCCCTAGAGGCCTCTAGGGGCACTTGAGGAGAGGAGAGTGGAATTTGATAACCTAATTTCTTATTTTAGATTTTAAAAGATTTTTTTGGGGGGGGTTGAGGGGGTGCCTGCCCCCCCCCCCCCTAATTTTTAATTTTAGTCAAAAAATTAATTTTTTTAGGGGGGGGGGGATTTTTCATTTTTGGGGAGGGTTGGGGGTGTCCCACCCCCAAAGAAAATAGTTATAAACCTTCCCGGGACCTAAGAGAAGCTACCCTGTTAAGGAGAACCCGATCGGTTCAGTGGTTAGCGAGACACACAAACACCCTGTTACTTTAGTATAAGGATACATCCTAAGATAGCATGTCTTAATGTTTTTTTTGGAAAAAAGTAAAAAGAGCGGTAACTTTACAAAGTGTCTCAAAAATCAGCCATTTGACGTCATAAAAATGAGAGAGAAGTGGGAAAGTAAACCCCTAAAAAGAGATGGCTAATCCCTCATTTTTATGACGTCACATGGCTGATTTTTGAGACACTTTGTAAATTTACAAAGAGCGTAGAGTCCCTTTAAGCTAAAGCGGTTTGGCAATAAATGGCGCAGTAAAAGTGAAACTGAGAATTTAAATCAATGTAAAAAATTGACCGCAGCTCTAAAATTAAGGTGTCAATAGAAAATTTAGTGTCAGCTTACAGTTTTAGGGGGCAATTAACTTGAAACTTAAATGTAATCATCCTATAGTATAATGTGTGAAAAAATAAAAATAATGGGTAAAAATTACTTTAACATAGATTTAGAGGTTACCCTAATAAAAGAAATAATAGACAATATACAAAAAATAAATAAAATTCTTTTGTTTGAAAATTTTCTTTTTTTAAGAAGCAAGTATATTGGGGAATGAAAAGTTGTAGATTTATTTACTGTTTACTGTTATAATTTATGTCAAATGTTTATTTTTAAATTGTGTTTAATCAAACTATATATTCAACAATATGTATTAAAGAAATGGCAGGGGATGTTGCATTAGAAGATGAAGTAATTCAACCATAAATTTTTACAATCTGGAATTTTGATTTTAATAATCTGTAATAAACAATTTTTGTCTATAGCGAAGGATCTCGCTAACCATTCAGCCGATACTGTTCTTCTTTATAGTGTAGCCTCTCATAGATCCTTGGAAGGTTTATAGCTATTTTGTCTATAGTCTCCATCACCTCAAGTGCCACTAGAGGCCTCTAGGGGCGTATCCGCTAGTTTCTTTTAAAAAGTACATTAAACCCTAAAAAAATTTCAAACTTACCTTCATTATCTCTATCATGTTTCAGATGATGCATAAAGGCCGGATGGGGCGGCAGACCGCCGGGGAAAGGAAACGGATGCCTGCCAGCGGCAGCCGCAGCTGCATGCTGCTGGAACTGAGCGGCCAGTGGATGGATGAACCCGGGGGGAAGGTGCCGGCCTGGATTGCCGGGAGGTAGATCTGGCGGGAAGCCCAGAGGTAGACGTGGAAAAAGGCCTAAAAATTAACAAAATAATTATCTTGTGTGCGTCCTCTTAAAAATCCATTGATTCAACAGTCTCAACAGAAAATCAAAAAAAAAGTTTTTTTATGTATTAAGTTTTACTGTTCTTCTATCACCAAAATATAATCAGCGTGCTGTTTTAGTGCTTCTACAGGACACAAGCATCCTTGTAAAGCTCTTTATGATACCAATGATAGGCCAATACACAGACTATATTACCAATGGCATTCCAGTATACATTTTAACTGGCCAGAGTTAGGCCAGTATGACATATATACAGGCACAATAAAGAGCTCCATCCTTGTTTGTTAAAAAGATATAAATTATTTTACCTGAAGGTAACGGCAAGGGAAATGGTAACCTTGGTGTTGGCCGTCCTGAAATTATAAAATTAGGCTCATTTTCATCTTTAAGTTTCAGGGACGTCTAATGAGGGACAGGGGTAAAAACACAATGAAAGTTTTAAAATAGGGAATTAACCCCTCTCAAATAATCGTCATCAATTTAGGTTGCATTATGGACCTCATTTATTGGTCAGTTCGTTCATCCAGTTCGAGAGGAGGGTCTTGTAAAAGGGGTTAATTGGGGGTTTCGTTATTTTAGACAGATGTGAGTATCACTTAATTAGAGTACATGAAAATCTGATGCAAAATTGAAGTAATTATATATCAACTACTGCTTATAAAAAAAATCTAGCATATATCAAACGAAAAATTAAAATGGTTGGGACTGATTTGTGTTTGTGTTGAAATCAATATGTTTTAAATGGACATAAGGACTTTCTGGTAACAATTACAGAGTTACTACGCTTTCTAAGATCATATCTAACTGTTAGAGAAATCACTATGATAGGTTTAAAATAACGTTCCTTAATTAACGATAAGAGCTATCCGGTACGGACGTGCATATCAATCTTAACGGCAGAAAAGTTTCGCTTTTTATAAGTGTAGAATTTTGGGAGAGGGATTATTTGGCCAAGTAAGTTTATATGGGAAAATGCCCCGTAGAATTAAATTGTATTAAACCCTTGAGTCATTTTGTCAGATTAATTTTATTCATAAACTCAGATTAACCATTTCATTCTTATCATAATTGTAAGCATGGCAGCAAGGCAGCTCTATATATTACTAGGTACTAAAGTAGTTGGATGTATGTATTATACAGAGAGAGAGAGAGGGGATAATGGGCTGTTTATTTATTTCACAAGTACCCAAATTTTTATAGTAACGTTTTCTTATTCGTTGAATAATGAATTTATTTGGTTGGTTTATTAAATTTAGTGTCCATACGTTTCAACCACTGATTGTAATCTAACGAAGGGGTTATTTTGTGTATTAACATTGGATAAGTACATCAATTAGTCGACCATTGTCTTATCCTTTTAGATCCCTGCGTATTATGCCTCTTGGGTCTAGGGAAGATGCCACTAGCCATCTGAATACTATTTATATCTACCGATTTGAAAATCATGGGTATAAAAAAGAAAAAAGAAAAAAAAACCTTTATTTCGTTTTTTTTAGAATTAAGGGAGAGGGGGTTTCAATGCTCGATAGGCTCTTTGAGGGAAAGAATACAAATTAATCTTCTACCTAAAATTATTAATAACAGGTTTTTACTTAAAATCTTGATACATATTTCGTCGCTACATAAGGCAGAATTTATCCTCTGTGGACCCTTGTACTTTAAATCCTTTAAGCTAATGCATCTTTTTCCTTTCTTAAAAACTTTATATTTCAAAACTTTTTTTTATTTATGTAAAAATACAAAAAAAAAGTCTTAAAACATCCTAGAGGACTTATGTGAAGCTTTCCCAAAAGATTGCATTAATAAATATTATAAAATTATTTTCAATTATATTTTCCTAACTTCATGAAGAGGGCAATAGTTCAATTACATAGATAGTTTTACATACATATTACATTTTGTATAATAATTAAACAGGTTATTAGATAGGCATACCTATTGAGTCATCCTACTTTATAAAGTAGTAAGCTTTTTTGTCTGTAGCGTAGGATCTCGCTAACCGCTGAACCTAAAGGTCCAGGGATTGTTTTAGGATGTTTTATTTTTTTATGTCATTGTATGGTTTTTTCTATTTTTCTGCCCTTTCATATCCCTTCGAATATATCTAATTACTAGGGACGCAGCCGCTAGTAGTTACACAATCTACACCAGATTAATTTATACATTTATATTTGATTCACTTATTTATTATGCTTCGCTAATGAAGATATTAATTTTCCTTGTTTTTAAACAAATTAAGAATTGCAATGACTGTCAAAATTTAATATATTAATTGGAACACAGTAATAGTGTCTGACTGATTATGACGTAACAAAAAAACTAGCCAATGAGAGGCCACTATAAATTTTACCATTGGTCAATAACGGCCTCTCATTGGCTAATTTTTTTTTGTTACGTCATAATCAGTCAGACACTATTACTGTGTTCTATTAATTGACTCTAGATTGTACACAAGTCGGGGGATATGGCACTAGAAGAATAACTGTAATGCCAACAACTTTTATCCTTTTTAAAATTTTTTTATTTATTTTTAAACTAGCGGCTATGTCCCTAGAGGAAACCCGCGACCGTGGCTCAACATGTAGCGCATCCGCTCGTCGTCAGGAAGGTGATAGGTTCTAATCTCGGTCCGACACCGCGTCATAACTAAAGACGTTAAAAATGGTTCCCACTGCTACTATGTCAGATGCGCGACGTAAATAGTTAGAGTGGGGGGAATGCCTTGGCCCAAAACAGGCGCAACTCGTTACCATGCACAGTTGGGACTTCTCAGACAAAGGTCGTGCATCTCAGAGAGTTGGTTGTCTGATGGGTGAATGGACGCTTTACACTGCAATCATAAGCGGAGTATGTTTCAAGGTGCGTGGAGAAGAGGTCTAGTACCCGAAGCGACACCTAGCCCCCTAGAGTCTTATCTTATGTCCCTAGAGGACTCCAGGGGCATTTGAGAAGGAGAAAATTGAATTCGATAACACATTTTTTTATATTATTTTTTTTAATTTTTTGGGGGGGGCTGGATTTTTTCTAGGGGCGATTTCTTTCGAAAGGGTGGTGGTGTCCTCCCCAAAAATAGTAAACCTACGCGGAACCTATCAGAAGCTACTCTGTCAGAACCATGTCAGTTCAGCGGTTAGCGAGCAAACAGACAGACAAATAGACAGACAAACAAACATACAAACAAAATAGACAGACAAACTTCCTGTTACTTTATTATAAGGATAACTTACATATATAGAATTTAATTACATTTTACAATGAAACCATATTTTTTTATAAGCATGGTAATAAAAAGCCTAAAATAATAATAATTATATACTTATAATAAGCGCATAAATTACTCAATGCCGCGCTGCAAGTTTTGCCTACCTATTCTATTATTAAACTCCTGTGTACTTTGAGCATGGCGGTACAGCAGTTGAGATAGGGGAGCTCCGTCAACCATGGTCATAATCAATCAATCAATCAAACAACAATCAATTAATCACTTAAAAGATTCACAGGTTTATTATGAAGCACAGCGTTTCATTGTTTTTTTGATTAAATAAATTTGTCACTTTTTATTTTTTTTTCTATCCCTAACAATATTGAGTAATTTTTTCATAATTTAAATTTTCTTTCTGTAAATGTACATAATTTTATAATATAGAAATTTAAATTTTACTAAGATGACATTTAAATTTTTTAAGGCCATTAAAATTCTATTTTTAAGTTATTACAAGTTTAAATGACCTGGTTTACTTTTATGGCAAAACTTTTATATTACCAATGACTTTCCAAAAAGTCCCCAAAGTCACCCAAAAGTGACATTTGCAAAATTTTCTCAATATTCCTCAAACTTTTCTTTTTCTGTGTTTAGTAGTGGTAATAAATATAAGTTGTAAAGCACAACTTTTTTGGTTCTTTAGCAATGTACACACACACCTACTTAGTTGTAACTGAGTTTTGATATATCTTTTCTGGGTATATACTATATAGTCTTCTCTCTAGGTATATAATATATATGATATATAATATTGTAGTTCTACCCAAGTGAAAAGTCAAAATACCCTAATATGCCCCCCCTCTCTAAACCATTAACATCTCCTCTACTCTCTCTCTCTCTCTCTCTCTCTTTCTGACAATATGAATATATGTGTATTATATATGTATATTTACCATATAGATATCTACAGCACGAACAGACACTATGGCTAAACAAACAGACAAAATTGCTCAAATAACAGAATATAAAACCCAAGTTCTCTACACTCTCCCTATTTCTCTCACACTCTCTTTTTTTCCTGTTTCTTTCTTTCTCACTTTTCACTACGAATTTGTAAGCCCCCCTCTCACATGCAAAAGAAATCTCTTGAAAAACGAACATCTTCCCATTCTTAGAAAATCCTCTAAACTCTGATTCTCTCGACCAATGAGAAGACTTGGTATAAGTTTGAATCAACCAATGAGAATGGAGGAAAATACGATTGTGAACCAATGAAACAATCACACTACTTCCCAGATTAGTTTAGAAATTCCAAAAATATTCTTCCATAGCAAATTTGCTTTTACACACTTTGTTTTTCTTTTGGCTTATTCAAAACTGCTAATTAAAGTTTTCATCAAATACTTTGCTTATGTCAAATTGTTTTTATTGAATTATAAAAAAACATGGTAGATTCCTCTTAGTATTATTTTTAGCGATTTCGAAAATTTGAGTACCCCCCCCCCCCCCCCCGACAACAAAATAATAATTTAAGTAAACTATTATTAGGTTGGACAGGAGGAAGGGAGGGAGGGTATATAAGGCGAGACACGAGCCTTGCCTTGCCTCCATAGTCAACCATGCCAACCAGTCTAGGATCGCAGTCCCTCGCTACAAGGCAGTCGACTAGCAAACAGCTTCAAGCTTTCAGTCTATTTATATACAACCCCCTTATCCCCGCCCCCTTTATGTTCTCCCTCTCGTCCGCTACGTGTCCGCGTTTTTTTACTGTATTGTTTACCCCTTTCCTCTCCCATCTGACCAACAACCCCCTTATCCCCGCCCCCTTTATGTTCTCCCTCTCGTCCGCTACGTGTCCGCGTTTTTTTACTGTATTGTTTACCCCTTTCCTCTCCCATCTGACCAACAACCCCCTTTTCCCAGTCCCCTTTATGTTCTCCCTCTCGTCCGCGTTTTTTTAGCAAGAACAATTTTATTTGTGGGTTGCGTAGCAATATTTAAAAGAAATAGCCGACAACGAACATCTGTGGCCGCAGCGCTCGGCTCCCTAGCCTATAACCTAACCTAACCTAACCTAAAATAGTTTTTTGAAATTTAGAAAATTAAAGTACCCCAGACAACGAACATCCGTGGCCGCAGCGCTCGGCTCCCTAGCCTATAACCTAACCTAACCTAACCTAAAATAGTTTTTTGAAATTTAGAAAATTAAAGTACCCCAGACAACGAACATCCGTGGCCGCAGCGCTCGGCTCCCTAGCCTATAACCTAACCTAACCTAACCTAAAATAGTTTTTTGAAATTTAGAAAATTAAAGTACCCCAGACAACGAACATCCGTGGCCGCAGCGCTCGGCTCCCTAGCCTATAACCTAACCTAACCTAACCTAAAATAGTTTTTGAAATTTAGAAAATTAGAGTACCCCGACATCAAGTTGTGGACACAGGAAAAAGGCAAGCTTCAATTTAATTCAATAACGTGTCCGTGCTGTGGAGAAGCCTCGCTTCGCTCGGCTTCCCCACACAGCACGGACACGTTATTGAATTAAATTGAAGCTTGCCTTTTTCCTGTGTCCAAATCTTTTCCTCCTCCCGCAGACTATCCAGACTGTCGGGGGGGGGGGGTACTCAAATTTTCAAATTGATAAAAAATTTTGTAACAGGAAAACGCCAAAAACATAAATTTTTTTACAAATTTTATTAATAAACTGTTAAGAAAATTTTGTATTTTATGAAACATAAGAATATAAAACTGTTATAGTCAGTATTTTTGCAAATATGATATTTAAAATTGGCTTAGGAGTGGTGTGTGCGGAAAACGGCGGGAAATATCCAATAGGAGTGGCGGGAATGTGATGGCTAGTTGGGGTATCTTGCTCCCGCTGTCATTCTGTTTATGTTTGTAAACTAGGATCTCGGGTCATACATTCTTTACACACACATACACACTCTAACACGCACATTCAATAGCATTCAAATTTCTATTTTTTTGCACACATATAGTTTTTGTGCTAGGTTTCGTGATTTTTCATTTGTTGACTGCAAGTTTTTCTTGCATCATATAACTGCAGTTCAATTTTTTTGCATATGTAGCAAAAAATATAACAAAAAATATTAGAAAGATTGTGTTTATTATTTTAGAAATCTTTTTATTGTGGACCTGTAAAGTTTTTAAGTTAGATAAGTTTTTCAGAATAACTCGACAAACCTCCCTAATTTTTTAGCATGAATTTAGCACGATCTGAATAGCAGACTAAAACCTGCCCAAAAACATTATTTAGATACTCTATCAAATTGTAAACTGTCTATTTAAATTTTTGTTTAATATTTTAATAAAACCTTTTATAACAATCTTTATAAAATCATAAGCAGAAAATTTAACATTTCTAAAATGAATTAGATTTTAATTTGTTTCTGAAATGAAATTAAGTTATATGTATGAAAAAAAAAACAATATAAAAAAGAAAACTATGAAATCATGCAAGCTAAAATGTGGAACAGAGAAATAAGTTTTAAGTTTATTGAGGGGCTCGGCGGCTGCATTCATTTAGCTGCAACCGCCAATTCTTATATTAAAGTAACAGAATAAAATTTTACCTGCAATGAAGCTTCTTAAGGGTCAAGGAAATGTTTGTAAATATTTTGGGAAGGTTTCCTCCACAACCCAAAAGAAATCAACCCTGAAAAAAAACCTTTTTTATTCATATTTTATACCAAGTGAGGGGTTGAATACACTCACCCCCCCCCCCCCTCTCTATCTTTTTCTATTGCAAAACAACTGATAAATATGATTTTAGATCCAGCCGCCTGTATTCATGCTATGCAGCAGCCAAAGCCGCCATCAATATTGTCAGTAAAGCCTTGATAATGATTATTTGTGATGGCCTGAAAAGTTTTTTCTATAGGTGAAATATCCCTTCCTTTCTTTAATTTGTTTGTTATAAATAATTTCTTGGCTGTCCTTGAATTAAATGAGAAAAAAAGTTTATTTTGCTAATTTTTTATGCTCACACAATACACATGTAAATAAACCAGGGCTCGGCAGCCGCGCCTCAGCCGGGCATAATCATCAATTTTAAACCCGCTTGTGTAAATAAAAGAAAACTCCAAAAAGATTGAATGTCTGTTTAGGAACAAGTTTAAACATCCAGAAGAATTTGAAGTTATAACATGACGATTTCACTGAGGCTTACAAGCAGCTGCCGTGCCCTGATCAACTGGATGACTAAATCTGTTCCTGATATGGTGTCTGTACGTCTCAATATCATAGTAAAACAATAGAGGGGGAAGGTGTTAAATAGCTGTAAGTCCCCACCACGTGAACCCTGTGCCGACTTTCAATTAGGTCTTTGAATATCAGCCAAGTCACTACAAAAGAGCAGATTGCAATTTGCTAGCATACGGAAAAGGTCCCTAGGACTGTATCCAGGTAGTTGTCTGGGTTATAATCTATACTTATACATTTATTGTCTAAATCATTGCTATTTGCTTTTGTTTAAATGTGTCCCTATCTTGACACAAAGAAGCCGCCTAATTCCGTAAACACCATCCCCATTAAATATGCTTTTCAAAACATACTCATACAAAGTAATAACACAAAATCAAAATGTTTCCTAAAGAAATGAATCTTCTCAAGGTTGCTAGAATCAAAGGTTTGTCTTTACATTAATTTACCTATTAATTACGCCTTACGAGCGAGGTTGCTGTCCATGATACTCTAGCGTGAGATCAAACAACCAAGGTTAATTAAGGGGAGCCAATTCTTCCCTTCTCTGTTGAAACATCCGGGGTTATTAGGCTAGGTAACACCCAACAAACAACTAACTCTTTGATTGTACGACCTTTATCTGGAAGTCCCAACTGTGCATGGTTATGAGTTGCGCCAAGGCATTCCCCCTACTCTAACTATTTATGACGCACACCTGACATAGCAGCAGTAGGAACCATTTCAACGCATTTACTTATGACACGGTGTTAGGCTAAGATTTGATCCTTGCACCTCTTGAAATATACGAACTTAATTTTTTTAAACTGTAAGAAAAAAATATTTCTTTGTGGTCCTATCTTTAAACTAGGGATCTTAAGAGTTAAGACAATGACCAATAAATTGATATACATCTCCAATGATGATACACAAAATTACCCCTTCGTTGGTTACAATAAGTGGATGAAATGTTTTTACACTCAACTAAGTAAACCAACCAATTAAAATTTAATAAAAGTCCCAAAGGTTGTTAAGCCAACGAATAAGAAAACGTTATCGTAAGACTTTAAGGATAAGTATAAATAACAGCCTAATGTCCCCTTCATCCCAGATTAAAATAAACCCCAATCAATAATCTTGAAAATTTAAGAGTTAAAAAAATGTTGGCAATGCTGTAGAACATGCTAAATTTTGCAATTAGGTGAAAAGTGTGTAAGGCAGTGATTTTAGACATTAAAACATTATATACACACACTGGGAGGGGGGAATATTATTTTTTTTTAAATATTCTAGCTGATTTTTAAGCATTTAACAAACCCATATTCAACAGTGAGTGAATTCAGAAAAGTTATAAAGAGCATGAAAGCAAATAGCATGCCAGGCCCTACATCTCAACCAACACAATTATTTGCTTTCTTGCTTGATAATTTACCTAAATTCACTACAAAAGCTTTTAATAATATGTATGATATCGATTTGGATAATTCTAGTTTATCATTTGTTAAGGAAAGAAATATTACATATATTCCTAAACCAGGACTAGATCCATCAATACCTGGAAATCGCCGCCCTATTGCACAAATGGAAAATGTTTTAAAAATTCTTGATAAAGCAATCAATAAAAAAGTTACTCCTTTGCTTTCTAAAATTTGTCATTCTGACCAATATGGCTTTATACCTAAACGTCATATGTCCAATGCCAGTCTATCTATAGTAAGCATAATAAATCATATCAAAACACACAACTATAATAGCCAACTAATTTTTTTTGATTTACAACGTGCATATGACAAAGCATTACATTGTGTGTCCAATATTATTATTAAACATATTTTTCCAGAGGGTAATTTTGCGAAATCTTGGATTTCTCTTACAAATGGCGGAAGTTTCAAAGTTGTTGTTAAAGGGAATTCGTCTAGAAAATATAAAAATAAAATTGGTTTCTCTCAAGGGGCACCTTCAAGTGGAAGCTTATTTGATATTTACAACCACATATTTTATTGTTGTTTAACTAGTCCTAAGATTAAGAACCTAACTTTGAAGTTGGATGGAAAACCATTTGATCCAATATTTTTTGCTGATGATGGCTTTAGTGCCTTCCAATTAAAAACGAATCAAGATATACAATTGATTTCCAACTCACTTCAAAAGTTAGAATCAACAGTAAATATCAAAATAAACTTTCAAAAAACTAAAATTCTTACGCATGGGGAGTGTCCGCCTAACATTTCATTACTAGGGAATAAATGTGATATAGTAAAGCATCTAGGCATTTATATATCTTTTAATTTGACCCAAGCAGCAGATGTTACATACGAACAATTGTTTGAAAAACTTGATATAAAGTCTAAAAAATTTGCATTTTTTAGCAGTGATAATGTTTTTAAACGTAGAAATATAACTTTCTCCTTAATGAACACTATGGCTTTTCATATATTTAGAATTTATGCTCCTAATCAAAAGCAAATTAAAAATTTGGAAAGTAACAGCAAAATTTCTTTGGCCCTCTAAAAGCATAGAAGGAAAAAATTCTTATAGATACAAGGTTGCAAAAAATAGAATAGAGATGGATTTTTCTCATGGTGGGCTAAATATGTTGTTACCATCTCAACAATCATTTATTATTTGGTTTAATGCTTTCTTAAATTTATTAAAGCACGCCCATCTTTTCCCAAACTCAAATATCGCAAGACTTTTGTCTCACAAACATGTACCAATAAGTAGTATTTTTGATAACCTTGGATCTGAAATCTTTCATAAATATATTAAAAATTTTAGAACCTTTTATCCATTAGAAAGTGGACTAATGTTTAGAAAAGCAAAAGGATTTTTAGTACTTCTAGAAAAGCATAGAGAAACCTTTCTTCATTCAAATATTACTTCATCTGTTTGGGCAAAAAATGTCAAATTTAACAGTGTTGATATAATGGAACTAAAAGAGCATGGACTAAACACCATTGCATCAATTCTTGATTTCATCAAAATACAGCACAAAGTTCTATATCGGCCATTGTTAAATTCTGCCATTAAAGAAAATCTTACTGAGAAACCAGTTTTATTAAAACTACAAAAAGTGGTAGAAAACATGTATAGTGGTTTTGAATTTAATAACTTAATTTGTTTAACTGAATCAAAACAAAAGTTTGTTTTGAAGCCCATCATAAAGCTTTTTGAAAATTCTCCTAGCATATATACCTTTCATTTTAAAAAAACAAACAAAGAATTATTGCAAGATCAATTTGTTCCCCCATCATTTAAAACTAGAAAAATGGATAAAAAATACAATCCCGACTTTGAGGTTTTCAAAAACAGCTTTAATAAAATTCTGTCGCTACCTATTGTATTATATTATAAAAGTTTCCTGTTTGAGCAATTGAATCGTACTCTTATAAGTAGAAATAAACTGTATGAAATGAATCTATTGGATAATAATCTTTGTTTAAAATGTAATAAAAAAGCAGATACTGATCACTCAATTATGGAATGCTACTTCCCTAGATATTTTATGCATTGTCTTGCTCTATTTCTAGACCATTATTACAATGATGGCAAGCCAGATTTTATTTTTTTGAAAGAAAACTTCTATCTGTTTAATATACATTTTCCTGTATACCAAAATGACGAGTATATTCAAATTAGCATGTTAACACTTGTAGCCAAAGATAGGGCATTAAAAATAAGCAAGGATGAACATTTATTGAAATATGATGATTTTAATTGTTTTGCTCAAACACTATTTATTGCACAATTTGCGTCAAAAATGCTTACTAACACAGGAATTGATTGTAACTTCATTGATAAATTTGTTGAATTTATATTGCTTAGTAAAAATAATGTACAAATTTTTCGTATTAATTAGATATTATATTGCTATTGTATTATCATATTATGATAATTATATCAAATATTAATCATGTTTAATTTGTTTCTTGGAAATAAATTATTAAAAACAAAAAAACCTTAGTATTTATTGAGTTAGCCTAAAAAAAATCAGCTAAAATTACGAATTTTTTTTCGAATTAATTACGTTATAAAATTTCTTAGACTATCTTAAGAGTTAAGATTTGTAAAGTCTTACATATAATATTCCTTTAAATCTACGTATGTACGGCTAAATAACCTCTACTCGGCAAGCCTAAATAAACTTATAGTATTTGGCGTATTAATTTTTAGAATAATCCTACTTGTTCCTTATTTTTCATATATATTTGTGTATGTTTTTACAAGTTACACAGCTACTACAAACTTTTTCATGTTCAAAAGTATTATTTGAATGTAAACATCCCCCCATTTTTAGAAAAAGAAAATTGAGGGGAGGGTTGGGGAGGGTTAACTTTTTGCTATGGGCGATTTATCTTGAAAGGGAGGTTGTACCCTAAATAGTAATAAACCTGATTGTGAAGCAAAGCTTTTAACACTTAAAATTCTATATCATGTAACAATTTCATGTCAAAGAAATCTAATATCTTAGGAAAAAATCTTAGACCAATAATAGTCACAAAGGATTTAAATCACTAAAACAATTCCAACATAGCTATATAATTATTTACAAGTGCACATACAGACCCTAGATGAAGAAAAGCGTTGCTTAGAAAACCTTGATGCAATTTTCACTTTTTCACTCAATTCTCATGCTTTTAATAAAAATTTTTATTGAAATAAAAATTTCTTAATTTATTCTTATTACCTTACATACCTTTTTTATCAGTGGCGCAGAAACTTTTTAATTCACTTTGCCTGTCTGTCCTTCCATAAATCGTTTGGGAGAAATTTTAGGGAAGGGAAGGGTGTACAAGATGTGATTACACCACCCCCCGCCCCAAAAAAAATAAATAAATCTGGAGAATTTAAGAAAATTCACCTCCAAAACATGTTTTTTGTCTACCTAAAAAAGGATACAGGAGTACCCCCCCCCCCCCCTCCAAAAAATACTTTACTATATAGTATTTAAACTTTTTAATAAATTGGAATTATTATAACCACTTTAATATTTCCCCTGTTTAATATTCTGTCAGCCTACCCTGGACAAATGTCCTAGGATTTACTAAATTAATGTTACTTAGTCAAACTTTACCACTCATCAATATATTATCTATCTATCTGTATATATATATATATATCTGTCTGTATATCAATCCTTACCCGCGACCGTGGCTCAACACGTAGCGCATCCGCTCGTCGTCGGGAAGGTGATAGGTTCGAATCTCGGTCCGACACCGCGTCATAACTAAAGACGTTAAAAATGGTTCCTACTGCTACTATGTCAGATGCACGACGTAAATAGTTAGGGTGGGGGGAATGCCTTGGCCCAAAACAGGCGCAACTCGCTACCATGCACAGTTGGGACTTCTCAGACAAAGATCGTGCATCTCAGAGAGTTAGTTGTCTGATGGGTGAATGGACGCTTTACACCGCAATCATAAGTATTGTATGTATGTTCCAAGGTGCGTGGAGAGGTCTAGTACCCGAAGCGACACCTAGCCCACTAGAGTCTTATCTTATATCAATCTATGAGTAAATCTTATTAGCTGTCTATCTAAATGTCTTTCTAAATTTTTTACTAGCGGCTATGCATCCAGAGGATAGAAAAATGGCTTATAACGATCAAAAGATTAAAATTTAAAAATAAATTAGCCTAAAACCATCACAGTGTCTATATAAAGCTTACCTAAACTAGAGAACCCGATCGGTTAAGTAATTATTTAGATTTATCTAGCTATCTATCCTGTTATCTACCATCTATCCTGCTATCTACCATCTTTCTAGCTATCTATTCATCTATCTATCTATTTTGCCATCTATATATCCAGCTATCTAGCCAACTATCTAGCTATCATTCCATCTATCTAGCTATCATTCCATCTATCTAGCTTTCATTCCATCTATCTAGCCATTTCCTTTTATCCACTTATCCATTTATATTATCTATATTTATATTTATATTATCTATTATCTATCCAGCTATCTATTCATCTATCTATCTCAATAATTTATTTAATCATCAATTTATCAATTAATTCACTTATCTATTTATCTTTATATTTATCTCTCCATCCAGCTATCCATCCATCCATCCATCCATCCATCCATCCATCCATCCATCCATCCATCCATCCATCCATCCATCCATCCATCCATCCATCCATCCATCCATCCATCCATCCATCCATCCATCCATCCATCCATCCATCCATCCATCCATCCATCCATCCATCCATCCATCCATCCATCCATCCATCCATCCATACATACATACATCCATCCATCCATTCATCCATCCATCCATCCATCCATCCATCCATCCATCCATCCATCCATCCATCCATCCATCCATCCATCCATCCATCCATCTATCTATCTATCCATCCATCAATTCATCTATCTATCCATCAATCCATCTATCTACAGTATGACCCTCGAAAAAGTATTTTTAAGCATCTGCAGCCCTTATTTCTCAATGAATTATTAAAAAATGCATATGTCCTTGTTCTCCATAGTATTCCACGTAAGTAGATATAAAAATATTTTTTTTACCTCCATTAACACCGGAGATTTTTAGAGCTAAAGTTTTGAAAAAGTGACTGAGAAAAAGAATTTTTTTTTGTTTCTCTTATTTTTTGGATTGTTATATTATGTTTTTCTGGCAACTGAATAATGAGACACAAAGAAAAACAAGTTAACTAAATTTTTCTTTTTTATTCCACCAAAATATATAAATTTTTAAAAGCGAAGCTTTTCTATAATTAGGGTCGGTCCGTCCGTCCGTCCGTACGTCCGTCCGTCCGTCCGTCCGTCCGTACGTCCGTCCGTCCGAGATAGTTAGCTTTTATTCGTTAATTTAAGCATGTTAGAATTGTCCTATCGATTTCAAACTTTGCATGGTGATTTCTGTAGTAGTTAGGTACGATTTAGAAAGCGTAGCAACTCTATAATCATTACCCAAATGTCCGTACGTCCATTTTAAACATGTTGATTTTTTTACTTTTTTAAATAGCTTTTATTCGTTAAATTAAGCATGTTAGAATTGTCCTATCGATTTCAAATTTTGCATGGTAATTCCTGTAATAGTTGGGTACGATTTAGAAAGCGTAGCAACTCTATAATAATTACCAGAATGTCCGTACGTCCATTTTAAACATGTTGATTTTTCTACTTTTTTAACAACGAATCTTTATATGATCTAATTATCCGTTTGATCTGATATTTGGTATATTGATTCCTGGGACAACAAAGTACAATATTTTAAGCGAAGCAACTCTATAATCAAGCCCTAAAGATGTAAGTATGTCCATAAACATTATCCTGTATCAAGCAGTTTTTCAACAAATTTACTTACAATTTTGCTTCGAATCTTATACTTTTATATTCTGATTATTCAGTTCAGACACTATACAAGTATTAATGTCCGTTTGTCCTACCGTTTCAGTGCTTCGCTTTTATGGATGTTGTCATCCTTGTTAATGGCAAAAATTACTACTGAATGAATTGATTATTTGCAAATTTTAGGTTATTTATTAACCCTTATTTATAGTAAAGGATTAATTATGACAGTTGCTCCGCCTACTTTTCTGACATCTCAATTATTTAATAGGGGGTAAATTAAGCTTTTTAGACTAAAAAATCATTATGTTTTATTTTTATTTTCTTTATAACTTTTTTGTTATTAAAGTTAGGATTGTGAAACAAAAACAATTTTCCTGCTATATTCATAGAGATTTATTTGGTTTTTTAATCTAAAACAATTTTGCCTAATAAGTAAGTTTTTCAAAATATTATTAAACTAAAAAGACTCAAAAAATATGTGTAAAAAAATGCTTTTTACTCAAAAACTAAATTTTTTATTTCATTTTTGTATAAAGTTTCTGCTAGTAACAAAATTAAAAGGATTTCTAGCTTAATTTTGCTAAAAAAGTCGTTTCATGTTAAAAGTTACTTTTTCCTCAGTCACTTTTTCAAAACTTTAGCACTAAAAATCTCCGGTGTTAAAGGAGGTAAAAAAAATATTTTTATATCTACTTACGTGGAATACTATGGAGAACAAGGACATATGCATTTTTTAATAATTCATTGAGAAATAAGGGCTGCAGATGCTTAAAAATACTTTTTCGAGGGTCATTGTATCTATTCCCCATCATATGGCCGCAGGAAGAAGATAATTATAGAGATAGAATCTTCTAGATTTGCATTTATCTTTCTATCTATCTATCTATCTATTCATCCATCCATCCATTCATCCATTAATCCATCTATTTATCCATCCATCAATCTATCTATCCATCAATCCATCTATCTATCTATTCCCCATAATATGGCCGCTGGTAGAAGATATTGATAGAGATAGAATCTTCTAGATTTGCATTGAAATTGTGGCAGGAATATTTTAGGGATGGTGTCCAAACAAAACTGCCAGGAAAAAAGTTTACAAGAATCAGGGATCTAAAGGGATAAGACAATGGTCGATAAATTGAATCATCCCCAATGATGATACACAAAATTACTCCTTCTATAGATTACAGAACCAACTAATCAAGAGTCAATAAGGGTATCCAAGGTTGTTGAGCCAACCAATATGAAAATGTTATTGTAAGACTTTGGGAACTATTGAAATAAACAGCTCAATATCCCCTTCCTCCCTGGACAAGAATAGATAGATTCAAGACAGTAAGATTCGGTTTAGAAAGCGTAAGAACTCTATAATCATTACCAAAAGTCAGTAGGTCCATTTTAAACATGTTGATTTATTTTCTATCTAAAAACAAATTGTTTTATGATATGATTATCCTATTCATCTGAATTTTGGAAGAAGGATTCTTGTGACAATATGATAAACTCTAATAAGTGAAGCATCTCTATAATGAAATCCTAAAAATGTAGGCATAGCCCTAAGTAACCTGCAACAAAATTACTCAAATTTTGTTGATACTTTTAAACCTATATTCTGTATATTAAGAGTTATGATATTCGTTTATAGTACTGTCTGATTTTAGAGCTTTGCTTTTATGGTTGTTGTCATCCTAGTTAGAAATATATCTCTCCTGCAATTCCCGCCAAATATTTGTTGAAATGTTTGAACATAAAATACTTGACTATACAGCTCCGCCAACTAGAGGCAGGGTTTTAAAAATATTAATTTTCAGGTTTATCTCATTTTTTATAATTGTTGCTACGATTTTTAAATTTTACCTAACTATTACAAAAATCATCATTTTTTAGATAACGACAAAAGCCTTACGTTGCGGATGTACAGACGTAGAGAAGACTCGCCCTTATCAAATTAAAGCTTCGCTTTGAATAAGTATGATTGAAAGTAAAATAAGGGTATAACATAAACCTTTACTCTAATTTGATCATATTAGCAGTAATATCAATCTTATGTTTCTATTATGATTTGTATATTATTACGATACCTATTGAATATTCCCTCCAACCGACAGTTGTACCACAGAACCCGTCGTAATTTTCACATCCTTAAAATGTTTCTGGCCCCCTCAAAGTACACTACTAGTTTTTAACCAACCAATCCAAATCAAATAAAAGTACCCAAAGTTTTTAAGCCAACTAAAAAGAGAATATGGTTATAAAACTTTGGGTTTCAGATCATTTTACAGTTTAATTTGCTATATATATAATATTGTAAAATAAGAGATAAAAAATATGTTTAAAACCTGCTAAATGCTCCAGAATCCACACTTTATGCGCAAGTAATTTGTTAAAATATCCAAAATAACATGAATATACTATAACACAATATCTTTATATATTTACACATTTTTACAGGGGGCCCAAACAAATCTGACAAAGTAATCGTAATACATTCTAGACCAAATTCTTCATTTCAAAGAATTTTAAAGGGTAAAACGTTGATTTAATACTTCTAACGTATTATGAAATTAGTTAGTAATATGTAACATATCAAAAAAAATTAAAGGGTGTCCAAATGAATTTGTCAGGACGTATTGTTTAGACATATTGGTCAAAAAATCGAGCTTTACAAAGTTATACAATACATTTTCAAACGGAGCGGATTTAATGTGTCAAAAACTCCAACTAAAGTTTGGAAATTAGCTGGAATGGCTTGTATATTACGCTTTACTTTGGTATGCTTGGTTTTTATAGATCAACTTAAAAAAGTATATTAAAATAAACAATATTTTAAGTTGAAATTCAAAATTGTATGCAATGTGAATAATATAATATTATTTTTTAAGTATTGATGTTATTATAGATTTCTAAAAATCAGCATAAATCCTTACAGGTTTAAATCATTAATTTTTTTCATTTCAAAGAATTATTTTTTTCACCATAAAAAGTCACCCTGTAACCCACTCACACACCACATATTGTTATAAAAAGTAAATCTTGTAAAACGAGTATAAAAAATTGTGGCAAGTGAAGATAATAACCTGGATTTTGTATATGTTCCTGTAAATCTAGGATAATATTATATATCCCCATTTTGTGTAGCCACACTGGTATACAATATGTGCATAACTGTAAAGATAATATGATATTATACTCACTTTGTGTAACCACACTGGTATACAATACCTGCATAAATATAAAGCTAGGATAATACTATATATCCCCACTTTGTGTAACCACACTGGTATACAATACATGCATAAATATATAGCTAGGATAATATTATGTATCCTTACTTTGTGTAGCCACCCTGGTATACAATACCTGCATAAATATAAAGCTAGGATAATACTATATATCCCCACTTTGTGTAACCACACTGGTATACAATACATGCATAAATATAAAGCTAGGATAATACTATATATCCCCACTTTGTGTAGCCACACTGGTATACAATACATGCATAACTGTAAAGCTTAGATAATTTTATATATCCCCACTTTGTGTAGCTACACTGGTAAACAATATGTGCAAAACTGTAAAGATAATATGATATTATACCCACTTTGTGTAGCCACACTGGTATAAAATATGTGCATAATTATAAAGCTAGGATAATGTTATACATATCCTGACTTTGTGTAGCTACACTGTCATACAATACGTGCATAACTGTAAAACTAAGATCATAAATTATCCTACTTTGTGTAGGCACTGGCATACAATATGTGCATTACTTTTGTTGTGGTCTTAAAAAGAATTTCCAAATATTTCAATTTATATTTTCATCCCTATAAATGACTGAATTAGGTATAAATAGATAATCTTCTTGTTGGGATCAGTTGCATGTTGTAGGGGTGTGTCAACACTTTTTCATCCCTTTCTGTTTTTACACACCCCTGGTGAATTTTGGTGCAAGTCACTGATTATGGCGCTACGAAAATTCCAATTTTCTCATTTTGGACACACTGTAAATAAGTCTGATAATAAGAAAAAGTTGAACATGGTACAAAATATTCCTTTTTGAACCCACTGTGGAAAAATTTCAAGAATATTGTAGTTTAAAACACAGAAAACATGACATTTCGTCCACCATGAACCAACTATAAACAGATTTTAAAACTAATAGTCAGAATAAAGTAAAAGAAAAGTAAATAATGTTGGACCCAATGTGGAAAGATATAAAAACTGTGATAGTTTGGATAAAAGGAAAGATTATTTTGATATTTTGTTCATATTGGACCCATTGTGGAAAGATGTAACAAATTTGATAGTTTGGATAACAGGAAAGAATATGATATTTTGTTCACATTGGAACCACTGTGGAAAGATGTAGCATATGTGATATATTGGAAAAGAGGTAAGAAAAATTAAGATATTTTGACCAAGTTGGAGCCACTGTGATTAATGTATAAAATGTGATAGTTTGGATAACAGGAAAAATATGATATTTTGTCCATGTTGGACCCACTGTGCAAAGATGTAAAAAATATCATAGTTAAAAGAAAAGAAAGAAAACTATATGATATCTTGTCCACGTTAGACCCACTGTGGAAAGATTCAAAATTGTTATAGTTTGGATAAAAGGAAAGAAAAATTTAAGATATTTTGTTCAAGATGGACCCACTGTGAAAAGATGTAAAAAATGTGATAGTTTGGATAAGAGGAAAGGAAATAGTTAGACCTGACCATTCTATTATGCACAGTACCAGATACAATTTTTTAGCACTAGCGAAGCAACTCTATACTCAGTTTAGTCATTATATTAAGAAGATTAAAAACAATATTTACTTTTACCTACAATATGTTCAGTTTTCTATTTTTGTGGAGGGAGTGAGAGAATTATCATCCCTTAAGATTTTTTTATGATTTCTAATTGGCTTTCATGGTAATAGAGTATAGATTATGCATGTATGATAGTTTTAGTAATTATATGATTATATTTTCTGCCTTTGTAGCTACGTTGTTCTTGATATATGCAAAGCTTTTGATATAGAAAAAAGTTGTTTACAAAATAATGTACATTATATACACATAACATGCTTTTTATTATGCAAGAATATAAAAAAAAACTTGTAAACCTTGCATATTAATTTTATAGGTAAATGAAAAAGTTTTAGAACCGAAATTCTTTAAGATATCCTAAGGGAAAAGACAATGGACTATAAATGGTGAAAAAATTACACTTTTTTTAGATTGAATTATAAATATATAGGATAAAAGTAACTGGATGTCTGTGATTCTGTCTTTCTGTGTGTAACGAAAGATCTTGTTAACAGCTGGACTGATATGGCTCTCATTTACAATGAAGCTTACAATAGGTCTTGGGTAGATTTTTAACTATTTGGGGGAGGCTACCTCCAACCTCTAAAAAGAAATCGCACCTGAAAAAAAATTACCTTTTCTTTTCAAAACTAAAAGTAGAGTGTTGACCCCCATCCCTCCCCCCCAACTTCAAGTGTGACTAGTATTATATAGAAAAGCCCAATAATTCCCATGTTATTTGACCATTATAAAGCTAGAATTATTTACTTTTTCTCACATAACATATTACAGCTCATTATAACATATTATTATGATAACTTATTGTTTGGAGATTATAAGTAAGTTATCATAAGCTACGTAGTTGCTCTATAACCAACTGTGCTTTCCTAGATTTTTTATTTTATTTGTTATAATTTGATGTTTAAAATAAAATATTTATAATGTTTTCAATAAGGTATAAACCTACAGTGGAACTGGACATTGATGGCACTTTATCACCTCATCTTAGACTACATAGTTACTTATTCTGATAGCTAACCAATCTTAGCAGAATAAATTGATAATTATGGACCCTCTACTTTTGATTTTAGTTTTAAAAAGAAAGTTAAAATCAAATATTCAAAAACTTTCCCTAAAAAGGAGAACCATATTAATCAAAGGACTAGAATTAGATCCTTATCTATACCCACAGACAGACATCCTCTCTTCATAATTAGAGGTTAAAATGTAAACGTCTAATAACTCTTTTTAGACTAATTTTAAACTCCTTATTGTATTCAAATGCTAAATGCTCCTAAATTCTCGTTTAGAGGACTAGACTCCGAAGCGACAAATCACTCCTAGAAGCACCTAACCTAACTGAGGTTATGTTTTTTAATAGTAGTGGAAACTTTAACATTTTTACAAGCACTAGAAAATCTTAGCGCTTCCCATGAAGATAGGGTTTTCAATGTATTTTTGGTGCTTGCTTACATGTGAAGACCGGAGCACCGAAAACCCCCCCCCCCCCCGCTTAGTTTTGACAAAAATCAAAAATAAGGGGGGGGTAGTTTTTTAATGTCTGGAAAACGGCAAGGAGGAAAAAAGCACCGCAAGGCAAAAAATTAACCCCCCCCCTTAATTTTGAAGAAAATCAAAAATAAGGGGGGGGTAGTTTTTTCACGCCAGAAAGTTGAGTGAGGTAAATCAAGAAAATCCAGTATACCAGAGGGGAAACCTTATTACAGGGATATTCATGTTTTGGGGCATAATTTCCTTATTTATTGACTTTGGCCAGTAAAAGGTTTTAATTTTGCGCAAAATTAAAACCTTTTACTGGCCAAAGTCAATAAATAAGGAAATTACGCCCCAAAACATGAATATCTCGTAATAAGGTTTCCCCTCTGGTATACTGGATTTACTTGATTTACCTCACTCAACTTTCTGGCGTGTTGTACAGTGAAAAAACTACCCCCCCCTTATTTTTGATTTTCTTCAAAATTAAGGGGGGGGGGGGTTAATTCTTTGCCTTGCGGTGCTTTTTGCCTCCTTGCCGTTTTCCAGACATTAAAAAACTACCCCCCCCTTATTTTTGATTTTTGTCAAAACTAAGCGGGGGGGGGGGGGGTTTTCGGTGCTCCAGTCTACCACATGTAAGCAAGTACCGTATTTTTTAGTAGCGAAGCTACTCTATAATTCGAAATGTCCTTCCGTCCGTCCGTCTGTCCGTCCGTCTGTCCGTCCGTCTGTCCGTGTAAGACAGAATAGGGGAAACGTGATTTTCTCGGCTCCTATTAAAGATAGACAGCTGAAATTTTTTGACAGCATTCCCATTATTAAGGAGCACAATTAACTATAAAACATCAAGGGCGGTCGGACCCCTTTTTAGAAGGTTTTAGGCTATTTTTGTATGTTTCACATTTTTCTCCATATCTTCAGTGTTTATGGTCCGATTTTCAAAATTTTTTCAGTTAATGATATCAAAATTAAATTTCCTGTCGTTTACAGAAAACAACCATGACGGCCACACTGCCATTTTGCAGGTTTTAGGCTATTTTTGTATTTTTCACATTTCCACCATATCTTCAGTGTTTATGGTCCAATTTTCAAAATTTTTTCAGTTATAGATATGAGAATTAAATTTCCCGTCGTTTAAAGAAAACATCCATGACGGCCAGACTGCCTTTTTGCAGGTTTTAGGCTATTTTTGTATTTATCACATTATTCTCCATATCTTCAGTGTTTATGGTCCGATTTTCAAAATTTTTTCAGCTATAGATATCAAAATTAAATTTCCCGTCGTTTATAGAAAACAACCATGGCGGTCAGACTGCCTTTTATCAGGTTTTTGGCTATTTTTATATGTTTTAAATTTTTCCCCATATATTTGGTGTTTTTGGTCCAATTTTCAAACTTTTTTGGGATAAATACACTTTAAATCTACTTTTACGTATTTCCATCCACGATTTTTTGTGCTTCGCTACTTATGGATGTTGTCATCCTTGTTCAATGTTTTTTTTAATTTTTCAAAAAATTGAGAATAAATTCTTGGAACTGAAAAAAATTGAGAAAAAAATCCTCTAATAAAAACATCCAACAATATGTTAATGCTAATCTTTCTAGTGCTCTTTGTAAAATGCATCATGTTACGTTGCTAACTATAAACTCATTCTTGTTTGTTTGTTTGTTTGTTTTAGTTAAGTTATTGTTTGTTTACATCATAGATATTGATCAACTACGTGTAATACGATCTGGGAAAAATTAAGTAAACAAGAGTAAAAAAAGTTCATGAAAGCGTAGCTTATATCAAAAGAACAGGAATATATGAGCAGAGAGAGAAAGGGGGCAATGGGCTGTTTATTACACTAGTCCCCAAAGTTTCATAAAATAGTTATCTTATTCAATAGCTTAACAACTTAGGGGACTTTTAATTGGCTGGTTTATTAATCTGAATGTTCAAAACGTTTAACCACTAATTTTACGCTATAGAAGGGGTTATTTGGTGTATCATCATTGGAAATGTACATCAAATTATCGGCCAGTGTCCTCTCCCTTTAGATCCTTTATCTGAGCTATTCTATAGGTAAAAACAATTAAGCGTACTTTAATCGGTATAGTTAAAAGGGGTGTGACTTTTTTAACTTGAAACCAAGGGACCAATGGCCTATTAAATGATGTACATCCCCAATGATGATACCTGAAATTACTCCTTCTGTAGATACAATTAGGGGTTAAAACGTTTTATCATACAACTTAATGAACCAACCAATCAAAATTGAATACAAACCCCCAAAGTTGTTAAGCCAACGAATAAGATAACGTTATTATAAAACTTCGGGGACTTGTGTATTAAACTTTATTGAATTTTGATTAGTTGGTTCGTTAAGTCCAAACGTTTTCAACCAGTAATTATAATCTAAAGAAGGGGTAGTTTTGTGTATCATCATTGGGGATGAACATCAATTTATTGACCATTGTCATATCCCTAGGAAACAACCCCTTCTGCACGCTTCTGAACAGTTGATAGTTAAATGGACGGACAGACAAATAATATTATAGAGTAGCTTCTCTACTAATAAAGGGTATATAATAATGAGAAAGTAAACAAAAATGTGGGAAGATTTATATCTATTTATTTTAGGATATTATGTGGTAAGCCGAAACGTTTCAGCTCACCGGTTGCGAGTTCGAGTCCAACGAGCCTTAGCCTTGAATTATTCTACCAAAATAAACTAGCAGGATTTAGTCATACAGAAATTATATATTTAACTGAATAATATTTACAATGGATGTTTACTATATATATACAACAGATTATAACAATGGTTAGGTTTGAAGGGGGTGTGGGACACAAGGGCTTAGCCCACGGCGGTAGACAGTCTGCGGGGGTAGCTGTGGTAAAAGGGGAGGCAGCGCCTCCCGGTTGTATAATTGCGTGAGGGGCGCGTGATAGCTGCGTGTCCGTGCCCCTCCCCATATTTAGGCAGGCCAGTTTGACCGCTGGACAGCGGGGTCACCGGCGGTCATGAGGTAAATGGTGATATAATGGGATTAGTGCAGAAGGCTTGTTATGATAAGTCACTGCGTAGCAATTCTGTAAACTGCCCGTCCGTCTGTTGCCGTATTACCACAATTATACTCATTATAAATTATACATTATAAGTAGTACAACTAATGTATAACTATTTTTGGGTAATATACTCATCATATTTAAATATTTTTGACTTACAAATAACTTTTTCAAATGTTTAACTGCTTAATGTTAATTTAGTTGTATATGTGAAAAAGACTAACTAACAAACAAATGGAGATTAAGAAGCTTATTAGCTCAGAATCGTCACTTAAAATTCGGTGAAGCATTTAAACCCCCTCCCCCCCCCCCTTATAAAAAAATAGACCATTGGGATTTATTTCATGCCCTACCTCTGCGGCGAGTTGATAATTGCCGGACTACCAAGTACCCATTATAACCTAACCTAAACCAACAAACTGCAAAATAACTTCCTCACCCTACCAAATTTAATTTAAAAATAAGGGGGGAGGGGAGGTATTATTGCGCCATAAATGAAAATAACATAGATAAAAGGGTGAAAGTAGTAATTTTATTTCTCGTATTCATTCGAATCCGGTGGATAGGAACCGGTTCTCATCCATACAAAAAAACTATGTCTAGCATCGTATTATATCTAGCTTTCTAAGAATATAAAAATGTACAGTCATAAGATTAAAACCAGTTTTTTAGCCCGTGCCTTCGGCACCTCTGCGCTAGAAAAACTGGTTTTAATCTTATAATTGTACAATATATATCCGCGGAAATCTGTTTATAATACGATGCGAGAAATAACTATTAAATACTTTTTTAAAATATGACATCTTAAGACGACATATATATCATATAATGTTTCTTGAACAACCACAAAAAAATTTTCTGAAAAAAAAATTGTATTTACTTTACACGATATGAACTTTAGGTGAATTCCCCCAAAATATCTAGCAAGCACAGAAAATCCTCCCTTATTTTTAGAAAAAATTGAAAATATGAAATGAAAAAGGTTATTTTTGTGTAAACCCTGTGAGAGAACCTATCCCTGTGTGGCCTATGCATGCAATGCCTAAACCCTACGGGACTACCTTAAACACAATTTAACCTAACCTAACCTGATATAAAACACATGCAAACTACCACTCCTAATGCATTCAATTTATATCAAAATAAGGGGGGAGGTTCTGTGCCCGACTAAGTATTTTTATTTATTCTAAATTGTCCCTTCTTTCTGTATTTCAATGAAATTCTTGGAATCGTCTTTTTCTTTCACTTCTTCGCCTTCAGTTTCTTCAGTATTCTCAGAGTCTATTACTTCCTTGAAATTACAATGTTATATGCCCAGCGATCTCGTATACCTAGTATCATTTGCATTTAGAAGCACTGTATAAAATTATCAATTCATTTATAGATTTAAAGAAAAATGGTAAAAAAGATTCTTGATTGAAATTAATTTTGGAACCTAGTAATAGTGTCTAACATTTTATCTTTGTCACGTAACAAAAATAGATGGATGAGAGATGGATTTTTGTTACGTCACAAAGATAAAAAGTTAGACACTATTACTTGGTTCTTAATTTTGAGAAAAAGTAAAAAAATAAAATAAGATATAATTTGCCTTCCTTGGTATCTAGATGTTTTTATCCTTGTTTTAAATTGATAAAAAATACAAAGTTGGAATTTAGTAGTTTGACTTCAAAACAACCTTTGATCAGAGTTGTTACGCTTCCCATGCAGTACCTTACGGTTATAGGAATTATCATGCATGGTTTGAAATTGATACGATAATTCTAACATATCTTATTTATAAAAAAAGCTAACCGTTACGGACGAACGTACGGACCGACCCTTATTAAAGAAAGACTTCGCTTTAAGAAGGAAATAAAAAGACAGTAAGTTTTTCTAAAATAAAATTCATTGCACTATTACCTTCCCTGTAAAGATGGCAAAAAAGTGTGAACTGAAAAAAAATTAAATAACTCGAAATATTATTTCATGTACTTTATAACTAGGATCTATCTATCTATATCTCCTTACGTAGGTGTACGTTAGTCGTTTGATTTTATCAAAAATTATTTTTTTGTTGCTTATAAAGTACATTGTTTCATATGCATTCTTAAACACTTATATTAGTTTATCTACATTTTTCTGTCGCATGTCTCTTGTTGAAGATAGAAAAAAATAAGAAATTTAACGTTGCTTTCTCTCAAAGTGCCTAGCGAGCACAGAACCCTCCAACCCCCCCCCCCCTTATTTTTTTATTAATTGATTATAAAGGGAAATAGTATTTTTCGCCTAAACAATCGGTGGCCTATCCCTGCGGGGCTACTTTGTACTTAATAACACCTATTCTAACATAGCCTAAAACCAAACCTTCCTTGTTTATTTTGCTTTTATTCTTTAAAAAAGGATGGAGGGGATTCTGAGCTCGGTTGCGCATTTTCAAGGCAACCTTAATTGTAAGATTTCATAGAAAAACATAATAGTTATTTCCCGCATCGTATTATAAAAAGCTTTCCGCGGATATAGAATGTACAATTATATAATTAAAACTAGTTTTTTTAGCCCCGAGGTGCCGAAGTCACGGGCTAAAAAAACTAGTTTTAATCTTATGGTTGTACATTTTTATATTCGTAGAAAGCTGGATATAATACGATGCTAGACATTGTTTTTTTGTATGGATGAGAACCGGTTCCTATCGACACCGGATTCGAATGAATATGAGAAAATACATTCTAAAAATATGAATATGAATACCTCATACTTCTATCAATGAAAAAGTAGAAGACCCAGTTGATACCAAAGTTGACCTTACACAGGTGAAAAGTAATCACGTACGGTACTGAAAAAAATATTTTGATACAAAATAAGATAAATCGTTCTTGTTAAAATTGATGGATTTTGTCTTTAGTAAGATCTCGTAAACAGCATAAAGAAAGAATTATTTAACTTTTCGAATTTTAAAAAAATAGTCAATTTTTTATGTTGTAAAACTAAAATAGAAACATATTTGGACTGCAAGCCTAACATCGAGGGGAGGGAGGGAAGTAACATAGCCTAATACCAGTCTGGGACCTTCCCAGATTTTCCTAATAAAGAAAACATAGTCCGTACAGTGGATAGCGATTTCTTGACGGACAAACAAAATTTGTTCAAACTCAATAGAATAAAGAAATCTTTAATTTATACAAACAAGCTGACTGTTTAAGATAAATATCCTCACTTTTAAATTGATGTTAACAAGGAACTTAAGGAATTAGACAATGGTCAATAAACTATTGTAAGTCTCCCATTATGATAAACAAAACTTCTCCTTCTGTAAATTAGAATTATTCGTTGAAAAGTTTAGACACTGCTAATTTTCAAGCAACCAGTTAAAATTCAGCACAAGTACCCCAAGTTTTTGAGCCAACGAATAAGAAAATGTTGTTATAAAACTTTGGGTACCAGTCTGATTTACTTACCTAGATCAACAAATAATTCTCCCGCTTCTGTGTTCAAAATGCTACACACCCTATAATGATTTTTTATATTCTTTTTAAAAACCTCTTGCTTTGCAGAGGTCTGTTCTTGCGTGACTTTCTTTATCCTTGCTTAATTTACCCCAATTTAAAAAATGATATAACTACGTCATTCAAGGACCCCCAAAATAACCCCCCTGTACAGATTTTGCCACCTTACACCCCCCCCCCCAAAAAAAAATGGACGTCCTTGATGTCATTATAAATCATTTGTAGTCCATGTTATTGTTCGGTTAAATTGAAAAATTCACCAGTTTAAGCAAGAATAGTTTGATAAAAACTGATGTCTTTTTAAAATACTTTCAACATAAAAATTATAATCCTAAAACTAATGGAATTTGCTTAAGCTAAAAGAATAACTTTTTGAAGTGCTGGAAAGTGTCATGTGTGATGTCATAAAAAACGTCTAAAAGGGAAAAATGAGAGGAAAAGTGGGACGTATTTTTATGACGTCACACATGACACTTTCCAGAGCTTCTAACTTTTTCAGTGTATGATTATCATAGATCTACTTTGAGTTGGTGCGTGCATGCACAGAGGTTAAAATGGTTTCGACACCCCCTCTTCTACACACCATGAAATGATATTATTCTTGTTTGAAAGAAATAATTTTCTTGCCTTGATGGAATTGGGAAGCCGATGTGCGAAATTGAGGCCATGATAATAACTATACTGAAATAAAACTTTTTAGTAGCGAAGCTACTCTATAATTAACTTTATGTGTTGTATGTACGTCAGTTCTTACGTTATGGTGAAATGTGATTTATTCAAGAAAGACGTCTAAAATTTTCTTGTTAAGATTCCCTATACCTCCAGTATATTTGAATTTACTTGGTCCCTCATTATTTTAATTCTACTACAAAAAAATATAAATATTAATCCATTAAAACCCGAGTGACTTCGCCCTTAGTTTATAGGGGCATCGGCCTAAGATGTGAAAGAAACTAGCTTTAAATCATCATAGGACCTAAAGATATATTCATTGAAAAGTAAAGTCCCATCGCCTTTATGGATACTGTCATTATTGTTTAAATAACATTTTTCCAGTATGGCTTGGAAACCTTTTAACATCAGTTGGATTAAAACCGGCTCTGAGCTATACAGAGAAACCATATACTGTATCAATATTTACGAACAATAAAATAAAAATCATAAAATTGATACCAGTTTTGTTTTACCTTAGCCGAATATTTTCATATTTCTCTTTCTTTGATATGTTCGCTGAAAAAAAAGTATTTGAATTGACTTTGTATATATTAAACACTTAATATAATGATTTATTCAGCTACTAGCTTAAGGAGTTTAACATTTTTATAATTAATTTATCTTAGATTTGTTGCAAGCCTTTGAGACCTCTCGGGGTATTGGTGTCGCTGTAGGTACATGTCCTCTCCACATCACCTTGAACATACTGCAGTGTAACCCGCTCAATCGCCCAGGGTTTTAATCAGACAACCATCTCTTTGATTGCACGACCTTTGTCTAGAAGTCCTAACTGTGCATGGTAGTGAGTTGCGCCTTTTTTGGGCCACGGCATTCCTCATACTCTAACTATTTATGTCGCCCATAGCAGCAATAGGAATCATTTTTAACGTCTTCAATTATGACGCGGTGCTGGGCCGAGATTCGAACCTATCACCTTCCCAACGACGAGTGGATGCGTTACGTGTTAATACGTGCAGTACTTACAAGTTATTTAATCAATTAATTAAAATATTTAAATAAGTTTTCAACACTTTTTAATGTTAAAATTCCCTAACAAAATTCACCTTTTGTTTCTGCTTGCCCAAACCTTTTATCCAAAAGATACAAAGTCCCTAGAGTATCAAAAATAGTTAGGTAGGTTGTGTCAATAAAATATATTAATTAGTTTGTTAAACCTGAACGAATCTCAAATATTACTTGGACAAACAATTTACAAATTTTAGGAAAGCTTTGTGTTTATAATTTTTAGTAGCAAAGCTACTCTATGATTCACTTTGTCTGTCCGTCCGTCAGTCAGTCCGTCCTTAACGCTATGGGAAATGGGATTTACTCATCTCTTATAAAAAAATAGAAGGCTGAAACTTCTTGACAACATTCCCATCAATATGGAGAAAATTAAGTATAAAACATCAATAGTGGTCGGACTGCTTTTAAGCAGCCTTTTTTCCACTTTTATTTTACAACAGATTTTCTCAGCTCCTACAAAAGATACAGGGTTGAAACTTATTGCCAATATGCCTTTTTTTAAGCTCCATAATTAGGTAAGAAAAATCTATGATAGTCTGACTGCTTTTAAGCAGCTTTTCAGACATAAACCTAAATTTTTTAAGGTTTCGCGATTTTAAGTTTTTCATATTTATTCGCATGTATCTCTTTCTTTTTTTGTTATGATAATAGTTAATCTGCTCTATAAATCACTTTTGTCCGTTTGTCTATTTCATGATTGATTTTGTGCTTCGCTACTTATTGATGTTGTCATCCTTGTTCCTTTTATAAATTCCCCTCTTTCTGACCACTAAACTTGGACGAGCAATTATCGAGATCTTTAGCATATCAACCAAAAAAACTTCCTACATTTATAAGGACTAACGGCTGCGCCCATAGCATCTAAGAGCTCTGCATTTTAAAAATGAAGAAGTACAAAGATATATATAAATTAATGTCTATCAAGGATGACAACATCCATAAAAGCTAGGCTCTAAAATTAAATCATATGGAAAGATAACAATTGTAGAGTGTCAGAACTTATTAAACTTAATTTTACTGGAAGTTGTTTAAGGACATACTTACATTTTTAGGCTTTGATCTATAGTTGCATCGCTAATAATATTGTACCTTGTTATTCTAGAAATCATTATTCTAAGTATCAGATGGATAGGATAATAAATCAAAAATATCATACAATATAGCACGTTTACGTACAGACGGACTGGTCCTAATTATTAAAAAACCTTGCTTTTATAAATATCCCCTTTCATCTCCCCCTATCAGTGCAATAAAGCTGAGTCTTCCAAAAACTATCCCTTTGTTGGGAACATTGAATGTTTCCCCCATCAAGATTTTCTCTTAATCTGTACCCTGACCCCCCCCCCCCTCTCAACTCTTCCCCAACACAATAACATATGCTACCCTCATTTTATGCTTGAAACTCCGACACATATGTGTTACCAATGTTTAAGGGTCAGTTTTTAATTGGATTTATCAATTTTACAAATTTCTATTTAACAATATCTTTAAATTCTTATTAGAAAATACCATATAAGTGCAAGCCTATATTCAATTTATTCCTATTCCAAGCATTTAAAAAAAAATAATTATGCATAAGTAGTAAGGTTTTCCTCTGAAGCATAAGATTTCGTTAGTTACTGATCCAATTGAGTTCTACATTTTGGTAAGCTTCATAATGGCTCTGTGATGTTTTTTTAATGAACTAATTATTAAGAGGGTTTTATGCTATTTTTTGTCCTAGATGCTAGTAGCACATTTGCTTGTATTTGTATTTGCTTATTAGGGCTCTCATTCTTAAGAGGTAGGAATATATGAGGGGGAAAAAAGCCCAAAACCATGGTGCGAAATATGTGAACTTCCCTGAGATAGAGATCTCAATAGGTTCGGTGGTTATCAAAATCTAATTTCTTCAGACAAAAAAAAATACTACTTTATAAAGGGATAGGATTTGTAATTGTTGAATGTGTTTTTTTAATTTTTAAAAACTGGGTAAATTTTTTTGAAAAATGATATCTTAAGAATTTGAAACATCTAGAAGTTAAAATGTCTTTATTGACTTGTATTAGTTCTAATTTTTAACAAAAGATGTCTAATTCAAAAATATATGTTAATGTCCCAGAAGAACTACTATAAAGATGTATAACTTTTAATGTATTAATCAATGAAATAATAATTACAAAATAATACTTAAATTGTAATGATAATATAAAGCTTTCATGATTGAAGAAAGGAATTTATATTTTATTGAATATATAGGTTAAGAAAAAATTTATCCTTTAGTAGCATAAGAAGGAAAGTAATTTCGATAGTAGTTGGAGAAGCCTAAATATTTTCTGTAATCTTCTGGTGATAAATATTATCATAAGGAAGATATAATACTAAATTCTTCTCCTAAGTGAATATTACACTTATGGCCTTCTTGTGCACACACACTTACAAAGGAAAGAGGAGGTGAAGATGATACTCTTGTTTATTTTTTTTAGAAGTTAGTAGTTTTTAAAATTTGACCGGTAAGTCTGTGAATACTGTGGCCTCCAATTATCAAAACCTTACTATTCTCGACACCTGAAGCAATGCCTAAGGGGAGTGGCTGCTCCTTAACGAGGAAGATGGCCGAGTCCAGTCAAGTCGAACACAGTAATAGTGTCTGACTGATTATGATGTAACAAAAAAAATTTAGCCAATGAGAGGCCACTATAAATTTTACCATTGGTCAATAATGGCCTCTCATTGGCTAATCTTTTTTGTTACGTCATAATCAGTCAGACACTATTACTGTGTTCAGTCAAGTCATATAGTTAGTAGTTGCGTCTCTAGCATTTAAATTTAAGTTTTTATATATTCTCTCTCTTTCATATCTTTGTCATGATAACAGATAATCTGCTCTATAGCTCACTTTGTCCGTTTGTCTATTTTATAACAGATTTTTTGCTTCGCTACTTATGGATGTTGTCATCCTTTTTAAATTATAGGATGGTTGACCCCCCTACCCCTCCCTCTTATCTATTTATTATTCTATTACAGTAACAAGAAAGAAAATCCTAGTAGAATTATACTAAAATGTTCTTGAGCGACAAAATGACAGATGCTAAGCAAGCTCTTTATAGCACCTATAAAAAAATGTAGATAAACATAAAAACGTATGGCCAAAGTATCCCAAATAACGTCATATAAGAGTAATGGATTTTTCTAATATTACGTTATTCGGAATACTTTGACCAAAAGTTTTTTAATTTTTCGGTTTTCCCCTTTTTTAAATGCACTATAAAGAGCTTCTACTCTAAGACTTAAAAGACCAGCAATGCTACAAAAAATTACCTAAGTTGACAGGGAACACAATAATCAAAGGAACAATACAAGAAATCATGCTCAGATTATACCAAAAGGTTCCTACAAAAATATGATATATTTGTTTTGTTTAAGATTAAACATAAATTTAAACTGAAGCTCTTTATGACGTCATTCAATCATGATACGACAAACCTCCTAAATAACAAACCCTCGAAACGACAAACCTCCTAATGCGACAACTCTAAAGTAAAACCTCCTAAAAATAAAAAAAAATAAATCTTCCAGAATTTGGGTAAAATTGTTCGAAAATTAATGGAAAAATTGTTCATAATTTCAGAAATTAATGGTCGAATTTTGTAATGCAAGGATGTATTGGGTTCGAAACCATGCCGTTTGATAGCCAAAACAGACTTTGGGAAAACTGTCGGACAGATTTTTAAATTTCAGCCTGTGTACAAAGTTATTTAAGAAATAAAGTTCAATTTTGAAGTAGGTTCGTGTGCATTATCGTTATTTTGAATTTAATTGTTTAATTGTAATACTGTTAGAGAATTTTGTCCTCAAATTTTGGAAGATTTTTTTATTTTATAATTTTTGAAAAATTTTAGGACATAAGAGATGTAGCATTAGGACGTTTGTCCCTTATTGAGGTTTGTCGAATGACTTGACTCCTAACAAGGTCTAACTAAATTTTTGCATATGTATAACATAGAGACGTTGATGTTGTAATCTACTGGTTGGTTGTCTGTAATATCTGCCCCTTAGTCATAGTATTATATTATTTTGACTCTGCAAGCTACCAAACTCATTATTTTTACCTCCAATTGTATCCATAGCTCCACTTTTTCTGTCATACACAAAAACAAATTCATATTCTAGGAAATAAATAGTCAACAAAATATTCCTCAAAGACAAATTGTTATGGAAAATGTTTGTCTATCTGTTAATCAATATTTCAAAACTAACTGTAGAGCGTTTTATTGGCCGCGGTTAAATTTAGCCTTTTTTTATCCTATTATGTTAAGTAGTAAGTTTATTTTTGTCTGTCGATTTCGATAACTACTTTACCGATTAAGTTCTCCATTTAAGGGAAGCTTCACATAAGTGCCAGAATGGTTTTAGGCTATTTTATTTCCATATTTAAGTCTTGAGATAGTTTAGGCTATTTTTTTGCCCTTTCCTAAATTCCTAGCCCTTAAAAATCGAGCTCCTAATGTTGGGACGCAGCCGTTAATTCTCATGTAAGGAAGTCCAAACAAAAATTGAATTAATGGTTGAAAAAATTAATTATATTGGCACTTAAAAATAGTGAAAATTATCTGGAAAAATATTTTTGTAAGAAGATGTGTTATCTTTACAAATATGACTAAAAATAGCAGTAGGACCAGAATGTTTCTTCCCTGGAAAGCATATCATGTTTGGTCCACGGTTAGGTAAAATATTTGGCTTTGGGCTGATGAAGGCAAACTTTTCTACTTTATATCAAAGAACTAGCGGTAACTAGTATCCTCTAAGGGCACTTAATGTTGGAGGGAGAAAAGTTGACCCTAACTCTTAACAATTGAGTTTCAAAAAGTATACAAATATTTTTGTGGGGGGTCAATTTTTGGATCTTGGACAAAGTAGCTTCGGACAAAGTAGCTTCGGACAAAGTAGCTTCGGACAAAGTAGCTTCAGGACAAAGTAGCTTCCGGACAAAGTAGCTTCAGGACATTTACTTAAGAAAAGTAGCTTCTAATAGTAATAAAGGTTATGGCCGCAGCGCTCGGCCCCCTGGCCTGCCTAGCCGCGGGCGCTCGGCCCCCTTGCCTATAACCTAACCTAACCTAACCTATGTAAGAATGTTTAATGTACATTAACTTCTAATTTTATTGAAAGAAAACCAAACTTTAACAATTTTAACAAAAAGTGGATCGCGGATTTTACTAAAAAGGGTTCGGCGATTTTTTTATAATTTTTAATTCGTTTTAACATTTTTCAAAATTTTTACAATTTCTGTCCGCCTTTCTGTCTGTCTGTCTGTCATTTTGTCTGTCTATTTGTCTGTCTTTATGTCTGTCTTTATGCCTTTTTCTATGTCTCTCTTTCTGTGTAGACATTTCTTAAGTAAAACGTCCTAAAATTTTTCAAAAGTTATTAAATAAAAAAATCTTCCAAATTTAAGGATAAAATCCACCACTGCTGTAAAAAAAGTTGAACAATAAAATCCAATATGGCGATAAAACACACAGGGACGAAATTCAAAACCGAAATTTCTTTCTTGAATAACTTTGTCTACAGGGTGAAATTTAAAAATCCGTCCGACAGTTGTCCCAAAGTCTGTGTTGGCTACCCAACGGCATGGTTTCGAACCCGATACAACCTTGCATTAAAAATATCGACCCTTACCTCACACTTAATAAATGTGATATTACTTGAAAAGTTTGTAGAGGGTTTTACTTAAAAGATGTCGCATTAGGAGGTTTGTCGTTTAGGAGGTTTTTTCTATTTTATTTATTAGAAGCTACTTTTCTTAAGTAAATGTCCGGAAGCTACTTTGTCCGGAAGCTACTTTGTCCTGAAGCTACTTTGTCCGAAGCTACTTTGTCCGAAGCTACTTTGTCCAAGATCCCAATTTTTACTGAAAATGTGGAGTTACCCTACCCCAAAATTGCTAAAAACCTTCCCTGGACCTATAAGAAACATCACTGTATAGGAGAACCATATCGGTTTAGCGGTTAGCGAGATCCTTAGATACAGTAAAAAAACCTTACTACCCTGTATATTTATAATAGGATAAGCCTAATCTTGATACCTGGTAAGAAATATGGAATGTGAAGGCATAGCAGAAAAATTGCCAAAACACTAAAGAAAATCGATTCATGATTCATTTTTAGAAAGACATTTTAACAAAGTTTGTGATGTGTTTTCTTAAAAGGCTTTGCTACTAAAATCTACTCTTTTATATAGTCAAAAATGTTCAAAAGCAGCAAAAAAAATAAAAGTAATCTATCAGCAGTCTTTAAGCAGGTGAAAGGTGAGGCAAATAACAATAAAAATTTTGAGGGGGGTAAAATGACGAGTTTCAAAGGTTTGAGGGGGATAATTCTAATTTTTAAAAAGTTGTTAAGCAATCGATTAAGAAAACATCATTACAAAACTTTGGGGGCTAGTGAAATAAACAGCCCAATATCCCCTCCCTCCATGAAATTTAACACTAACCTGACTAGAATTGTTGCAGATTTCATTGTGACTATCCTAACAGGTTCAAAAACATAATACACTGCTATAAACCTTTCTATATAAAATTATAAAGGGGTCATTTTTCGCGTATTTTCCGTAAAGTTGAGTTGCCTTATAGTCAAATGCTATTATTAAGTCAAACTGTTCATAATAAGATAATTTGACTAAAAGTTTACACCCAACTTTACGAAAAATACGCGAAAAAATGACCCTATTTTTAATTTATACTCTTCGAAGGACGTGCAACCTTTTTTTGGAGGGGGGGGGGGATGGTGAGAAGGGTATTTCAACTTTTGGGAGGGTTATAATGGAGCAATTTTTATTGCGGGGTTAAGGGGAGGGGGGTCCAGTAAAATATATTCTAAAAGTGTTTTTTTGGTGGGAGGGGTTATTTAATAGTACTAAACGCCCACCACCCCCCCCCCCCTCCCTTGGAGGTCCTTATACTCTTGATTACCTATGTCAGTCTGTTTAATTATGTTTAATTCATGTCTTTTTGCTTCTATATTCCTCTCTTTTCAAAACTGGTGGTTTTCCACTAACAGGAATTGTCACTTGTCAGAGATGATTTTAATAAAATTTATTTAAAAATCATTTTTAGTTATGAAATACAAAATGCTAAAACTACACTAAGTTGTTATTACAAAATGCTGAAACTACACTAAGTTGTAATAAAGAAAAGAAAACTATTATATTTACCTATTGTAAGACAGCATACTGAAATAAGAGTCTTTTAATGTTTAAAATTTATTATAAACTTGACAAATTCAAAATTTGCTACAATTTTTTTTAAATTTTTAAATTGTTTTATTTTTAGGTTTTATATTAAAATCCAAAACAAGCAAGTAATGTTATTTCTATTATGCATTCGAAACCGAATAATATCCGCTGGATTAGAACCGGTTCTCAGCCATAATGTAAAATCACGTATAGCATCGTATTGCAGACAATTTTGCACGAATATTAAAATAAAAATCATAAAATTAACACCACTTTTGTTAGCCCGGACCTTAGTTTTGATTTTAAAAATTTTCATTTTTGCGGAGAGGTGTCTATAATAAGATGCGATAAATAACTATTCCTTGTATTAAATCTAAGTATTGAACCTATGAAAGCAGAATAAGTAGAGAATGTAGAAAACAAATAAACTGTCACCATTCTATCTGGTCCCAACACTTCCTCTCTGAAAAGCGAAGATGATTAAAGTCCCTCTACAGATTATGACGTTATACCATAGAATAACCAATGAGAGGCCAGCATATATTTTACCATTGGTCAATTACAGTGTATGCTGGCCTCTCATTGGCTATTCTATCGTATGACGTCATAATTTGTGGAGGGACATTAATCATCTTCCTGAAAAGCTTATTAATTAATTATAGAACTTGCTAGCGGCAAAGCCCCATAGAGCACTTGAGTTGTTGGTGGGTTGAATTCGGATATTTTGGAGGTGGGGGGGAGGGCATTTTTTCTAGGGGTGATTTCTCGACGAACCCCATACTGTCCCACTTTGAGAAAGACGATTCAAGTGACGTCATATACGTTTAGGGAAGGGGGGAAGAAAATCTCTTCCCTTTTCTCCTATCTCTTTTGAAGAGATTTTCTTCCCCCCTTCCCTCTTGGGAAGGTGGAGATACTTTCCCCCCAAATTGTCATAAACCTACTATGGACCGGAAGGAAGCTTCACTGTATAGGAGAACCATATCGGTTTCGTGGTTAGCGAAACAAAAAAAGATTACTACTTATTATTTATTAGAATAGCGTTAGAAAGTTGAAATAGCGCAGCTTGTTCATAAAGTCAAAGTAAATTAGGCGAAATCATCCTGAAAATTGCATTTAGATGATTTGTTAGCTAAGACCATTTTTAAAAATGTCATACAGTTAACATGAACTATTTGGATTGAATGTTGACAAAATGCCTAAAAGTTTGTCAATGGAAACTAGGAAAATATGTGGATATTTTCGATTTTGGACTTTAGGTAAGACTCTCAACCACTCTATGTGGCGAATCTCCTAAGGGCTAAAGGCGAAGCAAATATTTATAGCATTATAGAGCAGCAACGTTAAAATAAGAAGATACTTACGTAAAATTTTGATTCCCGTCATACCAAGAGTTGATATCATTCATCCAGCTTTTCAAATATCCAGAATCAAGGCAAATTATGTCTGCCAGCGCCAGAGCTAAAATATCCAGAATATCAACATGCTGTAGAACTTGAAAATCCAAAATATCAGCGAGCTAGAGCTAAAATATCCAGAATATCAGCTAAGCTACAGAGCTTAGATATCCAGAATATCAGCTAAGCTACAGAGCTTAGATATCCAGAATATCAGCTAAGCTACAGAGCTTAGATATCCAGAATATCAGCTAAGCTACAGAGCTTAGATATCCAGAATATCAGCTAAGCTACAGAGCTAAAATATCCGGAATAACAGCTAAGCTACAGAGCTAAAATATCCAGAATATCAACGTGCGACAGATATGAGAATATCCAGAATATCAGCGTGCTACAGAACTTAAAAATCCAAAATATCAGCGAGCGACAGAGCTGAACCGATTGGGCTCTACTCTTTAGGTAATATAGCTACTTGTCCTATTGAAGTTAAAGGCTATTTTAGTCCCTCCAAAAAAGGAGAAATATTTACCTCCCCCCCCCCCCCCCCCTCCATAAAAAAACCTTTTTTATATATTTATTGTAAATAAAAACAAATAAAGGGGGTGCAGGTGGAGCCGCTAGTAAATTAAAATTCACTACCTTAAGTAATTATTTATTTTACCTTACCTATAAGAAATACATTGACAGGTCTTTGTTTCACCCTGCCCAGGCACAATGTTAACAAGGCACATAAATTACCAAGAGTTCCAAACGGTATCACTATAGCTGGGAAAACTAGAATAGTTATTTATCGCATCGTATTGTAAACAGCTTTCCGTGGATATAAAGATGTACAATTATGAGATTAAAACCAGGTGGGTTAGCCCGTGTTAACAGAACTGGTTTTAATATTATGATTTTACATTTTATATTCGTAGAAAACTGGATATAATACGATGCTAGACATTATTTTTTCGTATGGATGAGAACCGGTTCTAATCCACCGGATATTAATCGGTTTCGAAGCCATACTGGAAAAAGTATTGCAATGAAAATGATTTTCAAAATGCACCTCATCCTAACCAAAATTAGCTTTTTCTTCCAAAGAAATCTTTAGCGAATGATGGATTGAAAAAAAACAGACAAAGTGAGTTATAGAGCAAATGTTCTATTGTCATAACAAAGAACAGAAAGATAAAGATTATCAAAAACTCAAAGAAACTACAAAACCTTAAAAGAAAGGTTTAAGTCTTTTTAAGAATGACCGACAAAATAGATTAGATGCGCTAATGTCATAGAAATCTTCACTGAAAATTTCAGATATCTATCTTGAAAAGCAGTCGAGAAAATACATTTCCTCCTTAAGATTACGGACTGACTGATTGACGCTTTGCTACATTAAAGTACCTATATCCTATGATATAAAGTAGCAAGCATTATTTGTTTGTAGCAAAGGATCTCACTAACCACTGAACCGATATGGTGCTCATTTTTAGTAAAGCTTCATATAGGTCCTTGGATGGTTTTAGGCTATTTTATTTTTTTACCTAAAAAGTCTAAGCATGGTTTTAGACTTTTTTTAATTCCTTCCTTATTTCTTTGAATATATATCCCCTAGATGCTAGGGGCGCAGCCGCTAGTATTCTTTAAATTATCATCCAAAAAATGCAAAAAAGCTATTTAAAGATAAAAAAAAACTTAAAGCATTTTTAATTACTAAATCAGAAAGAGATTCCTATCTTTATAGAACAAACATTTCATGTTAAAAAATCATACTTAAAGCAAAAACTTTACTCGCTTCTACCATTTTATAAATTTAAGATTGTAGTAATATATTTGTTTATTATTTTAAAATATTTTCTTAACTAAAACAAGAAAATCCTTGAAAGTAAAAACGATATCAAACACTTCCTTTCACATTCTTTGCATTTTGATAAATAATTTGAAGGTCATTTTTGTTCGGTTATGCATGCAATAGACACTTAAAAGGACGTCCAAGCTTTAAATTTATAAAAAAGGAAGAAATTTTATTATTTTTTTTTTTTTGGGGGGGGGGGGGGAGGGGGGGGGTAAATGAGTGTTTTAAAGTATTTTTTAGCTCTATTGTATTTCCAAATATTTTGTGAGTGTCTCCCTATGGTTCCCCTTAATTTGTGTGTGTGGGGGGGGGGGGGTGTACACCCCTTTACACCTCCTCTATTGGACGTTTATACATAGGGTACACCTTCCTAGGTCCAGGAGAACACTAATTTTTTTGTAATCACTTTGTAAAAATGTGTAGCTTTCTGCTTTCTCTCTTGAGGGAGTGTTCTCCGCAATTTTTCTTATCTATAATACAAAGTAGCTTGATGTCTGTCCCTTAAGATCTCGGTAACCACTGAACCGATCAGATTCTACTCTTCAGGGTATATACCTATTGGTCCTGTGGTGGTTTTAAGCTGTTTTCTTGGGGGGTGAGACACCCCCAACCCCCCCAAAAACAAAAAAAATCCCACCCATTTTTTTTTTTTTTGTAAGAAATATACTTGGCCCTTTGTAGAAGATTTCCTTTGTGGAAGATCCGTTGTAGAAGATTTCCTTGGTCCTCCTTATTAATTTTTTTTTTTTACAAATTTCACCTTACACTTTTTTACCATCTCTTGGGGCAAAGCCCCTAGAGGCTAGGGGCGAAGCCGCTAGTATTTAAATAAATGTGTACATATTGAGCTGTAATAAAAGGTATTCCAGTCAAAATATTGTGTCATATTAATAAAGATCCAGCTCTGGAATAAAAGGTATTCCAGTCAAAATATTGTGCCATATTATTTTTAGTATGTTGTTATATCGACAGGGTTGGAAAGGGAAAGTGAAGGAATTTCCTGCACTTTAATTGAAAATGGGGAACTCCAGCAACAGACGGACAGACAGGCACTCATTATCAGATTCGCTTCTAAACAGGGATGACGTCATTCATAAAAGCTAAGCTCTGAAACAATAGGACAAACGAACATTGAAACTTGTATAGTGTCAGAACTGAATAATTAGAATACAAAGTGCAAGTCGAAACAAAATTGTGAGTAAATTTATTGCAAAACTGATTAAATACAGGATACTGTTTGAGAAACTGCTTACAATTTTAGGACTTGATTGAAAAGATGCTTCGCTTATAACATTGTATTTTGTTGTCTTAGAAAACAGTATTCCAAAAATCAGATCAATCGGATAATAATTATATCACATAAAAATTTGGTGCTAAAAAAGTTAAAAATCAAATTCAATTGTTTATACGTACGGACTTTCTGGTAACGATTACAGAGTTGCGACTATTCCTTAATCGTACCTAACTGTAATAGGAATCATCATGCAAAGTTTGAAATCGATACAACAATTAATACATGTCTTAATTAACGAAAAGAGCTAACCGTTATTGGCGGACGGACCGACCCTGATTATAGAAAAGCTTTACTTTTAAAAACATTTGACCTAGATATTAAAGAATTATACGCCTTTATATTTATAGTATTTTCTCTTTTTATCAACATACTTAATAATTTTAAAATTATGTCAAGGTTTTCATAAAAACTAAGAATGGTAACATCCATTAAAGCGAACATTTGCAAATATTATTAAGAAGTTTGAACGTAAATTGCAATATATCTAACCAATCGATAATGACATGAAATACCTGGATATATTGACAAAAGACAATTTTTCGTTAAATTAGGTTGCTAATATGGACATCATTTATTGGTCAGTTCGTTCATTCAGGTGGAGGGAGGGGGTAAAGGGAATGGGCCCGATCTTAATAGCTTAAATAAAATGAAAAATCCTTTTTAATAACAGAAACAATAGACGACCAACTAAAGACTTTGAAAACTAACTAGCAGATAAATAATTTTTCACAATTATGTAGTTTAAAAAATAACCACTAGATGATGTTCTAATATTTTTTTAATTGAGAAAGGAGATACAATCCCTTTCTAAAATAAATAATATCATAATTATCAGTAGCTGGCACAAAATTGGGAATTAAAACGTCGATTATTGGATACGTGAATTTATTCTTAACAAAGATTTATACTAATATTAGAAGTGTTTTTTATTTAAAAATGAAATATCAGACGATGAGCGTGCTAGCATGCGAACACACCAGCCAGACCAGCAAGGCGAGATTGTTGAGTAGGGTTGTGTGTTATACGAGCATAATCAGCTCCATGTAAAAAAGTAGATGTGCATCAGAGCCTATACACTTTATGGCATGCTTATATTCTCGCTAATAACATTGCCTTCTTATTTGAAGCTAGACAATGTTCTAGCAGTAAAGAAATTTAATAGAGGTATATTTGAATCTGTCCACAGGGCGTGGATGAATCTCTCAAGTTAGCTAATAGCAATGAGGCAAGTTTTTACTAAAAAGTTGTAAGAAATAGTAAGACGGAAAGGGTCTTCACCTATTGGGCCAAGTAGTTGTCTGGATTATAAGACATCTATACTATATTATCGTTCTTACAGATAAAGTACCAAACCATATTTCAAAGTCTTACTTTCCACTCTCGAATAGCGCTTCTAACTCGCCTGTACAGTTACACACATATTTGATGTTCTTCTGACTTATGTATGCTGAACAGGATGCCATGTTCATGTCCTTATACTAAAGTAACCAGGATGTGTGTTTGTTTGTACCGAAGGATCTCGCTAACTGCTGAACCGATCGGGTCCTCCTTAACAGGGTAGCTTCTCATAGGTCCCGGGAAGATTTATAACTATTTTCTTGGGGAATGGGACACCCCCAACCCCCCAAGAAATGAAAAATCCCCCTTTTTATTTTTTAAACTAAAATTAATAATGAAGGGGGGGGGAGGTACCGTGTATACCCCCCCAAAAAAAAAAATTTCCAACCCCCAATTGTTTTTACTTTTAAAAAAAATCTAAAATAAGAAATTGGGTTATAAAATTCGAGTCCCCCCTCCTGAAGTGCCCCTAGAGGCCTCTAGGGGCGTAGCCGCTAGTAAATTATGAAGAAAAGGACTTTAGTTTTATTCCAGTAGATTTATAATTGGGGTTACACACAAGACAACTTTATTTAGGTTACAAATAACGAAAAAGCATTAATTTATTTCTAATTGGTGGAAAAGTAAAAACTACATGCCTATATGAAAAAGTTTTAATAAAAACACAATGTTAAAGAAGAAAAAATAATATATTTGAATACTGAACAATAATATAAATGTTTATTAATGAGAGCAGCTAGCATGATATTTGTCCAAATTCAAAACATAATTACTATAGTAGTTACAATACAGAGAGTAAATACAAATTAATAAATTGGAATAGCTAATTATCGAATCACATTATAAACAGCTTTCCGCGAATATTAAAATCAAGAATTACAAGATCAAACCAGTTTGGTTAGCCCCGAGATGCCTAAGGCTAACAAAAATGGTTTTAATATTATGATTGTACATTTTTATATTCGTAGAAAACTGGATATAATACGACGCTAACCATAATTTTTCGGTATAACTGAGAACCGGTTCTTATCCACCTGATATTAATCGGTTACGATGCCATACTGGAAATTAGATTCTTATTGATTACACTTTAGATTGAAGTTAATTTTTGCAATTTTAAATATTTATGCTGGGCAGATTTTTAATTTGGCACAGCTTTTATCAAAATATCACTATTAAACGTTTTAAAGTCCTATTAAAAGTAGTTTTATTTAAAGTGCATACGTATAAAAAAAATTAAGAGTAGAAAAAGTATCATTCAATAAGCTTTATACCTAAATATTAATAAAGTAAAAGACATATTTGGTTAAAGAAAAACATTTTTACAACTGTTTAGTTCTGTTTTCACATACAAGTAAAACACCAAGTGCCAAGTAATATACAAAGTCTTTGCAGTTGATTTTTCAGGTCTTTTTTTATTGACTTTATTGGTCATGTAGATGATTGGCCATGACCTTCAAGTCCAGGTTACTGACCATTGAGCTCCAGACACTATGACCTAGATCTAGACCTAGAACCTCCATCATCCCGTCCTCTGCTGTCCTCTCTGTCACGACTGTCAGCTCTGTCGCGGCTGTCCTCGCGCTTCACTGGACGGCCAGAGTCACGGCTGTCTTCGCGCTTAACTGGACGGCCGGAGTCACGGTCGTCACGGGGAGAACGGCTGCGTCTTCTGAAAATAAAAACTTGTAAGTTTAGGATTAAAAATTATTACTAAATTTTTTACCATTTTATGATTCCTTTTAGATCCTAATGGTTAATGAAAGAACTTGATAAATTAGCCTTTAAAAGCATTTTTTGTTAACAGCAAAATCAATTTATAAAAAAATCTTAAAATCTTAATTTGCAATGTGTCATTAGATGGAATAACTTGTTATTTTAAGTTATATTTCATTCATATTCATTCTGGGGTGTATATTCTGCACAAGATTTATTTTTTTCCCCTGCTACAAATTTTTTTATTTTTTCCCCCCCTAGTTTTTTCTTACCAAGTAGGGGGGAAAATGGAAAAATATTTAAAGAACTCTATATTTTATTTATTTTATCCCTCCTACCACTCATTTTTTTAGTTTTTTTCACCAAGGAAAAGAGAGAAATAGAAAAAATGTTTTCAGTTTTCTAAATTTTTACATTTTTTTCCCCTCCAACCACTTATCTTTTATTCCCCCCCCCCCCCTGAGCAGTGGATCCCATGTAGAATATACACCCCTGTATTCATTACTTTAATTTACAGTGGTAATTTAGTTTATCATCAATGGGTATGTAAATCATTTATCGTATTTTTGATCCATAGTGGGCCTGGGATATTATGTAATACAAACAGAACTTTAAATGTGTGCATACATAAACACATTTCAAGTGGGTAGGTAGTCAATTTTTATTTTATTTTGCAGGTCCATTACCTAAAGGGTGAGCAAAAAAATACGGACATTTAAAAAATTATAATTGCGCGGCTTATGTTAATAGTAGAAAAATACTACGCATACCGTTAGAACCACTATGACCTCTATTTTTTGGAAATATAGGAAAAGTTCCTGTGCTAAAAATAGTTTAGGGGCTAGGTGATAAAATGTCCCAAATTATACCTTAACTATTCTACCATTAACACAAGCTAGGGTAAAGCGGGGCGAACTCGGTGTATTTTTCGGTTTTTTGAACCTGCAAATCGTAAAAATTATTTTTTTTAAATGGGACCAAGACCAGTAGAAAGATCTCGGAAAAGTCGATCAGGTCCTAAAAGGACGTAAACCTAGGACTTTGGGAAGTTTGTCAAAATCGATCTCTAAAACGGCACCGACTTCGCCCCGCCTTGAGGCGAAGTCGGTGGGGCATTTTCAAGCTTCGAAAAATCGATGACGTATTGATTTTATTACAGCATGCCCAAAAGGTAAAAGTTGCTAAATGTAATAAAGAGTATGCACAAAAAAATTTATTAAGATAGGTCAGTTTTTTCTACCAAAAAAAATAATTTTTCCGAAGTACGCGATATTTGACTTTGACATAAAAATACTACTAGAAAAAATAACTTTTTATGACTTTAAAGGCCTGATCCTTAAAATTCAGGCAATTTTGAATAGATTTGGCCAAAAAAAAAAAATTAGTTCTATTAGCAAAATTTCCTAAAAAAATCAAGTTGAAAAAAAGAGAAAAGTTTGGCAAAATCTTTGGTCGATTTTCCAGCTTCAAAAAACCTATGACATATTGATTTAATTACAGCATGCCCTAAAGGTTAAAGTTGCTAAATGTAAAAAAGAGCATTCACAAAAAAAATTATTAAGATCGGACAATTTTTTCTACAAAAAAAAATAAATTTTTTCTAAGTACGAGAAATTTGACTTTTTTTCTCGAAAATTTCACTTTTTTATATAAAATTGAAAAAGTTAGTATAAAAAGTGAAAAAACCGAATTCGCCCCGCTTCACTTTTAGTCGATTTAAGAAAAAACTATACAAGCTTTTTTTAAGTTTTAAACGGAAATGGATAGCCTATTAGATTCTTAATAAGTCCCCTGAAGACGTCTAAGCTCTAGCTCTTACCAGTTTTTGTCCAACTTTCCGTTTTTCCGACCGAAGCAAAAAAATCGAAAAAAATTTTTTTTGTCGTCCGACTTTAAGACCCAATAAGTACCCTAAAAATTCATCTCACAAAAATTTCATTTAATACTTTTTTGTAGGCAATTTAATAAGGAACAAATTTGAGTTTATGTTTTTTTCTGTCAGTCGATTAGAACATGGAGAAAAATGTCATTTAATGAAGGTGGTCAAAAAAATACCGACTTCACCTCAAAACCGAGATCGCCCCGCTTTACCCTACGCAATTAGAATTTTAAAAATGTCCGCATTTTTTGCTCGCCCTTTATTGCTTGGATTTTACACTAGATTGTCATGTTTTCTAACAAAGTGAAACTTGTAGCGGGCTAAAATAACAAAAAAAACCTACTGGATAAACCAACTGACCATTAAATGACAGGGGAAATACCAACCTAATTTTACGACTATTTTTTCCCTGTATATTTAACGAATATTATTATTCATTATACATCCTGTGCCCTAACCTATGTTATTTCATACCTGTCATAGGAGGAGTCTCTCTTCTTATCCCTGGGTGACCTGCTCCTCCCTCCCCTACCTCTCTCATAAGACGGACTCCTCCTCCTGGTGTATGAAGGAGATCTTCGGCTACCACGCCCACGGCTTCGGGACCTGACACATAGTTAAAATAGCGGTTACCTTTCTGTTGGATTGTTTTGTTGCCATTTTTTCAATTCAAAAAACTTTTTTTGTCATACCTTTAAATTATAGACAAAGATCTGTTTGATTTTCAAAATTCAAGGATTAATATGTTACTTAGTAGCGCAGCAATAGCAAGATAAAAACAGCCAAACAAAAGAAGTACGATGAAAGACCAAATCCGTTGACAGGAAATGTTATTTTGCAATTAAAGAGTAAGTTGTCTGTTGGATGATACTTAACCTAACAGGGGTGTATATTCTACATGGGATCCCCGGCTCAGGGGGGGGGGGGGGGGGAATTAGTGGTTGGAGGGAAAAAAAATGTAAAAATTAAGAAAACTGAAAACATTTTTCTATTTCCCCCCCCCCCCTCCTTGGTAAAAAAAAACTAAAAGAATGTGTGGCAGGAGAGATAAAACAAATAAAATATAGAGTTCTTTAAATATTTTTCCATTTCCCCCCCTACTTGGTGAGAAAAAACTAGGGGGGGGGGGGGGGGAAATAAAGAAATTTGTAGCCGGGGAAAAAAACTAAATCTTGTGCAGAATATACACCCCTGTAACCTAATATCCAACAGTGAGCCTTAATGTATCGCATCCTATTACAAGAGCAGATAATGCTCTTGTGTTCTCTAAATAGTGTCTTTAAAAATTGAAGGATAATCCCGCCCCCCAACGACGTAATTAACTAGGTATACTACACAAGCTGGGTTACCTGCTTCTGCCTCCCCTATCACCTCTACCATCCCCACCACGACCACGCCTCTTGCCTGGGTCACTCATTTCTACACGACATCTAAAAAAGAAACACAGAATAATACGATCTTATGATATAGTCTTATTAAATAACAAAATCTAGCCCTTAAAATTTTAGACAGTGCTACTTAATAAGATTTAATATAGTCTTATTAAATAACAAAATCTAGCCCTTAAAATTTTAGACAGTGCTACTTAATAAGATTTAATGTAAGTCCACAATTTATAAGCTGACAAACAAGTATAAAAATTTTGGGACCAGTAAAATAAACACTAAACAGTCCAAAGTCCCCCTTCCTTACATATACCCATGCAAACATATATTCGTGAATGTTCAAACAAAGTGTTTACCTGGCACCACAAATCCTGGTTCCATCCAGGGATCTGGAGGCATCTCTGGCGTCCCTGGGGTCCTCCATTTCTACGAAGGCAAAGCCAGGTGGCTTCCTAAATTAAATCATTATCATATGTAATTGGAGGTCAATGTTTTTGGCGTAAGCGTATCTTATCAAAAGATATTTTAAATGGGTGAAGATATGAGACTTTTTACCTAATGATATATCTTTTAAACTTTGTTTTAGACTTTTTCATGGAATTAGCCGCACTAAAAATTCAAATAGATCTCCTTAACTCATCCATATGAATAAAGATACATTTCACTCGAATAGGTATTTGTTTATTAACAATAGAATTAAATGTGGAGAAGAAAACGTGAAGTACAGTGTGTTTTTTTTATGAGAACTTTTTTGAAAGCAATTTTACCCCACTTAAAGTTATCAGAATTTAATGATTAATGGCTTATTTTCTTCTTTTTTTATAACCATTTATAGAATATCAAAAAAAATTTTCTGTTTTTATTAAAAAAGTAGAGTAAAATAAAAAATTCAAAACCTAGGTGTCAACATCTAAAAATGGTTTTAGCGCATTTTTCTCATGCTCAAATCTTCTACCCTTTGCAAGAATGGCTGCAAAACGCTTCAAAGTTGAGATACAGAGTTAAAAATTGATACAGATACTTTAGGGGACATGTACTAAAACATATTAAAGTTTGAACACCATATCTCAACCAGGGAGAAATTACTGGCCCCCCAAAGTGGACTACTGAAAATCCAATTTTTTTCTTGCAAAGGGTAGAAGATTTGAGCTTAAGAAAAATGCGCTAAAACCTTTTTTAGGTGTTGACACCTAAGTTTTAAATTTTTGATTTAACTGTACTTTTTAAATAAAAACTGAAATATTTTTTTGATGTTCTAAAAATGGTTATAAAAAACGAAGAAAATAAGACGTTAATCATTAAATTCTGATAACTATAAATGGGGTAAAATTGCTTTCAAAAAAGTTCTCATAAAAAAACACAATGTATTTTACCTTTTTTTCCCTTTTGCAATTATCCAAATTTTTGAGTTATCAAAAATATTGATTAGCTAATTTTATGAATTCTTTTAGAAAAGAATAGCCAAATAGTATTTCTATCAGATTTATATTATAGTAAGATCATGATGTAAATACAGGTAACACCTGCCCCCCTTTTCCAAGGACCTTTTACGTCTGCTAGCAATTTGTTTCCCACTACTTGGCTGTTTTAATATTCTCTATAAACTATTAGTTGATTTTCAAAGACCCAATTGAGAGTCGGCACAAGGTCCTTGGGATGGGGACATACAGTTAATTAACCCCTTCCCTCTCTAGTGTTTTACTCTAATGTATTTCTTACCTAGCCACCCAGACATCTTTGACAGGTCCGTATTTGCGGAAAACATCTTCAATATCATATCTGTTGGCATCGTCGCGCAGTCCACCGATGAAAACCTAAACAATTTAGTTTCAATTATCTTTATCATTATTACATTAAATTAAAATATAATTAAAATTACATAAAATTCGTAGACAAAAAAATATAAAAATATCATTAAAATGGACAGCAAAGTTATTTTAGGCATGGAAAACACACTCTACAAAAGATTATCATTTAGTTAAGAGAATTAAGAGAACTGCAATTTTTTAAATATTTTTCATCCCTCCTCTGTGGAAAAAACTAGGGGGGGGGGGGGGGGGAAGGGAAAAAAATAGGGGGAAAAAATTATCATGTGCAATATACAACCCTGAGGCCTTTATAAATGTACCAACCTTACACTCGGGATCCCATTCTCTGTGTCCAGGCATGATTACAGTTCAATTGGAGGATTTTTTCAGGTAATAACACCAAGTGTTGATTAGTAGATTTCTGAAAGCATATTAAAATATCAAATGCATGCAGTCATTTTACTTTCAGATTAAAAAGATTTGCTATAAAAAATGTAAAAAGATGCAACAAAGTACAAAATATAGTTTTGTTGGGTGGAAAAAATACATTAAGCTCATAGTATAAAAATATACAGAAATATTAAAATACAATCTGAATCAAGTTGACTATGCTGATAGAAAATTCAAATATTTCATTCTATGCCAAAAAGCCTTAAAGTATAGGAAGCCAAAAAATATTCCATTCTAAATCAATTTAGAGGTTAATAAATCTAAAACTACTCAAAACCTTTTAGTTAGTATTAAAACACACACTCTTTTAGGTCCCAGAGAAAATTATAATTTATCATACCTTCATTTTTTTACAATGGGGATAATCAAGGGTAGAGAGTAGGGTATGTGTGAGTGTGTGTCATGATGAGTAGAGTAGCCGAGGGTTGAAGGCCGCCGGACGGATGACCGGCGGATTTCTGGCCCGATGGCGAGAGTGAAAGAGGGAAGAGATGAGGGAAATCATCTTCGAGGCGTAGCCGATGTTGTAGGTATACCATTTAAGACATATCCAATAACCCTCATACTAGGTGATTGCTGAGATGATTAGGTAGAAAGATGGTTCATCCATGGTGATTAGATTATTTTTAGTTGGACCTAACCAAAGGGAAATGGCCCGAACCATGCAAGATTAAATTTTGTTTTGATTTGCATTTTGTTCTTATTTGATGGCAAAAAAGTCCCCCTTTTAAGTGACCTTCAGAACTGGTATTTTGATGGAAGGATGCAATGTCGATGGTCTTTTGATGTAGCAAAAAAATTGTGATGGCCATAAGATGAAATGATGGGGAAAAAAAGACCATTGCAGGCTAAAGCATAATTTCTAGGCCTTTAAACCCCTATATGTGCCCCAAATAGTTGGTAGGATGGCAATTATGAGGTCGTAGAGATGATTATTGATGGCTATGATGCCGAAGAGTTGGATTTATGGCCCATTGAAGACACATGGCAACTTGGCAAGGCAAAGAATGTTGTTTTACATGGTAGGTACAAATAGAAGGACTGTATGGCGCATGGTAGGAATGAATAGAAGGACAGTACGTGCCGAAGAATTGTTGGAAAGATACTGCCATATTGTACTACAATAGAGTAAAAATATCAATCAGACAATATAAAATTGTTTTCAAAAGTAAAAACTTGGCAAGTATTACAATATCAGCAAAACAATACAATAATAACTTGTAAAAAATACATCAATGCTAGAGCGTTTGTAAGATTAAAAAAATAGTTGATTGTTTCAACTTTAAGTATCAACGCTCAAGTTCTTTTAAAAAATATTAGATATGAAAATAAAAAAAATATTCCATTTATAGTAAAGTATTAAGTTTTAAACTCATGCAAGTATGAAAATATATCATTTCATTATTACTTCAAGTAAAAATCTTACAAAAATACATTTCCAATAAGTGGGTTAAAAAAATTACAGATTCTGATAGCACTAACTTATTATGTTTTTTAACATATATTGCTACTCTAAGTCAGAGGGAATGAATATGATTTTAAAAATACCTAGAAACACTAACTATATATAAATAGCATTACTAAATATTTCTAAAACCCTATCAATTCTCCCTGACACTCAATACAAATAGAAAGCACAGAAAATATCACATTCTGTTCAATTTATCAATCATTTTTTTGTTGTAAATATTGACTTTAAAATCACTGGACACATTAGTATGACGGTGTCTGAACTACAAAGGTACACACTGCTTAAGCTCAATAAGAAAAATCGTCGAACATTCAACAAAATAAGAAAAATGCGCAACAGTTATAATGCCCCGCCTTGATTGTGTGCTGCAAATGCTACCTTGTGGCGTCAAAAATGTCAAAATTACAATTGGTAGTAAAAAGTACACAATGCCAATTTCTCATTTATGACGTCTACAAGGCGATATTGTAAAATTCAGTAACGGCTTCTTTTGCTGGGGGGCGGCGATGGGTGGGGGTAGGACGAAGTGTAATGGTAGGCTGATGAATCATGGTAAGGTCTCGGTTGATGGTGGCGTTCAGGAGAATAGTGAGGGGGCTGATCATACTCCCCAGAAGAATATCGAGGGGGGTGATGATACTCCCTAGGGGAGTAGGAATGGCGTCGGGGGGAGTAAGATGTTGGTCTAGGCGAATACAATTCACGTCTAGGAGAAGGACTGCGAGATCGAGATCTTCTTTGGCTTCTGATAACAGGATTTCATTTATTTTTTTTATACATAAAGAGGACTATCCACGAACGAGATCAAGTGATTCTAAGCACCTTCCAGCATTGATCTATAGTATTTTTTTAGTAAATATACTAGGTTTATGTTTAATATTTGGTATATCAACTAAAAGGTGAGGTTTTACCATGGTTTTAAATGAAAAAAAAACTTATAAATGTTAAGCATTATTTGGTGCAGTATCATCAAATGTTTTGATGAGTTCAAACTGTTTTTTAAAAGCTTAATGCAACAGTATATTATTTTGATTAAAAATGTATATTTAAAAAAAAAGGGTTGGTAACTTGTAATATTGTAAGCAGTTTAATTAATGTACTTTTGCAATTTACAGCATTTGTTAATTTTCTGCCGTGTTATTTTATTTTGTCCTTTGAACTCAACAAAGCGTTTGTTGATATTGCATCAAAAAATGCTTTACATTTCAATGTTGGTTTATTTCATATAAAACAATGGTGAAACCTAACTTTTTAGTCAATAAACCAAGTATAAAACATAAACCTATTATATTCCCTAAAAAAAATACTATGGATCAATGCTGGAAGGTGCATAGAATCAATAGCTTTCGTTCGTGGATTAAGAAACATTTCCAACATTTTTTGCTAATTGAATTAACAGGTCAAACACATACACGTAAGGTCACTTAAAAAGTTATGCTTTGTAACAGGGTTTCGGATCCGCATTGATTTTTTGCGGATCCGGATCCTCCAAATTTGGTCAGTGCGGATCTGGTTCCGGATCCTTGACAATAAAAATAAAATCACCAAACTTTTCCAAAAATATTTATTCTTTAATTCGAAGTCAAAAATACTTTTAATTTTCAAGTCTGACCCTAAACCTTAAAGATTGGCTCTCATCAAGAGAATGTCTGAGATTTTATATAAATTTAGGTATATTTTTCCATTTTTTCCGCATTTTTTTTAGTCCAAGGATCCGGATCCTTGGACTCGAAAATATGCGGATCCTTGCGGATCCGGAACCCTGCTTTGTAAGAAAGAAAAATTGTATCCACAGGTAGCGCACTGCACAAAAATTACAATCGCTTTGTAGTTGTACCAGTAAAATTCAACAAAGTAAAAATACGATATAAGGGGATGGGGGGGGGGGGGGGGGGGGGTTCATGCAACCATCTCGCAATCAGTGATTAAATGGCACTTAGAATTCGAATTTCTATCTAAAATTTCCTTGGTAGGTCTATCTTCCCTAAATCGAACAAAAAGTTGGAAAAGTAACGGCTGGCGGCTCAGCCGTTTAGCCGTTTTTTTGCCTATTTTTAGGGAAAATTCATCATTAATCACGTAGGGGTCAACTTTTTAAAACATAATTTTGGTTTAATTCATGTTGAATAATAGCAATAACCAATTTTTAAATTTCTAGTGCCAACAGCTACCGGCTAGAACCGTTTGATAAGGTTTTTGAGTGAGAAAAAGTATTATGTGAAGATAGGTTTCGTGACTTTTTTGCTCTTAAGATAGTAATAAAATGGCAAAACAGCTGAGCCGCCAGCCGTTAGCCGTTACTTTTCCAAATTTTTGTTCGATTTAGGGAAAATAGACCTTCCAAGGATTATTCAAGCAAAATTTCTGATCGAAATTCGAATTCTAAGTGCCATTTAATCATTGATTACGAGATGGTTGCATTACCCCCCCCCCCCCCCCCCCCTTAAAATAAGAAATAAACGAATACGGCTAAGTCTGACTGTAAATATAGTTTCATACTGAAATATTTCATATTTGAGGAAATCTGCATACAAAAACAGACATCTATTGGAAAAGCTTCAAAAAAAGATTCGATTTAGTTCTCATGCTAGTTAACTTTAACATACATTACTAAAAAAAACTCAGATTACGTAGGTAGGTAAAATTATAGAAGTTACCTTTAAAATATAACTTTAATAAGTATTAAATAAAATAATTCCAATTATCCCAAGATTATTCTTTAAAGAAAGAAAATATTCTTATTAGAAAAATTACATTATATGCGAATATAAGTGGGTGCGGATGTGCCACTTTTGAAACCAAAAGTAAAACACGCATGATCTCAGTCTATACAGCTCTAAAACTCGTATAAGCAATATATTTTTTGATACGATGATCAATAATGTGAAAATAAATGTTTAATCTGCCTGTCTCTGCATCTTGTGGGAAATTTCGGATATCCATGTTCTGGATATCTGTCATAATATTCTGGATATCCTCTACTATTCTCATGGTATCTATCCTCAGGACAATTTCTATCTTCTGAATATCTTTCATCTTCGCGATATCTTTCTGGTGAATGGTAGCGTTTTCTATTCCGGCGGTCCATTAAGTCGCGAGATCTTTCCCTAAAATGTTAAAAGTTAATTATTTAATGTTACCCCATGGGGGTGCAAATTATTTTATTCCCCCCTCCAAAAAAAAAAAATTTCAGTACGCTTTATTTTAATAACTTTTTTCCACTCCCACATATTCTCTTGTTTTTTTTTCCCACAAGTAGGGGGAAAAAATAGAAAATCGTTTTTAGAACTGAAACCTTATTGCTTTATAAAAGAATAACCTTACCTTAAAGCTGGTCTTTCCTCTCTGTAGGATGAATAACTCCATTTCTCTTCTGTCTTTATTTCTCTCTTAAACTCGAACCTTTCTTCATGACAAGTTTCTCTTTTATTATCTCTTGAAGAATAACTCTTTGGTATTGAATATTCTCTTGATTTTGAACTCAACAGTTGTTTTCGTGAATAATCTTCGTGTGGACTATTTTCGCGGGAAGAATTATTTTTGGGTGAAACTTTTTCTCCCTTAACGCGGTCAAATTTCTTCTTAAAGCCTGTTTTACCCGAATTTTGTCTTGGCGCATTATTTTTGTTGCCAAAGAATGTGAAGCCAGTGCGCACTGGGCCTTTTTTCTTCTTGAACGTAGCTGCAAATGTGGATGGGTTTCGTCCTTGATTACTGATTTCTACCCGAACCCTAGAATAAAAATACACTTTAAGACAAAATAAAATGATAGTGATTACACCATATAGCTTACTTTGTCCGTTGGGTAATAGGGAAAACATGATGTTTGAAGAATGACTAGTCTTTATTTTAGATAGATTTATCAATAGTGAGCACTGAGCATGTAATCGATACAAGAGATCTTATGTTAAGTTATAAACCATTTTTTGATATTTGTGTAATTATAATTCATCCCATACAGGGGTGTATATTTTCTACAATCCTCCATTTGCTAGGTTGATTTTTTAATAAAGAAATAGTGATGGGTGGGGGGAAAGAAATTCAATTAGGTGCAAAAATATACCCCTCTGATCCCTCCCTTGCATAAATAAAATAATTACCTAGTTCCGGCAATCTTAGTACCATCTAACCTAGCCACAGCATCACTGGCGTCCTGGAAGTCGCTGAAATCAACGAAAGCAAATCCTGGAATAGACACCAATACTTAATTTTATACAAGTTCTTTAAATATTTTTAACGTTTAAAGATTATACCTAACAAGGGTGTACCTATATTTTGCACAATATTAATTTTATTCCCGGCTGCAAAATATTTTATCCCCCCCCCCCTCCCCTAGTTTTTTTTAACAAGTATGAGGAAAAAAGGAAAACTGTTTTCAGTACTCTATATTTTTTTTATCGGTTTTTCTCACCCCTCCCACATGTTTTTTTATAGTTTTTACCCAGGGAGTAGAAAAGGCGAAAAAAAATTCCCTTAAACAAAAACCTTACTATCATGAAAACTTTAAAATGATGGAATCGAAGCTACTTTTAACAATAAGTTTTAGAGTTAAGCTACTCTATTCCTAACTTCACTTAATTGTATAAAGTATTAGTTCCTGGAGGGTTCTTAGCTATCCATATGTCACCAAGTGACGAGAATCTTGAAAATACTGCCTCTAAAATATTAAAAATTATTAGAAAAAATTAATGTAAACTGTAATAGTAAATATATTGGAAACGACATACTTTAAATGCATAAATATTGAGGTTTTTAATCGTCTAAAGCTAAAGATCTCGGAAATTGCTAGCCTGAAAGGCTAGTATTTTAAAGAAAGCTTTTTAAATAGATCCCCCCCCCCCCACCCACCCTAAAAAAACATGATTTGTTTCTAAAGAATTTAAAAATAGTAGGTAAAGTCTAACGGTTCATTATTTTAGAGATCTTAAACTTTGAACCAAAAGACCCTTCTACTTTATAAAAAAGGATTGCTTCACTACTAATACTAAGGCTTACCTATGTCTTTGCTTGTAGCTTTCTCATCCAGTCCTCCAATATACAACTTCGTTGTACCCCGAGCACAGTCATCCATATCACAGAATAGTTCTGAAATCATTCACATCAAAATTATTTTTTTAATTGCTAACCTTAACTTTAATTATTTTAAGCTTTTCACATTTAATAAATAACATAGTAAGAACAATAAAATTTCAACCCTAACTATAAATATTATGCTGTATTAATTACAGTGTTTAAAGAGAGTTAGAGAAAAGATTTAGGGGACGATCAAATACATTGTTAGAAAAATTTTCATTTTTGGATTTTAACAAGATTTTGGCAATTATTTAAGTCTAAAAAAAAACACCTATAAAACTATTCTACAAAAATCTAACATCTAAGCACTAAACGGACAAAAAAGAAATTGTATGAAGGGTACAACTAATATCAAAATTAGAAGGAAATTTAAAAATTACATTATTACAATTTTATGTTTAAAGAGATGAGGTTTATTTCTTTATAAAAAAATGATTAACATTTGAAAAATATTTTATTTATTTTTGAAACTATTAAGCCCAGAGTATTACTTTATTTTGTTCACCCTACCATTTATCCAAACATTCTCTCTAGAACACTTATACTCTTAACTATAAAGACATTTAAAAAGAAAAAATGAGAAAAAATTCAGAAAGATACAAGATTCATTAATATGCAAATTCTATAAAATAATAAAGATTATAAATACGGGAAAAAATTTTAGAAACAAATAATAAACAAAATAACCAATATTAAAAAGCTGCAATAATGCTTATTATATATCACATAAAATAATTCAGAAAAAAATATAATGGCAACGTTAGAAAATATTTTTTATTTCATCAAAATTTACTTTTTAAATATTATAACTGTTTGTAAAATTTTGGGTTTAAGGGGACTTTACATGAACGAGAACAAGTGATGTTAAGCAACTTCAGCAGTAAAGATCATAATTTATATCGTTCACACATATTCAACTTTACATTTCAGAAACCTAGTATATTAACCAAAAGTTACTTAACACTACCGTAAGAAGGTGATTAATATCATTGCTCTTTTTCGTGCATAGTCCCCTGTCGTTAAAATTTAGAAAATAAAATAAATAACAAAAAAAGCAACAGAAAATACATAATATAAAACTATGAATTGCAAATAGACTGATACAATATAGACTAACATAAAATGCTCTTAGTGAACAAGGTTAAAAAAAACAAAAAGTTTCAGCGTGCATTATTTTTTAATATAAAGCAATTGAGAAAAAAAATCTGCCAAAAGGATTAACTGGAGTTTAAAATATTGAAACAAAAATGGTTCGTAATTTATTCAATTTCTTTTATTACTGTAAAAGAATGGTGACAAACTCGAGTTTATTATAGCGCACGCTTTTAAAATAACATAAATACTGAAATTTGAGACTGATCAAAAATACTTAAACCAGATTAGATTTTTAGAATCATGAAGGAGCTTTAGCTGCATCCTTTTCGGTATCTGGTTTAGCTGCATCTTTTTCTGTTGCTGCTGTTTTAGTAGTATCTTTTTCCTTAGCATCTTTCTCAGCTACACTTTTAGAAGAATCTTTCTCAGCATCTTTTTTGCCGGTTTCTTCAGCTTTTTTGTCATCGCTGCCAGATTTTTTCTCGTCAGCTTTTGCCCCATTTTCCTTTCCCACTGGTTTGCTTGGCTCTTCAGCCTTTTTGGGTGTATCATCAACTTTCTTACTTTCCTCCTTAGGTTTATCATTATCCTTGGTTGCTGCAGAAGCTTTTTCTTCAGCACTTTTCTTGTCATCTTTAATGTCCTCTTTTGTTGCTTCTGCTGCTTTGTCAGATGCTTTACTGTCTTTCGTTGCATCTTCTGTCTTGGCACTTTTATGTTTAGCTTGGTCAGTTTGGGATTTGGTAGCTACTTTGTCATCAGCTGGTTTGGCAGACTTGTCATCTACTGGTTTGGCAGATTTATCTTCAGATGAGCTGGTAGAATTTTCCCCTTCTGTGACAGCCTTTTCGCTCGTTGACAATTCTTCTTTTTCCTTAAAATAAAATAATAATATTCTTAAAATGTAAATCAAATGTAAAACTTTTGCATTAAATTGGTAAGGACAGTAAAAATATCCCAAAACCATCCAGGACCCTATGTGAAGATTCCATAAAATTGAGAACTTAATCGGTTCATTAGTTTTAAAAAACTTAATAATAATAAAAACTTACTACTTTATATAATAGAATAGTAAAATAGCTACAATTCTAATGAAAAGATGAAATACCTTTTGTACTTTGTTAGTTACTTCATCTTTCTTCTCAGTATTGTTAGCGTCAACCTTTGATTTTATGGCGGTAACAACATCAGATTTGGTTGCAGTAACTGCAGTAGATTTTGCGGCGGTCACCGCAGCTGTTTTACTTGCGGTAACAGCACCGGATTTATTTGCGGTAACTGCTTCTGTTTTAGCTGCAGGAGCGTTTTCAGATTTGGAGGTTGTTGCCGCGCTACTTGATTTACGCCTTTTCGATGTTGGCATGACCTCTTCGTCGCTTGACTGGTCGTCCATGTCGTACATCATACTCTTGGCTTTCTCCGCGGATTTACGCTTCTGGGTGCGTCTTAACATGTACATGAATTATTTTTTAGAACTTGAAACAGAAAAGTATCCAAAATTCAGTACAATGAAATTGATTCGACGAGCAAAAAAAAATTTCGGTGAGAGTTGACGGTATTTTAGCGGCGGTTCCAACACCGTTTATTTCACAGTTTTTACAAAACATTGTACTCCAAATATAAGGTTTAACACATGTTTTAGTGTCAAGGGGTTATCGTTACCTTTCAGGAACTGGTGAATCGTCGATTTCTTCTTTCCGCTTCTTTTTTCGTTCCTCCCTCTTGCGTCGTCGTTCGATTTCATCAAGTTGGTCTTCACCCTCGTACAATGATATATCCACTGAAAATTATAATATTACTAAAAAAAAGAGAGATATAGAGAATTAAGGGGAAAAGAAAGGGTGATTAGATAAAAAATTTAAGAGTAAATCTAAGACAGAACGAAATAAATAAAAAATATTAAAAGCGACTAAAAAGCAGTTAAAGAGCTGTCTGACTTTCAATTATTTATTACACTAGTCCCCCGATGTTTTATAATAACGTTTTCTTATTCGTTAACTTTGCATCTTTGGGGACTTAGAATTTTGATTAATTCATTCATTTATTTCAGTTTACAAACGTTTCAACCAATAATTGTAATCTACAGAAGGGGTAATTTTGTGTATTGTCAATGGGAATGTACATCAATTTAACAGCAATTGTCTTATCCCCTTAGATCCCTACAAAAATTGAAGAAACAATAAATGTAAAATGAACTTACATCCATCCGGATTATCCTCGGTAAGAAGGGAGTCCAGGTCAAGTTTACCAGCTGCTTTGTCAGACGCGCGCTTCAATATAGTTTCTATTCGAGATAACTCATTCTGAACATAAGTTTTTGTTATTAAATCAAGAACCAGTGCAAAAGTGTTTAAAAAGTAAAATACAAACCAAAAAAAGAACGAACAATGAATCCTCATAATAATTTTGGTGTAGGAATCCCTCCCCCTACCCCCATAAAAAGGGCCTCTTGGCCATAGGTATGAATATTGCATAAATAAGTTTACCTAGTACATAATAATTAAAGAGAATTTCCCTCCTTTTTTCTATTTTTAACTTTTGATAGGACCAGGGGGGGGGGGCAGTCTATAATATATTTATAACAAGGATGACAACATACATAAAAGTGAAGCTCTGTAACGGTACGACAGACAATTAATAATTTTGGAATTAGTACTCCAATCGGATTACATAAATCTTTGTTAAATAGTTAAAATCAACATGTTTAAAATGGACGTACGGACATTCTGGTAACGATTATAGAGTTGCTTGCTTTCTAAATCGTATCTTACTACTACAGATCATCGTGCAAAGTTTGAAATCTAAAGGACGATTCAAATATGCCTAAATTACCGTTACGGATGGACGAACCGACCATAATTATAGAAAAGCTTCGCTTATAATAATATTTCTAAACCTGAGGTAAAAGTTGTCGCTTAGTTTTGGCAACTTTGTCAAGTTCTACACTCGTCAAGATTGTGGCAAAATCTAAATTAAAACATGAAAACTTGAGCCTTTACGAAATGAAAAAAGATTAGCCGTCTAAGCAATCCCATAATAAAAGTCTTTCCTCTTGGATTATAATAAAAGGGTAACCCTCCCCCCCCCCCCCAAAAAAAAATCAAACAATTAACGGAGGAACTTTTTAGAGAAAAGATCCGATCGAAAAAGTGTTGGAAGAAATGAACACTAGATGCCTTTTTTTTCATAACGGCATAAAAAACGTAAGGATGATTGAACTTTTTGATTGACGTCCGAATGTTAAAATTATACCCGCATTTTCATAAAATGTCATTTTGTGACCTTTTTCGTAAATACAAAAAAAAGTAAATATCACATCATTATATATCTTACTAGCGGCTTCGCCCCTAGCCTCTAGGGGCTTTGCCCCAAGAGGTGTGATCAAACCAATTTTTCGTATTTTGTATTGAAAAGAAATTTTTTTTGGGGGGGGGAAATTTTTTTTTTTTGGGGGGGGGGGGTTGGGGAAGTCGACCCCGCTATTTTAAATTTAGTTTTAAAAAGAAATATTTTTTTTTTTTTTTTTTTTTGGGGGGGGGGATTTTTCATTTTTGCAGGGTTGGTGTTGTCCCACCCCCTAAGAAAATAGTTATAAACCTTCCCGGGACTTATGAGAAGCTACCCTGTAAAGGAGAACCCGATCGGTTCAGCGGTTAGCGAGATCCTTCGCTACAAACAGACAAACAGACAGACAGACATCGTTCTACTTTGTATTATAGATTTATTATGAACTAGTTCTAACCTGTTTTATCATAGAAGTCAGCAACATATAAATCTCCGTTAGGATTGTCTTTAGCTGGAATTAGATGAGGTTCGTTCGAGTACCACTGGATCTTTATGTTTCTAAAATTATTTTCTAACATTAATGATTAATTGGATGCTATCTTGATTTTTAATGCTACTTCAACAAGGACATCAAAGTGTCATCAATGAGAGCAATGTTAATAATTTTGTTTCAGTCTACTAAAAAAAAGTAAAATCATAACAATTTCGAAATTTAAGACGTATATGACATAAAAATAAACGAGGCAAAAAGAAGTAAATGATAAATGAAATAGGCCTCATGAGAATCTTAAAAATTAATCTGGATAAGAATTTTAAAAATATTTAACCTTAAGATAAAAAATACACCATTTTAACCAAATAACACATCATGTTGTTTAAACTAAAACTTACTTTGAACTAAGATAAATATTCTGCATTGCTTTACATAAATAGAAACCATCATCAGGATTACGTACTGCCAAAAATTCATCCCTAAAATGAGGAAATTATGATATGACTAAACATTGAAACAATAAGATACATTGTTTTTACCGGTCAAGAATGATCATTATTAAGACAAACGGTTAATTTTCCTCTAATATTTATTTTCACATTCTTATTTCATAATTTCAAACAAGCTTAAAAGCAAAATCACAAACACTCATTTGTAATACACTTTTCTTCTGCAAACAATTTGGAAATGGCAAAGAAGACAAAGCTCACATATGCAACCATCATACTAACTGAGCAAAACTTTAAAATTGTTAAGTAGTTACCTAAATAACTAAGAGCTATTCACTTACTTGAAAAATACAGGGTCTTTGCCTCCACGCTTCTTGGGGGAGGGGGTTTCTACCTTAGGCGCCTTTTTCTCCGGCTATACATAAAATAGGAATAATTTTAAAGACAATTTTAATATTAGATTAAAAGCTTTTTTACATTGTATTGTCCGTTTGTCTGTAGGTCATGCTTAGAAAAATGTAAATGTTACTTATTTATTAAGGTTTCGTGATTTACTTGCTTTTTCTCTTTTTTTCATTGTTATTTATAGGAACTGAACATCTGCCCTATAACTCACTTTGAGTGCCTGTCCATCCATTTTATGATTATTTTGTGCTTCGATACTTAGGTTGTTGACATCCTTGTTTTCAATATGCAAGAGTTTTTACTTTTTATTCAACAATAACATGTTAATGTCACAACAAGAGAAGGCTAACATATACTATTTAGGTTTGTTAGCAAAGAACAGTGGTAACAAAGCAGAAGGGTCTGTGGACAAGTGCATAGCATGAGTTTGGTCCCTGCCTGCTATATTTTGATTGATGTTAATGTTATAGTTCAAACTTCAGAATAATTGACCAACCAAATTAAAGATTTTTACCTTTTCTTTTTTCTTTTCTTCCTCTTCTTTCTTTTGAATCTTCCTGAGTATTTTTTCCATTTCCGGATCTTCGTTATACGATGCCACGGGCACTCTAGATCTTTTACTAGACCTAAGTGGAAACATACGTGTTATTTCTTTATTGAGTAGTTGCACTTCTTAAAGCAAAAAGAACTCAAAATTTTACTAGTTTTTGTTATTTGTAGAGTGGTTTTTCCCATTTTTGCACTTCTATAACCAAAAGATAGAATGTATTACCTACTATTTATTCCTGTAAAATCTTATTCCATGTTTTGTTAATTCAATCTTAGCATATTTTACTAAATAGCATGCTAAATTTCGGGTCAACTTCAGTTCACGGTAAGTTTCCGTCAACGAATATCTCTAAAAATCTATGAATTTTAAAGGCTTTTAGTAACCAAATGAACGAACGTACATATCAACTTCATAGAATTTTGGAGATATTTGTTACGAGGAATATTTTACTGCTAACTGCAGTTGACCCAAAATTTCTATTTCCTTTAAGAAATGACAGTTACTTATTGTTGAGCTTCTTATGAACACAACTGTCCATTTCGGTTGAACATAAAAGAATGTATAATGGTTATTATCGCATCGTATTATAAACTGCTTTTCGCGGATATAAAAATGTACAATTATTTAGCTCCGAGTTGCCGACAGCACAGGCTAAGAAAATTTGTTTATATATTATGATTGTACATTTTTTTATTCTTAGAAGACTGGATATAATACATACATGATTTTTCACTGTGAATTAGAACCGATTCCAGCAGATATTTATCTGTTTTAAAGCATCCATACTGGAAAAGTTTTACCTGACTTGGTCGTCTGGCAGAGGTTCAACCTTATCCACTTTTTCAACTTTTCGTTTTTGTCTCGGCGTCTTCTCAGCCACAGGAACTTTAGGCTTTCTTGGGGATACAGGTGTTGCTAAAACAATTTAAAATATTATTTTAGATAACATTTCTAGATGCCATTTAGATAGGTACTCAATGCTAAAATTGAACATTTAAACAATATGAACGCAGCAATAGGATAATACACAGTGACATTGAAAAGAAATGAAAACAAGGATGACAACATCCATAAGTAGCTAAGCTCAAAATGTATTGATAGACATCTGGATAAAAAATAATCTTTGAATATATTAAAAAGACATAAATGGAATAAATCACGAAACCTTTTAAAAATGTATGACTTTTGAGGCATTAAGCTAAAAAGAAAAACGTAAAATCTAGGAATCGATCTAGCACCCCAACCAATAGCAAGTCTTTATTAAACTTGGTATAATGTTGACTGAATTAATCCCTAAAAATTCCAGCTTTTTATTTTGAACAGGAGTCGAAAAAATCATGAAAACTTGAAAAACTATGAATCGATCTAACACCCCAACCAATTATAATATCTTTAAAAAAAACTTTATAGAAATATATAGAATGATGACTTAATTAATCCCTAAAAATTCCAGCCGTTTATCTTGAACAGGAGTTAAGATAATGATGAAAAACTTGAAAAACTAGGAATCGTTCTAGCACCCCAATCAATATACAAATCTTAATGAAACTTAGTAAAAATATGTAGGATGCAAATTTATTTAATCCCTGAAAAGCTCAGTCGTCTGTGTTGAAAAGCAGTCGAGAAAATTACGAAAACAAAAAAAAGTAGGAATCGATCTAGCACCCCAATTAACAAACAGATGGACAAAACAATGTATAGATTAGATGCAATTATGTCATAGGAATCTTCACTAAACATTTCAGCTGTCTATCTTTAATAGGAGCCGAGAAAATCACGTTTCCCCCACTTTGTCTCTAACAGACGGACGGACAGACGAACATTTCGAATTATAGAGTAGCTTCGCTACTAAAAATGCAACCTTTCAAGGATTATTTTAGTAAATACATTAAAAATTACGCATTATATAACCTTATTAAGATACAAGCTCATAAAACAGATGTTTAAGGACAAAGAACTACCGCAGGATCAGAAGCTATGTTCCCTGAAGAGTAATGCCAAATCGGTTCATCGGTTACCGAGATCTTAAGCTTAAGACGGACAGACAGACTGACATCGTTCTACTTTGTATTATAGATAATGCTGGAAAATACAGCGATGATAGTGACGTAAGTGTCACTCCATTGTTAAAGATTAGAAACCTTTAAATTATGAAATACCTGCAGTTTCAGGATTCTTTTTAGGAGGAACCGGAGAGTTTGACTTGCGTGCCGTCACAGGGACGGCGGGAGACGTTTTAGTGGCCGTTGCCGGTGGTTGAGGCGAACTTGGTTTAGGTGTAGTTTTCTCGGTTGTTTTATTTGCCGCCGGTGGAACTGGAGACATCGATTTTTTTGGCGGTGGCTTTGGGGCCGGCGAACCCTCTTTATTTTGTGCTACTTGAGGTTTAGAGTTTGTGGAATCTATATTTTTGCTATTTGTTGCGGGTTGGTCAGTGGGAGTTGAGGAGGGGGCAGGTGTAATCTCTGAGGTACTTTTGGGGGTAGCTTCGGCTGATGGGCTTATTGTTTCAGAGGATTTTTCATCGCTACTGGCAGTTTCTTTGCTGTTTGGGGCAGTTGTTGTTGTATTGCCACCTGAAGGTTTGGGCTTTGAACCTAGGAATAAATAATATTAATGCATGTTTAAATATTTTCTATTTAATCATGTCAGAAAAAAGATCACAATTACAATTTACAATGACAATTATTTATGTAAATAGACGTCAAAAATTAAGAAGCTATGATATTTTTTTATTATAAATAATCTTAATCTGTCAAAAAAAAAAGGAAGTCCCAATCAATTTTAATAAAATTAATCATTAGCACTACTGCTGAATAAGTAACCTGGAGGACACAATGGTGAAACAGTGGGCAAAGGCATAGGCCTGCTAAATGGAAGAACTGTCCGCGCTAATCCCCCTTTAGCTCCCGTAGCAGAAGGCGCAGCTGCAGGTGGGGTGGGAGTGGATGCTCCCCCGGATTTTTCCAGGGGTCTGGCTAATCTTAGCGGGTTCACAGGCTTGCTGCTATCTGAGGCGGGTGATGGAGTGGATTTTGAATTGTTTCCTAAATTATGGCATAACATCATGTATGGAAGATTAGGTATCTTAATTTGAAAATCAAAAAGGCTTAAACGTAAAATGTTAAAAGTTACTTTGTCTTGACATAAAAACGTACTAGGTAACCTTTTTACTGACTAACCTTCTCGAAAAACATTTAAAACAAACTTTTGGTGACATCACCTTTCTTAGTTTAATAGGTATTAAATGACCAAAAAGCTATGAATTTTTTATTGCTACACGCATCTAAAAGACGTGTTACAACTTACTAAGTTGCATAATTTATAACTAATAGAACAATTGAGTCATGCACATGAAGTCTAAAATAACCTAGCAAACCTGTTGTATCTTTATTTGAACTAGAATTGTTAACTTCAGCTGGCTTGGTTTCTGAATTAGAACTGGATTTGCTTGTGTCACCTTAAAAAAAAAAACGACAAAATAATATTTAAAAAATCATTTAACACAAGGAGGGATACTTCCTTTTAAATGAAATCTATTTTGCCTCTACACTGTGCGCAAAATCAGTGAGGTTATTGTAGTCAACTTAGGGGCTGATAGCTATACTTTACTTTATAACCTAAAATGGAAAAGGGAGGAAGACTATTCGTAGAACAATTAGAAACCTCTTTGAAAGCTAAAAAGCTAAGTATGAAGTATAATATAGTTTATATATTTATACAAATTTTTAGAAAACACGTAAAATAGAGGCGAAACACTAATCTCTCACTGTTAAAACATTTAAAATTATCGCTATTTTATTGGCATACAGCACTATCAGGTTTTTTCGAGTAGATCCCTTCTACTCTTGTATTCAATAAGACAATAATCTTACCATTTTCTTTAGTATCTTTACTTTGTTTTTCACTTTCACCAGATTTTGTATCTAAATTTTTAGTGTAGTCACCATTAGCATTTAATTTCGAGTCTTTGCTTTCTTCACTTTTGGCTGTCTTTTCGGTTGCTGCCAGCTTGGCGACTGCCGCTGCTTCTGGCTGCTTGTCTGTCTTACTTTCGCCGCCAGTTTTAGCGTCGCCATTTGAAGACATTTTATAAAATTTATGTTCTTAATTCACCTCTATCTGAAAAACTAAAGATTGTTACATGTAAAAAATAACTACTTAACAACAATACAAAAATAAATAGTTTCAATGTTACAAAATCAACTTTATGAAGATTAAACGTAATAAATACGTAAAAATCAATAAAATTCATTAATTAATGAAAAATCTGGGAAATTTGTAAATCCTCGACAACCTGAGGTCAGCCATGATGTTTGGTTTCAGATTAAAACAGGGTTGCCAGCTTTCGAAATATTTTTCTTGTTACCTTAAAACAGATGCTTTATCTATTTTTTTATGTTGTGTTGAGTCAATTATTATTTTTAACTTAAAATTCCTGTAATAATCGACAAATAAAAAAGAAAAGTTATAATAAATATTTAAAAATTAGAGACAAATAAAGTTTTTAACATTTTTCTTTTTATTTTGGGCAGCCATGACTCGCTACGATACCTCACAGACCAACCCGGTACCATAGAACATTTAGTACATGGTGAACTTTATTTTTAAAATATTTTTCATAGTTTTTTATTTTAAAAATTGCTAGTCTTAGCTTGAAATTTACTTAAAATTAAAAAAAACCTTAAAGTAAAATTATATATTAAATATTTCATTTTTGTTGATCTATATCAAAAAGTTCTTTGAAACTATATTATTGTGACCAAACCTTTTTCAAAAAAAAAAGATAAAATATTTTTTATCCAACTAAATTGAAATTTGGTATAAAATATTATAAGTAATGATAAATTTAATTTATAAACTTTATATTACAGATTATAAACTATTTTTTACCTAAAATTATAAAAAAAAGTAATTTTATTTGGCCACTTGTCGTGTTGTTTGCACGGCCGTCGCCATTTTTGCCGAGATCTAAATCCATATTTTCTCTACAATATTTTTCCCTTCTATCAAAAATTCTATTTTGCGTTTTTTAACTCTAATCAAAGTCGATAAATTAAAGATAATTTTTTTAATCCCAAGAATTTAATAGTATGAAATATCAGTAAATATGCCAATGCCTAGCGTTGATATATGAAGAACGATTTCAATATTGGTATCTGTATAACTCTTTTTGGGTAAGCAGTAAAATTAACTTTAGCTTTCGAGGGCCTATTTAAGTGTCCTAGGACCTATAATTATGAGATATCTAAATTAATAAAACAATTACTTTTTATGCTATATTTTATGATAATTAAACAATATAAATTAAATAATGTAGAATGAACCTTTTTTGTCATAAATTTAAATGTGAAGGGGATTTTTGTCCAGCAGAGAATTTGTCCATTTGTATTTTATACGTTTGTGTATAGAAACAACATTTATAAATTATTATTGAAATCAAAAAGATGAATTTGCTTAAAATGTCTTTTATCAAAAATTAACCTTTGATCTTTAAGTGAAATATTGGAGGGGAGATGAGTTTTTTGATAAGAACTTTTATAGTTGATAACCGACATTTTACTAGAAGAGAGTTATTAACATCACCAAAGTAGTAAAAAAGAGTACGGTAAGAATTTCATAAAAAAACCGCAATTTTTTTCAACAAAATTACAAGTTTTTGTAGTTTTTTGTGTGTTTAATTCTAGTTTCGCTACTGTCTCAAATGGGTATATTTGTTAAACGTAAATATTTAGATATATCTTACGATATGATTAATTGTAACTAATATATAAAAGATTCAACATTTAACATGGAATAATACTATATAATCGAACTTATTACACCACTTTTATAACCTTGGTATTTAGATTTACAATAGGTAGAATTACTCTTTTCTAAGAAAGGGACTGTCACACTGATTAAACAGATGGTCTTTTACAGCCCATCTCTTATAAAAATGTTATGTATTGATCCAGTGGTTTCTTCCGTATGAAACAGTAATAGAATGTCGATCTGTCTGTATATGTCTCACTTAAAAATTATTGATTATAACCCTATTGTCATTAATATATTTAATTTCATTAGTACGGAGTTGGATAGGGGTTTCCGTCTTTAGAGGAAGCCTGCAAGAAATACATCGATCTAACTGCTGAAAGACTGGAAAACTGTCATATGATATACCAAAAAGTCATTTTGAAATGCGTACAACTTTTTGTCATTGAAGCTGGAGGTTTTGAGGTATATGATGGTCTACAGTGGCAGTTTTTCAGTAGTTAGATCGGTGTAATTCTTGCACAGGATTCCTTTATGGAGGGACAGTATCTTTTATTTAACTAAAATGGCGTAAACTGGCTTAAAGAGTAATCTTATTAATATCATTATATTATTTAACTTATTTAGATTATTTAATTTAAATATAACTTACACGTTATCAAAATTTTTATCTAGACAACACACGTGAACTGTTTTTCAAAAATAACATAATAATAAAAAAACACATTTCATATTTTTTTTGGATAAACAATAATATTTGGTTGGAATTCTTAATGTACATTAGTTAGCCTATATACGTATGCTGTTTGAAAGCTCGATGGGTTATTAAGTAACGCTAATTAAGGCATGTTAGAATTGTCCTACCGAATTTCAATGTTAATATTTCACCCTTGTCATCTGATTTTTGGAATGCTGATTCCTTACAAATTACAATGTTACTAGCAAATAATGAAAGGTTGTCCTTAAAGAGTATCCTGTATTTACGCAGTCAGTTATATTATGTTTTCAAGTTTTGACACTTTAAATGTTTATTTGTCCTACCATTTCTACTAAGCATCACTTTCATAAAAGTTGTCTTTCTTGTTTCTGCCTTGTACTTATTGGTACTACCTTAAAAGGTATCAAAATTTTTTGAAACTTTCATTATTATTCTATTTAGGCGATTTGTTGATGTCTAGAAGAAAATAAGAACCTTCCTTTGGGTTGTATTACCATCTTGAGACAGAACAAACAAGTACAATCATGTTCATTGAGAGCGTCATATTCATTCTTGTCCAGGAAATTATTTGTGAGAGCTTTACAATTAATGTGGTATATTGATCGTTTGAAGTTCAGAAAGATATTGTAAAAAATTCACTTGGTACATGGTAATTCATATTCTTAATTTTTTTTACTGAATTATGAATTAATCATCCACTTTATTTGTTTGTAGATTTTCTCTTTATTTTCGTTTATTCTTAACATAAATTTTGGAGGCATAATCATATTTCATTGGAGGAAAAATCCTCCAGCATTTAATGTCATTAGTTACCTACTTAATTTTTATCTCTGTTATTTTAAATAACTTTTATGGCCCCTATAAATCATAAATAAAAATTGCAATAATTTAAGTACATGATCGGATAAAATAGTAGCTACTCTTAAATTACGGTATTTTCAATGTCAGTTATTTTTTAAGAGTAAAGGACTTTTTCTACCTAACGGATTTATAAAAGATGATATATAGCTGTAACCTGAATGTAAAATGTTATTGCACTGCCGTTGAATTCAGTGATTTATTTGCAATACCTAGATTTAAAAAATAAGCATAGAATATTGTCATCAATAAATAAAACTGATTATTTGTAGCTCTTCATAAATAAGCTGTACTAGGTGCTGGTTACGCCTGTTCTATTTCTCGCTATTCTAACCTTTGGCTTGGCAGCCTTTGGTAAAAGTTTGGGCATTAGAAAACTTTATGTCAAGGTTCTGGTTAGCATATTTGAATATGCACGAAAAGCTTCCCAAAAAGCACAGGTTATCATTTTTATCTTTCATGATAATGAATTTATTTATAAAATGACACCTAAATTATTTTATAATAAGGGCAAAGTTAACATTTTAACAATTATTAAGTTGACAATTTAGCCCTTGGATAGTTCAATCAACTCTGGTCGTTATTGAGATTTTACTCAACACACCTTTTCATGTCAGTTCATAATTTTCTAGTATGGCTTTGAAACCGATTAATATCCGCTGGATTAGAAATCATGTAAATCATAGTATAACAGACAGTATTCCACGAACAATCATGAAATTAATACCTGTTAGCTCGGGCTTTTGGCCCCTCGGGGCTAACAAAATATGATTGTGTAACATAATATTTCATTAAAATATCCGTGCAATAAATAACTATTCCTTATTATAGGAAAAGCGGGTATCTGGCAGATTTTATCTGGGCGACGACCAATCAACTGAGGAGGATGTTGATTCTTCGGAAAGCGCGGCGATTAACGGCAAAGTCGACCCGTTGGGAGGCGCCAGTGGAGATATTGGCGACAACGAGTTTGTGCCGCATGCCGGTATGCTCCTGGACCGGTTAAAATCGCGCCACAACGTGATCTCCAGAAAAGACAATTTAATTTTGACACCCGCCAGCAAACCAGTTTCTAAACAAAATTCTGTGATACAAGAAAATGAAGCAGGTAAATAGCGGTTTAAAAAATGAAAACAGAGATGACAACATTCATAAGTAGGTAGAGTTTTCTTTAAATGAGTATAAACTAACGGATGAAGTAAGTTATAGAGCAGATATTATTTAGTATTATAAAATATACAATATGATAGTAAAAAATCACGAAACTTTTTAGTATAAATAAAATATTTGACTTTTGTATTATGACGTGACAGACCAACGAACCAAGTAATCTATGTATGATATTTTGATGCTTACACAAACACATCAGTACAAATAATTTCACACGCAAAAAATAGCAATCTACCTTAAATAGCAGCTTAGATTATTTTTTACTGACATACGAACATTTCGAATAACAGAGTTTATGAAAACATACAAAATTACCTACCGAGTGAATTAAAGAAATATGAAACAATTCATCAAAACATAAAGATAAACAGAACAACCGGACGGACATTTAAGTAATCAAAATACGTAGAAATAGTTTCAGAGAATCTTAAAAAATACACTGCTCATCTTTGTCTAACAGCAGAATGAAATTGTAGTAGCGACAGACAGTATAGTTTTAAGGTTATATTTATAAAAAATATTTTTCTTCTTTGAATGCAGTAAATGGCATAGCTGCGAATCAAATTAAATATGTATCAAACTTCAGAGGAAATAGCCGCAGAGAGAACATCTGTGTCCGAACGGTTATTATTGGGGGAGAGTGTGTCAGCCAACACACTCCAGAGAGAATTTGAACTGGATGATGTGCTGGATTATGTTAAGACTGGTGTAGCTGCCATCATTGAGGATGAAGTCACTCAGAGGTAACAAATTAATATCTAAGTTTGGAAACATTCAGTCAAAATTAAAGATTTTTAGTACTTTCCCTCAAAGTGCCTAGCAAGCACTCCCACCTTCCCTCATTTTTTAAATAAGCTGAAAATAAGGGGTGGAGTTGCCATATGGAGGGGACTTGAACTCGAACTCTCACCACCGTGACTCAGTGCGCTACCACTGAGCTACGACGCCCCTTTTTCTGCATTCTTGATCAAAAAGTTTATTACAAAAATAACGTAAAATTAGAAATGAAATATCTTGATAGTTTTAGCAATCGTACAAAGACAGAAAAGTTGTGGACCAACTATACAATTAGGTTCGTTAATAGGAGATTCTTTTTGCAGGGATATATTAGAAGGATATAAACTTTCTGGCTTCCCTGCCTTTCGTTGATTCGTTTTTCTCTGAAATTATAGATTCTTTCATGTTTTAATCATAAGAATAAACATTGTAAACCTTATATTTATAAAAAAAAAGTTTGTAGTGCATCTAGGGCTTTGTCTTCAATGGGGTAAATTGGTAAAATAGCAAAATTCTTACTGTACCTACCGATTGAGTTTTCCATTTTAGGAAAGCTTTGCTTAGGTACACCGTACTGGTATGGTTTTATGTTCTTAGGAATATGTCTTTGGGAGGATTTAGGCAATTAGTTTTTAGGCTTAAGTCTTGGAATGGTTTTAGGATATTTTAATCCTTTTCCTATCCCTTAGATTACAGAGCCTTACATGCCAAGGGCTCGGTCGCCAGTAGGTATACTTTAAGGGAACTAGAAATTATAGGAGCATTTAATTTTTTTTGACTGTCTATAATACGATATGATATTTCTATTTTCAACCAAAAAATGAAATATTCTCCATTTTAGATTTGTAGCAGAAGAGTTAAAGAACTGGAACTTATTAACAAGAACAAATCAAAAGTTTGAATTCATCAACTGGAAACTTTCTTTCTTCTGGTTCTTTGGATTCTTTTTCAGGTAAGAAGTTTCCTTAAAATTGATTGTTGAGTACCGAAACCCTCTCCTCTTTGAAAAGGGCCCCCAGCAGGAATTAGGGAAAGGTATAAAAACTACCTGAGGTATTGGTTTTAAACCAGGGGCGTGCATATGGGGAGTGGAGGGGGAAAACAAATGGGGGTGAATACACCACCCTAAAACAGCCAAGGTGGTTTCCAAAGTTATAAAGTCTTTTTAGTATGTTGGTTATGCAGGGCAGGGGTTAGACATCTTAGGGGTGTATTCACCCTTCTGAGAATAGAATTACACCCCTTGTTGTATGAATTACACCCTCCCCCCCCCCTGGCAAAACCCTCTTTACGCCACTTTCTTCAACTAATCAAGTTTTCCAATTATATTACCTACTCATCTAAAATATGGTTATTTGACAGTGACAAGTCATTGTCCTGACGTCACTCTGTTATGAAAAGTATCTTTTAGTATGTTTTTATTTTAGTTTTCTTTTCTTATCTTCTTCTTAAAACACAAAATTATCAATAACATCTAAGAATAGACTTAAGACAAAAGAATAAAAAATACTTAACTTTATAAATAGGTTGAATATTTTTCTTTTACTTCTTTATAAATAATTTGGTCTGTCAGTCTGACCGGTAATGCTACAAAATTAGGGATAGCAATCCGTCAAATTTTTGGACCGGATTCGGATTCTTACAAGAATCCGTCCAAAAAAAAGGCGGATTCCCGCGGATTCCGGATTCTTATTTTTGACGGATTCCGGATTCGGATTCCGGATTCTAGCAATATTTTAAAAGGCTTTTTTTAAAATTAAAAAATTTAAGTGCTACAAATGTCCTAAAAATTAATTTTCTTTGTGTTCTCTATAATTCACTTCCGAGAATCGAACCAGATTTTAAAAGATATTATATATAATGATGAGAATGACAAGTATTAAAAACTCAAGACGCTAATTTTAGCCTACCAATTAAGAATCCGAATCCGCTATTAAAAACAGATTCCGGATTCGGATTCCAAAATTGGCTAAAAATTGGGCGGATTCCGGATCGCGGATTCGGATACGGATTGCCAACCCGTACAAAATACCAATGTTTTTAAAACAAAGCTTTTGTGATCAAGAAATATAATTTTTATGTCACCGAATATCTGCTTAAATTATTATTAATCCGTCCATCTATCACCATCACATAATTTTGGTATTACACCTCATGGATGTTGTCATCCTTGTTTTTCTTGACTATTTGATTCTAAAACTCCATTTATACAATGTACATGCTTGAAGAAATAAGAGAAAATACGTCAAGAAATCTTTTTACGCCACTTAAATATTTTAATTAAATCTATTTATGTCGAAAAATTACATGTAATATAATATGTTACATTCAGGAACTGTAATATACGTTTATTTTTATTGATTTTTTGAGGAAAATTAATTTGGTTTAATAATATGAGTGGTTAATAATGTGTTTAATATGAGTATGAAAATACAAAAGCAGCCTGTTTTTTAAAAGCTTGAAATTTGGGTTTTTCTTTTCAGGAAAGCTTTTTAATGTTTTAATATCAAGAAAATAAAAATTGTGGTAATTTTTTTGTGGGGCGATTTTTCTTGGAATATTGGAATTGGAGCTTCCCAAAACCGTTAAAAACCTTTCCTAGACCTACCAAAGTCTGTAAAGGAGAACAAAATCGGTATAGTCGCTTGTGGCTAGAGAGGTCCAGCGCTACCCAGGCTGCAAGAGAGACATCCTGTTACTTTTTTACACCTAAGGTTTTACAACAAAAAAATATTTTTTAGGTACTGTGTACTCTTCCCAGGACGTTTGGCTATTCTTATGGTTGGACTTTTCTATCTTGCCATAGGTAATTACCCGCGGCTACGCCCATTGAGGACTTTCAGGGGGGGGGGGGGGGAAATTATTTTCCAACTTTTACTTTAAGTTTCTAAAAGTAAAGTTAATTAAAAGTTTAGTGAGGGACATAAATTTTCTAGAGGTGATTTTTCTAGTGTAGTGGTACCCTTATTTTTAAAAAGTTATTAACCTTTCCTGGACCTATAGAAGCTTCACTGGAAAGGAGAACCATATCGGTTCAGCTGTTAGAGAGATCCTTCTGTGCACACTGACCGACATCCTGTTAATTTTAGTTTGTTAGTCTGCAATCGCCCTTTCTATTAAAGCTGAAAGTCCAATCCCAAAGATAGTTTTAAATGGCCTACTATTTTTAGGTACAGCTACTGTTGGTCAACTGAAAGCCAGCGAGTTCAAGCGCTGGCTTAACTTCCATGTTTTTACCTCATGCTTTCAGGTTAGACATTGAAATTGTTGCACACAAAACACAGCTACTCTTAATTCTATCCTTGACCGTCAAGTTAAGATTATTTTCTGCCAAATCTAAACATAGGATTAAACCCTTTGTTTAGAAATGGAGAAAAAGATCAGACAGGACATTTAAAAGTATTTATTTATTTTAAACTACAAATGTGAGGTATTTATTATTCTAAATAGGATAAATTCCACCCTCTACACATAAGTTCAACATTATTTCATATTTTTAGGTTCTAAGTGGAGCATTATCTGCTGTGATTCGTTACCACAACACAGAAAACCGGCCCAAGACTGGGATTTGTGTTGCCAATCATACTTCAGGCACATTATACTCCTTTATAATGGTAGAAGTGCAATTTTGAAGTAGATTTGCTTTGGACAGACATTGTAATTTGTCAAAGAATTAGACATCAACCTTTCCACTAGAATCTTATTGCTCAACTTGACCCTTATCGTATAAAAAATTCAACCTTTTAAAAAAGGCCTTTATAAAAAATCTTACCTTATTTAATCGGCCCAGACCTTTTCACAGGTCATATGCTTTAGACAGACAGACATGCTCTTGTAGAGGGCTACTAAAGCATTTTTTATGTTTTTTACAAGTTTACCTGTACAGCAAATTACAATTGGACCAATCGTTCTGAAGGTATTTACCTACTTATTATACTTTATTCGTTTTAAAAATCTAAATTTAAATACTTAAAGGGACAAGTATTTTGTAAAACAATTATCAGAACAATATTATAGAGTGTAATATGTTAACTAGTTATTGATGTGTTAATACTCGCCTGTGATAACGCGTATGCCCTGATAGGACAACGTCATGGCGGCCTTATTGGTTTCTTTGAGAGACAACTGTCTAAGGTAAACTTTTACTGCAAGTGAAATCTAAATATTTAGGGGGCATGCGAAATATAAGATTTTGACAGTACAATACAAAAATACTGTGTATGGAAATGAGATTCGATTCTATTACCTCCCTGACGACGAGCGGGTGAGATACTGTCGAGCCACGGTCGCGGGTTCGTCTGCTTGTTAATTGAGATTTTTTCTTGAAGGGAAATGAGTTCATACAGAAAGACTCTAAGCAACCTATCAAAACAAAATTTGGATCATGGAAAGAAAGTGAAGTAGCGGTTTTTTTTTATGTTATCAGTGGCTTTTCTCCTATTTCTAGCCTTTGCGTTGGGCTCTAACTCTGGGGGCCAATTTCCTAAGCCTGTCGGGCAATCAATAACATTAACTTAACCTAAAATAACATATCTAAAGCTACTATGAAAAGACGTAGAGACCCGATACTTCCTTTTATTTCCATGATCCTAAAAACTTTTTTTAGGCCTCTCCTCAAATTTGGTTTGAGCGTTCCGAGGCCAAAGACCGTTTGTTGGTGACCCAAAGATTGAAAGAACACGTTGAAGATCCGAAAACTCTGCCCATTCTAATTTTCCCCGAGGGGACTTGTATCAATAATACCAGTGTCATGCAGGAATAGTGTTGTACTACTCATTCGAAGCAGGGATCTGAAGGGATAAGACAATGATTGATAAATTGATGTGAATCCCCAATGATGAATGATACACAAAATTAATCCTTCTTTAGTTTAATACGTGGTTGAAATATTTGGACATTCAACTTAATGAACCAACCAATCAAAATTTATTATAAGTCCCCAAAGATGTTAATTCAAGGAATAAAAAACGTTTTTTTTTTTAAACTTTGGGTACTAGTGAAATAAACAGTCCAATGTCCCCTCCCTTCCTCATAGAAGGAATACTGGGTCAATGGCAGACAAATATATTTCATTTTTCACAATTTAGCAAAACATGGATTCGTTAATGGCAAATAAATTATCATTTTCCCAAGAACAAAATTCTTACGGGTTTATTATTTGGGTACAACATTATATTGTGAATATAGTTCAAGAAGGGTAGTTTTGAGGTTGGTGGAGTTGTGTACCCAGTTGCTATCAAGTATGATCCCAAGTTTGGCGATGCTTTCTGGAATAGCTCTAAGGAATATTACAGTTTGAAACCATATTATGAATCCATAAATATTAGTTTTTCAAATAAATGCGCGTTATTTAGGTAATAAATTATAAGCTTTTTAATTACGTTGCAGGGGTATATTTTCTGCACTGTTGACCTTGCTAAGAGAGGGGGGTGGGGGATAAAAATATGTGAAAAGGAAAAAAATAAAGAGCTCTGAAAACATTTCCCCCCATCCTTGGGGGGGGGGGGGGGGGATAACTAGAAAAATATGTGGAATGGGTAAAGACATGAATAAAATAAGGAGTACTGGAAATATTTTTTCCCCTTTTTCTGAGGAAAAAACTAGGGGGGGGAGGGGGTAATGAAATATTTTACAGCAGTTAAAAAAATGAACTTTGTGCAGAATATACAGTAGGGTGGGTCGATTTTGGACATTTTTTTTCTGAGGCCAAAGCGGGGATCTGCACTCAATTTATATAGATATAATACACCTCTGGATGATTTAAAATTTATCCTAAGTCTTAAAACCGCTGACGACCAGACATTCAATTGTATAGCTATTTGTAAATGGGAGTCAAAAATTTATTGAATCAGAACTATGGCTTCATGGTGCTCCCTGGAAATGCCTTAAGGAGCTGAGTCAGGAACTTTTGTCCGTTTCAAAAAATCTCGTTCCTAGCCTGAGAAAATCTAAAAAACCTCTACAAATTGGACAATTCTCAATAAACCTTAAATTTTTTTGGATTTTTAGTGATTTCTAAGGCTAGGAACGAGATATTTTGAAACGGACAAAAGTTCCTGATTCAGCTCCTCAAGGCCTTTCCAGGGAGCACCATGAAGCCATAGTTCTGATTCAAAAAAAATTTTGAATGTCGTCTTTGCATACTTATAAGTAATGAATTATATTTTTAAGTGGTCGTGTTCTAAAACTCAATTTTTTAAAATTCTTTTTCGGTCAGAAATGTTTTTAAGGTTAATTCTATCTGTTGCATATCCCCGCTTAGTCTAATTCCGATATGAACCCACCCTAATATACAGTACACCTTATTGTCTTTTAGATATTATATATACACTATATTATGATCCACTAATACTCTTGTACAATTGATATTCAAAAAATTCATCAAAAATCTTTTAAATTATTGACAAAAAAGTTTGAAACTGTAATATTAATTAACAGGATAGTATGATGATCTACTTATTTAAAATGATGACTAGTTGGGCCATTGTTGTTGATGTTTGGTATCTTCCTCCAATGATTAGGTAAAATAAAATAATTTAATGAGCGGCTATGCCTCAAGAGGCCTTAAAGGGTTAATTCATTGAAGAGGGTCGAATTCGCCGCTCCTCTTAAAATTTTAGTTTTTTAAAGAAAAATTTTACGGGTGGGTCAAGTTATAATGTGCTTGAACGTGCAGTTTTCACTTTCCCATGTTGCCATACAAAAATGTCTCAACCTACTCCATGATGAACCCTAAGAAACAATGGTGAATCAATCAATCACCGAAATGGTTATATATTTGAATATTACCTTGCGCAGGAATAAGGTGTAACCAACAAGCGAAATAAATCTAAAAGAATATTTAGAGGTCGGCAATTGTTGCCCCCAATATCTGAAAATACTTATAGGTATCGTGAAATTTTTTTAAAAATTAGTTTTGTTGTTGGTATAAGCTGCTTACTTTGTATAGGCGAGAGGATGAGGATGCTATTGACTTTGCCAACAGAGTTAAGAAAGAGATAGCACAGTGTGGGGGTCTTGTCGATTTAGTCTGGGATGGCAATCTTAAACGTCAGGTATTAATGGATAGATTGATAGATGAATGGACAGATTTATAGATAGATAGATGATATGTTAGATTAAAGGTGTTGGTTCTTGTGGATTTAGTCTGGGATGGTAATCTTAAACGTCAGGTATTAATGGATAGATTGATAGATGAATTGACAGATTTATAGATAGATAGATGATAGGTTAGATTAAAGGTGTTGAATCCTGTGGAGTTAGTCTGGGATGGAAATCTTAAACGCCATTTAGTGATAGATTGGGTCCTGTCGATTTAGTCTGGGATGCTAATCTTAAACGTCAGGTATTATTGGATAGATAGATACATGGACAGATTTATAGATAGATAGATGATAGGTTAAGAAAGAGATAGCACAGTGTGGGGGTCTTGTGGATTTATTCTGGGATGGAAATCTTAAACGTCAGGTAGTGATAGATAGATATATTGACAGATTTATAGATAGATAGATGTTAGGTTAGACAAAAGGTGTTGGGTCCTGTGGAGTTAGTCTGGAATGGAAATCTTAAACGCCAGGTATTGATAGATAGATAAATGGATGTAAGTTTGTTATAGTAAGTTTAATTGTATTTGTCTTTTATATTTTTGATTTTATGACTTTGTTTATTTTTAACTCCCAAATAGATATGTTTATAAGGAGTATTATTATAAGTGTTATTTATTAAGAGATGGACAGATAAATTGAAATGCTTCATAGATAGATAGATAGATAGACAAAAGGATCAAGTTTGCGTGGATTGAATGATAGATAGATACACAGAGTGCAGATTAATATACTTCTGTAAAAAGCTAGCTTTAAAAAAAACGAAAAAGCAAACAGACTTTTAAATTTAGTCAGTTGTTAAAATTCAACAAGAATACTAATCAATTTTTGAATTCTTAAATCGGACAATAGACATATTTTAGACTGAATGTTTACATTTACTGCAGTAAAGACGATAGAAAAATAAATTAATTTTTAAGGCTGTGAAATCTGAATGGAAAGAGGCGCAGCAACAAGAATTTTCCAGAAGAATAAAAGTTGAATAATCAAATGAATTCTCTTAGAGAATGCAACTGGACTGATGAACAAATCAAATAATATTTCTAGAGTAGCAGTGCTACATATAGCTAACATAAAACATACTCTTATAATGATTATAATTCTATAGATTTTACCCACCTAATATTCAGGGATTATGGTATTAAGGGATATGACGCCTGTTATTTTTTTTATAGAATTTTTATGATGTTGCCATAAATACTTTTTAAAAGGAGTATTTCAGGTTTCTCATAATAGATAATGAAACATTTGATTAGCAGACTATTTTGACTTCCTTTGTCCTCTCTCTCTTAAATTTTTCCTCCCTTTCTTTTCTCTCTCTCTCTCTCCCTTTCTCCCTGGATAAAGTTTATTATACATTACATATATGTAACGGGCACCATATTTCTTGACAAAAATCTTTGATTTGGACCTCGCCTAACATAGTCAGATACCTATGTCCTACACTCAAAAAAAATCTACCAAAATCACAACAAATTTGTAGCAAAACATAGGGTAACGCGGGGTAATTCCGGTCAATTTTTTTCTTCAACTTAAAAAAAAACATACTTCCCAAAAACTTTTTCCGGTTTTTAAGAGTGCAAATGAACGATATGGCAATAACGAAGAAGCCTGTCTTGGTCCCATTAAGATCTCGCAACTAGAAGTCGGTCAAAAATCGGTTTAAAGGGCGGCGGTTGGCCTATACCGGAATAGCCCCACCGGTGGGGCTATTTCGGTCAGTTGACTTTGGGGGGGTGGAACACCCCCTTAAAATATTTTTTTTTTAAATTTTAAACTATGAGTAGAAAGCTGAGGTCATTAGCTTTCTAACAGTACTAGTCGCATGCAGATCAGACAATTTTTTGACAACATTTTCCCCATTTTAAAAAAGTCGGTAAAATCGCAAAAAAACCATCAATTTTTTTCATGCAAACTTTTAAAAAAAAATCATACTTTTTATTATATGATTAGGTTTTTTTTAAGCTTTATACATAAATTAGAGGCAATTTCTGATTCGCAGGTCTTGGAATTTCTTGAAAAAAGTGATTTTTTCCAAAAAAAATTTTAATTTTAAAAATCCTGCCAGTTTTGACAGCAGTTTTTGATACAATTTTTCTTGTCTCAAATTGGCTAGGATTGACCTACAAGGGTGGTTAAGGTGTCTAAAGATGCAAAATTACATGCCTGACAATTAACTCCAAATTATATGGGGTCTAACTCTAATATTTCAACACATTTTATGCAACAGGAATTTTGAAAATGCAAAATTTTGAATATGTACTCTAAATCTTGGAGATAGAACCCATATCCTGGGGAGTTTTTGTTAGGACATGCAAAGAGCTTTCTATAGACACCTTAAACACCTTTCTAGCTTAATCCTAGCCGATTTGACATAAAAAATCCAAACCGCGCAAAAATCGCGAACACCCTCTTATACGAAAAAGATGCAAGAGTTTCATATGGAATTTAAAATCTTCTAGTGGTCTTTCTATTAGACATACCCCTTCTTACATGAGCCAACGCAGCTGATACATCTTCAGGCAAATATTTAAGGCGTTCCTTTGGGTGATATACTCTTCCCATTACTATAAAAATGTGTCTGAAAAATTTTAAATGTCTTTACAATTTGAAAAGCTTAGGCAACAAAACATGACATAATACAAGCAGTAAAATGACTAATAATGTACATCTAACAACAGGCAAGGGAAGGTTAAAGCCTTTGTCATGCATTGAGGTTGTTCATGCTTCCAGATCACCTGAAAAAAAAGTTAGGGTATTATAAATTTATAAATACAGTAATAAAAAAAAAGTAAAAAAAGTGACCGGAATAGACCATATTTTTGAGACGAAAAAAAAATTATGAAAAAATCAAGTTAGAACAACGCCTCCAATTGCAAACGATAAATCAATGCCATATCTTTCATTTTACAAAAACCCGCGGGTCAATAGGACTTACCATTTTTTCACAATTTTAGATTGAACATGGCCTATTTTGAAATTTTTTTTTTGCAAATTTTTTGCAACTTTTTGAGGGCAAAAAAATCATAGAAGGAGTGATCTGACAAAAATTTGCTGAAGTAAGAAATGAAAGTATAGGCAATAAACTACAACTTTGCTTTTCTGAAGATCTCTCGCAAACGTTTAGAACACCGTTAAAAAACGGTTTTAAAAAAGTTGGTCGCGTGACCGGAATTAGACCCCCCTACCGCATTTACCCCGCGTTACCCTACTAGATATAACAATGTGATAATTTGCCAGCTAAAATTAAATTTTAGGTTTAATTAAGTACAAGTTTTGATAGATTAGCAATACTAATAGCTTCATCAAAAAATATGTATAAATTACATAGTAAGTTCATTAATTGTAAAAATGTGTTTTTGAATATCATAATTTTACCAAGAGCTTAAAAATTTTGTCATTAGGTACTCGATGGAAAGCATACATCATATATTTTTATAATTAAGCATCATATATTTATTATTAGTTCATTTTAATTCATTTTCCTGTAATTTTTAGGGTTTATACTTTAGGTTAACTAACATACTATTTGAATGTATTAGGATATCCCCAAATGTACAAATCACAATGTTATAAAGAAAAGAAACACTTAATGCCATAAAAACGTGCCTAAAAAAATTAATATTAATTTAGAACTTCCATATTATTGTTTTATAATTATCGATGAGATCATTTATTAAGATTTAAGTTTTTAAAATAAATATAAAGAAGCTAATGAGAAGGATTTATCTTAAAAATACATTTTTTTTACCACAAAACATCACTTATTAGTTTATGTACTTTTTATGATGGTTATTAATAACCAGGGAGGGATGAGACATTGGGCTGTTTATTACATTAGTACCCAAAGTTTTATAATAACGTTTTTTTATTCGGTTTCCTGGGGACATTCATTGAAATCTGATTGATTGGTTTATTACGTTGAGTGTCCAAAAGGTTCAACCACTAATTGTAATCTACAGAAGGGGTAATCGCGTGTATCATCATTGGGGATGTACAACTATATATCGGCCATTGTCTTATCCCTTTAGATCCCTGATAGTTAACCCTTTTACAAGAAAAAAATATGACATCACTATTGATAATTATTCGAATTATCTACCATCTTTTTTTTTACTTACGTATATTTATGGATAAGAATTCTATTATACTATTTTTATATATTAATTGTAAGTGTTTAATGATTAATATTTAGTAAGAATGAAAATTTACGTTATTTCTTTACTTCAAATAATATAATAATTTGAGAATAGTCCCTTTCGTGATATCGCCTCTTAAGGGGCGTTTCGTCGTATTTTCACAGTAGCTTTCCTTCTATTTATAGCCCCTGCGGGCAGCCTTAACACTGCGGGGCAATTACCTAACCTAACATAAAAAATATATATTATTTAAAGCTAATGTTAAAATACGACGAACGCCCTTTAAGAGGCGATGTCACGACGAAAAAAATTAACAATTTTGAAAATCTAATTTGAACTTGATTTATATCCAGTGTCTTCTAGGGATTTTTCTATTCATATTACTCTATATATGTATGTAAAACCCTATTTTATTATTTCTTTATTTGAATGAAAATATTTGAAATGTTACAGATAGAAGTTTTATGTTGTAAAAATGCCGGTGGTGGTTTCAGATCTTAGAGAACAACTGCAGGTTCGAATTTTGTTACAGTTTAAAATTGAATGATAATAGTTATTTATCGCATCGTATTATAGACATCTTTCAGTGGATTGCCAAAAGTTATAAGATTAAGTTTGTTAGCCCCGAGAAGCTCAAGGTTCGGGCTAACGAAATTGATATTTAATTAATATTATGGTTATTAATTTTACTATTTGTAGAAAATTGTCTATAATACAATACGACACATGAGTTTTCAATATGGCTGAGAAACGGTTCTAAACTTGTGCAGAAGAAATTATTATTAGCAATTCTTTATAGAATGTTTAATATTAACAAAAAAAGACAACATTCATGCAAGCGAAAACAAGAAAGTCAGACACTTTAATAGATTTTATTTAGGAACTCTTTTGGTTGTACTTATGTATTATATCAATCACGTTAATTGTCTTTAAAAAAACAAGCTATTCACCTTTGCTGATAAAGACATTGAAGTACTGAAGGAATTGACGCCCATGACCTTATTTTAGAAATACTTCGCTTCCAATAACATTCTTTTGAGGATTTCATGTAGGCTGAAGATTTGTAGCAACTTTTCTATCCTAGATATTAAATAATTATCTAGAATGACTGTCGGTTAAGTTTTATAAAAAGTTTGTCTTTATTAAATTAATTTGGCATGACATTTTGGCTTTCCTTGGTGAATTCTTTGTTGATACGTTTACTTCTAATGTTAATAGTTTTCTTTCTTTTTTTAGGGTCAGTTGTCTGCAAAGCGAACTTCCCTGACAGAAACAGAAGACCAGGTTAATATACAAACATACATACGTGGTCAACTTTAGATTATCTTTGCGCTACTGCTTTATATTTTCAACTCTACTTGCTTTATTCTTATTTAATATCTTTTAATACAATTAAAGACACAACGACTTATTTTTATCATATAGGGAATGTTATAAAAGAATTTTAATCGATAATGTATGCGTTTTAGGTTTATTTTATCACCACTTTTAAAGTTTCTTATTCTGTTTTAAAATCGTTTTTAAATCACCTATTTTTATTTCATAGTAATTTTGCTATAGATAGCACATCAGTTTTGCTTAAGATTTAAGAAAATGGGTTTTCAGGAAAGATTTTTTTGGACGTCTTGCAGAGCATTTGGTTTTACACAATACACATTAATCCCGTTGTCATTGTAATAAGAAAATTAAGCTTTGAAATTATGTAATTTGAACAAAAGGCCTGGAAACTAGGGTTGGCAATCTGTCCAATTTTTGGACCGGATTCGGATTCTTACAAAAATTCACCCAAAAATAAACTGATTAAACTGTGGATTCCGGATTCTTAGTTTTTGACGGATTCTGGTTATTTGGAATCTGGATTCTAGCAATATTTGAAAAGGCCTTCTTTAAAATAAATTAAGGGATTAAATTTTACCAGGTACTGGTAAGAATTTAAAGCTGTGTTTTTTCATATTTTCACAGTAGCTTTTCTCCTATTTCTAGAACCTACAGCGGCCAAAATTACTTGGAATTCGGACCAAAAAAACTCAAAAGACTCTAATTTTAGCCTAACAATTAAGAATCCGAATCCGCTATTAAAATAACGGATTCCGGATTCAGATTCTGGATTCCAAAATTGTCCAAAAATTGGACGGATTCGGATTGCCAACCCTACTGAAAACACCATAACACTAGTCGCCGGAAGGAAAAAGCAGTTTTTTGAAATGGGCTATCCGAGATTATTACAGATTCTGATATATACATATATAGACTAATGAAAAATGCAAAAAACGAAATCAAAAGCGTTCCTTCTTGGGAGAAAATCCGGGAAAAAGATTTTAGCTATTTTTAACCTAAAATTCACATTGGCAAGCCTGTATAAAAAATATACACATATTTTAAACACGTCATTGATTAGCACCTAGAAGTGGTAGAAAAATGCTACACATACCATTTGAAAGCTCATAACCTCTAGTTTTCATATTGGTATATAACGTTTTTGTACTATGATTAGTTTTTGAGCTATCCTCTGAAGAATACACAAGTTTTAAAACTGCAGTTTTTTTCTTGAGATTTTTAAGTTTGATACTTGTTACACAAACCTTTTTTAGATTATATTACTTAGCACCTAGGAGTTATAATTATTATTAGTTATATAATTATTTTATATACAGGGTGGCCACAATGTACGGATGTACGGAAATGTACGGAAATGTACGGATTTTTAAAAAAGTGCTAAAAAAATGTACGGATTGTACGGATTTTTCATTTTGGTGTACGGAATTTCCGAGCATGGTGTTATAATTAGTGTATTATCTTTAAAAATTAAGTAAAATGTATCATTTTTGGGATCATGAAAAAAACGAAGTTTCCGGTTTCGTCGTTTTTTTCACAGTAGCCTTTCTCCTATTTCTAGCCCCTGTGGGGGGGCTCTAGCCCTGCGGGGCATATTTTCTAACCCTGCGGGGCAATCATTGACATTTAATTAACCTAACCTAACCTAAAATAACCCTTCAAAAGCTGCTGTGAAAAAATACGATGAAACCGGCAACTTCGTTTTCTTTCCATGATCCATTTTTTGTTCTGTATCATTATAATATTTGTAAGTTACATTTAGATTTCACGGGAACCAGTTTGGACAAGAATGGTGTACCAGAAGTTGAATTATTCAAACTATTCAAGATTTGTCTTCAAAGTTTCTATTCAAGGGGGGGGGGGGGGAAGTTCTAACACTTTTGCGTAAACAGTGATTATAGGCTTTGTCTTTGGAGTGAGAGGATAGGTTATTTGACAAAAAAGTTTCCTTTTCGGATGTAGTTTTCCTTTTTTTATTAAAATTTTGGATTCGGCCTCCAGGTTCCGGTACTCCAGGCCTCCAGGTGGATTCTGGACAAGTAAAAAAAAAATTAACTAATCTAAAGAAAATTTTGAAATTAGGCTCCAGGTTCAGGTACTGCAGGCATCCAGGTAGATCCTAGACAGGTAAAAATTGAAATTTTTTACTTAAAAAGTAAGAACAAAACTTATTTAACAAAAGTAGCTTCTTTATAGATGGTATTAACTAATTTGAAGAAAATTTTGAAATCGGGCTCCAGGTTCAGGTACTGCAGGCCTCCAGGTGGATCCTGGACAGGTAAAATTTGAAAATTTTTACTTTAAAAGTTAGAACAAAACTTATTTAACAAAAGTAGCTTCTTTATAGATGGTATTGACTAATTTTAAAAAAAATTTGAAATCGGGCTCCAGGTTCAGGTGCTGCAGGCCTCCAGGTAGATCCTGGACAGGTAAAAATTGAATTTTTTTACTTTAAAAGTTAGAACAAAACTTATTTAACAAAAGTGGCTTCTTTATGGATGGTAGGAACTAATTTAAAGAAAATTTTGAAATCGGGCTCCAGGTCAAGGTACTGCAGGCCTCCAGATGGATCCTGGACAGGTAAAAACTGACATTTTTTTCTATTAAAGTTAGAACAAAACTTATTTAACAAAAGTTGATACTTTATGGATGGTATTAACTAATTTAAAGAAAATTTTGAAATTGGGCTCCAGGTTCAGGTACTGCAGGCATCCAGGTAGATCCTGGACGGGTAAAAATTGAAAATTTTTACTTTAAAAGTTAGAACAAAACTTATTAAACAAAAGTAGCTTCTTTATAGATGGTATTATCTAATTTAAAGAAAAGGGGGGGGGGGAAAATGTGGTGACTCGTGCCACGACATACCAGCAATTTTATTTTGGGTGCTACTCCCTTAGTTTTAGAGATAATTGGGTGAAATCTTTTGGGCTGGGTCACTAATTACCCCAACTAGAGGTATCTTTCAAAAAAAACGGCGGCGGGTCCGCCGCTCCCGCCGTACGCCGCCATTTTCCGCCGCCGCCAAAAAAAATTTTTTTATTGCATTTCTCGCCGAATTAGGCAATTTGGAATCATTTGAGACCATGTTATTTTTTTCAAAAATTTTTCCCCTTATAACCAACCCTGCGGGGGGACTTAGTCATTTTTTTCAAATTCTCGTTTATTAAGGTATATCTTAAATTCAGTGCTTCTCCTGTGCTTTTAAAGATATTGAAACAAAATCTTTTGAGGTAGATCAGTAAAAAATATTTGAATAAAAAATGGCGGCGGTACCGCCGCTCCCGCCGTCCACCGCCATTTTCCGCCGCCGCCGCCAAAAATTTTTTTATTGCATTTCTCGCCGAATTAGGCAATTTGGAATCATTTGAGACCATGTTATTTTTTTCAAAAATTTTTCCCCTTATAACCAACCCTGCGGGGGGACTTAGTCATTTTTTTCAAATTCTCGTTTATTAAGGTATATCTTAAATTCAGTGCTTCTCCTGTGCTTTTAAAGATATTGAAACAAAATCTTTTGAAGTAGATCAGCAAAAAAATATTTGAATAAAAAATGGCGGCGGTCCCCCCGCAGGGTTGGTTATAAGGGGAAAAATTTTTGAAAAAAATAACATGGTCTCAAATGATTCCAAATTGCCTAATTCGGCGAGAAATGCAATAAAAAAATTTTTTTTGGCGGCGGCGGAAAATGGCGGCGTACGGCGGGAGCGGCGGACCCGCCGCCGTTTTTTTTGAAAGATACCTCTAGTTGGGGTAATTAGTGACCCAGCCCAAAAGATTTCACCCAATTATCTCTAAAACTAAGGGAGTAGCACCCAAAATAAAATTGCTGGTATGTCGTGGCACGAGTCACCACATTTCCCCCCCCCCCCCTTTTGAAATTGGGCTCCAGGTTCAGGTTCTGCAGGCCTCCAGGTAAATCCAGGACAGGTAAAAATTGAATTTTTTACTTTAAAAGTTAGAACAAAACTTATTTAACAAAAGTGGTTTCTTTATAGATGGTATTAACTAATTTGAAGAAAATTTTAAAATCGGGCCCCAGGTCAAGGTATTGGTAGGATCAAGGTAGGATCAAGGAACAGGTAAAAACGGAAATTATTTACTATTTAAGTTAGGAAAAAATTTATTTAACAAAAGTTGTTACTTTTTAGCTAGTATTACCTAATATGAAGAAAAAGACGAAATCAAGTTTTGTTCTAACTTTATTAGGAAAAATTTTCAGTTTTTATCTGTCCAGGATCCACCTGGAGGCCTGCAGTACCTGAACCTGAAGCCCGATTTTAAAATTTTCTTCAAATTAGTTCCTACCATCCATAAAGTATCAACTTTTGTTAAATAAGTTTTGTTCTAACTTTTGAACTAAAAAATTTCAATTTTTACCTGTCCAGGATCTACCTGGAGGCCTGTAGTACCTAAACCTGGAGCCCAACTTCAAAATTTGCTTTAAATTAGTTAATACCATCCATAAAGTATCAACTTTTGTTAAATAAGTTTTGTTCTAACTTTTAAAGTAAAAAAATTCAATTTTTACCTGTCCAGGATCCACCTGGAGGCCTGCAGTACCTGAACCTGGAGCCCAATTTCAAAATTTTCTTTAAATTAGTTAATACCATCTATGAAGTATCAACTTTTGGTTAATAAGTTTTGTTCTAACTCTAATAGAAAATTTTTTCAGTTTTTACCTGTCTGGGATCCACCTGGAGCCCTATTTCAAAATTTTCTCCAAATTTGTTCCTACCATCCATAAAGAAACAACTTTTGTTAAATAAGTTTTGTTCTGGAGGCCTGCAGTACCTGAACCTGGAGCCCGATTTCAAAATTTTCTTCAAATTAGTTAATACTATCTATAAAGAAGCTACTTTAGTTAAATAAGTTTTGTTCTAACTTTTTAAGTAAAAAATTTCAATTTTTACCTGTCTAGGATCTACCTGGATGCCTGCAGTACCTGAACCTGGAGCCTAATTTCAAAATTTTCTTTAGATTAGTTAATACCATCTATAAAGTATCAACTTTTATTAAATAAGTTTCGTTCTATCTTTAATAGAAAAATTGATCTTGATCAGTACCTAGTATGAAACCAATTTTACTAAATAATATATTTACTACATAGTAGAAAAATGTACGGAAATGTACGGAAAAATGTACGGATTTTTTTTTTAGCATGCACGGAAATGTACGGATTTTTTTTAAAAACCTTGTGGCCACCCTGTATATAGGTAAAATTTTATATTTTGGGTACTTTCAATCTTAGCTTAATTAAAAATTGTCTTTGAAATGTGTACAGTTTGTAGTAAGAACCAAGGAGGGAGGGGGGGAGCTTATACACTTATAGGAAATTAAATTCAGTATAAATTTTTGCCCTGGATATTTTTGGGCTTGTTGTTATAGTTATTAACCTTTTTGCAAATCTCTTATATCATTAAATCTACCAGTAAAACTTTAAAAATTGAATTTTGGCACTTTTCTTCTAGGGGCTAGTTTAAACACTTTCTTTCTAAGGGATAGTGGGGTGAAACATCCCCCCCCCCCAATTGTAAACTTATAAGATCCAAGGTGAGAAGGGGAGTTTATACATAGGCAATGAAATTCAGTATAAAATTTTGCTCTGGATGTTTGTGCTTGTTGTTATAGTTATAAACCTGATCATTGTAAAATCTCTTATATGATTAAACTACCAGTAAAACTTAAGTTTGGCACTTTCCTTCTATGGACGAGTGGGGTAAAACTGCTCCAAAACTACTAAAACTTATTCTTAAAAATATTGGGCTGATTTTGTTAATGAATACTTTTTTTCAAATCACTAAAGATTTCAATTAGGCACTCTCTTTCAAGGACTAAATATTTTTTTTTTCATTATGTGAAATAAGTTTTCATTAGAATTCAACATGATATTTTTGAAAATAAGCTCAGAACTCATAATATTTGTATTTTGGGGGGTGTTTTACCCCACTAGACTCTAGAAGGAAAGTGCCAGAATGAAATCTTTAGTGACTACTTATTTCAATTATGTGAAAATTAAATGTTTACAATAAATTAGCTTGATATCTTTAAAAATAATCTCATTATTTACAATTTTAGTGTTTTAGGGGCTTTTTTACCCCAAAAGCCCCTAAAGAAAAGTGACAAAATTTAATTTTTAAAGCTTTAAAGGTAGATCCAATCTTATAAGAAAATATTAAAAAAGAATCATTTGATAACTATAACAAGTCCAAACAGCCAGGGCAAAATATGATACTAAGATATAATTTTAATGTTTAAGGGGTTGTTTTACCTCACTAGCCCAAGAAGGAAAGTGCCAAAAAAATCTTTAGTGGCTACTTATCTCAATTAGGAGAATAAATTTTAAATTAAAAAAAAACATCTTGATATCTCTAAAAAAAAACTCAAGCCTTAAATTTTAGTGTTTTGGGGGGTGTTATATCCCACTAACCCTAAGAAGGAAAGTGACAAAATGAAATCTTTAGTGACTACTTAGCTTAATTATGTAAAAAAAGGTTTACATTAAAAAAAATTGGCTTGATATCTCAAAAAATATGCTCAGACCTTAGATTTTAGTGTTTTGGGGATGTTTTAACCCACCAGCCCCTAGAAGAAAAGTGCCAAAATTCAATTTTTAAAGTTTTACTGGTAATATAAGAGATTTTACAAGGTTAATAACTATAACATCAAGCCCAAAAATATCCAGGGCAAAAATTTATACTGAATTTCATTTCCTATAAATGTATAAGCTCACCCCCTCCCTCCTTGGTTCTTACTACAAACTGTACACACTTCAAAGACAATTTTTAATTAAGCTAAGATTGAAAGTACCCAAAATATAAAATTTTACCTATATAAAATAATTATATAACTAATAATAATTATAACTCCTAGGTGCTAAGTAATATAATCTAAAAAAGGTTTGTGTAACAAGTATCAAACTTAAAAATCTCAAGAAAAAAACTGCAGTTTTAAAACTTGTGTATTCTTCAGAGGATAGCTCAAAAACTAATAATAGTACAAAAACGTTATATACCAATATGAAAACTAGAGGTTATGAGCTTTCCAATGGTATGTGTAGCATTTTTCTACCACTTCTAGGTGCTAATCAATGACATGTTTAAAATGTGTGTATATTTTTTATACAGGCTTGCCAATGTGAATTTTAGGTTAAAAATAGCTAAAATCTTTTTCCCGGATTTTCTCCCAAGAAGGAACGCTTTTGATTTCGTTTTTTGCATTTTTCATTAGTCTATATATGTATATATCAGAATCTGTAATAATCTCAGATAGCCCATTTCAAAAAACTGCTTTTTCCTTCCGGCGACTAGTGATAAATATACTAAAATATCAATATTAGGTCATACCCAGAAAGGATTTAAAGAAAGGTTTAGGTATATCATCTTTTTTTTTAATTCGCAACGACGACGTTCAGTTATCAATCCATTTTTTAAGAGAAGGAACCACCTTAGGGAACTGATTGGCTAAGAAATAATGTATGTACTATGTATCCCCTTTTTCACTGCAAGCAATTCATTAGGTACTTTATAAACGTAAAATGTTTTTGTAATAAAAATAAATATTTGTTAAGGTGCGTCGATATGTTGGGGAACGAGCTTTGCTATCCACTAGAGGAGGGCGTGGGGGAGCTAGAGGGGGGAGAGGGGGCAGGTAAATATTTATTTAGATAATTCATTGATTCTTTAATATTTGAAGTTTTGACAGATATTTATCATTAATATAGCTTTACCAAAAGATTCAATTAAAAATACCTAGGTTGATTGACTAGTTAATCGTTGATTAGTATACTAGCTGCTATGCTCCTAGAGTTCTGTAATGGCACGTCTGGTGATACCCTCCCTCTAAATAGCCATGAACCTTCTCAGGACCTATGAGAATCTACCCTGTAAAAGAGAACTATATCGATTCAGTGATCAGCGAGATCCTTCGATACACAAAGACAAATAAAAACACACAGATAGACATCCTGTTATTTTATTATAAGGTGTGTAAATTGATTGATTGTAGGGATGGAGGAGGCCGTCTGTCTCTTGGTGGTCGACTGGAGGGGGCTCAGGACCAGCGGAAAAAGACAGATGATGACAGACGAAGGTCAGATTTATAATATATTTGATAAAAATAATAATAAAAATGAACAGAGATACGGCACCTAAAAGAAATCTTTTTGTCTAAAAAATTGTTCTAAATAAGTATTTTCCCCTTTACTAATCACTAGCGCTTTCGCCCCTAGCCTCTAGGGGCTTTCCCCTAAGTGGTTTGATCGAGCTAATTTTTTCGTATTTTAGATTTTAAACAAAAATTAAAAAAAAAATTCTTTGGGTGTGGGGGTGGTCGAACCAATTATTTTAATTTTAGTTTTAAAAAGAAAAAAAAATTGGGGGGTATTTTTCACTTTTTTTTGGGGGGGGGGGTTTGGATGTCCTACCCCCCCCCCCCCCCTCCCAAGAAAAAATAACTAAAACCTTCCCGGGACCTATGAGAAGCTACCCTGTAAAGGAGAACCCGATCGGTTCAGCGGTTAGCGAGATCCTTCGCTACAAACAAACAGACAGACAGACAAACAAACATCGTTCTACTTTGTATTATAGATGGTTATTAAAAAATCTTCTAGATATCAAGAAATAAAGAATAAATCTGGCTATAATCCCCAATAACGATCTTTAGATGAATATAAAAAAAACCTTTACGTAAAGATAACCGCCTCATACCTATATAAGAATCGTAGATAATTGGTGTAAATCCCCCAATTATATTGTGATTATGTCAGATTAAAGGGTTATTTTCATCACTTTGCTGGATTTAATCCAGAGAGATAAAATCATGACAGCTTAAGTCTTGTTAAAAGAAAATATTAAGTTGAATAAGGGGGGGGTGGGGTTTTAATGCAACTAAAAGTTGGAAAAGTAATGGCTAACGGCTGGCGGCTCTATACGTTTTGTCATTTTTTGGTTATCTTAATAGCAAATTAGTCACAAAACCTATCTCCACATAATACTTTTTGTCCTTCTAAAACCTTATCAAACGGTTTTAGCCGGTAGCTGTTGGTACTAGAAATTTTAAAAATGGTTATTCCTATCATTTAACATGAATTAAATCAAAAACATGTTTTAAAAAGTTGATTTCTACTTAATTAAAGATGAATTTGCCCTGAAAATAGGCAAAAAACGGCTAAACGGCTGAGCCGCCAGCCTCTACTTTTCAAACTTTTTGCTCGATTTAGGGAAAATAGACCTACCAAGGATTACTCATAAAAAATTTCAGATCGAAATTCGAGTTCTAAGTGCCATTTAATAAGGGGGAGGGGGGGGAGTTTTGACACATTTGCGTAAACAGGGAGTATAGGCTTTATCTTTGGACTGAGAGTATAGGTTATTAGGGATAAAATCATTCTTATATGATGAATTTTCCCAAGTTTTAAGATTTTTTGGATAGGCCTCCAGGTTCCGGAGCTCCAGGCCTCCAGGTCCTCTCTGTACAGGTAAAAATGAAAAAAAAATTTTTTTTGAAGAGTTAGAAGTCAACTTAAGAAACAAATTATGCGTTTTTTTTCTTCAAATATGTGAATAACATTCAAAAATATGCATATTTTGTTTCATAGGTTGACTTCTAATTCTTCAAAAAAAAATTATTTTTTTAATTTTTACCTGTACAGAGAGGACCTGGAGGCCTGGAGCTCCGGAACCTGGAGGCCTATCCAAAAAATCTTAAAACTTGGGAAAATTCATCATATAAGAATGATTTTATCCCTAATAACCTATACTCTCAGTCCAAAGATAAAGCCTATACTCCCTGTTTACGCAAATGTGTCAAAACTTCCCCCCCCCTTGATTACGAGATGATTGCATTAAAAATCCCCCCTTAGGTGGCTCAAGAATATACTTGCACAAAATAACGTAGGTATAAGTAGTTCTAATGGTCTATTTTTTAGCAGAGAGAGAGGGGACTATAGGCTGTTTATTACACTAGTCCCCAAAGTTTTATAATAAAGTTTTCTTATTTGTTGACCAAACAACTTTGGGGACTTAAGAGAATTTTGATTTGTTGATTCATTAAGTTGAGTGTGTTAACCACTAATGTTTATCTACAGAAGGGGTATTTTTAAGTATTATCATTAGGGACGTACATCAGTTTATGAGCCATTTCAGATATCTGAATTTTTAGCCTAATTCCTTAAATGATACAGAAGTTGTTAGATATATTTTATTAATTGACAAGCATAGTTTGATATTTTGTTGAGATATTTTAATGATCTGGTTCCTAAGAGTTACTTTGGTTGACGCATATCATAGGAAAGTAATTAAATTCTAAAATTATGTAATTTACTAGCGGTTATGCCCCTAGCCTTTAGGGGCTCTACATTCGATGGGTTAGGGAAGCGTAGAAAAAAAGCCTAAAACCATCTCTGAACCTTTGAGAAGCTTCGCTAAAATGGAGATTTTAAACGGTTCGGTAGTTATAGAAATCTTAAGTTAAAAACAAAAACTCTTACTAATGGACTGGCTTTTTATGCCTTAAACCCTAATTTTGATGGTCATTATACAATCCTTAACTTAAACGCTCATAACTATTCTTATTCAAGAGTCTTTCGGACTAGTAAAAAACCTTACTCTGATTGGCCAATCTATTATCACATGAACTATCCTTTAATGTTATTGGTCAACTTAAATTCAATTGAGCTAATTCAGGAAGGAAGGGGACAATGGGATGTTTATTACACTTGTTCCTCCCAAAAAAAAACGTTTTAACCACTTATTGTATTGTATAGAAGGAGTATTTTTGGGATCATCATTGGGAATGTACATCAATTATCAGCCATTGTCTTATCCATTTAGTTCCCTGGATCTAATTGCTTGGTTTTATTTGTCAGGAGTCTGTCTGACAGGCTGGGTGAGCCCCTGAACCGGGACGCGGATGAAGAAGAGGCCCTCAACAGACCAGTACAGTCCAGGGTCATCAAAGTAAGTATGAATGGTACCCAAAGTTTTATGAATATGTTATTTTGGTTAGATCAAAAACTTTAGCTACTTTTATTTAACTTCCATTTTTTGGTTGCCGACTGAAATTGAACAAACTTTTCTATCAATAATTTTGATCTACATATGGGTCTTTTTTGTTGTGCATAGCGGACATCTCTAAAAATCTCAGTTTTAAGTCTTAAAAAGCATTGTTTTTAATTGCTGTTATCTTCATATTTCACAGTTATTTATGTTGATTAATCTTTACTTAACGTGATGTTTTTTTTTCCAGGAAGTTAAGTCCCGTCAAGAAGCTTTGTCAGAACAAGTTGTTGATAAAAAGGTAAGTCAACTTAAAACAACCTTCTTTCCTATGTTCGACTTAATCCAGGGTTGTCATTTTGGGCGGGCGCTTTTGGGCGGGCAGTTTTGGGCGGGCGCTTTTGGGCCGCCCAATATAAGGTACTTTTTGGCAGTTTTAGGCACCCCCCTTTTAGGGGGAGAGTAAAGGGGAGGGGGTTAAAAAAGAGGGGGGGCGGGCCTCTTTTTTGGGTGATATCCTTATACTAAAGTAACAGGATGTGTGTCTTTTTGTTTGTGTGTCTGTGTGTTTGTACCGAAGGATCTCGCTAACCGCTGAACCGATCGGGTTCTCCTTAACAGGGTAGCTTCTCATAGGTTCTGGTAAGGTTTATAACTATTTTGGGGGAGGGTACCACCACCCTCCTAAGAGAAAAAAATTGCACTCCCCCAAAAAATTTTTAAAAAAATTTTTTAAACTAAAAATAAAAATGGGGGGGAGGAAACCCCCCCCCCCCCCCAAAAAAAAAAAAATCATTCCTCCCCCCCCCCCCCAATTTTTTTTTACTTTTTCTTTTTAAATCTAATATAATAATAAAATTGAATTATCAAATTTGACTCTCCCCTCCTCAAGTGCCCCTAGAGGCCTCTAGGGCCGTAGCCGCTAGTTAACTATATAAATTAGTAAGCTTTTTTTGTATCTAGAGAAGGATTTCGCTAACTGCTGAACCGATATGGTTCTCCTTTCCAGTGAAGCCTTTATAGGTCCTGAGATGGTTTTAGGCTATTTTATTTCTAATAATAAGTCTAGGTATGGTTTTAGGCTATTTTATATCCTTTTTAAATGCTTTTTACGACATTTGCCCAAAAAGGGTGCCCAAAACCACTTTTGGGCGCCCAAAACCCGCCTAAAACCCTTTTGGGCAATTGGGCCGCCCAATATCAAAAAAAGTGCCCAATTCGACAACCCTGACTTAATCCAGTATTTTTTTAAAATATTTGTAGCACACTTAAGATTGAAAAGCTGGATCTTTAAATCATTTTAGTGGTGAGCCAGACCAGGGTGAGCCAATTTTTCACCAATGAGAGCACAGCATTTTATGAAATGCCGCGCTGTGATTGGCTGAAATTCGGCTCACCCCGATCTGGCTCACCACTAAAATGATTTAAAGATCCAGCTCTGGATTACTTAGTCAGATGTTTTATTTTCACAAAAAAACCCAAAAGGTCACAGGGGCGACCCGCAAATCAATTCTAAGTCCTGAATATGTCTTTCTGTGAAATGATAAATAGATTTTTTACTGGGTATGTTTCTACTTTTATATTTATTGGTTGAACATTAACAGGCTAGCATAAGTATTGGCCAACTTGGGAGAATATTGAGTTTTACTGTTTTATGATGATGACAGGGGTGTATATTCTACATGGGATCCCCGGCTCAGGGGGGGAAATAAAAAATAAGTGGTTGGAGGGGAAAAAAATGTAAAAACTAAGAAAACTGAAAACATTTTTTCCATTTCTCCCCCTCCTTGGTGAAAAAAACTTAAAAAAATGTGTGGTAGGAGGGGAAAAATAAATAAAATATAAGGTTATTTAAATATTTTTCCATTTACTTGGTGAGAAAAAACAAGGGGGGGAAAAAATAAAAATATTTGTCGCCGGGGAAAAAAATAAATCTTGTGCAGAATAAACACCCCTGGATGATGAATAAATAAATAAAAAGCAATTTTTCACCCCAATGTTTATTGGTTCTATAGAGAATCTACAACCCTTTTTTCCACAATATTTTTACATCATTGTTTGTAGGTTGATGCAAGAAATAAGAGACTGTTTGGTTCCCTTCTCGGCACTCTACAAAGATTTTCACAAGACGAGAAAAAGAAGAAAGAAGTGACAGAAAAGAAGAAAGAGGTTAGAAATATTACCATATAAAATTATTTTTTTAACGTAAGATCTTTTAGGACACTTATAGAAATGGATATAGAATAAACGTGGATATTTTGACAGCGGAATAATTAAAGACATCAAACTATAAAATTGTAAATGATTTTATTTTTAGAGTTATATTTTGTTTTTAAATTAGGTAGCAATTAGGTAGGTAATGTTTTTTTTGAATTCATATTTAGGTTGTTTTTTTTCGTTCTTTATGAAAATCTGTTAAAAATATTAGTGTTTAATAAAATTATAGATTAAAACAAGGATGACAAAATCCATATTACTGTTTAGCTGGCCAAGATAAAAAACGTCTTTGTAGAAGTCCAGAGGGGGGGGGGGGGTTAAAGGGTGTTTGTTTACCCCCTCAAGCTTTGAAACACCTCATTTTACACCCCTCAAAATATCTTAAATTATTTATACTAACCCCCCTCAAACCTTTGAGAAAACCTCATTTTGTCCCCTTAAAATTTTTAAAAATACATTAGATAAATCCCCCTCAAACCTTTGAAAACCTTAATTTGACGCCCCTCAAAATAAAAAATGCTAGGACTTCTTTGTTGTAGACCTAGACAGTATTTTTAATGTACCAATTTGATTAAGGCACAATTTAACACGAAGATAATAAAAGTTTGGTGTAGAGTAGCTCTATCCTAATTTATAAATAAAGCCTTATGATCATATCTTTTTTTGCAGACTTTTTTTTTATCTCTTTTTACTAGAAAATTGTTGATCATTATCTAAATATTGAAATTAAAAGATACTTAATGTCTAGCCATTTCTAGTTTGGCTTAAGTTAAAATACTAGGAATATGACACTAGAAAGTCACTAACTAAGACACTAGCATTAGGATCATTGGATGTTTTTATTGGAGGATTTTTTTCTCCCAATCTTTTTCAGTTCGAAGATTTTTTTTATCTACGTTTTTGAAAACATTGAGGTATTGTTTCCACTAAAATCATGACGATGTTAATATGGAAGCTATTAAAAAAAATTAATTTAATGTGCTTGATACAGATCAATATTTAAAAACTTAGGTATGATTTTGACATATATTGATACGATTGGTCACATCTAACTTAAATATTTAAAAACTTTGCTTTTACGTATATTTAATTACTTTTAAGTCTTGGATTATGTTTTTGTTTATATATGCCATCCGTATCTTTTGTAAGTCTCGTACTTCTATAATCACCAATTAAAAAGTACTTTTATGTTAAAGATAAATATTGTTCAATAACTTTAGCTTATTTTTTTAAAACAAGAGTTTTATCTAGAATTTTCGATTTCGTAAAGTTAAACAAGCGTAGCAACTTAAAAACAATTAGCTGAAAGTCAGAACGTCTATCAGGCTTTTAGCGCAAAAAATGTATTTCGTTTTATGCCCAAAAATAGTTTTCCAAAAATAGAATATTATTCATGGAGAATCATCATTTCCGCATATTTACTATTGTATAAAGTAAAAAGGATTTCTTTGTCTGAAGCTTAAGATATTGATAACAATTGAACTGATTGGGTTCTTTGTTTAGGTAAGCTTCATATAGGTTTTGAAGGGGTTTTAGGTTATTTTATTTTCAGATTTAATTTTATATGGTTTAAAGCTATTTTTCTATCCCCTGCCAGTGTAAAATTCAATTTATATTGTTAAATCTTGCGAGCATCGCAAATGTTAAAATACCTCGAATTAGCTTTTATGTTAGAATTGTCCTATGAATTTATGATTCCTGTAGCAGTTGGGTACAAATGATTAAAAATCTTGAATAAGGAATCATGTGAATATTAGGTATAATGGTATAATAAAAGCATCTCTATAATCAATTCTAAAAAGTATGTGTGTCCATATCAAAAATATTTTGCGTTGTTACTCTATTTTCGTTTTGTTCCTGACTTTCTGATTTTTAAAGCTTCGCTGTTATGGATGTTGTCATCCTTGTTACATGAGTGAGTGATGGCATACCTCAATATAAAAATAGAATACCTGTAACTTGTTGAAATATTACACAAGAATAGATAATATGGGGTTAACAACCTCAGGCAAATAAAAGGCAGGGATCTAAAGGGATAAGACAAATGACTAAGGCCGATGAATTGATGTACATACTCATTGATGATACAAAAAAATACCTCCACCCCAAATTTATAGTTAGTGTTTTAAACGTTTGGACACTCAACTTGATAGACGAACCAATCAAATTCAATAGAAGTCCTCAAAGTTGTTAAGCCAACGAATAAGATAACGTTATTATACAATTTTGAGGACTAGTGTAATAAACAGCCAAGTGTCCGCTCCCTCCTCCTCACAGGGGCTAAATATCTGTTTTGGAAAAACTGAGGTTAGTTTTTTTCGCCTCTTGTTGATATACCTAATATTCTCTGTAAAATACTTTGCTTATAAACAAACTAACTTGCTGTTTTTATTAGAAACACTTATCATTATTGATTATAACATGATTTTTTGTTGTAACAAAACATAGGCTAAAAAGACCAATAGATGTCGATGTTTCTTTCATAAAAAAAATATTAAATAAATACATATTAAAATGTAAAACCCTTGTTTGAGTTAAGTTATTTTTACGGATCGACGGACCTACCCTATGGTTATTTATAGTAGCTGCGCTCCTGTAAATAGCTGGATGAATGCAAGTTGTTGTATTTTATACCAGGGAGGGAGGGGACAATTTGCTGTTTATTACACTGGTCCCCAAAGTTTTATTTAAACGTTTTCTTGTTCGTTGGATTAACAACTTTGGAGAATTTTATTGAATTTTGATTGGTTGGTTCATAAAGTTAAGTGTTGAAACGACTTAACCACTCATTTTAATTATGAAGGGGTAATTTTATGTTTGATCATCGTGGATGTACATCAATTTATCAGCCATTGTCTTATTCCTTTAGATCCCTGATCCTATACCCATCCCTTCAGGTTATATTCATTCACTTGAATGAAGATTGAAAATTTCTGGATGTTTAAAATACAAAATACCAATACATACAATAGAC